>NC_086073.1:5327742-5979874 GCF_948474715.1 Cydia amplana
TTGTATCCAGATGCCATGCCATTATCTTGTTGAAGATTACTCTAAGTGTTTCATCATCAAATTCATCAATGCACAGGAAGTTAAAGTGACGAGAAAACCTCGGAGTAATCAGTTTTGCTCCAGGTGTTGGTTTTCCCATTGCACACATAAACTGAAATGTGAATTATCTACATATAAGAAATAGTGTATTTTAAAAACGTAATATGATAATATGAAACGTGTTATCAACTGACCTGGACATCTATTAAACGCATAGCGACATTAGTCTTGCGATCATACCACAACCCCAAATCTATGCCCTGTCGTAAAACCTCTATAGGAGGTTGAGCGCCGTAAGTCTCTGCCTGCGGCATGCTCACGTCGTCTACAAATACGACAGAATAGCATCCTACTGGGGGACCGAAATAGCCTGCAAAATATACGTCACTTTCAATAAAATTCTTAAACCTCTCTTGTCTGAATTGCACTAGCCTAGCATACTCCTTATATGTTATGAAGGAGACTAGACTTAAACAAGTTAAACTTTAGAACTTTCACTGCCAAGCTTCGACGTTCTAACGGAAAAAAAACTTATATAAAATTCTCGGCAGCCAACGTCACAAGTTAATGCTTTCGAGAAATACTAGCTAAATATAAATATATAGGTAGATGAAAAATATACCTTTTCTTCTTTTGTCAAGCTTTCCCATAATTATATCCTGCGTTTGATTGCAGTTAGTTTGAGCAGAGAATGCCATTATAAGTGCTTTAAATACCTTCGTGTCAACTCTCTTAATCAAATAATCCTAAAAATATTTAATTAATTACAAATACATTTTAAATTCTTATATTTCACAACAAATCCTCGTACAATAAGTGCATATTGTTGGCTTACAATGATGTAGGATGATTTCCCAGTTCCAGTTGGGCCAACCATCATGACTGCTTTATGATGCGTGACCAGGAGCTTGAATAAAGCCAGATACGTGACACTGTCCAAGGTAGTCACCAGTATCTGATTTGGCGGAGTATCCTTACTGATTGGAGGCGCGGAGATTACGTCGTCTTGCCAAGGTTTCCACTTACCTTTTCCCTGGAACATATGTTTTATTTTTAAATATTATTCTACTACTTGTGACATGCTAGGTAGCCAGCTAGTAAACTGAAGTGGTTATAACTAGTTTTGTAAAATTAAATCATTACCGACTTATATAAAGATACGTAGGTATATATAATATACTATTGTACATATTTTAGTTACCTCCTTAATATAACGAAATTCATACACAGTCCCTGTCGCTGGAATAGTAACTATGTATTGCTTTTCTGGTTTATGGATAACCTTCGGACATTTCAAAGCTTCAAGGATCTGCAAAGAACAAGAAAACCTCAAGACACCGATAATAATTTAAAATTAAGTTATCCAACAATGGTTATTACCATTTCTGGAAATTCTTTGTCGAGTAATCCTCTAAAAATCATATCGAATTTAGGACGGCTACTAGCTTCCAACGTTGCTCCTATAGACCAGATGCAGGAAAAGAAGAAGATGCCCTGAAAGTTTAAATTTGTGTTTATCTAGTCGTAGGTATTCTAGTCGCATTAACGATTAATTAAAGTACCTAAACAACAATAACAGCGGTCTGTGTGTAAGTAAGTAATCAGCGAATAGAAACGAAATCAGTCCTTAGGACTTTTATTACATAAGTTTGTTAAACGTTATATTACAAAACGGTATTTACCTCTAATTGTGCTCTCACATCAAGATCAGATACTGAATCTATATATTTTTCATTATAAAAATCGTCCATAAATGTGTCATATATATTCATACACGAGTTAACCAAATTGCTTCGTGATGTTACATACATTTGCTGTAATTTAAAAATGGATAAACACTCTATTTTAATGACATAAGGTAAAGTAGCTGCACTCTACTAATAGTTGGCACCTTTAATCTTGTTTTAGTGAAAGGCCTGAGTGGACGCTCGAAGCGGAGCGTTCGGCGGGGCGTGCAGCGTGGCGTCGGGCTCGAAAGTAATTTGAGCAGCGTGCACTAAGGCCGCTACTATACGCTTACATTTGTTTAACATGCACGCCGCACGCCCCGCCCCGCTACACGCCCAACTCGAGCGTCCACTCAGGCCTTACACTTAAGGCAGTAGTGCATCTTTCCAACAAGACGACAACTAATAAAAATAGTCGGCATTTTCTGAACGGTTGTCCTTAAATTTAAAAATACCTTAGTTTGCCCTGATAACTCAACTAGCCACAGTAAAGGCGGCATGAACCGTTTGAATAGCGTCCTGATGAGATTGCGATTGACGCTGTGCAGGGCGGGCGGCAGGGTGTTGAGCCACGACTCCAGCAGGCAATGCCACCCCAGGCCTTTCGGCTCTAAGTAAATCATACCGCAACGGGAAACCTAATAACAAATAAGATTTTGGGGTATATTACAGCAATAAGTACTTCTTTGTATAGTCTTGACTGTCTTGAGCAACTGAACAGATTTTAATAGCTTTTTGTAGTAACCGTATTGTTGTAGACTAATATTAGATATATTGTATAGGTACAGTAAGTTGCATTTAGCCTAAATTTATAAACACCTATCTACTGTTTATATGCTTATACTTGAGTACGTAAACATGCTTTTTTTTATTACGAAAGTGCCTTTACTTAGATTTAGCTTATTTTATACAAAATGTCTAATAACATACCTATACAACTCGTAAACATCGGAATAAGTAATCAGTGTATTATGATGTAAAAAAATTATGTAATCAATTACGTACACAACTGCAATCTACTTTTAAACAAGCTTTTATTAGGTCGACCTGTATGTAACTATGTAATAGAATCTAAGGTAACTAATTTAACCATCTTCCAAGGATCGTAGCGTCATGAAAATTGGCAGCTGTATGTAGTTTTGATGACAATACAATAATATGGTACTGTCGAACTGATCTGATGATGGAGACAGGAGGTGGCCATAGGAACTCTCGACCTGTATGTAACTAACATGTAATTTAATCTAAGGTAACTAATTTAACCATCTTCTAAGGATCGTAGCGTCATAAAAATTGGCAGCTGTATGTAGTTCTGATGACAATACAATAATATGGTACTGTCGAACTGATCTGATGATGGAGACAGGAGGTGGCCATAGGAACTCTGTGATGAAACAACGCAACCTAATTGTGTTAGGGGTTTTTAGAATTGTCTCGATGAGTATTAGTTGTCTGTCGTAAAAAAGTACAGTCAGCGATAAAAGCTTGTACCAAAAATTTAATTTTTGCCAAAACTTATTTATAATTAACAAGATATCCAATGATACGTACCGTAGCCGGTGATGCAGCTTCAAGATCCATAGGTTCAAATATTAGGTTGGTAGTAGGCGCGAGCTGAATGATCTCGCCACTCATGAGACATAGCTTTTTATTGTCGTCCAGAACGGTGTTTAAGTTCTCGATCCAGATGGCATCCACCGGACCATCAAATACTAACCACTTTCTACAAAAAATTCAGGTACATTATAATATAGTTGGTAGTAGTAATAAATACACTATCGAGTTAAACTTCAAAAGGATTGTTACTTATGGGGCTACTAAAAAAGGCATTCGTATCAACGAAAAGCGAGAAGTAAGCGAAAGACATGACTTTATGATTGCTGTAAAACAATTTAATATTTCAATTGTATTAAAAACCCTACTGACTGTCTCAATTCAGTGAGTGAACTAATTACCTGTTGTCATTAGGAGAAACTGCAAATGCTCTGTAACTGACCGCAAGAATACCGTCCGACCATTCGTGCGAGACAGGGTCAAACTGACCATACAACTGGCCCATTGTAATAGATTTCGGATTTATTACTGTCCACTCTACTGGGTTTTCGCCCATTAAACCCTAAGAACACCAGGCAGATTTAAATAAGGACTACTATCAATTACATCAGTGAGTTAATATATTTCCCTACATTGATTTGATACATACTTTTTCATACACACATCCTAGAGCTGCGCCAAGGGCGTGGTAACTTTTTGTTTTTCCAGAAATAGGGAACCCGACCAACATAAGGCCGTGCCTTACTAGTATCATTTCATATAGCTGAAGAACCTGAGAATAAGTAGTAGAATATTGATGTTTTCGAATGTATAATGTAATGTGTAACAAAACCATGTAGGTACTTTTAGATGTATGTCTGGAAGTCGTTTACGTTTTGTACTCACAAGAAGAATGTGAAGACGGTCATTCTCAAATAATATGTCTGCGGTCTAAATGCCACAACCTCACAGCAAATGTAAATATATTTTCTGAGAATAGCCGTAAAATAAGTGGGACCTGTGCTAGATAAGTTTTAATCTTTCTGATGATCAGTGTAAGACTAAACTAGCTCCTCACGTACCTTTTCAACGAAGAAATCATTCGCCTGTAAATTAAGAGGACCGCAAACTTCCTTTAAGCAGGTAACTAAGTGTGGCAAATCAGCTAAAGGCAAAGGTAATCCCGGGAACAAATCACTAATGATGCCCTGTAAATCACAAGAATAAGAAAAGATTTAAAAATATATAAATATTGAGATTACTGTCATATATGACTGTACCAGTCTTGCTATGAGATAATTCACAAGTAATATACCATGAACAACGGCACATCGTGTTCAAGAAACTTGGGCAGGTTAACGTCCTTGATGGAACGCAGCAGGATGACGTCCTCCACCTCATCGGGGTAGCGCAACTTCAGCGCGCCCGCCGCACGCAGCACTGACTTCACGGCACGCATGCCTACATGGATCAAAACAAATAAAAAATATATCAATTGACACGCATTATCATCGATTTAAAAAAATAATCTGTTTACCCTGGTAATTCACAGGTAGAGTAAACTGTCTAATCATTTTTTTTTAATTTTAACAAGCAGAAACGTCTGCGATCGATGCTATTACACCAGCAGTCTCACCCAAGACAGTAATTTTTCCACTTTTAAATTTATGTCTAATCATTGTCATAGATAAGCAGTAGTAATCAACACTCATTTTTGTAACAAACTCAGTGCTGCTGCCTTAAAATAAGGTGCAAACCAGTGAATGAGGTGCCAATTTTGTTTTTTTGAGGTGAGGTGAAGTTTACAGCAATTGTATTGTTACCAAAACTTACTTACCGTAATCGTAATGACTTTGAGAAGACAACTGTTCCGAGCACAAACGGTACGTTGCTACAATCTTGACAGCGAGAGGTTTTGCGTTCAAATACCCAAACGCATACAGCTCAATTTCAGAAATCAATACATAATCAGGTACCATCATAGCCACAGAACGGAACAAGGCCTGTAAATATTTAAATATGTATGTAGTTTTTTGGAATATCAACAATTCATTACTTAATATAGGAAAACTGTTTTAACCTTTAAGTTATCAGGCAGCTCCGATCGTCCAGCGTAACCAGGGTTCATGGTGATGAAAACAGCGCAAGTCTTATCGAGCTGTACGAGGGTGCCTTCGAACACCATCTCCGTGGCGCCCGAGTTGATGCCTCGCTGGATAGACATGATCTGCTGCGCCACCACGGACAGCACCTCCAGGTCTATTCGGTTAAACTCGTCGAAACATGACCAGGCACCGCAAGATGCTAAACCCTGTAATCATATTATTATACTTGCTGTAAAGCAATATCAGTAGTATCACCAACAAACACATAAAGTTAAATGCTTTATATTTTGACAACCATATGTGGGGACAAAACAATATCGAAGCGGGAACACATGAATAAAGTCCACTGTCGCTTTTTCGGACGACATAATGTATATCAAAAGGGAGGCATGTATTTTACCTTAAAGAATTTTCCCAAGGCAAGGTAATCCAAACCATCTGAACAATTAAACACAACGCATTGTTTCGCGACCGCCTTTGCCAAGTCCTTCGTAGTTTCTGTTTTGCCAGTTCCAGCTGGACCCTCTGGTGCACCACCTGCAGTAACAATTCAAGTGATGGCAGCTCGGCGTCATCCAACTAAAGTATGATAATAATTAACCCTTTAACCGCCAGAGTCTGATATATAAGACATTACATATCCAGCTCATTTCGCCACAGTCTGGTAAATAAGACAAAGATCTGATTTGGTTTTTACAGCACATTTATAACTCCCGTAACTATGCCAACCTTACTCTGCGTGGTACAATTACTGTCGGTGGCGACACGAGCACGCTCGATCAAAAATTGCTGGTGGTTAAAAGGTTAATAAGTAACTAAGCTGCAACAATATACCTACCTAAATTCAAATGTAGAGCGCCGAAGAGAGTTCTAAAGCATCTGTCGGTAAGTGGCGTGACGACCAAGCGGCCCGCATTTCCGAGGTACTCGTAGCCGTACATCAACTGAGAGTTGATCATGCGGGTAGCTATTTGCCAACTTAGATCTTCCTCTTGTTCCTATAAATAATAATAGAAATCGAAGTTTTTGAGGATTCAAACATTATTATTAGTTTCTTAACGTTAAATGTTTATTGTGATTGAGCGTATAGTGAAAGTTACGGTACGGTACGCAAGCGGTAAAAATAAGGGTGCAGTGCTTTCTTATCTTTCGTAATTTTCGTATGTACTGTACGTACTCGACATAAAAAAGACGGTAGGTAGTTATGTAAAAAATTGGTGTTTTTAGAAATAAAATGTAGGTACCCCGTTTCAAAATATTCAATCAATAAAAATAACGGGCCTATTCGAGTTTTGCAATTGGTACTGACAGATCAGTATCGTATCGGAATCAGATAGCATAACTAAAACTCTAATTGGCCCGAAAATGTCTGCGTGGCTAGGATGCGTGCTACGCCGTAAGCCGTCGAGGCTCGACGCGCTGTAATCTAATCTAATCTTACCTCCCAGTAGTACCGTATTTGAGAAAGCCAGTTAAAATCGTTGTCATGATGCACTTTACATTCGATAAGCAGCATGAGCACATCGCGAGCGTGCACATCCAGTACCACAAGGGCTCCTAAAATACAATGTTTCCTGATTAAATAAAAAATAGGATTTAAAAAATACCTGTAAAATTACCTACCTACCTACCTACACAATTTTTTAATAATCATTCACTTAATTTCTGATCACCGTGTGGCATCACCGTGTGGCACGTCCTATATATAATTAAAGTCAATTTTTTTTATTCGGTAGACTAAAATGACATTTCATAGTATGAAATGACTCATTTCATACTATGAAATGTCATTTTAGTCTACCGAATAAAAAAATAGACTTTATGTATAACGGCCTGATTCGAATTGACGGTTTTGTTTGAAGAAACGTCACTTCTGACATTGACATAATATCCAATCCATGTCGTAATCTATAGCAAATTTTTGACGTATCTTAAACTTCGAATCAGGCCGTAAGGTTATTCCTGTGTAAGTGACGAACGTACCTAGAGTAATTCTGTTCTGCAGACTTAACTCGCCGCGAACCAAGTCTACAATTTTGGAGATTTGGTAGTTACACTTGTGCCAGTAGTCCATCATAGCCGGTATACTGATGTGAATTGCATCTGTCACTTCTGAGGTCCAAAATGTCATTGCTACGCATTGCACCTTAAAAAATTAAAAAAATTTGACTAATGCTTCAGTCACCACAGGCATTGACCCTGTCTGTAATGTTTTTCAGCAGTGGTGTAACGAGGGCAAATATTTGTTACTGAGTTTTGGATGTTTACATAAAACGACACAAATATCAATTGGTAGATTGTTTTACCAGCTGGGCGAGATAGGTAGACTACCCATCTTTTTCTAACTATGTTAATAAAAGAGGGACAAGTCTATCTTGCCACGAGAATCACGAGATACTGTCGCGCCAATCATGTGCTAGGCTTACAGCAAAGCGTTGGTTGTAAATAAATGAATGTATTCTGATTTAAAAGATATACATACAATACCCACATTATCTAATACCTTTAAACGAGCAATTCTTGTTTATATATATATATTTCGGGGATCTCGGAAACGGCTCTAACGATTTCGATGAAATTTGCTATATGGGGGTTTGCGGGGGCGAAAAGTCGATCTAGCTAGGTCTTATCTCTGGAAAAACGCGCATTTTCGAGTTTTTATATGTTTTCCGAGCGAAGCTCGGTCACCCAGATATTGACAATTTAAATACACTTCTGGGTCGTCGTTGCTTATTTTATATATGTTTTCTGAATAACCACTACACCTTATAAAACGAAGTCTCCCGAAGTCTGTCTGTTTGTGTTTATGTATGTTCGCGATAAACTGAAAAACTACGGAACGGATTTTCATGCGGTTTTAACCTATCAATAGAGTGATTCTTGAGGAAGGTTTAGGTGTATAATTGATTAAGGTTTTGTGTAACTCGTGCGAAGTCGGGGCGGGTCGCTAGTTTAAGTCAAAGCGAGGAAAATACTTACAGCTTGGCCCGGCCATACGAGAACCCACTCCTGCCGCGCGCGCGCCAAGTAGTCATCGTAGGAAAGCGCCACCGCGTTATGTACAGACACTTTCATTGATTTCTCCAACTCCAGTAACCATTTTTCCACCTACGTCGATACCACAGATCCATTAATTTAGAGAAAATAAGTTATTTATTAAACCTCAATGAGGCATTTCGCAGATGTAATCAGATATTCTTGAACTACGGTCAATTTAATGTTCCATAGTCAATATAATGTATAACATTACATACGTACCTAAAATCTACATATAACTAACCTGTCCTCTAGCAGCAACGGTATTGATCGTCATAACCAGTTCCACAATTTCTCCTTCAGAGGAGCGCATATGCGTCACAACCATATCACTAGTGAAAGACAATTTAGCGATTCCCTCGTAACATTTTTTTAGATGAGGTTGAACTCTGTAAATAGAAACTGCTGTTCAAGTCATTATTCTTGTAAAGTAGTATTACAGAAGGCCGATTCTGCTTAAAAACAAGTAACGGTTTTTATCTTATTTTGATACCTTTACCTTGAGTCGTTACCAAATTGCTGAAACAGAATCGGCCCCAGTTATGAAAGTACCAGTAGAAAAGCCACAGGTAATAAATGGCCGTTACATATTGACAAATATGTATTGGATTGTAAGTTACCGCATAGGATCTTTCGTCTCTGATAGAATTTCCAGCAACTCGTCATTGGACAGGAAGAAGAAGCGCGGGAAGTACAACCGTTTCTTCTCTAGATACGCATTCAGACCTTTCTGGACCAATTCGAGCAAGTTATTTGATCTCTTTAGTCGGTCTACCATTTTTTCTATCGTGATCACGTCCAGGACTCGAGGTTCCGTAAAGCATGCCTTCATAATTTCTCGCCACATCTATGAAATCAGCAAACATGTTTGAAAACAGCAAAGCCTTAGTTAATCTACTTATAATCAAAGATAATTGAGTATAGAGGCATATTGTCAAAGTACATTTTGTAGTCAACTACATTTACTGCCATCTTTCGACCCAGACTAAAACTCTAATGAAATATTGCTATTTATTTTATTTGACCGATGTTTTTTCACTGATATGTGTTAGGTGTCGCCATCTACTCGAGTATATGCCAAAGTTATATAAAATACATGACTTAAAATCTATTTTTTTATTCGGTAGACTGAAATGACAGTTAATAGTATGAAATGACATTTCATGTTCATACTATTAACTGTCATTTCAGTCTACCGAATAAAAAAATAGACTTTAGTAACCTTATCAACGGCACTGAAGCGACGCCCTTCCTCAGGAATCTGTTGTTGAATATCAGGAGACGAAAATATTGGTTCCAAATACATCCAAGTAGCCTGAACTTTTAACCACTCGTCTAAAATTTCTTGTAGCAATACTAACTTGGCTTCCCAATCGCTAAAATTTTATAATTTTAAATGTTAAATGCATAAATGCTTACGTACACTAACTATGACAAAACAAAACAAACGTAAAAAAGAAACTAAGCAATTTTTATTAAACAAAATAAAAAGTCAAATATAACCTATATAAACTATACATACGCTACGTACGCTAAGAATATAGAGTTAACCCCTTACTTCATGTCATAAACAAAAAGTATTTGTTTAAAAATGAACTTTAATAGTTGCCATATAGGGCTGCGCATGCGGTAAAGGGTTAAGTAGATACCTAAGTTTAAGTTTCATATCAACTACCTAGCTTGCATAAACATAAAGGAGCCTCGTCTGCCAACAGACCACTCTGTGGTTTGGTAGAAGAATATATGTAATTAGTTGTAAGCAAGATTTGTTAATAAACGTTTTATTTATTTTATTTTTTATTTATATTTTATTACAAAACTATAATAAGTAGGTTCTAAGTAAGAAAGTGACGCATAAAGTAATTCTGTGTAAATTATTAACTTACAGAATGATTTCTTCGAAAGGTTTGATGTAGGGTGAGTTCTTCATAGTCTGCGTTTTAACAATATGGTCGTCCAGTAGCAATTGAATTTCGTCAACACCAGATAATATGTAAGTTCCGGATTCTCTGAAATTTGTATGTTTCTTCATTTTATATTTATTCAGAATCTGATACAGTGTACTCGTACTACTAGCTAGTTATATTGTTGTAATTTGATTTTTTGAAACTACTAAATGATTTTAAAAATATTCCACTAACTTGTAAGGAAGGATTTCAAATCTAAGGTCTGCCCATTCCTTCATCATCTTGTCCAATGTCTTCTCCAAGTTGTTTTCTTTAGTAGCAGCTTCCGAAATACTTTCGAACTTATCGATAAAGTCCACTAAATTGAAGTCGATGACTTTCTGCAGTGTTAACTCCTCGTCCAGGATAATAGGAAACCCAACAATTGAGGATATCTTCTCCCAATGTCTGGGCTTAATGCCGGGGTTGCCCAGGGTTTGGACAATTGGCATATTTGACTTGAATTCGTCAATTTTTTCCCTATAAAATAGCGACATTACAAAATTAAGTACATTCCATACTTGGTCAAAATAACTGTTTCCTTCAAATTTAGAAATCCGGAAGGTAAAGCCCCGTAAAAGGTATAATAATTTATTAACCTTTTGAACGCCAAGAACACCTGACTTCTTCAACAAAAACGTCACTTTTGACAGTGACATATCTAATCCATATCGTATCTAGACGTAATATTTGACGTATCTTATAGTTCGAATCGGGCCGTAAAAGTGTTATTGCGTACGCTACCAAAGTAACCTTCACACTTTTATTGTAAGGTGATGTTTTTGTTTATGACGTAAAGCGTTCAAAGGGTTAAATAATGGCCCCGTAGAAGGTATATATTTATTAAATATTGGCCATCAATCATGAAAAGGTGAAAATTACAAAACTAAACTTGTACGTCACCTAACGGCTACAGCAAGTCGATACGTATCAGGCACGTCTTGAAATTGTTTTTCTAGCTTGAACACGTTCTTGTAATAATATCCCACATCGGATTCGATATCTTCTGGATCAAAACTCCCAACCTAGAAGAATACTCAAATAATACCAAGTATTATAAAAAAACACTTTAAGCTTGGTTCGATAGAAAGAAACGCGAAAAAATTTCATATATTTTATAATTTTAGTATAAATAAAATAGCTAATGATATAGCCGAGGGATTTGACTAGCAAGGTTTCAATTGTTTCAAAAGATATTGTCAAAAAACGTAAAACCCACGCGAATCCGAAATCTTCCGTCGCAATTTCGCGCGGCGCGCCTAATATTTTGTTCCTTTCACCTGGCTTTACGCTACCTCTTCAAACGAAACTATACCTTAACCTACTACACTACTTACACTAGTTAGTATAGATCGACAATAATAGTTGTTACTGTCAACCTAACTAGTTATAATACTTATAATTTAATTACTCATGTCAAAACATATATGAAATAATACTATAGGTATATCTTGTTTGATATCAATTGTTATTGACGTTATTGTATTGGTTAATAGCAATAGCATTAGGAACCTACAATTAGACAATAGCAAATAAAGATATTTAGAATAACTTTACTGAAATATACTTTTAAAATTTTGTTTGAAGAGTGGAAACTAAATTTTGATAAGTACCTTTGAATTCACCCAGCTGCGATGTTTTTCGATAAATTCGTGACCAGCATCAAATAACTTTTTAAATGGTACAAGTTTGTCATATATCATTTTTCTCTTTGGATACTGTGACAATTCATACCCAAATGAAGCTTCTTCTTCGTTAAATTGATCTATTTTCGTCAATGCTACGGATAACCTGATATAGAAGGATTAAAAAAACATTCAATGGCACGTAAGAAACAAATTAGTTACACCAATATATGTACTATAAAAAAATAATCTTACTTATTATCGAGAGTTTTCGCTTTTGCAACATATGTTGGCAACTCATTGATTTCTCCCCAATACTGCACCTCATCACATTGCAGTTCGTAAATATCCAAATCATCTATAAACTTCGCGATTCGAACCTAAAGCACAATTTTTTACATGTTAATATAGTCGGCGCTGTAATGTTGGCGAATGTTTAATTGAAAGTACAATGCCAGTAAGAAACGTACCTTTAGAAGCTCCTGGTACTCTACCGTTTTCTGCTCACACATTACCTTACATTCTTCAATAATGCCAGACAGGCGCGAGTACCTAAAACCATCAACATTTTGAAGTATATTTAATTTTGTATACCATGGCCCGATTCCACTTGAGACCGTCATTAGTCTTGAACAAGGATTAGTGATAACAAAAGATACGAGTAAGGCTTTTGACATCTGACTACTCTTGTGAACATGCTACCTACCTATAATTTTGTTTCGGTCCTGGGAAACTTCCAAGGTTTAACCCGTACACTTGCGACGAAATTAACAATTATTTTATATAGTTTTCTATGTATGTTGTTGTTATTTTGTATTTTTAGAGTATTTAAGACCAAGTTCGGCCTGGCCAGCCACATAAGGGCTCACGCTAGACAACGTCCATGATGTTTATTTAGGGTCGCCGTCATCGAAAACGATGAGGAGGACTATACCTATATATGTTATTTACCAGTGAAATGCTTGGCTGTTAGTTTTTATCTCATTCGCCGTGAAAGTAGTATACTCGCCCAGGAACAAAATATATCGCATGACATTGCGCAGTCTGTCTTCCATCTGGTCCACCAGAACGTCTTCGACTTTCCCGTAGTAGTCTATGAGTTCCATCAGGGCGGCTGTGTCTGGCGGCGGGCGCAACAGGGTACCCGAAATATTTGAATAATCGTCGTGTATCCTGCCACCACATGTCATACTTGTTTATAAAGTTAAGAAATTAATCAGTAAATTATTTTATTTTTGAATCAACACGTGGTTTTATAAATTACTTTACTTTTTACCAGTAGGTTCCTATAAGTTGAGATGTTGCGATAATGTACAAAATACATCATCTGTCAAACACAAACAAGCTAAACAACGCCAACGATCACGTATTTTTAGCCTAAGGTTTGAAATGAACTTACGACTTTATCTCTCTACGAAAGTCATCCGTCATTCTTTTCAACAACATATTGGCCATATTCAAGGCGGCTTGGCGCAACATGCCGATCAGATCTGTCCTTTGCATTCTGAACATTCCAATCACAATAGTTCCTTCTAGATTGAGCGTCATGTTTCGCGCTAACTCCACGTACTTGACCGATTCGTCGCAAAACTGCTCAAATGTTTTTTCAGGCACTGACTTCAGGAAGGCTTCAACTTTCATCCGGGACTAAAATAAAACATCGCTTAAGTTTCTAGCAAGTTATAAAACCGATCATAAATCATATCATAAAAGCATTCATAATAGAGAATTCACATTAGAATACCTATCTATCTAATACCTTTAAACGAGCAATTCTTGTTTATTTATATATTTATTTATTTATCTATATATTTCGGGGATCTCGGAAACGGCTCTAACGATTTCGATAACATTTGCTATATGGGGGTTTACGGAGGCGAAAAATCGATCTAGCTAGGTCTTATCTCTAGGAAAACGCGCATTTCCGAGTTATTATATGTTTTCCGAGCGAAGCTCGGTCACCCAGATATTGTTTAATAATTCTCGTGATAATTTAACAAAAAAAGTGCCTGACTTCGGTTTCGTTGCAGTTTTAATGCAGTTTACTATGTGGGCCTTAGACACGAGCTAAACTGCTATATAAAATGACAAAGTACTCACCTCCCCATTTAACAAGCAAACATAAGGGTCAAAATCTTTGGTTCGCAATTCGGGCCCAAGTCTCTGTTCATTAATTAAATCATGTATATCTTGTCTGTATTTTTCCACAAGATGCCGATCTATTTTTGGCTAGAATAAGGAAATTTATTAAATATCGCACATATTTATATTAAAACATGTTGTGCTTAGATCGTAAGTCAGTACCAGAAGCGTTGATCTACTATGAGAAACATAGTCGTAATACAGTATAGTCTCCAAACGTGGATATTGTCGACAGGCGTCTATGAGGAAGTCGTATATAATAGACAAACGATCAATAAACTCATCAAACGGGGGCTCAAACTCAATGCCATCATCTCGGAACACCGTGTTTATAACGAATCCTTGATTATCGCCCTGTAAATGGAAACGTATGAATATTACTGCCGTATATATTATACATAAACCTTGCTCTTGAACCACTCTATCTATTTAAAAAAACCGCATCATAATCCGTTGCGTAGTTTTAAAGATCTAACTAAGCATACATAGGGACAGACAGCGGGAAGCGACTTTGTTTTAAACTGTGTAGTGATTTAAACCTTCATTGCGAAATTAACTCTATCTGTCTGTTACCTCCTCACGCTTACACCACCACGGTGATAATTTGAGGCCCGAGAAAGGACCAAGGATAGTTTTTATCAATTATCAATGATCATTCCACGCAGACAAAGTCGCGGGAAGAAAACAGATCAAAATAAAAAAGATAAGAATAGAAAATGTACACGAGCTTCCATATGAAATCTTAAACATAAGATTTGGATCATTTTAACAGGAATATATTGTGGCCTTATAAGATTGTGCCTAACTGTTCATTAATATTGAGTACAAAAACCCGGACAAGTGCTAGTTGAACTCGCCCACCGAGGCTTCCGAACAAATTTATAGTTTTCAGATTTCTTCCTGTACTTGTAGCATAAGACGATATGACTTGCCAAATTTCATAGTTCTTGGTTAACGGAAAGTACCCTATAATTTTGATTCCCTTGAGTATCATAGATAGGTACTTAGGTAGAGTATGTGCGGAATGAGAAGCGTCGTAAAATATACATTCTACGACACTTCTCTTTCCGCACAGACTCTAGTTACTATACGTTGAAATTGAAACTAAGTGGAAATGGAAATGCGTGTCTAATACCGTCACATCCATGATGTATTCTGTAAAGTCTTTCATTGATTTTAAACATAAAGTTTGTAAATTATAGGTCATCATGCAAGCCAGGCAATTGTAGAAATGCTTTATTTTACGCGCATACTTTGTATCTGGAACTTGTTTCTTCTTGATGCCCTGTAAAAATAAAACACACAAGTACTTATTGTATGCACGGATATCAAATGTACTGCCACAGAAAATTTAGAATAGAGACGTATTGTCAAAGTAATTTTTGTAGTCACAGTTACTTCCATCTTTCGACACAGGATTAAAACTTTTAGAGAACGCCATTTGACTTTGATCCTTGTTCTTTCACTGATATGTGCTAAAATTGTTAAATATCAAACGGTGTCGCCATCTACACGAGTATATGCCAAAGGTACGGCGCAATCTCTTAGAGCATACATTTTTCTTGATTTTCGGAGGCACTTTTATTCTTAGATTTTCTTTGGTACTGCGAACTGAGTACCTATATAATATGCATTTTATTTTAGCTTTGTCATACTTGAAGAAAAACGGCTTGCAACGTCGGAATCCATTGAAGCGTAAGTACATTACAAGCTGCATCAATATGTCTTTTGCACACGAAACAAAAGTCTTGTAATTCGTAAGCTTCATGTATTTGTGTTATGTCCTTCATACTTATCAAACGGAGATTGCTAAAACAAGATTCATGCTCGTAATAATTATCAAACAATCATAAATGAAGTGAAAGTAGAAATATTATGAGTCAAAGTTACTTGAATTGTTTCCACCAAATTTGCAAGACTTGAGCAATGCTTGGGTTTACGCTGTAGAGGTCCTTTAGGAGAGTCGCCTTGGACACGGCGTATCGGCTTCTTAACGAACCGTCTTTAAAAACCTCTTCATTTTTAAACGCTCCTTCGGTTCCCGTATCTTCTTTCTATGACAGAGAAAATACTTTTATTATAGTGATCATCCAATGTGTTTGTGATATCACAATATTTCTAATAAATGTAGTGTATTATTAATTTTATGGTCAGATAAATTATCTGTTTTATGTGTCTAAAATTATGTTTAGCGACAGTTAGATGAATTCTGTTTATAGTTGAATAGAATTCATTTTTAGTGTACCGCACAAACTTTGTTTGCGGTACACTTATGGGATCACATCGGTCTTGCAAATCAGTTAAATGTATTTTTAATGTAGGGTGGCCAGTTACTAAATAGTAGCCAGTAACTGATGAATTACCCTATATAACCCTTTATACGCATTTGACATCACAAGCAGAACAAAAACGCTTCTATATCCAAAAAGCGGTTAAAAATCAATGGTTCACTGACTTCATGTGTAGAGTATGTATCTTTTTAATTTTAATATACACCGTGTTTTCTTTGATTTCCGTTAATTTCAAGGGTGCATTCCTGAGCTTAAATCAAGTAACTTTCTCAAAGACACCGATATTCTAATTAACTCCATTTCTGAGATAATCAATAATTTATTTTTTTTCTATAAGGCCTCTACAAGCGTGTACACTTGCCTTAGGACCTGTTTACATATTGATTAGTGTTTAGAATGAGTTCATACATTTGCTACTAAACTTAAGTACAATCTCGGTCGATCGATGTTCGAAATGACATTGATATGTCACAGATTTCAATTGTTTGGTTGAGTTAAATGTAATGCCCGTGTTACAACAACGCTATATGCTACATTTAATTAGTTTTTAAACATACTTTTTTTTTGTAAAAAAAGCAAAAAAAAGTTTTTTTTTTTTAAATTAACTATGCCATTTAGTTCTCTTAAATGTACTTAACCATACCCTGAAGTTAACGGAATTCAATAAAAACACGGTGTATACGTCATACCTCGTTTGGATCTTTCATTACGAAGTCCACTATTGCCTTCTTCATGCTCATGATGAAATCCTCACGCATTTCGGCGGTGATCGCAAACAGAGTGTCCTTCCATTGTCTCAATTTTAGTGTAAGCAAATTATGCACCCTTAAACCATAAACTAGTAGATATTTATAAATAAGTTTGTTTAACTACCTACTAATAGTAGGTTCTGGGATTATACTTATTTTCGTCATCACATCATCAATAGTGCTATCATTCTTTTGACCTTATTCTCCTTACTGCCCATGCATTAAGTTTTTGGTCGGCACGAAAAAAAACATTGCAGCAATACCCTACTAAAAAGTTTTTTTTTTATAATTTTATTCTAATATGTACCTACTACCATTTTGTATCGCTGACTACTTTTCTTAAAACAATCATCTACATATATACTATTCCTTGAAACGATTTTAACCCTAACTTTATTCATAATTTGAGGTTGCGTTGTGTTTTAATGTGTCGCGCCAATCATGTGCTAGGGGTGCAGGTCTTACATAAATATGTCAAATACTACCAAATGGTCGGAAATTGGTTTACAAATTTTGAAGCCAACTCGACGTATGTACATACGAACACTGCCAGTTAAATGAAGGCTAAACACGAAATGAATATACCTGAGTATCGTTCTGTTGTCCAACGGTGCAACGTGGATAGTATCCAGGCCATAGTGAATGTAATAATAATATCGAGCCTTGTTCTCCTCCTCGGTGGGTGGTCTACCGTCTCCATCCTCACCGGAAGCAGATTGGCAAATTAAGCTCATTAGTTTACTCCTGAATTCTTCTCGCGCTTTTCTTAAAGCGTTAAAACTCTGGATCACTGCGTAATTTAGTTAGAAGAATTATAAATTATCCGTAGTAAGTCAGCATATCATACGAGAGATAGTTTTATTAAGTTTTATAATATTAAAGTTCGGAAATAGTAGATAGTTAACCAAGGGATGAAAGGCACTCATTTCTGCCGAGGTAGTTTGGTGCTCGAACGCAGTGAAAGCGCCAATCAATAGTCCGAGGCTGAAATGATGTCTTTCACCCGAGTTAAACACTCTACTTTTCATTTCGAATACGAGGAAAGGTAAATGCATGTGTTTTTTTTAAAACATGACTAACTATCAAATTTTATAGTAAATCTTGAGGATAATTTCAATCAACAATTTAGCCAAAAGTATCGTTATTTATGGAATGGGGAGTTAAATATAGAATGGAAATTGTATAAAAAATCCATTTAAACCCAAATTTCAGTTGCTTATGGAAAATAAAAACATAAAATCGTACTTAGAACGTAAAATGCTCTAGTGCAGAAACGTATCATTTTCTGCACACCTTTTTAGAACAACAATGGCCCTCTTTCAGAGCATGAGAAATGAAAAGTATTTTAGGTACTTCACCTGTAGGACGTTTCTTTGCCGCCGGCTTGGATTCTTGCTGTTTTTTTGATTTTGTAGGTTTAGATGGAAATTTGAGGAGTTCTTCGGGTAATGAATATAGTGGATGCGTTAGTATCTTGAAGTCTTCTGGCATCATATCCAACTTCCGTACTTTTGGCATACTACTACTCGAAGATGATTCGGGTTGGCTTTTCTTTCGGGTTGGTTTATTTCCACGTTGCATGATATCTAAAAGATATAGGCACATAGAACAAAAAAATAATGAATAACAACAAAAATTATTACGACACAGCAAATAGTTGTATTTTACCTGTTTAAAAATAGCCTTTTTTTAAGCTATTACTTTATAGCAATACAGTTTTACCCTTTTCACTTATTCACCTTAATCATTAATGAAAATGAGTTATTTACTAATTAATGAATAGGTTAAATAAGCATGAACAACACCGAATCATAATATTGACGGAACATCAAAATTATCACGTCTCCATGGAAACGACGTGTCAGTTTGTCTCTTAGTTTCAAAAAGAATATCAAAGGAGAATATAATCACTACGTTTTAGTTTCTTAGTTTTCATGTCTTGACCAAGTCTTGAATTAAGTATTATCATGCCGCGATCAGAAAGGGATTAGAAATAACAGATTTCCATACACTTACGTCAAAATCAATATGGATTGACAGCTATCTCAATCCCTTTCTAATCGCGATTCAGTAATAAGTCTTGCTAGATATAGATCGCGATCTATATCTAGCAAGTAGTAGATCACTGAATCCAATAGTGGACGACCGCTTCTCCAAGGCTACTCCATCCATACAAATTTATTCCCCGTTTACCGCCTTGGTTTATACATTTAATTTGAATTGTATATTAACAATAGCTATGCCCTTTAGTTTGACTTTTTAGTTAGTTTTATTATTTGTATAGTTCGTTTTTTTAGCATTAGAAATAAGGTAAACAATCTTGACGTGTCTTTTTATTGAAAAACACGTTTTAAAAATAAATAATGGCAAATGTGTAACAATTATGAATCTTAATACGATCATTTATATTCTTCTGCTTTCATAAGTAATAGTTACTGATTTTTAAAAAGCGTTTTTCAATTAAAAGACATGTCAAGATCGCTTACCTTCTTTCTAATGCTAAAAATTAAAAAAAAAACGAACTACAAGAGAGCGACGGAGCGAAATGACATGACATACCTTTTTTGAAGAGCAGACCTAACTAATATAGCTCTGCATCAAATTTTGTAGAAATCCTTCTATGTTCTATAAGTAGGTATCTAGGAGCAGAGGACGATCGATCACGAGACGTTATCCCGTTATTATTTATAAGAATTCAATCTCAAAAATGGCAACATAAAAGGAATTAATTACCACTTTACAGTTAAAATCAATTTAATATCTATATAAATAATAACACAATGATAACAACAATAACATAATGTCGATGACAAAAGACTTAACAAATGCGATACAGAAATAATGATGAATGATGAAGTATGAATGGTCTTCTCTCCTGTTTTTTTCTCACACACACACATACTTGTAGGAATTGTCGATTAATATGAGACAGCCCAGTTGTTAGAGGAACAAGGTATGTCAGCATTATAAAGGAAAAAAACACGTTCATTTCACAATTAAAGTGAAGGCTACCATTAAAAGACCTATAAAAATAGTAAAACCATTAAAATACTTTAACCACATAGAACCTTTATACCTATATCAAGTTTTGTCTAGAAAGAAGCGGTATTAAAGATCTAATTATTACTGTGACGTCCAGGCGCCGTTGTGTACTGGGTGACCAAATGAAACAACTGTTATCGCTTGTGCACTCCGCAGCCACGCGCACGCCATGACACTTCCCTATGGAGTGAAGCTAGCGGGTAGCTGCGTCGTACTGTTTATTGTGTAACCGTCACATCTCTCCCTTTTTATAACAATTTATTTATTTTACTTTATATATTAACAATGCAACAATAATTCAGTTTATCTTATTATCTTATACTCGCTACGTTGATTTATTTTTCCAATCTAGGTATACTACCACCGGTTCGGAAAAGTTAACCTCAGACCCGAGAAGAACCGGCGTAAGAAATTCGGCGAAGTGTGGATCCATTTTACAACTGTTAAATAATAAATATTTTCCAACACTAGCAAGCCTTTAAACCTGTAAAACTATTATTTGATTATTCCTAATTGTTACCGACTTTTAATTTACTTTAAGTCATGTTATGCTTGCCACATAAAACTTATAATTTGATTTGTTACAAATATTTCTTGCGATACCCTACCAGGGTCCATGTGCCTGTATGTTACTATGTAGTTTACTCGTATGTAATATAAATATGTACATTGGATGCAAAATAAAGATCTCTATCTCTATTTTACTTTTACAATTTCTTATGTGTCAGTCCCTCTCCTTCTCCTATTTGCAGTTTTGAGTCTAAGTCCTTTTATTAACTTGAATATAATTCAAAGAATTATTTTAAAAGCCTTAATTACTACATTTTCCTTTTGATGCTTACACATTTCCAGGTATTAACATTAGCATACAATATAATATTTTACTAAATTAATACCTATTTCATGATTTAGGTACAATAAAATTGTAAGCTTGCCAAGCGTCTTGGACATTAGTTACTTACTGGCAATAACTGATTGACTCAGTTTTACTTGTCTTGTATGATGTTAATATATATGAGGCAATTTATAATACTTATAGATAATCCAATGTCAAATAAAGTAGCAATGTTACTCTATTCATAGTAGAGGTACCACGTCAAGTATATTTAGTTTTACTTGTGAATAGGATAAGCAAACAATAATCTATATAAATATATTTATATATATTTAATTTGTTAGGTACCTACTAAGATTTACCTGCCTATTTGACCATTGTTATTATCTAATCATAATCATATCTAATTATCGTTCTTTAATTATATGTAATACTTGGATAATATAATATTGACATCAATTAATCCAAATATTTATTTTATTCATTCTATTACTCAAAAAGTAACACAGCAAATATAATATCGAATGTAATATTAATCTAGCAACTTTTGCGAAGAATCATAATTACAATTTATGTTATGAAAATAACGTAACTCCTTCTTACTAATCGGAAGCTGATTTTTCAACTAGTAAGCCAGTAAGTATTGTATTATTATTTCCACAACAATTACTGTCAGACTATCACATAAATATTAATATTTGTATACACTTTTTCTTCGGTTTATTTCAATTACTTGCAACAGCAGCAACATATTTTATAAACCTGAAACATACACACCTTGTATGTCTGTTTCCTATGTCCTGTCATTGGTAAGTATGTCATTTAACTTCAATAAACATCTTACAACGAACCAATGGAACTCCATTATCTTAACCATGATCCCATGAAATACAGAGTAAGTAGGTACACAAGAATACACTGTTCGAATGTTTACTTTACCATTTTAGCGTTACGTTTAACGGTTCTGTTTGATATGACCTAGGGTTTTGGTCTTTTGGGTCTTAGTGTAGATTAGTACCATATATGTGTACTCTTGGGTAGATCCATGAAGTGGCTCTAGATGCAACTTTAATCTACTAGTTTTACTAAATTAGTTGGTCTCAACTAATTAAACATCAATCAGGCACTGTCATTGAGGGCGATCAAGATCACGGTTAATTCGAATACTTATTGTTTTTATTTTCTAATGTATACCTACTCAGACACACTATTTACTTATTTGATTGTTTCTGTTTTGTTTTAATGTATCGGTTCTGAGACTATGTATAATTTCCAATGTATGTATTGTCTCTACCGCATACCTAAGCGTTTTGGCATCCTTAATTATTGTAGTTTTATGCATGTGACTGAAATAGGGAAATATATTTTCCAGTAAATTGCCTTTTTAATTACACCTAATTATAATTAGTCATCACATCACACATATCACTCATCTTAATCTGAGTAGGTGTACCTACTACCTAGGTACTTAAAAGGTACTTCGTCATCTACCTGTCAACCGACAAAAGTCGTATGTCTATTTACAAGGCATTAGGTTAACCGCTGTTCACTAGAGTTTTGCTGTTAGTACCTAAGTCATGTTTGCCTTGGGTATAGTTTCGTAGAATAGTTAGTAAGCTGTGCTTCCTCACTGTGCAAGGCTCCACGCATCGCCACTCCCGTTTTTACAGCATTGACTTTAGGTACTACATGACATGATGTATTATGACAGGGCCAGCGCATCTATTTACGTACCTTTTGTACTTGGGTTTGTGATTGAGCTTTGTCCTGATTATTATTCAATAGAATCATGTATTCCGGCTTTAAAATAGATTGTAAAAGGCGGTATCATAATTTAGCGGTCTTCACATCACTACAATAACCTCTGCGACAGCACTATGACGTCTGTCATCTAGAAGATCGGTTTTTGCGCGTGATCGGCGTCGCGTATTACCTAAGTCCAAAACTCTGATTATTATTGTGATTCCCTAATAAATATTGTTTAAAATGGTGCTCTGGTGTTTTTACCCTTACAGCTTCAGAAGTGTGATAGTGGATTCCCGCCTACTACGATATAATTTGTCGAAATTGACATTACGAAATTTACCGCGCGTAGTCCTTCCTTGTTTCATTGTTCTGATCGTTAATCTGATTGTAATGAGTAAATGCACCAACACCACTCATCAGTTAGGGACTTAAATATACATAGTCCAAGATTGGTGTCAAAATCATACCTACAAGAATAGCCTACAAAACTAACCTGTGCCGGCTATTGGCTGGCGTATCGTACCTTTGCCGTGTGTTTTGTGTGTTTTGTGTTTGATTTCAGATACCTATTTCAGTTTATGTACATCAATGATCATGACTGTCAAAAATAATACATATTGACAGTGTAATCTGCTGGCATGTATGTATTACAATATTCACAGCAGAAGATCACAAGACATAAGCTGACAGATACCATTAGGTACAATTGAATTTTGATATTGGTATGAATGAAATAAATCCTTGGGATTACAGAGTAACTCAGGTAAAAGTTAACTCAGGTAAGAAGTCTGTGTTGATCCAACACCTAACAATGCTCCGGGGCCATAGTGGTAAATATTCACTGCCTCACTTATATGTTGTGTTATTCTTGTAATCTATGTGCTTTCAGATACATAACATAATGTGATTAAGTATGTCTACATGACATATTAACAAAATGCTATGAACATTTTCTAAAGTCTGTGTCGTGGTGAAATTTACATTCAAGTAAAAAGCATATAAAACAAGTTTGGTAATGTAGCCTTGATTGATGCTATATGTATGGTGGTAATATGCTTTCATGATTAACAATGAGTGCTAT
This sequence comes from Cydia amplana, assembly GCF_948474715.1. Classification (NCBI taxonomy): domain Eukaryota; kingdom Metazoa; phylum Arthropoda; class Insecta; order Lepidoptera; family Tortricidae; genus Cydia; species Cydia amplana. The sequence goes on from NC_086073.1 coordinate 5,351,640, forward strand.
TTAATACTTTATCCTTTCAGTCAAATTAAAATAGATTACAAGTTTTCAAAAACACTGGAATATTGGTTACAACAACAATGAGGAGAAATTACTTGTTGTTTCATATGTGTGTGTGTGTGTGTGATATTACACATGCTTATTGCAACTGAAATAATGCTTTGTTGGTATGTTTTTAGTCTGTGTAATTTCCAGAAATTTGACAGCAATGATTCTTGAATTGTACGACCATACCGTCGTTGAAGGTACTAGAGTGGCTATCGGGTCAGGCCTCTATAATGAACCCGAATGGACATGGGTAATATTTCAAAGTTAATTGGTTATGGATGCCAGGTATATTATGTCCTAGTGCTCATAATTCATATATGGAGAAAATATGTTGATAAGTGGCTAATTTCCGATGTCATGGAAAATGAGGTATTTATTTAGAAATAAAATGTTTGTTCATGTTGTACATGTATACTAACGGTCAGTATGTGTTACATTGACTGTGTGTGGTTAGTAAAATGCGCTTTGTGAATAAGCGAAAGGTGACATTTATTTCAAGCTGGTTAGTAGTGTCTGTGACAAATGTAGTCACTCCATGTTTCCGGAGCTTCCTCGGACTGAATATTTTAAAAGACAGTTCATATCACATATAACCTCCTGCATCTTTGCAATTAACATTAAGCTGCAGACATACTGATAAATAAGGCAGTAAATCATTTGAGATGTTGAGAAAATTTCTGTCTGTACATATTATTGATTGGTTCTATGTATGAAAAATCTTATGAATGTTTATACAAATTAATTGCATACAGCTTATAGTATGTTGTGGTTGTTGTTTTGTTCATTGGGATGTTGGTTTAAGTTTGCATTGCAAATATTTATCACAAAATGGCATGTTATAAAATGAACCAAAGACATATATTTAAACAGACTTACCAAACTAATGAAAGTTATTGGCATGACATTGTCAAGTGTTTGAGTTATTGACAATGATAATCATTTGTGTTCTAACAGTATGTTTCAGATGCATTTCCTTATAACAAAACTTTATTGCTGGTGAAGTTTTGACCATAATTTTATAATACTTGCACCGATGAAGTATGATTATAGGTGTTTCCAAGGTTTAATCTTGTCAAAGAGATGGACATATTGAACTAGATACTTACTGAGCTGAGTATGACACTGGTAAAGCAGGTTGTTGCTAATAGTAAGCGAGGTAAATACTTTCAGGAGTCAATATGGATATTGACGGTCTACATGATATACATGTCTTTACATACAAGTGCTACTGGACTCTAAACGTACCGGTCAGTTAAGTGTTAAATGGATGAATATTAAACGAAGGTAAATAGCTTGGTTAAAGCTTTCCAAATAATTATTTTAACCCATTCACTGCTAATGAACATTGACCGAAGATTATCATGTCATGAGCTACTGTTTGAAGTTATTGACGGTTTTCGTCTGAACTTGTAGTGTGTTATGGTACTGTTTGCATATAAAACAGTACACTTTTATTACTTCTGGGTTTCATAAATCAGAAGTTATAAATAATAATATGTTTCACAAATTTTGTGGGTTCACTAAGTATGTATTTCATTGTTTTGAAAAATGCATAAATTGTGGTTTATTATGTTATGAACTCATTTATCTTACAATGTGTGCTTGCATGGCATTTAACAAAATTATTTAGTTTTGTGCAGGTATAAGTTAACCTGGATGATGATGTGTTGAGTTATCTACACATAAAATGCACATGCACAGCTGGAGAAAATCAACCATGTGTGTCTTGGGATTGGAAGCTTTATGGTTTAAGCATATGTGCCATGATTTGACTGATTGGTCATTATCAATATACACTTCATGATGGTTGAAAAATACAATTTGTGAAACCTCGATAAGGCGAACCTGGGTAAGAGAGGAACCTCGATTACATGAACTTCTGTTCAGGCTCTACTGTAGTTCAATGTTGGTATAGTAAGAGTGTTGCCTTTATTTAGGGGCACGGAAGAGGCAAGCCAAGTTGCACATGATCATTTACAATTGGTTGCATAGTAGCAACTGCTTATTATTTTATATTTCCCATATTAAGGGCAAATGCTGTTATTTCAGGTACCGTTTTCAGATTAAGAACTGACTACGAGTATATTCTCAGATTAGGAACTGAGATATAATTTTATGAGACACTCGGATTGAGAACTGAGTGATTATTTTATTTATATTACTTACTCTCGAGTTTGGAATCGAGTTGTGATTTTGTTTTATCCCAGATTTAGAACTGGGTTACTGTTGTCATACTTATGTGTTTTGTTAACAGGTTTGCCGACTAAAATAAACACATTGTGCTTGATTAATTTTATTAGACACTCGGATTGAGAACTGAGTGATTATTTTATTTATATTACTTACTCTCGAGTTTGGAATCGAGTTGTGATTTTGTTTTATCCCAGATTTAGAACTGGGGTACTGTTGTCATACTTATGTGTTTTGTTAACAGGTTTGGCGACTAAAATAAACACATTGTGCTTGATTAATTTTATTAGACACTCGGATTGAGAACTGAGTGATTATTTTATTTATATTACTTACTCTCGAGTTTGGAATCGAGTTGTGATTTTGTTTTATCCCAGATTTAGAACTGGGTTACTGTTGTCATACTTATGTGTTTTGTTAACGGGTTTGCCGACTAAAATAAACACATTGTGCTTGATTAATTTTATTAGACACTCGGATTGAGAACTGAGTGATTATTTTATTTATATTACTTACTCTCTTCAATGTCTGCTATAGAGCTTTAATTATTATGTGCTCTTTAAGAAGGGCTGTTACTTTAGTCTTGGCAAGGGATGCTATCCTTAATAGGCTACTTCCTGGCGCCGGTAATCGCAACAGAGGCTTTAAGGAGCGGCCTGTTGCTTGTCACTGTCCTTGAGAGGGTGGTTGTTGCTGATATTTGCAGTGTAGGCCTTAAGAGGTGGACCATTGCATGTGATATAAGACTATCCTTCAGGGGATGGTTGTTACTGGTATTTGCGGTGTAGGCCTTAAGAGGCGGACCATTGCCTGTGATATAAGACATCCTTAATAGGATGGATGTTACTGGTATTTGCGGTGTAGGCCTTAAGAGGCGGACCATTGCATGTGATATAAGACATCCTTAAGAGGATGGTTGTTACTGGTATTTGCAGTGTAGGCCTTAAGAGGCGGACCATTGCATGTAATATAAGACTTTCCTTAAGAGGATGGTTGTTACTGGTATTTGCAGTGTAGGCTTTAAGAGGCGGACCATTGCATGTGATATAAAACTATCCTTAAGAGGATGGTTGTTTACTGGTATTTGCAGTGTAGGCTTTAAGAAGCGGACCATTGCATGTGATATAAGACTATCCTTAAGAGGATGGTTGTTTACTGGTATTTGCAGTGTAGGCCTTAAGCGGCGGACCATTGCATGTGATATAAGACTTTCCTTAAGAGGATGGTTGTTTACTGGTATTTGCAGTGTAGGCTTTAAGAGGCGGACCATTGCATGTCATATAAGACTATCTTTAAGAGGATGGTTGTTTACTGGTATTTGCAGTGTAGGCTTTAAGAGGCGGACCATTGCATGTCATATAAGACTATCTTTAAGAGGATGGTTGTTACTGGTATTTGCTGCAATGCAGGCCTTAAAAGGCGGACCGTTGCATGTGAGCTTAGATTATCCTTAATAGGCTAATTTTGTTACTGGTATATCTGCAGTGCAGGCCTTAAGCGGCGGACCATTGCATGTGATATAAGACTATCCTTAAGAGGATGGTTGTTTACTGGTATTTGCAGTGTAGGCTTTAAGAGGCGGACCATTGCATGTCATATAAGACTATCTTTAAGAGGATGGTTGTTACTGGTGTTTGCAGTGTAGGCCTTAAGAGGCGGACCATTGCATGTGATATAAGACTATCCTTAAGAGGATGGTTGTTACTGGTATTTGCTGCAATGCAGGCCTTAAAAGGCGGACCGTTGCATGTGAGCTTAGATTATCCTTAATAGGCTAATTTTGTTACTGGTATATCTGCAGTGCAGGCCTTAAGAGGCGGACCATTGCATGTGATACAAGACTATCTTTAACAGGCTAGTTTGTTCCTGGTATCTGCAGTGCAGGCTTTAAGAGGCGGACCATTGCATGTGATATGATATTATCCTTAAGAGGACCATTATTTCTACTACCGATGAATGTTTTATCTATATCGTATCGTACTATTTGTTGTTGACCTTGAGAGGTTGGCTTGAGACCTTGTTTACAAAAGGATATTTTAATGACCTTAAGACTGATGATCTCAAGGTTACCTTGAAAGGGTTGCTTGCACTTATACCTTCTAGGGATCGCTGGCGAAGTACCGGATCCAGTAGAGTTGGAGGGAGTGCCTGTTCGAAATACCCAGTTGGAGCGAGTGCGTGCACCGGGCTCCGTGACAACCTTATCGTGAAGGGCTGACTTCTACGGTCGTTGCGCCTACAAGGGCAGTGGTGTCCTAGCCTAGGCAGCTCCGCACATGCATGAGACGTGTCCCATGTTAGCCTCTCACGAGTTGTACGCATTTGTGTGCGTGCATGCGAGGGAGTCTTACATCCTACAACGGAGAAGCCAATTAATAATGAACTGGTGGAGGCTACCTCCACCTGGTGAAGACCCAGCTTGCTGCGACTGCGTTGGCTGTGGCAGCCTTCAGTGGCTGCGCTGATGACAGTGACCTTCGGGGCGCCGGTCGGGTCAGGCGATGGCCGAGCTAAAAGGCGGTATCATAATTTAGCGGTCTTCACATCACTACAATAACCTCTGCGACAGCACTATGACGTCTGTCATCTAGAAGATCGGTTTTTGCGCGTGATCGGCGTCGCGTATTACCTAAGTCCAAAACTCTGATTATTATTGTGATTCCCTAATAAATATTGTTTAAAATGGTGCTCTGGTGTTTTTACCCTTACAATTGGGATTGGAATTTATAATATGAAATCTGGGTCATATACGATTTTGAAGGAATTGTATATCCTCATCTATTTATAGATTTTATTTGGGCAGTTTAGGCATGCATCTGTGTTCCACAGTTTCCACGGCTGCTGTAATGGTATTCTGGCCCTATAGAGTGAAGCTTGGACAAACAATAACCTTGGCCACACACCTCAGAACCACTTCCTCACAGAAAGAGCCTGAACCACTATAATTCGTGTTCGTCTGTGACGAAAGTAATTAATTCTCGACCGGTGTTGCGTCCAACGCCGGAGAGGCGCGGAACAGTTTTTCCTAAGCGTAAGTGAACTGTACTGAACAAGGCAGCTTCTGAGGTACCAAAACTTCTAGAACTGTTTCGTCAGCTACCCACGTAGAGCCTGTGTCTAATAAGTGTGTAAGCTAGCTAGCGTTATCGTATGGAGGGTTAGCAGGTGCACAAGTGCACTATATGATGTTGGATTGTAATAGTAATTGATGTTAACTGGTATACCTTTATTATTACTTGTGAGTGGCCACTATAAGCTAACCCTCGGCGCCTCGTATAGGTAGACACAGGTTGTTCTACGCAAATCATATAACCGTGATGTGTACTAGCAATTAATCTAGTCCCTAGACCCGCAGTTGCAATGATAACGGCTTATTCCCCCCGTAATATAATAGCAATGAACCCTTAATCAAACAAGTGGCTGAAATTAGATATCTGTAATTTACAATGAACCCAAAAGGCGTGCTAGGGCCGTCCACAGTCAGGCCGGGTGGCGTCGTCGTGTAATTCCTCTAGCCGCGTCAAAACTACCAATACACATCAGAGCTTTACCTGAAATCGGTTCTAGTCGTTTATTAAAGCCAGGTATGTAAGGTATAAGTGGATATTAACTCGGTATCTAACAAAATACCCTCTTGTCTGTCCAAACTAGCTGTAAGGCAACTATAAAGGCTTAGGGCCTAGAGCAAGTATGGAAATAGTATGAGAGGAAACACTAAATTAAAAGCAGATCAATTTATAGGTGTTTATTACCCGCGATTCGGAAAGGTGGACACTGCAAAGAGGAAGAATCGCTGAAGAAACCCCTTCAGATTATTCTTTTGGTCCCTTTTCAAATAAAAGTTAACATGTTGCTTACAACAAACCAAATCTGATCTACTACCAATATAACTAACCTAATCACTAGCTTACGCATACTAAAATATAGACCCTTTATTATAATATTATAACCATGGAGACAAATTATCTATATATTCCCAAACTGGCCTAGTTACGCTATCTTTATTAAAGGTTGAACGAGAGTAGCGAAATTTACAAGACAAATACACAATCAGAATATAATAGCCTAGTATTGGTTGATAAGTTTCAGGAAATAACAAGGGAATGATGTGAAGTGATAACGAAATCACCCGCGGTTTAAGGAGAAAAATATAATTAATATTTTATTTCTTCTCAACCAATACCTCAGCTCAACACAATCAAATACACACGATGGGGTCAATTTTCAGTGACTAATCGGATAATTTTATTATGGCACTAAATCGACAAAGCCTTACGGCCTTGCCCTACAACGCTATGAAAATATGATGAAATAAATTGATTAGTATGTATATCCGATTTGTCACCTCACATTAACCGAGTACTTAGCTTTGAATTAGCTGCCCGTCTGCCACTCTACACTGACTCTACAACTCTCTATTTGGAACAGTATTGAGATACTTGTTGATCGTGAAGTTGGTGAATTAAGTCAGACGACCTATCTCTTCCGCGTCTTTCAAATAAGTGTCCTCAACTTCTCTCTACTAACTTAACCAAACTTAATTACTACAACTTTATTCTTTACATATTATCTTAACCTAAATACAATGTAACAGGGATGATTTTTGCTCGTCTCTGGTCCGGCGTCTTTGCAGCCCCTCCCAGCAAATGCTCCGTCTCGTTCCTTCGAACTGGGCCTTGCGCTGTCGCGCTCGCTCCTCTGAAGGCGCCAGAATCGCGTGGGAAGCGCCGCTGTCGCTCTCGATTGAGACGGCCCGCAGGGTTGCACGTGTTGACTTATTCTGTAAGGATTTGAAAGAACCAGAGTAGTGCCTGCATTGTATAATCACTCGTATATGTCAGCGATAGACTTCATATTAGGTTGCATTCAACCTTAAGAGTTAATACATTTCTTTATTCTTTTCCTTGAACTGTCCTGTCGCACACTTGTCTATATTGCATTTCTTTTACTTCCTTAGACCCTAGCTAGAAACATAAATTGTATTGTTTTTATGTTTCTTTGTTTTATTAATTTATTACTTTCGAGCGTTTGGTTTTCTCGTTCTCAGAATACGTTCGTTTAAATTTATCACTCTCCCGTCGTTTTTAGTTCCGTCTCAAATTACTTAACAATGTCTTTAAGCCGAATAATATTTATGATGCAATCCTATGTTACCATCTCACCGCGCAAAATGCATTATTATCCTGGTCACCTGCTTGTTTCTCTTAAACTATAATTTAACGCGTCCTCTAACTGTTCCAACAGAATGGCTACAACAATCTTTAATCGGAATACCGTCTATTAAGTCGTCGTATACTTTATAGACTTGCTTTGTTCGTTTTTATTTAAGCTGATAGATTGAGTACTTACCTATACGAACATCTGCAAAATGCCGTAAATTTATGATACGGGTACAAGTTAGAGGAAGGTTAAATTGTAGTACTTTACAGGAAATATTTTTTCCAAATATATATGTAAAATTTAATTCATATGTATTAGATTTAATGAGGTGATGTTATTTATTAGGTACAGAAATTTACAAATTTAATATACTTAGGTAAATATAAAAATTAATGGTATTGTATGCATTCAGCCGGGTACCTATGGCCTAAATGCATACAATACCATTAATTTTTATATTTACCTAAGTATATTAAATTTGTAAATTTGTAAAATTGAAAATCTACCTGAATCTATATTAGTAGGTATGCCTATTCCCGAGGCCATCCATCTATACCTACGCCTTAAGTGAACTGGAACAGTAGGCAGAGGCACCAATTATATAATTTTCGCTGCTTATTATATAATTTTGAATTAAATAAATACATAGCAGGTTACTCTACTAACATTATGTCAGTTTATTACTATTTTGCCTCCCTATTAAGTCTAATGGTGGTATCTGGGACATTTTGGATGACCTATGACAAGATCCTATCGTTAGTACCAACCAACTCTATATCGCGTCTACTAGACTTGTTACTAGGTACATTTGACCCTTTTGGCTTGTTAGTACTGGGTAGTTGAACATAATACTAATTATACCTTGTTTATATCGTAGGTAAGCGTTATGATTTCGCTGTATCATTTATTTTATTTTGCTGGTACCAGTGGAACATTCAACCTACTACTTATTTATTTTGCCAGTACCAGTTGAACGTTTCAATTCAACCTACTAATTATTTGTTTTGCTAGTACCAATTGAACAATTTCAACCTACTACTTATTTGTTTTGCTAGTACCAGTTGAACATATCAACCTACTACTTATTTGTTTTGCTAGTACCAGTTGAACACTTCAACCTACTACTTATTTGTTTTGCTAGTACTAGTTGAACGTTCCATCCTACTAATTATTTGTTTTGCGTCATTAGTAGTTAATTATACCAACTGCAGCATAGATGTGATGTACAGTTTACTTCTTGTAATTTATTTTTCTTGTTAGTCCGACTCCGACTTACTACTCAATTCATTTGATGCTGAGTTTACGTGTCTACTCCTACAGTAAAACAATAACAAAGCCCTCGGCATTCATCAGTCTAAGTACATATCTATAGTTCTTGACTCACTTGACATCGTAACGGTCCTTGATAATTTTACTGATCCGTTACCTGCTAGCATTCTTTATTGTCATAACATAACATACCTATGTATATATAAATACATGTTAAGTCGACACCAAGTTAGGTAACAGCGATTCATACCATTTCAATTGATTATAAGTATTATAACAGGTTATTTTAATCGAACAATATTTCTTTTAGGACATAAGGTCCCTAAAAATTTATACAACTATACCGACTTAATATGCAGGTTTCTCAATAGGTTTCCTTATGTAAAAATATCTTAGTAATTACACAACTAAGTAGGTAGGTATATTTTAAGTATGAACGGCAAATACACAACAACTCATAATAATCGTGATTTCCGCGAAGATAGTTTGATTATTTACCCTTTATATCATATGAATTCTAATATACGGTTTTGAGTCAGAAAATAAACCATGTACCAACTGTATTTGTAACACGCAAACCATCAGCATATTCGTTTCTGTCACTTCATGGAAAAATTAATACACCGGTGCCACATCATTCTAATAATGCAACATGAGTACATTATTTTTTGTAGGATTTTCCCAATTATTGATCTATCTTGCATTGATTGCACTTTTGGATTTACAATTGGTAACCAGGCTCACGAACAGTAGCTACTGTCAAAGAGTTAGTGTAATAAGCAAGCGCATATTTCTTCTTTGCTTGGTAAACATTCCTCCCGAGCTACCTACCATCAATTACTCACTAAATAGTTGTAAAGTTAACTACTGTTCTTATGTAAACAGTCGACAAAATCAACTGTGCATATACATAATTGTTTTTATTAACATTGATTGTAAACAAAACTATAAAATTAGGTATTTATATTTATTATTATTGGGGTGGTATCGGGCCTTTGAGTGTCACGTCGACCACGTATTGATCTATGGTGACGGCCCTTTAAAGTTCATTACTAATGCCCGTTGCATCCAGAAAATTACAGATGCTTTGGGCCGTAACGTTCTGTACATCATAGGGTTGCAATACATGTCGCCCTAAGTAGGTATAAAATTAGGTATAGGTACAAGATCTACCTTTTTACAGTTTTGCACTAATATTTAAATTCTGCACTAGTTTCTTTAATACTCCTCTGACGTGAGTTTGGAATTTCATAACCTAGTTACGTAACAAAGTCGTTGCAATTTTAATATTTCCGTATTATGTACAACCGTACGTCACTCGTTACAATATCACCTCGCCCAAACTTTTGTATTGCCTGAATACAATCGGGAGCTCGGGAGCAAATGGACAACTACGGTAGCTATTAGGTTAGGATTTCCATACCTTAGGTATTTTGTTTTTTTTTCCGCCACCGTTACCTTTTCTTTTCGTAATTTTTTTTTTTGGTGATGTTTTATCCTCGTCGCCATTTGTGACGTCCAGGCGCCGTTGTGTACTGGGTGACCAAATGAAACAACTGTTATCGCTTGTGCACTCCGCAGCCACGCGCACGCCATGACACTTCCCTATGGAGTGAAGCTAGCGGGTAGCTGCGTCGTACTGTTTATTGTGTAACCGTCACAATTACAAATATTGAAAATACCACAAAACAATTGGAATTGAAAAAGAAGAGGTAGTTAGTATATTTTATTTATAGGTATTTAACACCTTTATCTTGTTTAGACTCTGATCTCAAAATAGCAAATAGCAGACCGGATCCAACCAGACAGAACAAATAATATGCTGAACCTCAGCGAATTCCATAAAAAAAAATAGGTGAATAACGTCAGTTGAATACCTAGACAATAAAGACATAACATTAAAAAGGTGTAATCTATATTGCGATCCTTTAAAAGGGCAGTTGTGTGAGCAGCGCTACACCGCGTAAGATCCAGTGGTCAGGAGGCATGCTGGTGGGCAGCCGCATGAACAGGATGTAGTTGGTGGAGTGGCCCGTGGTGGACAGCACGCCGCGCCGCTCGCCCGTCTTGTACAGCGGGCAGTTGTAGAACTCTTCCTGAGGGATGTCCGAGCTCTTTATAGGAATGAGCCATACCTGAAACACGACAAAAATAGAATATCATCAAGTCACATTGAGGATGTTGGCTGTCGGTGTGTAGCGAAAGGATAATGCTTTCATCTTAGCAACGTCAAAAAATTGTGTACTTGCGTAGTAGATATACATAAAAGCCGAGGGGTAGATACAAAAGTAATAATTTTAATGTGTTTAATACCGGTGGGAATGTGTCGTAGAGGACCTTCGGGAACGATTCGTCTACGTAGTAGTCCTCCATGTTCCAACGCGCACCCTCCATGAACAGCCCTTGGATGTACACGCCTTCCTCAGGCCGCTCCTTGAGTTCGAATGTACGCTGCACCTGTGTAATTGACGAAGAATAATGTAATATGCACGTCAAGGTGACATGGGAAATAACATTAATGCCCTATTTTCACAAGGTCCAGTCCCACATCGAAACAACAAATAAATAATGTATTTATCCTCGTCCTTTGCGTTGCGTTATCGGGTAAAAATGCGCCATTTATTTTGTTGGTATATGTACCTCATAGTAGTTAGAAGCGCTAGTGGCCTAGCGGTAAGAGCGTGCGATTTGCAATCCGGAGGTCGCGGGTTCAAACCCCGGCTCGTACCAATGAGTTTTTCGGAACTGTACGAAATATCATTTGATATTTACCAGTCGCTTTTCGGTGAAGGAAAACATCGTGAGGAAACCGGACTAATCCCAATACGGGCCTAGTTTACCCTCTGGGTTGGATGGTCAGATGGCAGTCGCTTTCATAAAAACTAGTGCCCACGCCAATTACTGGGATTAGTCGCCTAGCGGACCCCAGACTCCCATGAGCCGTGGCAAAATGCCGGGACAACGCGAGGAAGATGATGTACCTCATAGTGGAAAGCGAGCTGGTCGATGGGTATCTTGTACTTGCGCGCATAACTCTGCTGCGCGGCGGTGAGGAACGCCTGCGGGAAGTAGAAACCCGACAGCCAGAACACCACCGGCGGCCCGTTCGCGTGCCAGTGCTGCACAGATGGTAAACGTGTTTACAACAAAAATTTATCAAAACGGAGAAATAATGCCTGGTGGAAGACTGGTATGATTCTTGCATTGCATAATAAATAATTGCACTCACAACACTTTTCACTTGTGATAGCTAACAAAATAAGCATACTTGTAACGTCATAATCGTCCCTATTGGCGTTGCCGTAGTCGGATAAATTTTACCTGTAAAAACGCTAGTCGAGCCAGAAGATCGTCGACGTACGCCGCGAACGGCTTGAGAGACGGGTAGCTTTTGCCGGCCCACAACGCCGGTATGCGCCCGCGGACCATGCTCGTCAGCACCTCCTCCGTTACGTCCGTGAGCACACTCACACCTGTGTCAACGATTATTGTAAGATTTGTAAGTATTCATTCATACATAGTTTAAGCTCCTAAGTTGTTCAAGCATTGGTAATGGCTGTAGGTATTATCATGCCGCGATCAGAAAGGGATTAGAAATAACAGATTTCCATACACTTACGTCAAAATCAATATGGATTGACAGCTATCTCAATCCCTTTCTAATCGCGATTCAGTAATACCTTGCACAGCGCCAATAACAGCTCGAGAGCTAGTCCGGACGATGTTGACAAGGCGCTCGAAGCGCGCCGCCTCCTGGATGACCACGATAGACATGGGAGACATCTCGGCCGGCTTGAGGTCGCCCTCGTGCGACGGACCCGATAGGATCTTAGCAGGTAATCGCGCCAGCACATTTTCAGCTATCGCCATAGCCTGCTCCTCCGGCGTTTCGCCGCCACCTCCACCGGCCATAGTGTCCTATAAACGCATATCAAAAATTTATTAATGATTTAGAATGAGTGACTACTTACTGTAAAGTCGTTCTAAATATGAAGCATTTTATATCGTTCCAATTTCTTATGGCTGATTTTATTGATTTTATTTGTCTACCGTGGAGTTGGCGCATCCAAAACGCCCTGCGATGCAGTGCAGCCCTCCAGCTGGGGAGACAGCATTGAAGCGGATCTGCGGCAGCTTCAAGCCGATAATTAGCAGGAAGCGGCGCCGGGTCGAGAAAAGTGGCGAACCTACTCTTATTTCGGAGGCCAAGACCCTCTTTGGGTAGCTGAGCTACATTAGTTAGTTAGTTGATTTTACTGCTTACCAAATATTTCTTGTGAAGATCCTTGTTGCATGTGGATGATAATTAGTTTATTATACAAGCAGTATATTTATGTCTGAATATGTCAACATGCATGTGATTTTTATTTTAAAGTGATATACAGTTATATTATATCGGAAAATAGATATCATTGTGAGGTCACTTACCAAACGATCCTTGAGTGGCGATCCGGCAAATGAATGAAAAATAAGAAAAATTTTGTTTTCTACAATCTACGTACACATACCTATACATACTAAATACAATGTTTATAACCCGCGTTTCTAATTATGGCTTATAATACATGCGCTTCATATCTGATAATATTGCGACAAATTTAACTAGAAGGTAACTAAGCTAACTAAAATGTTTGAATAATTTTTAGATACAGCCTATTGTTATTATAAATTTATTTATAAATCAACTACGGTGAGCTGCGTTCGAGTGTACCTGCGTCAATATGGCGGTGTTGAGCAATTCATTGGCCTCGCGGAAGTGCTTGGTGATGTCAGCGTTGGCGTGGAAGCCGAATACTCCAGGCGGCGTGGCCACCGGCAGGGAGCGCGCGAACGCGATAAAGTCCGCGTGCTCCTTCAGGTCCGGTATATAGTACGTGCCTAGGAAGTACATATTTTAAGATCTTCATCCGAAAGAATAAAATATCACTATACAATCATAATGTAATGAGAGAGCACCTAAAACCAGAGGAAGGTATTCCGGAGAGAGTATTAAGGCCAAAAAGTGTGTCAAAATAAGGCAAACTAGAGGATCATCGCATCCCATTTGGATTAAGGGAGCAACAACGTTATTAGTATAAATCGATATGTTAAAACTCTAAATAGTGCGAGTGAGACACAGTCCTCTGCAGCCCTGTTGTAATATTATATGTATCTTTCGGACAGTTTTTTCTAGTTTCCAATGATCACCCTTATCGCCGCCGGATAAGATTCAATTTCTATTATAAAAAATGTATTTTTTTTTAATAAAATATGGAAAAATTTAACGCAGCCCAGTTGGTTAAGATTAAGAGCGGTGTTCCAAAAGGACGCCTGTTCGCGTCTTGCCGGAAGCGATACATTTTTTCTGTAAATATAAAATGTTTAAGTATCACTCGCAGACGTATTGTGTTACTTACCGGTAGATTCAAGTTTATATTTGTCCTCGCGAATAGTCCTGAGGTTGTAGAACTTGTACAGTATAGTGTTCAGGCAGCGGCGGTCCCAGTCGTCGGTGACGCGCCCGCCATAATTACATTCCCCCGTCAAATATCGCAGCGCCACGAATTGCACGTCCTGACACAACATCTATTATCAGCTTCTATTTCAATGAAGCCTTGACTTGATTGACTTTAGACATGTAGTGTTTTCAGAAAACTATAAAACCTACCCAAGTTGACAATCGTAGGATTCGTAGGCACATCGATTAACGCCAAATGAAAAATGTATCGGGGTCACGTGACTATTTCCATACGTTCTTTAACTTTCGATTGGCGTTTCCTATCAACGATTGTCATCTTGGCTAGACCCCAATATATTCAAGTCATCCGGCCCGGGACAAATTAGTTAGCCTGCTTAAAAAATGAGAATTACTTAACATATTCGCCGACGTTATTAAGCCCACAAATAACCTACGTGTAGACGTATTCTCAGCGAATGCGTTAAATAGTAAACTCCACAAAGTTATAGGTAATTTTATCTTTTAGGAAATAACAACATATAGTTCCTATGTAAAAAATAAAGTGTAGGCCACTAACGTCATATTCATTGAGAAACATGTTAAGCTGTGTGATACTGATGCGCAGGTCGGTCTCGTTGAACTCGTAGCGGATGTTCCAGCCCAGCGGGCCGAACTGCCGCCGCTCCTGCACCACCGCGTGGAAGAAGCACAACGCGAACAGCAGCTTCTTGAAGTTTTCTGGCTGCTTGTTGCTTTCGAACCACTCTGGGTCGTTGATCGGATCGCTCTGGTATGAACGAGCTATATTCGCTCTTAATCCTGAAATAACCAGTTGGCGTGCATTAATTATTTAGGGACCCAAAAAATAGACATTGCCTTTTATCCCAGAGACTTGTGTGTTTCAATGACCATTATTTCGTTTTAATGGTGACATTTTAGAGAGGAGGGGAGATAAAGATACATATAAAGTGATCACTTTAATCGCGAGTTACCTATCAATACCGGTTAATAAGTCTAGCGTCTCAATCGTCGATCCTACGTAATTAGAACAGGGAAAATGAAAAAGCACATTTCTTTCGCAGAAGTCATAATGGACAACATCGACGTACATATTTAATAAATAGCCACTAAATGTGTTACTTTTTAATCTTTAAAATATGTTTTTTGGTCTCACACTTTATTATCCTTTGCACTCTATTTCTGTGTGTTACTGTTTTTTACCTGTGTGTTACAAATAAATTGACGAAAAAAAAGATGATTAATTAAAAAAGTTAAAGCAAGCGACAACGTATTACCTTGCGGGGGCTCGTTAGTCATCTTGACTCCGTTTTGCAATACGTAAACAGGGAAGTGGTCGGCAGGGTACGAAGTAAGCCAAAGTCTAAAGTCCGGATTTACATTGTCTGGCGTTAAACCTTCGCATATCTGAAGAAAATAATAGGTATATTAAAGAGGAAATCGCCAAATTTATATTACCTACAGTTCTAATAGTACATTATTGCAGAGGCCGGGAAAGGGCAATTCGTGGATGAGTTTCGATTTTGTCGGCGGACGCGAAGCGGAGTCCGACAAAGAAGACGAATCCACGAATTGCTATTCCTGCCGAGGCATATATAGTGTTTTTTTCCAAACATGCGAGGAAATAAGGTAAAATAAAATATATTATACCTTTTCCAGCATTGGCATCCAACTCTTGGCGAGGTGACAGTTTTGTAACACTACCCAAGTACCCATTCTTACTCCTTCATCGATGAGCTTCACAGCGATAGGACCTTGCCCTTGACCAAGTGATAAGGAGAAAAGGCGCGACGATCCAAAGCCCTTTACAAAAATAACCATTGTTAATTTATTTCATTAATATCAGTCATTTAATTTGTATACATAGACTTCTTTTTACCTGGTCATCAGCAAATTTAAGAAGCGTTCCCATAGGATCTGACCCCGGAGTAAGAACAAACAAAAGAGGGATGCAACAGTGGGACTCCGAGTAAGAAGATCCCAAATCGAAAAGCGGCGGCTCAACGAACTGACGGCCCATTACGCCTGAAATATTAACATCCAACATCCAACTTTTGAAAATAAACATTTTAATATGTAAATCTTAAATGAAATCAATCGGTGCTTGTTTGATCCGTTGTCACTGTCACCGTCATATTTGATTGTATTTACCTTCTACAAATTTTTGAACCGCATGCACCATCATATCTAAACGCACGCAACGTAAGACCATCAATTTCTGAAAATAAAGAGAAGATTAAATGAATGCGATAAACCTAATAAAGTCGTAACCTCAAATTTAAAGAAAAGGAAACAATGCGTCAACTCAAAAATTTCCAATTTGTTGGGTTCTTATTGCATCACAATTTTTTATTCATATAATTAAATTAAATCTGTAATAAATTTTTATATAGGTACAGTCAGCGGCAAAAGTTGCTACGCGAGCGAGCTGTTCAAAATTACCTTGTCTCGCTCTTATGCTCTTAACAATAAAGTCGCGTCAAGATCATTTTGTACACCTCGCCCGCTTAGAAACTTCTGCTGCTTACTGTACCTTTGTTTAAAATTCCGAATTAGGTACAAAGGGTCAGGCTAACTGGGCATAAATGTTACAAAAAACGAATGATGAATGTATACCTACCTCAAATGGCTGTAATTTTGTTTCCCAAGGTTCAGGAAGCGGCTGGTTGTGAGGGTCTGGGGTGTCACAGTATGCTTCCCAATCACTGATATGGGCCATGAAATGATCTATTATCCCATTAAACACGTCAATCTCGTTCAATCTTTAAAAAAAAATTGAATAATTATGCTCTATTAAGGCTAACTGAGAATAATCGAATAAAACCGCTATAATTTGTATAACTACATAAATAAATACCCGTTAAAGTCAGCCCAAGCAGCTGGACTGAGAAACTGGACAGGGTTGGGAGGCAGATGCTTCGGCTGGCCTCCTCCCATCAGGAACAACACGTGATTCTGTTCTACGTTGCCCTCTGCCACCATTATAGTTATCGTTAGCAGCAGGGAGAACACCATCTTATCCTAAAATATCAAATGACACGAACTGTAGTTGTCCCTGAGTATGTTGTACCTGTCCCTACTTAGGACACTTTATATTAACTAAAAAAATAATGAGAAGTAGGTAGGGTAAAATATACTAATGACAGCCCCCTCCAATAATTGTTCTCTTCAAACATAATATGTTAAGGCAAAGGTCACTTTCCTATGTAAATAGGGGTCAATTACTGTACATAAAAAAGGAGATTAACCTTAACCTCCTGATACCAAATAGAAGTTCAAAATAGATTGTTGAATATGTATAGTTAAAAAGCCCTCGAGGCTATATATTTGAATATAATATGTTGTAGTGTGCGGAAAGAAAAGAGACGTAGAATGTATTAGTTCCCATATATTTCACGACTCTTCTCTTTCCGCACAGACTATATTCAAGCATGAACTTTCTAGTAAAATTTATATTTAGAGCTAAAAGAACCTTTTCGAATAAACTCCTGCAAATATTAGCATAGAGCGAATATGTAAAGTAAGCGCGTAGTATCGCTAGCCGTTCTTCAATCTCATCAACTTTTTCAGTGTTGTCGATAGCGCCGGTGAACAGGCCTTCGAACCATCCCAACGAGTACTGATACATGGGGTCGATGTTTGCTAATGACGCTGTAAACAATCCAAGTACAAATATGTAGTTTAACAATAGTATTTTCACTTCTTATGCTCAAAAAGTGCATCTTTATGTCGTGCGTAGACGACATAAATTTGCTTATTATGTTCTAGAGCATAAAGTAAAATCATCTATTGCGACCCTTATTGACCTAGCAATAAAGTCCAAAATCTGCCATACAAACTGCCAGCCTTGCCGGCGCGCCCGCGCCCGACCGGCGCGCTCCCGCCCGGCGTGCCTCGCGCCCCCGACCGGCCCGAATAAAATTTTCTTTAGTCTTGAATAAATACGGGTAAATAACCTAAAATATTGGATATTTTTGTATGTATATTTTCTTCGCAATCGAAGTGAAAAGCAGAGTGAAATGTCCATTTTTATCCTCGTCTACTATTTTGGTCTTCGCTTCGCTCAGACCAAAAAATTGCCTCGGGTAATAATGGGTCACTTTATGCCCTTGTTTTACAATCTACTATTTATTTACAAAAAAATGTGTTCTTCCTTGTAATTGAATAATCAGGTAACTTGTTTCGAATAAATGTCAGTAAAAATATTTTTTTCCTCTGTACAATTTTACGATTTCCAAATTCGCTACAAATATTTTTGGACAAATCAAGCCTTAACGGTTCAGATTATCAGATCTGTTCAGGTTTAGAAAATTTTATAGGCAGCAGGAAAAAATTAGAATAGGTTTGTCTGTGTAGGTACCTCTATTTATTCAATTCACTAGTGTCTAAAAGTAGACAGTAATGGTAAGAGGAAGAAGACAAAATTAAATTTACCAATGAGGAAAAACAAGTTTGTCGAGTGCTTTGCGATAGGCACGTAGTCGTCCCGCGCTATGTCAATAGCTTTCTCAGTCTCTACAGCCACCACTTGTTTCTCTTTTATTTCATTTGCCGTATCTTTCGCAGAGTTCAAAATCTAAAAACGGAAATTAAATCGATATAGGTACATCGACCAAGCTCGGTGTGGGTTGAATTTGTTATCTCTCATTTTGAGTTTCATCACTGGATACACAGTCTCATCATTTACAGACTGAACTGATTACATTTTGGCAATATCAAAGATTTATTTGATCGCTTTAAATATGTAAAACCTAAGAGTAATCTGTTCGAAGTTCGAATTGTCAGCAATTGTAGTTGGCACTTTACGGCTCCGTGTCTGAAAGTTTTACGGAGGCACGATTTTTATAAGATTTACACATCTTACGCAATTCATGAATTATCTTACTTTACACATCTTAAATAATCAATAAATTTTTGGCCAAAATATATAGAATATGCAAGCGACGATAATAATTATAATAGACTAGTGAATAAAGAAATTACAATGTGTAACGAATAATGGGTGTATGCAACATATTTAACTACAATACCGGCCAATCAGATATCACCTTTGTGTTTTTTTTTGTATAGGCATGTATAGAGTAAGCAGTTTCGGTCAGTTTGTAGATTGCACATTTTACTGGTCATATAAAAAAGTTCTACACTAAAAACTTGGAGGTGATATAGGTATTATTGGCTGGTACTGTAAATTCGTTTTCAACATACCTGGACAGCTTCTTCATCTTCCAGTAGGTGTTCTGATGTCGCCAAAACGTTTAATATTTTCTTTTCAATGTCTTGCAAAAGCCTCCTGTGTTCTGCACCTTGCGTGGTCAGATCGGATTTGGCTTGTTGGAGATCTGGCCTTTCTCTCGCTACCACGCGAGCTAGCAGTTGAGCTTCTAGACCATCTTTAGCCAACATGAAGTTGACCAAGGTCACACGCACGCCCACTTCGGGTAAATAATGAGGATTTGCTAACTTTGTACTAATGTAGAGCCTACAAAAGAAATTAATTATTGAATGTTCGTTGCGAAATAAACGACACTAAATTACTCAGATTTAAAAACCTCACTTGAATTCCTTGCTGTATTCAACAATGGTGTCCCCTATTTTTATGCATAGAGCGCCTCCTTGCCGGAAAGTTTGCTGTTGAAGAAGAGGTTCCAGCATGGGATCCAATTCCTCTAAAACGTTTTCTAACAATACCTGCGGAAAATATTACTGTCTCAATAATCCATTTAGAAAAGTTAATAATAAATTTTCTTACTAAATTTAGTACTGTTAGTATATTTAGACCAATCATTTTGTTTACTTTTTCTACCCTACCAACCAACATAGAGCGATATTCTCTCCAAACCTACATATTGGGAACAAATCACTGCATATTATAAAACCGCAGCCATATAGAGAATGAGGATGCGTAACGCATCCAATGTTTATAACGATTTTTGCTTCTATTAATACGCAATAACGAGGTGCGGGCTAGCATTGTGACGACTTATAGTTCAGGAGTAAATGAACTTTTGGACGCCAATGACCGATATATCCGCACCGTAGGTTCAACGCCAAAGGCAGATTAATCGGTCACAGACTACAGAGCAACATCGACCACGTGCATATACATAAAGTTCAACTTCAGTTTGACACTTCAATGATGTGGCGTCTGAGTGACAACTTTTGTGTTTGGCACGGCGTGGAAAAGGTTAATAATAGTTTGGGTAACGGATTTACCGGCTGTCCAAATTGCACCGCATTTTCCAACACTCTGCCAAGGTCCGCTTGAGTCATTCTTACTACGCTCAAGTTGTTGGGCTTCTCCATATTCTTGATCCAGCGATTCGCCTGGCCCTGCGGGTCGATCATAAGTGGCCAGCGACGGGCTGTCCTGTAATTTAACACAGTTTTACAACAAACAAGTGTTCATCTCAAAATAAAATACTCAGATCATGCATATACAAGAATTGTATAACCAGCTGAAAGTGCTGAAACCACTCAATAATTTAAAAGTAAGCCAATAAGCAAGTCGCACGCCAGGCACACTTTTGGAGAGTTAATGCTGCTATGCCATATAATTTTTAATGCTGCTGTAGTTTATACCATAATCAAAAATTAATTATATTTAATGCTGCTATAATTCATAGCAAAATGACAGTCCAAGAAACGAAAACGAATAGGCCTAAGAGATTGAAGAAGGAGATTTCCTTACATGATAATAATGGCGCTCTCAACACTGAAGTCATCAGCCGGCAAACCGTCTATGTTCCACTGCTGAATGGTAACCGGCTCGCCCAGTGATTTGATAAGACTGTAGTTCAGAGTGCATACAATTCCGCAGTCGTGACATACTTGCGCCCATTTTTTAATCTGCATGTTGGACATTTTAATAACTTATTTACTTAGGACAATTTAGTATATTTATTATTACCTTTTAATAAGTTATAAGATAAAATAATAGGTTCTGTAAATCCAACAAAGCTGAAGCCAAATCACTTTAAACATACCTGTTCAATCCGAAAACTAGCTGTGAATGGACCTAGATAAGCGATTATACCCGCGGCAATAAGAATGTCACCTGCAAAAAATAATTCCAGTCACTGTCATTTCTACATTTGTACCTCTGCTCACACAACATTATGTCTACCCGTTACCGAATACCCATACCCGTTAAGGTATTATAAGTTGCTCGTAGATCTTTGGCAATTTGTGTCCATCTCGTTTTCTCTCCTCCTAGACCTGATATAAGCATTTTGGCCCGATACAACTTGTTACTGCAGTCCATCACTTCGTCATCGAGTTTCTTTTGTTGGCGACTTTGTTCCGCTAATGCGTCTTCTAATGATTTCAGTTTGAGTTGAATCTAAAAAATATGCATAGAAAAGTGACAAAGTGAAAGTAAAATGAAAGTTTCGCTTCCTGTTGAAAGTTTTGCTTATAATTAAAAAAAAATCCTGTGAAAGCAGATGTTACACGAGAGCGGGTTTTCAATTCATGCCTGAAAGATTATCTTCCTCGGTTTAAAAATGTAATGTGTAGGAGACGACTGTAGTTGTGCGTGATTTACGAAATACCGCTCAGTGGTGCTAACTGCTAACGCAGTCGAGATTGCTGCGGATCTGCACGCCACTTCGGCACCTATGTGAACTAGACAGAGCTATAGGCTATACGCAAATTTTGCGATGTCCCGCTCGCCCACCAGAACAGCAAGCGTATTCATATCCAATATGAAGGCTGCTTAGGTAGGGTAACAGCACCAGTGACCAGCCAGGTACCAGTAGTCAGCCTTTTGAGTAGTTTATTGGTCATAAATATCTGGTATATTCGTTTAAACAAATCGCGAGTACTCAAATAGGAGCTTTGATTCCTTATTGGTTAATACGTCACACGACAGGTGCGGTGAGGGAACGGGGGGAAGAAATATACTCGTTCATACAGGTGCTGTTTGTCGACGAGTGCAATAGTGTCATGTCCGCCATATTTTTTACTGCACGTGGTGTTCTCTTAACAGGCAAGAAAAACTATGTTTTAATGTTAAAAGTTATTGTTTTTGTTAATGATTGGTTTATTTATTAGTTTATCTATTAAATTGCATTATATTTGAATGAAAATATCAATATTTCACTTATAAATTGAGGAGGCTGGCCACTGGATAACACTTTTTTCCAAAGAATCCAGTGCCCAGCCCCCAACGGCTGACCTTTGGGTTATTCGTTTATTTTATTATTTTCGAGCCAATGCGACCGTTAGGACCGTTAAATTTACATTTTCAAATTTAGTTAGGCATGCCCTAGTCAATTTAAAGTAAAACCCAGTAGTCAGCCGCATTTGAAATAACGTTTTAATGCGGCTGAGCACTGGGTTTCGCGGATCCAGTACTCAGCCATTGACCTTGCTTGGTACGTCGCCGCCAAAAATATGTCCACATTTTAAAACCCTATCTCATTGAAATAAGGTTCAAAAGTGTATACATATTTTTGACGTTAACTATACATAACTATCATTTTGTTTTTTCCTGGTCGGTAGATGACTTTGTTTATTAATTATAATTAGATCTGCATAGACTCGATTAATTATTTTTTACCGAATACCTACTAGGAACAAAATTATATATTACCTGATTTACCTCGTTAATTTTTGACGGATTAATTATTAGAAAATAAATATTGCGATTCTTAGTTTGCAAGAATAGTGTTAGTTAATTAAGTACCTATGGCCAACAAATTTCGTGTCATAAGAATTGTATGTACCTACCTATAAGATTTTTTTATTAAATAAGTAAACAAGTAGTTAAGTAATACATATATGGAAAAAAATATAAACTAAATTTAAAAACTACAACTAACTATAATAACTAAAATTATAAAAAAAATTGATATTATTTTAACATCGTTGATTTTGATTTATGCAAAAAATTATAAACTAAAATTAAAAACTACAACTAACCACTACAATAACGATAACAAAAATTATAAAGAAAAAATAAATGTTATAATATCGTTGATTTTGATATAAATATTAGTGATTTTAATCTAATTATTATGAATAGTTTATATAGGCTGAGTACTGGGTACACAGAGGCTGCTTACTGGATTTTGGAGGCTGACTACTGGAGAAAAGTGCCACTTTTTGTTTAAACTTAATTAGAGATATTATAAAGATGATTGTTATTTTTTAAAATATTTTGTTTTAAAACTATGATAAACAATTGATCTAACCATGCCATTTGTTTAATTATCCGACTAATCCTGTAGAAATGCCGAACGTTCAAACTTAAAAAAGTCGTTATAAGGCTGACTACTGGTGCCTTTACCCTAGTAAGAAACTGCAATATTTACCGCCCTGAGTTGGGCCTGTTTGACAGCAAGAGCGGCCATGGCTTTGTCATAGACGGCCTGTGCGGCAGCGAGTCTCTGCTTCTTCGGTGCCACCACCTTGGCCACTTTGTCGTACTTTGTCATGGCTATTACCCACTTGCACATGCCTGCAACACAACAACACGTCGTGCTAACAGGCGAATTTACGATTATGCATCAGGCCCTCAACTTTCAGGATATTAGACAAATTATGTTTACCCTCAGCAGCGACGGAGACGGCTCGGATCTTCTCTGGCACAAACCCCTCGTCCTGCATGACCGTCTTCATGAGCTTGGCCATCACGGCCGGCGGGATGTTGTCCTTGTCGTAGTTCTGCAGACCCTCCAGGAACTTGATGTCGTTTAGGAGCTTCTTTGATGGGCCCCAATAATCTTCTATCGTCCCTACCCCCGAGGGATTGGGAATCTTATCTGGTTTCATTTCCTGAAGAATAGGCATTGTAAAATAGGTATGTTTCAGATATAGTTTATTGAATATATGTATAACTCGTTTGATAGGTTATGTGTGGTCATTAGTTATGGTGCATATTGCATTAACCACTCATAACCATTTTATCGGCCAGCAATTTTTTATGAAGAGAGCTCGAAAATTTCAAGTGTGATTATGTGGCATTCTATACTTATCTAAAACAAGCTCAGTGGACAAACCGAAAAACCGTGCACTATTTATAAACACTTCTACGTGCTGTTTACAAAACTTTTTGACTTACGGGGTCGTCCTGGGCAAGAAGCATAGAAATAAATAAGCAAAACAGACTTTGAAAAGAGTATATGCAAAACACAAACAACCAAACGTTCTCTTTAGTCAATTCAAGAAAATACCCAAGTTTTCGGGGTTTTATTAATGGACCTTTTAACAGGCATGATGCACATGCGCGTCCAGCACCTATGGACGGTTTACGC
Organism: Cydia amplana; assembly: GCF_948474715.1. Lineage (NCBI taxonomy): Eukaryota > Metazoa > Arthropoda > Insecta > Lepidoptera > Tortricidae > Cydia > Cydia amplana. Next base: position 5,376,015 of record NC_086073.1, read on the forward strand.
AGTAATGCAAGTCGGTATAGTTTGATAACAGCTACATGCACAGTATGCACAATGCACATAGCACACGTAATGTTACTTATAAACGGAGATAAGGATAATTATCCTAATATCGTAGAAACACCTTAAATAATGCTAATATAACAGGGTGCAACACGAGCAAATAATTAAAACATAAATTGTACCTACTCCTCAAACGATGATACTTTTATTCAATAAAAAATATGAATACTCTAGACTTCACATTTTTCATACAAATTAACCGGCTTAAAGGGCCGGTTTAAACTGCCATAGAATTTTTATCGAGTGTGCTTGTGTCGCCGCCGATATGAAGTTAAACGAAGTTTTGTCTTATATTATATATCAGACTGCGGCGAAATGAGCTGGACACTATATGTCTTATATATGTATCTGTCTACGGCGGTTAAATGGTTAAATATTATCTTTAATGTACGCCATCATCATTATTCATGGTAATTGACGGTGCTTGTCACGCTTTTAACATGACAAAATTCGCAATAAATTGCGTTTTCGATTAAACTTAAAATCTAAACATGTTAAGTTATTTTTAAAAGCCGCTGATCAAAATGTTGGTCGATTTGAGGAGTACATCCTACAGTTAAATTTTTTGCTCCTGTTACAGGCCAAACCCGATATATGTACCCGAAGTATGCTGTACTTTACCAAATTTTAGATTCATAATAATCACGGCACAATAAAACAAGTATTTCTCCTCGGAGATGTCTGACATGTTATTTTTTTTTCAAAGAAATTCCACTAATTTTTTCCTAATTTTATAAGTTTTACAAACGGGTTACGTCTGACGAGATGACAAAGTTCTGAGACACTGACTTCACCAAATGTCCAAATGTGGGAAGAATATGATGTTACCTTTAAAATACAAATAGCTTCCATAACTAGTTTGATGCCTCTCGGCGGGCTCTTCATGGTCTTGATGAAAGTGATATCCTGAGGAGTTAAGGTATCCAAGGCTGCCAGAGCAGAATTGAGAATCGGCATGGCCTCGGCTAGATCCGCGTCGCACTCATCTTTTATACCTTGAGCTTCTGCCGCCTAATGAACAAAAAAATCTTTTTGAATCCGAAAATAAATTTAAAAAAATCTGAAATGCAGTTGAGCACCGTACGCCATAGTTACTAACATAGTCATTAAGTACCAACGCGCCAGATCATGATTCATGATCAACCAGATTCAATTAGGTAGGTACTTACATGTGTAATAAATTGCAGAAATTATCTATTTCTTCACAAACCTGCTTTTCCGCAGCTGCCTGGTCCACTAATACATCAGCCTCAACCAATGCAACTCCTTCTTTCTCCTTTTCCACTTTAGCCGTGGTTTCCGCCACAGCTGCAGCACCAGCAGCCAATTTCGGCTGGAGCACTACTAAAGCCTCCTGAAGTACTGCTACTTGTTGTGCGGCGACGGCAAGCTGGTCTAATCCGGTCAGGTATCGCTTCTCACCCATAAGTAGCTCCCTGTTCGTGGTAAAATATTACATTTAATAGGTATTATGAAGGCCTCAACAAGAGTTCAAACCGTTTGCTGTACTTATATATTTCTTGTGCTTACGTTCGCTTCTTAGTCAGTAGCGCTTTAAACATGTTAATGAGCTCGAGGTAGGCGGTAGGCGTGACGTAGTTATACCGCTTCAGCCGCAGAAGGAAGGCACGTGTAAGTTCTTGCGTGTCCGTGTGGAACACTTGGCATAGTTTGATGGCGGTCTCCCGCTCCAGGTCTGTTAGTTCTATGTCCTTTAAGAATCGTGTCGCCACCGCTAGTAAGGCATCTGGAGGCCATTCCTAAAACGAGAAAATGATGGTATCGTCTTGGGTCGTCCCATTCATTTTTCATTAAGTTCTTAAATTAGGTAGTCCTATTCTGCTTTCGTCACCCAATCTACATTCGTCACAATCGTCGGAGGCTTTCAATGTAGAATGGGTGACGAAAGCAGAATAGGACTAATTTATGAACTTGACGAAAAACGAATAGGACGACCCAAGACAATGCCAAATGATCCTTGGACATACTACACCATCGCGCACATTACCTAATACAGTATCACAATAATTGCCTCTCACAAATATTTGCTCCATGGATTTAGTTACGCTTCTGAAGTTCTAATATGATATTTATTACGTCGGCTACAATTTGTAATGCTATTCGACATTATCTCCAATGATACCTGGAACCAGTCAATGGTGCAGCAGTTGACAAGCGCGGGAAACTTGCGGATGCGTGTTCGCAGCGAGGTGCCGGCTGGCGACATGGCCAGCACGATGTGCAGCTGATCACGCACGATCGACACGAAGTATGCGTACAATGCTGTAGGCGTGCCGTCCGTTTGCAGCGACCTATCTCTCTGTCTGTCAATCTAAAACAAACGGATTCGACTCAGACGAAGTTCTATTACCAGTTATACTAGGTACTATTTTTACCATCACATAAAAATGCTACTTACGACTCTCATCTTTTCACACAATTCTGCTTTTTCATCAGCACCAAATATATTAGGCACCTCTCCCGAATTTAGCATGTTATTTACATCTTCTAGAAAGCCTTCCTCTTTAATCTGTAGTTTAAGGCAAAAGGTTAGTTTGTAATTTTCAAAATGAGTAGAATTTACTTGAATCTCCACACTTTGGTTACTCACCTGAGATTCAATAAACAGGAACACCATCAACAAATCAGGAGTGCTTGATTTCTTAAGTAAAGTTTTCAAGTCCTCTCGCCATTCAGTTTTGCCGTAAGTTCGACTCATTTCAACCTATAATAAAATTTGGAATGATACGAAAGAATGTCCATATGGACCAAAAGCCCTCGCTTTTGCATCTCAAAATATAATATAATATATTATTATAACCATGCATACATTACATCTCTATAGTAATATGATGTCAATGCCATTGTAAGTTTTATAATGCCTTGGGAAAAATGGCTTTTTTGCAAAATATTTTTATTTTTAACTTGACTTTATGATCACTTACTTGGAAAAGATCGTAGTCATTGATATGAGCTGCCAGGCGTGTAAGAGATTGCCTCCCTGAACCGCCGAGTCCAACCAGTAACCCATGCGAGCGGGGTTGCGCCAGGACGCGGCAAATTCTCGACACATGCTCAATGGCAAATCTGTTTTTCAAATTATATTAATCATTAGAATATAACGTACCCGCAGCAGCAGTCTCATTCCCTTGGCCATACCTATTCGCAAATTCCCAGGAGATTCCGCTAAGCAGTTTTGGTTGTAGATAGAGCTTGGCACGGGTTACACATTCATCAAAAATTAGACGCTAATAAAGCGAAATCTCCTGAGAATTTGCGAATATGTATGGCCAGGGGAATGAGATTTCTGGATAATGTCCCACCTATGTACGACGGCGGCTGTTACTTATGGTAATTAAACAATAAACAATTATAAACGCACCTAAACAACACGAGATTCATCGGCTTTTTGGACATATTGTTGAACTCTACTAGAAAGGCGTCAACTGTCGAGTTCAGATGTTCCATATTAGTTGTCTCCATATAAAACCGCGTGTCTACCTTAGGATTTGCGAAATCGCAATAGATCAAGTTTCGCAGATGATAATCGGTTATCTGTAAATAAACAAAACAAACTACAATATTATAGAACACTAACAAAATAATGTTATGCATGAAATAAAACTATTAAAGCGGATTATACCCCGTTGACCACGAACGCTGTAAAGGGTTCGAAACGTCGGGATGTAGAATAAATTCAATATACGCGATATAATCGGTTTTAATAGTTTTATTTCATGAGTAACTATCGCGGTAACCGAGGACAATATTAAATAATGTTACGGCTAACTTACCGTATCGTTAGGTCCATCTAGAAGTCTTGAAAGCATGTTATCTAATTCATCATTGAGATGTTTTCGTGTGGCGTCTCGCAGACATTCGACCAGCCACTGCCTGTCCGCTTCCTCAATCAAGCGGTCCGAAAACACCCGAAGACACTCATGCACCCATAAGCGTTTAATGGACTGAAGGGAAGGTGTAACTTCCGGCACAGATAGCAGCACACCCTACATAACAAAGTTCCATATCATAATCATCCCCGGCCTTTGTACAGTTACTGTAGGTACATCTCACTTGTGGGCTGCGCCTCTTTTCATTTAAAAAGAGAACTTGCGTTACCGGTATATAATTACAAAGAGACAAGCCTCTTACCACTAATTATAAACTCTTACCAGAATAACCCTCGAAAAATCACGTAGATTGAATGTGTAATGCGACTTGGAAGGTGTTGGTAGCAAATTCAAGCGACATTGTTTGTACACCTCCAATGTACCATTCACAATTTCTTCGATACTGGGATCGAATTCTTTGGAAAAGCCTCTGAAAGTATTGAAATATTTGATTAATGTATTTTAAGCTTTCGGTAGGTAATTATTAAATTCCTAATATTATGTTTTACTTGTAAGTACCTTGTATCTAGATGCCACAACATTATTCTGCCGAATATAACCTTGAGAGTGTCCTCATCAAATTCGTCGATGCAAAGGAAATTGAAATGACGAGAGAACCTTGGAGTAATCAATTTTGCTCCTGGCGTTGGCTTGCCCATCGCGCACATAAACTGGAAAACAAAACAGTCATCTTTATATAAATAAAGAAGTTGCACTAAAAAGTGTCCGGCGTACAGATACAAAAATTACAAAAGATCTGGCATACTTAATGTTATTTATAGCCCTATAAGTGCGTGTGATATAATTGTGGATGCTTCGCTATGCAAGATGTTATTTATTACAGATGACTGTACACATCGTAGACGGGACACTAGTGATATAAAAGTACGATAGTGTTATGTTAACCTGAACATCTATGAGGTGCATAGCAACGTTGGTCTTGCGGTCGTACCACAGTCCTAAGTCTATGCCTTGTCGCAAAACCTCTATAGGTGGTTGAGCACCATAAGTCTCTGCTTGTGGCATGCTCACGTCATCTACAAATACTACAGAATAGGATCCCACTGGTGGCCCGAAGTAACCTGAAATATTAAATGCCTGAGTTTTGTAGAATACTTATAAACAAGACTTTATTGATAGGGCCATAAAGCCCCTATCCGGTTTTGGCGTAAAATAAAATGTCGAACTCGTTTCTCAGACAATATGTACCTACCGATTTTGATTGAACTTCCAAAAGAGTCCACTAATTGAAGTTAAATATGTTATAAATATTAAATTAAATGTGACATTACCTTTTTTCCTCTTATCAAGCTTGCCCATAATAATATCTTGAGTCTGATTACAATTGGTTTGAGCCGAGAAAGCCATTATGAGAGCCCTGTAAACTTTCGTATCTACTCTTTTTACTAGAAAATCCTAAAAAATAGTTAGGTTGTAATAATATATTTAGGTAATAAAAGATAATAGATGAACCCAACACAGAAAGCGAAAAAAAATATAATTAGATTTTACATGCTAAACAAACCCACAGGATGTCGTTGTATTGATGAAATGAGATAAACAAATATGCTTTACCAAAGTACAACAGCTTAGAAATAACATTCTTAATAAAAATATACTTAATTCAATAAAACTTACAATAATGTAGGAGGACTTGCCAGTCCCAGTGGGTCCAACCATCATGACAGCCTTCTGATGCTGTACTAGAAGCCTGAACAGGGCAAGGTACGTGACGCTGTCCAGGGTGGTCACCAGTATCTGGTTCGGCGCGGTGTCTCTGCTGATGGGCGGCGCTGAGGTCACGTCGTCCTGCCACGGTTTCCATTTACCTTTGCCCTAGACATTATATTTAATTTAATTAACACTTTATACCACTAATAAAGTTAGATACATAGTTAGGTATCATAGGGTAAAGGATAAAACGTTTAATTTGGATGCTGCAAAACACAATTTACAAATACATTACAAACGGAACAAAACTAAAATATACAATTTAATTAGCAGAAAAATAACATACAAAATGGATTTACTTGCTGTAGGTTGTGTGCATTGCAGCAAAAACAAAAGGGTTTCTACTCAGCTATACGCTTCACTCTTTCGAGCAAAGCACTAATATTTTGCCGGAACCCATCAGACCACGTTTCAGTTGGGTTATATATGATGGTAAAAAGTACGGTAGTGTAAAAAGTGTGTATGAAGTGGTGTAATTATGTTTACGAAATATAAGTAAAAGTTATATAAAATATGTATTTCTTATTTGTATAATTTTCTTTTCTGTAGTTATTAGTTATTACGAATAAATTATATATATTTTGATTTCTGTTACTGACCTCTTTAATGTATCGATAGTCATATACAAGTCCGTCTTTTGGAATAGTGAAAATGTACGGCTTTTCTGGCTTGTCTATCACCTTCGGGTACTTTAAAGCTTGTCTGATCTGAAAAGCAAAAATAAGTTATAATGGGATATTTTATGGGCCGAAAAAGCGGTACAGGTTATGTCATCCTATATGTACTTACATTAATCTACAATAAACGGAAATTAAACTAATACCTCTTCTGGAAATTCTTTTTCCAGTAATCCTCTGAACATCCTGTCAAACTTAGGGCGACTAGCTGCTTCCAACGTTGCCCCAATGGACCAAATGGCAGAAAAGAAGAATACACCCTAAAACATTTAATTTATTAATAATAATTTGCAACAGTATCCAAAATGTGATTTAGATATACATTGGTTATTGGCATATGCATACCTCTAATTGTGCCCTAACATCGAGTTCCGCGATAGAATCTGTATATTTTTCATCATAAAAGTCATCCATAAACGTGTCGAATATATTAAAACATCCATTAACTAGATTACTACGTGATGTCACATACATTTGCTGAAAAACAAAACTTTTTCAATAAATAAAGGAAATTTAATTATTTACGTATTATGTATAAGCAATAAGGTATCTCGTTCGGTCCAGGTGTCAAAAGTTGTACCTTCTGAATCAAAAGGGTTATAATTATAAGCATTGGTGGTTGTTTAACACTGGTGAACGTGAAATTCGGCGAAAGTTGACGATTGATCGAATTAAATTGAATTTAACTTCTCGTAGTCGTTTCGCTTTACCGATAAAAACCACTTCCATACCTTAAGCTGTCCCGATAATTCAACCAGCCAAAGTAATGGAGACATAAAGCGGTGGAAAAGCGCTCTGATAAGGGCATGAGTGGCTGTATTCAGAAACGGTGGTAGAGTATTTAACCACGACTCCAACAAACATCGCCAACCCAAACCTTTGGGCTCCATATAAATCATACCGCAGCGCGATACCTGTAAAACGTATTTATAACTATATATCTAGAGTAAAAAATGGTAGGCACAAAATACTTACGACATGTATATGTCACCGTAAAATTGTAAACACTCGTCATATTATAATCTCGCTAGTTACATTATTATACAACGTAACTAGGGCAGATGGAAAAATAGTTGTGGTTTTCTAGTAAAATTCAGCTTAAATGAGGATTGTATTCGTCATACCTTCCTGCATAAATAATCTGACAAAGGGACCAATTTGTTAAAATTTTATTTTGTTATGATAAGACATGGGCCCAACTCGAAGTGCATTTCGTGCGTACCAATCACCGCGAGCGATTGTCAAAATCGTATCATAACAAAATCAACATCGTAACAAATTATTAATTCAGAATCGGCCTTACGATTTATAATATAATAATACAAAGATTAGGATGTAATTCCTAAAGACAATGCTAACGGCGAATTGTATGTAGCGTTTTACAGTTTGGTCGTAAAAATACTGCTATACCGTAGCAGGTGAAGCAGCCTCAAGATCCATAGGTTCAAATACTAGGTTAGTGGTGGGTGCCAGCTGGATGATCTCGCCACTCATCAGGCACAACTTCTTATTGTCGTCCAACACAGTGTTCAAGTTCTCGATCCAGATCGCGTCCACAGGACCATCGAACACTAACCATTTTCTGAAATTTAACGAAGGTTTTTCAAGAGTTCTTGACATACTAGGGTAACTGCTATAGTTATTGGCCCCTCCATAGTAATTCATATTAATGTAATTTATTTATTTATTTCATAATAGGAATTGCAACATTATTTGTTATTAATTATTACTTATGTACGATTAGGAGTCGTCAATGTTAGTGCCCATTGCGCATTTAAACAAACGAGAAGTATTTTATATGAGATTTTACATATGGCGCAACAGATTGGTGTGATAAGTCAGAATATAAGTTTAAAGATGAGAGCCGCTAACGCTAATTGGTGCTCACAATCATAGTCTTATCAGAATAAGTTGAAAACCATATCGAATTGTTAGGACAGAATCTTCTCCCGTAGTTTGTGCATTCATTCTAAAAGGGTTGTCAAATTACCTGTTATCGTTAGGAGAAACCGCAAATGCTCTGTAACTAACTGCCAGGATGCCGTCAGACCACTCGTGGGACACGGGATCGAACTGCCCGTATAACTGGCCCATTGTGATCGATTTCGGGTTTATCACTGTCCACTCTACATGATTCTCGGCCATTAATTTCTAAAAAGCAATGGTGTGTGTATACTTTGTTTAGCATCAGATAAAAGTTCGCAGAATGAAGCATGTGGTTCCAAATCGGGCACTTTTTGCGGTAAAATTTTGAAGTAAATGATAAGTACATTAGATAATTGCATTATTATTAACAATTAAAGAGCCCGATAAAAACTGCATGCTTATTGCTTACTTCCGTGGAGTTTTGACTGATGCTATCATGATTACATATCGCGTCTAGATCGCGTCGCGTATTACATATGTACTTAAAAGGATGAATATAACTTTCTGATGCTCCACGTTAGTAGGTAGAAGCATAGAGAAAAAAATACATAGAGTGGTCACTCCATACATCAGTTCAGACTATTAATTTCAGTGTCTACATCTAGCATCGAGTAGCGGAACTATCAGTACTGCTACTTGACAATAGATGTAGCACCGACCGGAAAGTCTTATCTCAACAGCATAAGACTTTCCGGTCGGTGGCTACATCTATTGTCAAGTAGCAGTACTGATAGTTCCGCTACTCGATGCTAGATGCCAATAGTCTTTTTGGTACTAAAACTCATGTATGGAGTGAGCACTCTATGTATTTTTTTCTCTATGGTAGAAGGTAGAAGAGCGCTATAAAGTTCATGTGTGTCCAGTACAGTGTGTGCGTAATATAGTGCGTCTAGATAATTTTTGGTTTGTTTGATTTTTTTGGGCATTTTGATATACGGCTCTTTAAAAAGAGTAGGTAAAGCATAATGCGTTTTGGTTGAAGGTTCGCTACTGAGGTGTATAGAAAGAAATAACAGTGAAACGATGGCACACCTTGTCGTGCACACAGCCTAAAGCTGCTCCAAGAGCATGATAACATTTCGTTTTTCCTGAGAAAGGGAATCCTACCAACATGAGGCCGTGTCTTACGAGGATCATTTCATACAACTGAAGAACCTGAAAAATATTACGATTGTTTTTTTAGTTGTGAAATACAATACTTCGTGTTCAGTCATTATCCTTACATTTAATTTGATTAAAAAGTATTCTCAGGTTTCAGTTTACAATTCTGAATACAACTTTCAATTAAATTTTATATAAATGTTTAAACATTCAAATGTGCAATTCCAATAAAGCTTACTAATAATATACCTTCTCAATGAAAAAGTCGTTGGCTTGCAAATTCAGTGGGACACAGACTTCTTTACAGCACTGCACCAGATGCGGCAAGCCGGCTTGTGGCAGTGGTAGACCAGGGAACAGATCACCAATAATACCCTATAAAAATAAGAGAAACAAGTAAATTCACTTCCTAATTAGCTTATTAAAATCATCAATAGATATTACAAAAACGCATTGCATACAACGTAGACATACCTACTCCTAACACAGAGCATCTCAACTATTTCCTAAAAGGCTGCGAGATTACGAAGTAATGAAGATAAATTGTTGTATATTTTGCTGCGTTTGTCGGTTAACTGGAAGAGATCCCTCAAAGGGATAAGTTCGCCTTTGTACTTCTTATTAATTTTATGTTATTTTTAATATATCTTTTTGTACAATAAAGAGTTTACTACTACTAAATTGGGTTGTTTACGTTATTTGACGATTTCGACATTTCTGTTGAATCCACTTTATGTGTGGTGATCTCGCGCCTTGTAAGCGTTTCGTAATGCGGTGTCTGTGTATACTGTGAGACTACACGATCGACTCAGCTTATCGTCTCGAACGGTACAACAAGTAGCCAGGGTTGGGCAGTATTTCAATTACATGTATTTGAAATACGTATTTGAAATACAAATTAGTATTTTGTATTTGTATTTCAAATACTACCTCAAAAGTATTTTGTATTTGGTATTTCAAATACTGCACTCACATGTATTTAGTATTTTGTATTTCAAATACTTCAAGCTTCAAAATACATTTCTATAAATACATTTTATTAAATTCTATAATCCTAAAATGTCTAATCTCACGCACAAGCTGTGAGCCGACCGCGAACCTCCGATCCAGCCGAGATACAATTTTCATTGGCTGGATACTGGATCTATATTAGGTCAACTTCTGCGTGGAACTTTTCGTTTAAATCTAGGGGATAGGGTCATTGCAGTAGTTTCCGTCCATGCACTAGTTTTCGACGACTTGACGGATTATCAAATATATATTTCATTTTTAATCTACTACTTTTTGCGAAATCTTCATCTTCCTCGCGTTGTCCCGGCATTTTGCCACGGCTCATGGGAGCCTGGGGTCCGCTTGGAAACTAATCCCAGTAATTGGCGTTGGCACTAGTTTTTACGATAGCGACTGCCATCTGACCTTCTAACCCAGAGGGTAAACTAGGGCCGTAATTGGAATTAGTCCGGTTTCCTCACGATGTTTTCCTTCACCGAAAAGCGACTGGTAAATATCAAATGATATTTCGTACATAGTTCCGAAAAACTCATTGGTTCGAGCCGGGGTTCGAACTCGCGACCTTCGGATTGCAAGTCGCACGCTCTTACCGCTAGGCCACCAGCGCTTCCTTTTTGCGAAATATCATTGTTATATATAGAGAGATATATTGCTTAGACGCCTTAGACATAAGGATTGAAATCAGTCCAAATTTGTGCAGGAATGTAGGTATATATTCAAATTTCGTCAAGTGGACGTAAACTAGAGCTGGACGAAAACTAGCGCAATAACCCTATAAGTTTATATGAAAGGATATTCGTTAACGTTAAAACTAAATGCTAAACAAAAAAATAAATAAAGGTATATTTTGTAATTGAAATACATTATTTTAAACACTGTAATTTGTATTTTGTATTTCAAATACCCGTCACCAAAGTAGTTTGTATTTTGTATTTCAAATACTTTTAAAAATGTATTTTGTAATTTGTATTTCAAATACGTGGAAGCCAGTATTTTGCCCAACCCTGCAAGTAGCATACCATGAATAGCGGAACATCGTGTTCGAGAAACTTGGGCAGATTGACGTCCTTGATTGAGCGCAGCAAGATGATATCCTCATCTTCGTCAGGATAACGCAATTTAAGCGCGCCTGCCGCGCGCAGAACTGATTTCACGGCGCGCATGCCTATAGTAAAGCGAGTCATTAGATAGAGTGAGCCAAAACATCAAAAACACGTAAAAACTAATTTAACTTACCGTAATCGTAGTGACTCTGTGAAGACAGCTGTTCCGAGCACAAGCGGTAAGTAGCAACAATTTTGACTGCGAGTGGTTTTGCATTCAAATAACCAAATGCATACAACTCGATTTCAGATATAAGAACGTAATCTGGCACCATCATAGCCACAGAACGGAATAAAGCCTGTAATATTAAAAGTAAACATTTGAACATAAATAAATGTCGACAAACAATGAAGAATGCAATGGAACGCGGTTTTTCTAGTGGAATACATAAAAATAGACGACATGACATGACAGAAATAAATATCTTAAATAATAAATATCTTTCTATAAAACACTTTATAAATCGATTATTGATTTGACATTTACTCGAGTAATGCAAGTTATACCTAATCCTTGCAATATGATAATTTACCTTTAAATTATCTGGTAGTTCTGAACGCCCAGCGTAGCCTGGATTCATAGTGATGAACACAGCACAGCTTTTATCGAGCTGCAATAAAGTGCCCTCAAACAACAACGTCGTGGCGCCCGAGTTGATACCTCGCTGAATGGACAAGATTTGTTGTGCAACTACGGAAAGCACTTCCAAGTCGATACGATTAAATTCATCGAAGCATGACCAAGCACCGCATGATGCCAAACCCTGGAAAAATATCCGTAAAATGACAGTAACCAACATTAGGGATTTTAAAACTTAGATCTTCAGTACCGATTATATTAACCTTAAAGAATTTTCCAAGAGCAATGTAATCTAGACCATCTGAGCAGTTGAACACGACGCATTGTTTAGCGACGGCCTTAGCTAAATCTTTGGTAGTTTCTGTCTTGCCGGTTCCCGCCGGACCTTCTGGAGCACCACCTAAAAGATTATGAATGATTAGTCACTAATACATAGTTACAAATCTAACTATACCTCGCGCGTCAGCGAGCAGGGGCCCGTTTTTCTAAAGATTGTAACTTGTAATACAAGTGGAAGTCCCTTTCTAACAAAAGCTGTCAAAAAGTGACATCCGCTTGTATTACAAGTTACAAACGAGCCCCAGCTGTCACGTACCTAGAATGTTTGTAGACATTTTTTGGAAGTATAGCACAATAATTTATTTAGAAATAAACATTTAAGTACTTAATAAAAATACAGTAAAAACATATTACTTCAATTATTAAGCCTATCCAAAAGCGACGGAGGAACTGGAAGTATAACTGGAGTTATATGAAGGGTCCACGCTCCACGGAAAGAACATGTCTAATAATCACATTTTTCGGAAAATGAGATTTTTATCTCAAAATGAAGAGCTCTTAATGAACTATTAGTTATATCTTTGGCTACTACTGTATAATAAATGTAACACAACTTTATTTTTAGTTAAATAATACCTGGCCACGGAATTACCATACGTTTTGACATTGTTCCAAATTTTAAAACCGCGATTACTCAAAATGTCACTAGTGTGACTAGACATGTTCTTTCCGTGGACCCTTCATATATTGTAGCAATATACCTAAGTTCAAATGTAGAGCGCCGAAGAGTGTTCTGAAGCATCTGTCTGTGAGCGGCGTGACAACCAAGCGGCCCGCGTTTCCGAGATACTCGTAGCCGTACATCAACTGAGAGTTTATCATGCGGGTTGCACATTGCATACTCTGATTTTCTTGTTTCTAAAAGGAAACCTCCACTGTAAACACTGTGTACATACTTCATAAAAATACTATATTTTCAGTAAATAGTTTTCTTTTATCGTACCTCCCAATAGTAACGGATTTGAGAGAGCCAGTTAAAGTCGTTGATCTTTTGCACTTTGCAGTCGATAAGCAATAAGAGTACATCCCGGGCATGTACATCCAATACAACCAGAGCCCCTGAAATGAGCGTGCAAGCCATTCATAATTAAAAATCGCTATACCAGCCACTATGATAATATAATTTTATTTCTACGTCTACTATATTACTTTGCATCAAAACTCACCCAAACATGTTCATGTGAATATTTCATGTCTATTATACTAAATGTATCATGTAATTAATCATACCAAGAGTAATTCTGTTTTGCAAATTAAGCTCCCCGCGAACAAGGTCCACAATTTTGGAGATTTGGAATTGACACTTGTCCCAGTATCGCTTCATGGCCGCCACACTGATGAGAATAGCCTCTGTCACCTCAGAAGTCCAGTATGTCATTGCTATGCATTGCACCTGTAAAATATTCAAACAATGCTATGCACACAGACAAGACATCCTCTAGACTGAGCATAGTAACGCTACCAGAGGAGGCCACAAATATACGGTAGTTTTACTCCATCTTCGAGTCAGTGTCAGAAATGTCAGAATCCCGTGCCGTGATTGGTCCGTGTCTTTTAACGGACCAATCACGGCACGGGATTCGCTCACCTCGTCCCCTACACCCCAGTATTTTTGGCAGCAGCGGTTTCATGAAATAATTGCTCTAAACTCCGTCTAGAGGATTCCTAGTCTATGGCTATGCATAACAAATATTGCCTTGAGAGTTGAGCGTGATTTCAAGTGATTTAAAACCGTGACCTAATGGTGTCCCAAGAGCGCTATTTTGACAACACAGATATTTATATATTTTAAGGGCATCATTGTACAAAATTGTAAAAGAAGAATGTACTTACAGCTTGACCCGGCCACACGAGCACCCAGTGCTGCCGCGGCACCTGCATGTAGTCATCGTACGAGAGAGCCACAGCGTGATGAACAGAGTCTTTCATGGAGAACTCCAGTTCTAGTAACCATTTTTCTACCTTTATTCAATTAAAAAATAAATAGTTGTTAGAACGATATTCAAACATCGTTTTTTTTAGTATTTAAAAGAATTTGAGTGAGAGTTACTAGTGGATGCAGTATGTAGAGTGTCATTCATAAAAAAATGTCATATATACAAAATACAAAAAGTACCAAATCCTCCAGTGCCCAGTGCACTATTAGCAGGTGAAAAATATCAAAACTAATGTCGAAAAATGTCGAGCGTCGAGCATGATTATTTAACGCAAAAAAATACCTACATTTCAAGCTTATGACGGATAAATTAATACCACATTTAAAAGACATACATGTCACAGACTCATATAATAATTACCTGTCCTTTTGCTTCTACAGTATCAATAGTCATAGTCAACTCCACAATCTCACCCTCCGATGAACGCATGTGAGTCACGACCATCTCGGGCGTAAATGACAGTTTTGCGATTCCCTCAAAGCATTTCTTGAGGTGAGGTTGCACTCTATAAATATAATGTATAGATATATGGCGTTATACGCGTTACAAGCCTGAATTATAGATGGTCAACCAGATCTTGTCAGTAGAAAAAGGCGGCAAATTTGAAAAATGTAGGCGCGAAGGGATATCGTCCCATAGAAAATTTGAATTTCGCGCCTTTTTCTACTGACAAGATTTGGTTGACCGTCTATAGCTATGAATCGTTTGTATTTATCTGTCATTTTGACTTATGAATTTGTAGGGGGGGTGCATAACACTTCCATCGTATTTTCTCGCGGAAACGTTCATATTTATCATGCTATACTTCAGTCAACCTCAGTACTTTATGTACCGAGACTGACTGAAATAGCAAGACACGTACGTTTCCGTGAAAATACGATGGAAAATAATTATACATTACATCTGTCTATATGCAGTACTGGGTACACTTAAGTGAAGATACTGACCGCATAGGATCTTTAGTCTCCGATAAAATCTCAAGCAGCTCGTCGTTGGACAGGAAGAAGAAGCGCGGGAAATACAAACGTTTCTTCTCCAGATACGCATTCAAGCCTCTCTGGACCATTTCCAGCAAATTGTTGGATTTCTTCATTTTGTCCAACATTTTGTCTATCATGATCACGTCTAAAACTCGAGGTTCTAGGAAGGCAGCTTTCAAAATTTCGCGCCAAGTCTAAAATTTTCATCGAATATATGTATTATTGATGTCAGATAGGATTAGTATTTTGATGTCGTTGATAAAAAAAAAGATAGGATAAAATATATAATTTATCAGTAAAAATTTAGATAATATTAATAAAACGTATCCTCCATAAGCTTATATTTAAGGGCGTCGACAATCACGTTCGTTAATCGAGTGTAAATTCACCAAGGACCTGGCTGCCTGACTGCCGGATAATACCTCGCCAAAAACGACTAACACAAGCAATATCAAAATAAAATATTTTTAGCTGTTACCTTATCAACAGCACTGAAGCGACGCCCTTCCTCGGGTATTTGTTGCTGAATGTCTGGAGATGAGAAAATGGGTTCCAGGTACATCCAAGTGGCCTGTACCTTCAACCACTCGTCTAAGATCTCTTGCAATAATATCAACTTGCCCTCCCAATCACTATAGATGAATTTTGATGAAATTAGTTATCGTAGGTCTAATAATTAAGATTGGTAGGTACATAGACTAGGAATCCTCTAGCTAGACGGAGTTTAGAGCAATTATTTCATGAAACCGATGCTGCCAAAAATACTGGGGTGCGGACGACGAGGTGAGCGAATCCCGTGCCGTGATTGGTCCGTTCAAAGACACGGACCAATCACGGCACGGGATTCTGACACTATGACTCTAAGATGGAGTAAAACTACCATATATTTGTGGCAGAGGGGGTAGCGTTACTATGCTCAGTCAAGACCTCCTAAGATCCTCTAGGATGTCTTCTCTGTAGGTATAATTTGGTCTTATGATTACAGGCGTTTACGATTTCACCGAATGAATAATTAAATAAGAAAACTGGTCAATCAATGAATATTAAGTTAATAATTAGAGTACCCCACTTACAGCCAGGATTTACTTACGTTATAGTTTCCTCAAATGGTTTTATATAAGGCGAATTTTTCATAGTCTGCGTCTTGACAATATGGTCGTCGAGCAACAACTGAATTTCATCGATACTCGATAAGATATATGTTCCAGTATCCCTGTAATTTTTCGTTTAGAGTGATTAACAAATCCATTTTAGAACATTCTAATGAATTCTGCATAAATATACAAACTTGTATGGTAAAATCTCGAAAGTGAGATCGGCCCATTCCTTCATCATCTTGTCCAAAGCCCTTTCCAGATTATTTTCTTTAGTGGCAGCCTCTGAGATGCTTTCGAATTTATCGTTGTAATCCGCTAGATTGAAGTCGATGACCTTTTCGAGGGACAAGTTATCGTCCACGACGATCGGGAAGCCGACAATGTCGGAGATCTTCTCCCAATGTCGAGCTTTCATGCCGGGGTTGCCCAGGGTGTTGATGATCGGAAGGTGAACCTTGAAGTCATCCATTCTCGATCTAATATAACAAACAAACGTTTGAATGTACGCATTTGAAGCCTAATAACCGCGAACCGGCGTGTAAATACATACATACACATCTAGTGTGTCAACGCTAGTTGTGATGCGTACGTTTTTTCCACCTCCTCATTGCATGAGAGTAACAATACCTTAGGTACATACCTTATTGTTGCAGCTAGACGAAATGGTTCGGGTACGTCTTGAAAGGATTTTTCAAGCTTATAGATTATTTTATAATAGTATGCTATGTCACCCTCGATATCTTCGGGTTCGTAACTTCCAACCTGAAAAAGTAATTGCAGTATAAATGAATTATAAAAAATATATATTGAGCATAATAACGACGAAATATCATACTTTAGATGTCATCCATTTGTGATGTTTTTGGAGGAAATCATTTCCGGAGTCATATAATCGCTTATATGGCACAAGTTTATCGTAGATGCGTTTTCTCTTTGGGTACTGAGATAATTCGTACCCGAAAGATGTCTCTTCTTGGTTAAATTGATCGATTGTCGCCAAAGCTTTAGCCAACCTGGATATAGAAAACATTTTATAAAACACGGGAACAGTACGAGTACAGTAGCTCCCAACTATAGACTTAAGAACTCCCCGTGATCTAAACTTTGAATAGTCTTGGGCAAAACATTCTCTTAAATGTAAGAAAACACTCGAACAAAACAAAAAATAACATAGATATAGTTAGAAATATCATATATTTTTTTAACTTGTAGAACTAAGTATACTGGACCTTATTAGTTAGGCTTAATATCAAAGTGGTTACTTCTTCTTCTTAAAAACACTTACTTTTCGTCAAGCCGTCGAGCTCGTAGGACATATTTTTGTAACTGTTCAATGTCACCCCAGTATTGCAGTTCATTGCATTGGATTTCGTAAACATCTAAATCCTTTATAAAGTCAGCAATTCTAGTCTAAAATATTAACAGAATAATTACCATATTTCTCTTTACTTAATTAAAACATAATTTACAATTACATAATATATTGTACAGTCACCACACGGGATTGTTATGCCATTTAGGGTCCTAGCTAAATTAGTTGTTCCATACTTACGCTATGGAATGTCCAATTTAGCTAGAATCCTAAATGGCGTAACAATCACGGAGCGTGACTGTACTATATAGGTATGTACTTACCTTCAGCAGAGCCTTGTACTCGACTTTCTTTTGCTCACACAGAACTTTAGATTCTTCTATAATACCGGGCAAGCGAGCGTACCTTTAAGTGCACATAATTATATACATTATACAGTCAAACCCTCTTCTTATTTATAAAACTTAACGGCCTAAAATAAGTTTTTCTTAATACACCTAAAAATACCTCCAACTTAAAATTTTAAAGACTGGTTACACACAAACATCTAACTTAATTTACCGTATAGGGTAACTCTCTGAGAATATGTCTGCGGTTGCGTCTAGTTGCCACGACTCTTTTCATACATTTTGTATGAAAATATACGAGTCGCGGCAATTAGACTGCAGACATATTTTTTGAGAATGACCCGTCCTGTAAGTTCACAGTATCTCGTGGTGCAAGTGAAGAGCATACCTAGGTATATACCAAATCTAGTTTACCCAGCAATAGGTTTTCAACTAACCAGTGGAAAGTCTGGTTGTTAGCCTTAAGTTCCAACGGCGTGAAGTTGGTGTAGTCCCCTAGGAACACAATGTAACGCAGCACATTCCTCAGCTTGTCTTCCATCTCATCAACGAGGACCGCCTGTGCCTTCTTGTAGTACTCTATGAGCTCCATCAGCCCGCTCGTATCCGGCGGCGGAGTTAGGAGCGTGGTCGCGATCAGGGAATACCCGTCGTATATGCTATTTGAATTGTAGGACATTAGCATTTATTCATAGATAATGTCAGCTACAGAAGTAGGTAAGCGGGTAAGGTGTTAAAAATGACACGAAGAACATGCTCCTTTTCATTTAAACAATAGTTTTATTAAGTTAAACCTTATTAATATTTTTACTGCCAATAAATAACACATAGTTAGTTTATTGCTACATTTTTTTTTTCTACTCGTCGACTGCAATGCTTGAATTAAGACTTCGTATACCAAAGTGAAATCGCATACTTTTTTCACTATGGGACCCCAACTCAAATATAATATTCATTTCGATACAGTTTAGTCAACTATAATATTCATTATAATTATCAAAAATGTTGTATTTATTGAATATGTGGCAATTCTTATACTTAGTAGTTATAATTTTGATGGAATTTGAATGCATACTACCGTATACTAAAATACTAAATACTAAACTACGTATCCGTACTAAATAGTCGTATTTTCAGGCAGAAGGTACGTTCGGGGCTAATATATATACACAATTCGCCATAATAACATGAAGCTAGGCGTAAAAATAGAAATGTAGCTTGTAGCAAATAAATTAAATTGCAACACTTGTATTGCAAGCAAATATGATTCTTTATTCCAGATTCTAGCAAAACCACAAAAACAAAGAAGTGCTCATTTTATTGCATCATAAATGAGGCCAGAAGTCAAGAAACGTATTAACGCCCAGCTGCAAAAGTGCATGCCCACTTGATGAATAATTACACCAGGTCAACACACGTCTTCATGAAAAGGGACCTTATTGTCGATGGCGCTTACGCCGCACAGCGTCGCGCGGCATTGTATTGATATCGGAGCATGGTTAAAAATGGCGTAAGCGCCATCGACAATAAGGTCCCTTTTCATAGATAACGTCACATTTTACCTAGTAACTCAATTAACCAAATTGAATAAATAATTAAACCGTATCAAATCTTACGCTTTAATCTCGGTCTGATAGTCATCGGTCATCCTCCGTAAAACAGTGTTAGCCAATCTCGTCGCTGCCTGTCGAAGTGAATTGATAAGATCTCCTCTTTGCATCTGAAACATCCCTATCACGATGGTCCCCTCTAGTTTTGACGGTATCTCTTTGGCTAGCTCTACACATTTTACCGCTTCCGCGCAATATTCTTCGAAAGTTTTTGGAGGGTCAGAGTTGATGAACGATTCCACTTTTGACATAGACTAAAAAAAAGATCGGTTATGAAAATGTATCAAATCAAATTACGGACACGAATAAAGACTAGGCTATAAAGGTACTCCTAACTAAGTACTCAACTGTAAGCCGTACTGGCTAAGCTGTACTGGTAACTGGCGTAGCAACAAAAGCAACTTCGTATGAAGCAGGGTAGTCTTTAAGAAAGGCAGTCTTTAAAATAAAAAACGCACTTACCTCTCCATTCAACAAGCACACGTAATCATCGAAATCCTGAACTCTCAGTTCTGGTCCAATTCTTTGTTCACTTATTAAGTCCGCTATTTGCTTTTTATATCCTTCTACTAGTTCTTCGTCTATGATCGGCTGACATACAAAAGTTTATGTGAATGAAATTACTATTCATACATTATAGGTAAATTATAGAGAGTAGGTGTGTATAGTTGGGGCAGACGATCCCAGGCATACATTTTCCTTCGTCAAAAATCCCCTTTTGCACTAGTTTCACCTTCTATTCTAAGTATGAATGAGAGTCGGGTTCAATTAAAACTGTACAGAGAAAGATAAATTAATAACCTACCTGTAGAGTAGTCCTACCGGGACAGACCGTCTCCTTATACAACATGGTCTCCAACCGTGGAACCCTACACGCGTCCGTAAGAAAATCGTACAACAGTCTAAGCTGATTTCTAAACTGTTTGAATGAAGGTTCAAATTCTATCCCATCATTCGCAAATACAAGATTTATCACAAATCCTCGATTTAAACCCTGCAAAAGTAGAGACATAAGAGATTTTACTGAAGCATAGACAAGTAGACATACCTACTTAAATATCTGGACACAGGAATAATTTAATACTATTATACACGTACCCCCACATCCAACAAGTAATCAGTGAATTCTTTCATCGATTTTAGGCATAAAGTTTGTAAATTATATGTCATCAAGCAACCCAAGCAATTATAAAAATGCTTTATTTTAGACGCCTGTTTGGCTTCTGGGATTTGTTTCCTTTTCATCCCCTGTAAAATTAATAATGAATGTATAACCAAAATGTAGTACAGTGTAGTAAAGTAACAAGAGCCGTAATAAGGAAATGGCTAGCCGATTGTCATAATAGCTAGGTGTAGCGTCAGAGTCGGCATACAATAAACCAGTCTTAGCTGGAAGCCCGTGTTTGATTCACGACTCCCAAACTGTATAGGTACCTTAACTAACACCAAAGATATATCGCAGTTTATTACTAAGAAAAACAATATTTCCAGTACTACGCCGTAGCACGACTGAGCGTAATATAAGCCGCCATATCAGGCTGAAGTTATTCGTAGCGGGAACTTGTTGCATTAGCGTCAGATACGTTGAAAGGGTTACCTACAGAAACTCTACTATTTAGTGCTATAAGTTGCACTGATTAAACACAACTCTCCAGAAAACTACAAAACCGCAAACGATCCTTCATTTCATTTCATCGTGTCAGTTTGGGTCAAGATCGTGACCAAACGCTTAAGTCTGGCTCATCTGGGTGCAATACGTCTTTGACAAATGGAGCGTCTAATTGAAGCTGTATTCGACAGTGCTCTTGATTGAGCCGCTTCAGTGCACTGTAATATTACCTCTAGTGCATTTGCGGTCTACATATCTGAGAATAGTATCAAGTCCCATTGTGAAGATTAAATAAGGCAATACAAGTACGATATATACCTGTAGAAAAATAGCTTTCAGCATCGGTAGCCATTCATTCAAAAGGATATTGGTTGATGTATCGATATGTTTTTTACAAGCAAAGTTAAATTCCTGTAAAGTGTAGGCTTCTGATGCCGATGTTAGCTCCTCTAAATTTACCAATCGCATATCACTGAAACAAAATTTAGAATTAATAGAATTATGAGGCTGCCATCAAATTATTTCTCGACAATAGGCTAGATGACAAATTTTCATTTATGGGATCAATCAATCAGAGGTTTGTTTTTAGGATCATATGTCTATATGGGAACCATTGCATTAAAGCAATACAAAAGTCAGAAATGATAGTTCCGACAATCGTACTTCACTCGGAAACACCTCTAACAAATCGCTATGTGAACGTGACGTCAAGATCACTGAGAGCGCATCTTGAAGTATGAACAAAACAAGAAAATTGCATTATTGTCGGTGAAATATTGCGTTTATGTATATAGTTGCTATACAATCTTTTTTTGGATAAAATGCGAGGAATCGAATGGTATCCTTACTTATTTCGTTTTTGAAAGTTAAAATAAACTTTTCACCTCAGCAGCTCGAACAAGGGTACTTTGCTACTTAAAAACAGTGAGCAAAATCGCATTTTGCTCACTGAGTGGGACAAAATGAGCAAAATGCGATTTTGCTTACTCAGCTTTTAAGTAGCAAAGTACCCTTGTTCGAGCTGCTGAGGTGAAAATTTAATTGTTGGTATATCTTAAGAAAACATGAGTGAATAGAGGTAAGTGATGAAGAAGCAATACATTTTTCGGGTTCTCTAATATGTTCTCACTGCTGAGGTGAAAAATGTTGTGTACTACACGAGATCAAAGTTATTTACATCTCGTGCGCTTTTGAGTCCCTTACTACGCTCAAGATTCTAAATTAGATTCACTCGCTACGCTCGTGAATCTATTATAGAATCTTTCGCTTGCACGGGACTCAAAATAAGCACTCGAAGAAATATCAAACTTTGATCTCTTGTTGTACAAATAACTATTTATTTTGAAACAGGTGAGCCACTATATTTTTGTATTATTTCCATATATTTTTTTAATATCTACAACATTAAAATACTTACTTGTAGTTATTCCACCAAATCTCCAAAACCTGTGCGATGCAAGGATTTAAGATGAATAGTTCCTTGTTGAGCTTTTTGACGGCCATGGCGTAGCGATTCCTCCATGCGTCATCTTTCATTGCCAGCTCTTGCTTGAGGGGAGTGTCTTCTTCTTCAGCTGTTTCTTCCTATCATATTAAAATAGTAGTTTATGCAACAGTGATATAATAAGGGTTCTTAAAAAAAAAAATATATATATATATATTAAAAAAAAGAGTTATTATTAAAAAAAAGAGTTATTATTAAAAAAAAGAGTTATTATTAAAAAAAAGTTATTATTTAAAAAAAAGTTATTATTTAAAAAAAATTGAGTTATTATTTAAAAAAAAAAGAGTTATTATTGTAAATGAAAACATACCTCTTTCAATCAAGATGATCGGAACTTGTATCTTTAAAAAAAATAAAGCAGTTGTATTATACTCATAAGATGACTGCTAGCAGTCATCTTATGAGCCTATAGACAAAGCATTCAAATGACATTGCTTTAGATATCACTGTCAGTCATTTAATTGACACATTTAAGTGCTGGAGTAGAAAAATATGTTAAGGCGATTCAATCGGTAGAGTAGAACCACAGAACATATTAAAGAGGTTAGTATCGGAACCGGTGTCGCCGCTCGTTCCTCTTCACATTAAATTTACTAACACTTGCGCAACGGTAGTAAAAACTTGTGTGCCTGGTGAATGGATACGCCTCCTTTAGACAGATTTGATGTCTGGCTTCTTAATCTGAAGGTTATTGTGGCGCAAAAAGGCATGTTTACTTCGTTTTCGGTCAGCACGGGCGAGTAGCATGCGAGCGTTTGCTCAAAACCGGCGGCGACACGTACCCTGAGGGCCTACCGAGAACCACGTTCGACGTGTTGTCTCCCTGTCACACTTACGTTCGAATTTACAAGTGCGACAGTGAGGCAACACGTCGAACGTGGTTCGCGGTAAGCCCTCTGCTCGCATCGCCATTCTAACTTGTTCTGTGAGTAGAACTAACGAATAGCCTATAGTCCCCTTAACACAACGTCAAAGGCACATACGTTGGGCGCGCAACGTAGTTATGTCACAATTGACATATAATTATATACATGACAACCAGAATTGGTGCAGAAAGCTGAAGCAATGCTGCGTAGGCATACATCTCTTCAACAAAAAACAGTGCACAGTCACGGAATTAGAAGGTTTGTAACTTTTGAACCGTTACATTTAATGCCGTTAGATAGAATCGAAAAGTGACAAACCCATTGACATATATCTAAGGACGGGCTTTACGGGCAATAAGAATGGGGCCAATACAGCGGTGTCACGCTCACGAATTCGAGCTAATCGTGCAGTCTAACGCCACAGTGGTTGATGAGTTTGCATCACGCACGCGATTGGTCGCAACTAGTTGCGTTAGACTGCATGATTGGCTCGAATTCTTGAGTGACACCGCTGAACTAGCACCATTTTTAGCCGTAAGGCCCGTCCTTAGATAGTCAATGGACACTTGATCAATTGATGATACATTTATGTCAAGCTACTTAAGTATATTTATTTATTTGGACACAGGGATCTAGTTCATTATTTAAGACACAGATATACAAATAAATAACTAAAGGTATAATGAGTGACATGAATATCTACCGTGTTTGGATCTTTCAAAACAAAGTCCACAATAGCCTTCTTCATGCTCATCATAAAATCCTCGCGCATTTCGTCTGTGGCTATCACCATGGTATCCTGCCATCTTTTTAGTTTCGGTGAGATCAAGTTGTGAATTCTAAAAACAATAAAAGCTTGTTATAAACATGCAGTTCAGAATTCACCTTCAAACCGTATCCAGACGAGCTGGGCAAATCGACCGATTCGATCAGGAAAATAATTGGCGCCAATCTCATCTAGCGTCCACACGTACACAATTTAATGACCAATTTGCATTCCATAGATACTAACTTCGAAAATTGGCATTTTTGTGTCCGCACCTGCTGATTTGATCGGGGAATCAAATTGCCGTTTGCGTCCGCACGGCCTGATTCGATCGGACGAAATTTCATCGAATTAGCGAAAAATTTTCTCGTCTGGACTCCACTTTAGTTAATTACCCCCTGTGTCCCTCCTCGAATGTAACTCAATATTATAATGACGACCGGTCTGGCCTAGTGGGTAGTGACCCTGCCTGTGAAGCCGCGGTCCTGGGTTCGAATCCCAGTAAGGGCATTTATTTGTGTGATGAGCACAGATATTTGTTCCTGAGTCTTGGTTGTTTTCTATGTATTTAAGTATTTGTATATTATATATATCGTTGTCTGAGTACCCACAACACAAGCTTTCTTGAGCTTACCGTGGGGCTTAGTCAATTTGTGTAATAATGTCCTATAATATTTATTTATTTATTTATTATTATTATAAATGTGCACGTTTACCGTTTTATAATTTTGCTATCAAGCGGAGCAACATGAACATTATCGATCCCGTATCGTAAGTAGTAGTAATATCGTAACATGTTCTTCTCTTCTCCCGAAGGAATGCAATCTCCGTCCTCCCCCGGCTCGGATTGGCAAATTAGATTCATTAGCTTAACCCTGAACTGCTCCCGGGCTTTGCGCAAGGCGGTGAACTTTAGCATCACTACAAAAAGAAAAGGCATTATTAATGTTAATGCGTTGAAAATAAAGGAAAAGTGTAAAAATTCAAAATCTCTGAAGAGACTTGAACTCGCGACTCCGGGATATCGACCCGCTCTAACCAACTGAGCAACCGGGACTTACCCGTTTCCACCATATCCTTCATATGCGCCTTAAGAGATACGCCAAGCAACATAGGTGGGTACCATAAGTTATAGATTCACTTCTTAAACGGCTACCAGAGTTTTCATTGGAAATACATCAGTAACAAACGTAACAATGCGCTACCCCATATTAAATTCATTTTGTATTAAGGAGAAAAAGGAGTGTAGGTACAGGTTTTTAAAGGGTCGGCAATGTGCAATGCGTAGCACCCCTGTATTTGCAGGCGTCCATAGGCTACGGTGACTGCTCACTATCAGGGCGTATGCTTGTTTGCCACCGACGTGGTATAAAAAAAGTCTACAAAGGATAGGTACCCACCATAATGCTTATAAGTAAAGGAAATAAGGATCACCATCTCTGGTGACTCGAACTACGGGTTCGAAACTCATGACTCTAGACTGGCTGGTAGATACCTGTATCACGCATGCGCTTCAACCATAAGTCACTCTGACATAATATGTATGCATCAACTTATGATGTCAAAATACAGAACAGATGGTCGTTACCAAGATAAATACCCACCTACTTGAACGCAGCTTTGGATTCCTCCGAAAACGGTGCCGTCATATACTTGGTCAACCAGATCTTGACAGTAGAAAAAGGTGGCAAATTTGAAAAATGTAGGCGCGAAGGAATATCGTCTCATAGAAAATTTGAATTTCGCGCCTTTTTTTACTGACAAGACTTGGTTGACCAGCTATATTACGGCCGTAATATAGCGGTGAATGACGTCACTAGAACGTTGTCTATGTAAACAAGATGGCGCGGTTTCCTAGACGGCGTTGATTGTCAACGTAATGCTTATTATTCTTATTAAGTTAGGTATATCAAATAAAGAAAGTTCACCAGAAGACTGTCTTCTAGGAGCTGCAGTAGGCTTCTTCTTAACAGGTTTCGGCGGTGGTGGTAATTTAAGAACTTCTTCGGCGAGCGAGAATAATGGCCTTGTCCTAATTTTTAAACTTTCGGCCGTTCTCATCTTTGGAAGCTTAGGTAATTTTGCGTCGGAAGTCGATGGTTCAGGGTGACTTTTCTTTCTCGTTGGCTTCCCGTTTCTGTCCATGGCGGCTGAAATGTACTAATAGTTTATTTCCGGTAAAAGTACAGACATTGTGGCAACCTACTTATGCGTTTTAATCAGAGAAAGCTTCTTCTGAACGTACTTACTACAGAAAGCCTATACCAAACCGTTTTCCACGTATAGTTTGTCAAAGGACTGCCTCATTTTAAACATAGACAGAGAGAATCATACTTTCTTTGTCTTACACTAGTACTAGCACCCAAAAGAAAAGGATGGGTATAATTTTCCTGGTTCTTACTGACTGACAAATTGGTTTTACCAACTATAGCTTGGTCTAACTCTAACGCCTTTAAAAAATCTATGCAAAGGTGCCCATCTATAGCTAGTCAACCAAATCTTGTCAGTAAAAAAAGGCGCGAAATTCAAATTTTCTATGCGACGATATGCCCTCGCGCCTACATTTTACAAATTTGCCGCCTTTTTCTACTGTCAAGATCTGGTTGACCAAGTATAAGCATAAATGAAACGCAAGGCGGTTTACGTCACTTCCAATAGTCGATTTAGACTCTCGCGCGAGCCACGAGGCGAGCCGCGAGCCGAGCCACGAGACGAGAGTGTAAGCGGTGGGCTCGCGGCTCGTCTCCTGGCTCGCAAGCTCGTCGAGCTAATATAATTTAAACACTAACGGCACGGCATAAGGTTTATAACCGAATGACAAGCCGAACGCGAGTGTAAACGGTGGACTCGCGTCTCGTGGCGCGGCTCGCGGCTCGTCTCGTGGCTCGCGCGAGAGTCTAAACCGAGTGCAAAGTTCCAATCGACCGGTATTGACAAATGTCAAAAATTGACATTTATTTCGTTTCCGCGAATAATTTCCGCTTGTAAATTCTTTTACATGACATAAAAACTGAGTGTTTCTGTTTTGCGAAGTCCATTAAATAGTTGACAATTAAAACACTTACCGATCCCACAAGTAACTAAAGGTAAGTTGTCTTTTGAATTAGGTTATGCTCATTAGTTTTTTTGGTTATGTATCTCAGTCCTATGGATCTCTTAACTTTTCCTCACAATTAATACTACTTATCCTATTAGAAACCTAAATAATAACAATGAATTATCTACAGAACTAATCTGACAATATCAAATCGACCTCTTATCCATGGCAACAGTTTGAAACCTTCATTTGTTTCTGTATCTATGGTGATGTTTTTGGCCAGTATTATCGTGCTGAAATCAATCACTAAAAAGTATTTAAGTTCATATGATCATCCTTTATAATGTCAATTAGTGTACGACTGATAAAAAAACTTAATTTATAGGTTAAGAATCGGTAAATGAAGCAAAAAGTAAAGTGTTATTCAAAGGTAACTAATACTAGTCGTTGCTTATAGTTTCGCTCTATAGCTACATATAAAACCACTACGATTCGTCCGAGCATTGGCCTTGATAGAAGCAAGTACCTAATGCCCCTTCCTGCTCGGATGATGTCATAGGCTTGGCAATGGCTTGTCCAAAACAGTAATCAGTTTGTTTTTACTGAAGTGTTTAAAAATATCTAGAAGCTATGTGCAAAATGTAGACTTGTGTAAACTAATTCTTTTTCTTGTGTGACTGTGTAAGTGTGTTATTTATTCAAAAGAAAACATATTTATGCTCAACTAATCAATTCATATACGGTTGGCTAAAAAATAACTGGCTAAATAAAAAATTTGGCTGTTTCATGAATAAATTTTGGCTGGTCCATTTTCTATGGGATGGTTATTTTTTTTATCGATTTCAGGGTTGATCCCAAAGTAAAAGTTGCTTGTTTAAAAATAGGATATTTGTTAACTATAATTTCAGATGATATTCCAGTTGGTGCGGACCCTCCACACAAGTCCTCTGTGCAGAGCAGTAGAGTCTTCACTGCTGGCTAAACTTCGGAAGAAAACGGGCTACACCATTGCTAATTGCAAAAAGGCACTTGAGATGCACAACAATGATTCAGAAAAGGTATGTAAGGCTATATTTAATTTCATGTGTTAAAATTTATGTCCTTTTGGACTATAGGTAAACACAGACATTATAGTAAAGTTGTCATTATGTCAAATCCCGAATCTGTTTGACCCAAGTGCTACACTGTGCCTTAGATAAAGTCATGCAGGCTAAAACTTTGTTTTTACCCTAGCTCTTGTGGGCCAAGCCTTTAACTCTCCTACTTGAAAGCAAGGACCTTCAACTATAATAATAACTACAACTATAGAAAGAAAAAAAAAGCTCTCCTACCTTCGGTTGGGCCTAGTGGGTAGTGACCCTGCCTGTGAAGCCGCGGTTCTGGGTTCAAATACCAGTTAGGGCATTTATTTGTGTGATGAGCAACAGATATTAGTTCCTGAGTCATGGTTGTTTTCTATGTATTTAAGTA
Source organism: Cydia amplana (assembly GCF_948474715.1). Lineage (NCBI taxonomy): Eukaryota > Metazoa > Arthropoda > Insecta > Lepidoptera > Tortricidae > Cydia > Cydia amplana. Next base: position 5,404,968 of record NC_086073.1, read on the forward strand.
TGTGTATATTATATATATCATTGTCTGAGTACCCACAACACAAGCCTTCTTGAGCTTACTGTGGGGCTTAGTCAATTTGTGTAAAATGTCCTATAATATTTATTTATTTACCATGGGCGGGGTTGAAAGGGTTTGAGGACTCTACAGTTCAGTTTGTATTCTATTACAATTAGAGTTTACATCCATACATAGAGTAGTTGGTTACCATAGAATCCATAGATTACCATTTTATCTCAGTAATTGCAAGTTGGATAAGATCAATACAGGCATAATACTTTTAACACAGGGTTAATATTAACTATAAATCAAGTCAAATTCATTAAGAAAAATATTTCTTTCTATTACAGGCCGAATCCTGGCTCAATGAGCAAGCGCAAGCCATGGGCTGGGCGAAAGCTACAAAGCTGGCCGGACGCACAGCACTCCAGGGGCTCGTAGCTGTTAAGTTTGACATGAGTCATGGGGCCCTGGTAGAACTCAACTGTGAAACAGACTTTGTAGCAAAAAATGATAAGTTCCAGAAACTGATGGAAGACGCTGCTGTTGCTTGTTTCAAATTCGCACACACCAACCTGCAAGCCAAAGGTCCAGTGACTAAGGTAACTTCAAATTATTGTTTTTAAAAGCTAGACAATGTCGCGTACTATACAAAATCGCGTTGCTCCAATATTCAGCTTATTACCAGGTGGCGGCAATAACGCAGCAAGTCTCAGTTCCATCCATATTGATTGACGCTTAGTCCGCTGGTTTTGGGTTTAGTTATCGCAGCAGTCTATTGTATAAAAATTGAGTTATTGTGCCGTAGGTCTCAGTTTCATGCATTTTGTTCGATGCTCATACATCTTTTCAAAATTACTATTTTCGTTCAATAAATGGCGCTGAATATTGGAGGAACGCAACTTTGTATAGACACTGTCAGTCTTTTTGTTTTATCGGTCCATGCTATTTTGTACCTTTACTAATTATTTCTTGTTAGATAGATTTTAAGTGAAGTACGTGGGGGGTGGGGGGGAACTAAAACTACTAAAAGTATTAATAACGCATCTCGTGGCAAAAATCGGAACTTTAAAGTGCCTAAATCTTCAATTGATACTGATTGCATCATTTTTCCAATGAGTGCAATCATTAATTAGGTCCATAGCCGTGCCAAGTGGTAGTCACAGTCATGCACATGACCTGCATGACCAACAGGCAATTTTACAACATTATTTTACTATCCTGCAATCCTGACATGCTGCTACAAATTCGGCGTCAACATTTGCGAAACTCCTACTATTTTATTTAACTAACACCTATATTGTTTTATATTCCAGATGGAACTTGACAGCGAGCAGCTCGGCAACCTATCCGCAGACGGCAAAAAGTTATCCGAAGTCCTGGCGCTATTCATCGGAAACGTGGGCGAGAACGCCGTGCTGAGACGCGCCGAGTGCTGGAAGGCGAACACCGCGGACGTGCGGATCTCCGCCTACACGCACCCCGCGGCCGCCGGCGCCTACTCGGCCGGCAAGTACGGCGCGCTGCTCGCATACCGCCAGCCCGCAGACACCGAGGACGTCGGCCGACAGCTCTGCCAACACATAGTCGGGTGCGCGCCCGCCAAAATAGGCGACAAAAACATCGACAAACCCGCCAAGGACTCCGACGACGAGACCTGCCTCATCTACCAAGAGTACCTCCTAGACCCCACCTATACTGTCGATGAAATATTAGAACAGAATAAAGTCCAAATCGTCGATTACGTTAGATTCTCGTGCGGTGAGAATGTAGAAGCGAATATGCCCGGTGTCGAAAAGCAGCCGTTGGACACGGTGCAAACGTTACAGTAGATTTAGCGATGTATGAATATGAATAATTATACTTGTAAAGGTTTCGTTACGACTTACGATGTTATTATTTATGTGCACGTAAATTAGGTGTTACTAGTTGTACAGAATTTAAGAAATAAATAGCTTGAGTACTCAATTAACATTTTAATCAAGCAAATTACAGTTTTGCTAAACATATAATTATGAAAACGCAGCTACTACATGTAGGTAGATTATTTCTTATGAGAATCTGCGCGCATCACGTTCTTCATTTTCGCTTGGCCTTTCCACAAGAACATTCTACAGTCTTTCTTCCAAAACATGGCTATTTGGTTCGGCTCAAAACAGTATCCATGATAGTTGAGCACCTCTGGGGGGACGACGTGAAGTGCCAATGTGTTCTGTTCCCGAGTACGGAAGGGTACGGCCGTGGCGGGTCTCAGCAGACACCCACATGGACAAACCGTGGCTATTTTTGGTGCTGACATCACATTTATCCTATTACACAAATTCATTCTTTGAAAATTACCACAAAATCGAAGCTCTTCAACAGCTCCGGTGAAGGATTGCGTCGCTCGCAACGCTAATGGCCTCGCATTTTGATTCTCCGTACTGCTTCGGAAACCCACTGAAGATAATGACTTCTTCATTATATTCGGACTGCCTTCAGGACTCCTATCTTCATATTCGCTCTCTTTATCCGAAATATCATCTGTTAACATTATCCTTACAAAATTTTGGCAGAATAAAAATGTGTGACAACATCTGTCAATTGTTTCGCGATAGACCGATTTTTTTTTACTTATTAGTAGGTAGGAATCATAAATTTATAAAAAGGTTTAAGGTAGAAAGGATAAATAATAAAAACTATAGTCTGTCAAGCCATTTCCGTCGGTAGAAAAAAGCAGCAAATTTAAACTTTGGCGCGAAAGGTAATCGTCCCATAGAAAATTAGAATTTCGCGCCTTTTGCTACTGACAAACTTGTATGACCGGAAGAGTTAAAATTTTCATTTTCATGCATTTATTGTTTTGGGTACGATTTGCACGCTAGATGTCACTGTTCAGTGTACCAGAAATCCTAAATCGTGCTAGAGTCTGGCTAATGAAAGTTGACCCTGAGATTTATTTAAAACTTTTTATATGGCAACTTTTTTTCCTATCAAATAAGCTGTCAGTTTCAAGCTGTCATTTAATTTCATAGAATTAGAATAGACCGAGCGACAATTACAAGTCTGTGAGTAATTTTATTGCCAGGTGCGGTTTTTATTGAAATTCCCGCGTTATCTCAGGCTCAACTTTCATTAGCCAGACTCTAGTAAGATTTTTCTTGGGACAATGGCTCCAAACTCCTGCAGCTTTTATTTAGTTCACAAATTGAACGCTAGATGGCACTGTACGGGGTAGCAAAAATCCTGAATCGCGCTATTAAGATTTTTCCTGGTATGATGACCCCAGACTCGTACAACTTTTATTAGATTGCCATATTGTTTGACAGATGGCGCTGTTCTGTATAACATTAATTTATGCAGATCCAAGATATCACCATGTAAAGTGTCATTCAATAGAACTTGCTAACTATGTAAACAAACCGCCATACTAAAATTGACACTAAATGTCAAATTACTAGTAACTTTTGTTTACATAGTTCGCATTTTCGCAAGTTCTATTGAATGACACTTTATGGCATGTATACAAATCTAAAAACACATTTGAAACATAGCGTAAACGTTGTATGGATGTAAGACAAAGCGAGACGGGACGAGTTTTTGTTTGTCTGAGATGTGGTCTTGGCGATGATGATGATTCGCTTACTAGCCGGCTCCCCGACGGCAGGTGCCTTAGATAAAACCCTGGTAGGCCCACTTGCACCATTACATTAACCCGGGGTTTACCGGTTAAACCTGGAGTTACCATGGTTACCAGTACAATTTGACACTTGGTTAACGGTTTATAACCGGTTAACCCCGGGTTAGTGGAATGGTGAGAGTGGGCCTTAGTCATCTTCTTTGCTGTATAAAGAGGTCAAATCACAAAACCAAATAATCCGGTACCGTTGCATTCAAATCGTAACGCAATTGACAATACCAATACAAAAGCAAGGTCGTTTTTCGCTGGCTACTCGAGCGTGCTGTATCGAATCAATTTGAGCAGGAACACATCACGCCTGATATTGTGTAGGTAGATGTACTAACGGCAAATGCAAACAATCTGGGGCGCTAACTTTGCCAGTCATCGACGTCATCGTAATCCCACTGCTAAGTAACATAATGACTGCAATAAGTGAGAATAAGACAAATAATCTGAGAGAGACTTTATTATTCTGAAAGTGTTTACTTTCAGAATAATGGTTCAGAGGTATCTATACTAGGTAGCTAATAGCTACCTAGGTATGTACCTACATAATTAATTACATTCTGATTTAAACTCTAGCGTCCCATGGTTCTAATACTAGTACCTACTAATTACCTCCAATGAAATTTATATCATTATTTGTATGACTTAGGTACCATATCTCGGGACCATGGGGTCCCGGACCATTGGAAGACGTGCGTGCGGCCGAAGCCAACATCACAGAGGCCCTTTAAGACAAGTTTGATGTCATATAGAACGCCTGCTGGAACCATTATTAATATTATTATAGTTATTTATTCATTTAATTTCTTAGATTAGGTTTTTTATAATATGAATATAAAAGTAAAATATAAAAACACTTAAAAAACAATAAAAAATACATATAAACACATTACAAAAAACCTAACCTAGGGTGCCGCCGGCAGCGGGGCAAGGCCCAAGCTACCCGTGGTCAGGGCCGCAGAGAAAGGAACCGACGGACTATCCGCGCCGTGTCCAAGATCACCGCCTTCTGCATCTGGCCCTTGATCCAACCACCTAGCGAGAGTCTCTCAAGATGTTGGTCGAGACTCTTCGCTATTAGACCGTTCGCTGAAACAACTATCGGGACAATGATCGTCGAATCAACATCCCACATGGCGGTTATCTCGTGAGCCAAGTATTCTGGCGGGCTCAGCACGGTTCCATTTTTATCGACTATCACTATGCCCGTCACTTTCGCACTTACATACTTGTTAAAACGTGACAGGCATGGTGATAAACGATAAAAATGCGACCGTGCTACTAGGGCTGAAAGTAAACAGGTTCAGAGGTATCTATACTAGGTAACTAATAGCTACCTACTCGTATGTACCTACATAATTAATTACATTCTGATTTAAACTCTAGCATCCCATGGTTCTAATACTAGTAGTACCTACTAATTACCTCCAATGAAATTTATATTATTATTTGTATAACTTACCATATCTCGGGACCATGGGGTCCCGGACCATTGGAAGACGTGCGTGCGGCCGAAGCCAACATCACAGAGGCCTTTTAAGACAAGTTTGATGTCATATAGAACGCCTGCTGGAACCATTATTATTATTATCATTCGAGAGGTTAAAGCATAGACATTTTTGTGTAAATCTTTCACCCCCAAGAGGTACACAACACAGCCACACAAAGCAAATACGAGTAGGTCCATTCCAAATGGTTAACGTTCATACCTAGCACCGTTTTACACTTTACAGACATGGTATTATGTAGACACCTACATCAAGAATAATTTACGTTTTGTGGGTAGTTAACGAATCACATACATTTGAATGTCTAAATTCGGCAAGCATCTGCCTCATGTGCACATTGTTTTTGTCACGTCATTGTGTTTACGGACGTTACGAATCCAAATTATAAACGAAAGTGAATCAGCTCATGTCAAAGCTCACAAAGTGCGCGTCCGAGCGTGGTTCCTGGCCCTGATTCCCATCGGTGATGATTGTTGGTCACGGGCCAACCAATTAAAGTGTTTACTAGAGTTAAAGTTAGCTGTGGGATCTAGAGGTTTAAGATATACTGGTTAAGTTAAGCTCAGACGATCGTTCGCGTATGGTCAGTCGGTGGAATAATCTCTAGTCCCATAGTCCTCCTGTGTCTGGTGTCAGTGTATACGAGCCTGGGCTCGGTCGCCGTGGCTTCTGCATTCCGCGAATCCATTAGTAAATAAGAAAGTGAGATAACAGAAGACGTGGATGGATGAATATCAGGTTGGGTATCTTGCATGCGTTGTGCAAAAACTATTTTAATTGGTGTGCTGTTTATGAATATAGTTGTTTTGTATCAGGCGGTCTAGCATAAGTTGCGTTCTCGCGCGCGAGTCCATACTTTAAGTCACGCTATGTGTATGAAGTCGCGCGCGAGAGCGCAACTCATGCTAGCAGGTCAGGACCATGGAGCTGGTGCTGGAGCATGAGCGTTATTGATCTGAAATTGTTAAGAGTATGATTATTTAACTGTTTAATAATTACCGTAACATGGGGTGAGTAGGGTCAAAACTGAAATTCAAACCTGGATAACATTAGATTTTTACATATGAAAACTGAGTGGTGTATATATAATAAGTGTTCCGGACGATTGTATTTTAGTTTTTATTTTATTTTAGGTAGTTCCATTTCATAACTTTGACAATAAAGGGGAAAACCCACCTCACCCCGTAGTGCCTCGTATTTGGGGTGAGAGGGGTTTTCATAGAAAGTTGATTTTGGAAGATTGTTGGATCGATTTTTTTTTATTATGAGTATTACTATAGCTCCATTTTAAATTGGAATAGGTACATTCTTTTTGTAGCAGTAGCCTTAAAATCCCTTTTCACCCCCCTCTCAAACCTTCTCTCCCCATTCATAACCCACCTCTCCCTGCGAAACCTACTCACCCCGTTTTACGGTATTCTCTCACATTTCACTTAACCAGACTTATCTTAGCCTAGAATCTGTGTTAGTACAAAATACAAATTTAAAACTCTTGAAATTAGTATTTGAATTGAGACCAAAACTCAAAATTAGTACCTATACCTACTTATAAAAATCAAACTTTGCTCAGCATTAATGAGTTAGATGTGTAAAAGTAAACTGCAATTAGAGAATCGCTCCGTAAAACAAACACATCGTGGTAAAGTGTAATTTGTCGTTCATTACTTCAAATAATTGAGTGAGTAGTTAAGACAGCTGTCGAAGCCAGATGAAACCGTGATAGCGGCCACCAATCAATCGGACGTACGTCCCGCCTAGACTTTCGCGGGAATTAATGTATTCTCCATTTTATTAAACGTCAGCGCAAGAGGCGTGAAACAATTTTCTTTTTTCACATTATTCACTGGCCGGCGGTTAGTCCGCGGAGAGTGTGTGAGCGCTGCGGTCGCCTGAGCTGTTCCAGTGTTTACAAATCGGTCTGATAGCAGTGATAGCATCTTCGCGATCTGGGAGTGCCGCGCGGTGATGGGAGCGGGCCCAGTCGGCTCCTGACCACACACGGATATGCATGTCCTGGAGATTGGCGCTGACCAAGTAATGTCCCAAAGTCAAGTGTTGTGTTTTAAGGCATGCGACAGTGGAAATAGCATAGTGAAGTTTATATTTATCCTGTTTTGTGTGTTGTTTTGTTTTCTATAAGATAATTTGTCACTAGGGTTTCTGATTTTATGACCTATTTTATTTCTCGAGTTTCGAGAATTTTTGAGCACAAATTGTCGAGTTGTCTTGAGTTCTAGAAATCTTGAGCAGAAACCCTATTTGTCACTTAATTAACCGTGTAGAATACATGTGCCTACTTATTATTTATCGAAAACATTTAATGGGTCATATTTTCCCACCGTGTTGCACACATTAGCTGCATTAGCAAGCACATTATTACCTACGAGTACCTTATCTTAGTCCGGGCACTTATTCTGTGGTCCGGGTCTATGATGCCGCGGCGGGCCTGCTGAAATATTATCTCTTTCGTACCTTAGCAATTACTTTGCGAATGATGTCTGTAGTGTAGGTAGGGAGTTAAATGTCTTGTTTGTAAACTATCATTTTGTTTAGCGAAGGTATGCTCTAGGGCTTCCAAATACCGGAGTTCTCACAATACCGGTATTAATACCGAAACTGTATTCATAAATACCGGGATCCCGGGATCGCGGCATTGGATATGAATCGCTTAAAAATATAGTTTTATTAAAAAGGGGAATTAAAAAAGGCTCACTGGAATACCAGATATGTCCTAAAAGCTATTACAACAATAAACAATCAATGCCGCCATCTACAATAATTTTATTTCACACTCCAGGTTTGCAATAATTTTATCCAATTTGTTGACTTCACCTCACCAGTCACATTTTTAGTCCAACTTAACCAACCAGACAACTTTTTTCAAATTTCCTTCAAAATTGGTTTGCCATTATTACAGTTATCCTTGCACTTTCATTTTATTTTTTGATAAAATTATAAGAACTAATTAAGTTAATGTCACTATCATCATATTCATCACTCACATAACTTCAGGATTCATCCACCACCAACCACCAAATATTTATCTGACGCATAGGCAACGATCTTGTTTCAATAATAAAATGAGGGCTAGAGGCCAGTTAGAGTTAGACCAAGTAAAGTCTGATTTTGATAGCATACGCAGTAAGTACGCAGTGCAAGTGTTATTTGTACGTCATAATTTCATAGAAGTTTGACGTTTAAAATAACACTTTCACTGCGCGTGCTATCAAAATCGTTGCAGACGTTTCTTGGGCTAACTCTTAATGCATCTGACGTTTAGTAAGCTTTTTGATACAGCTGAATATAATGGATTTAAAGGGTTTATACTGCACATTTACCTCGTTTATTTAAATACCGGGATCCCGGTATTGCCTTTAAAAATACCGGTATTAAAAAATGCATCTAAAAAGACGGGATCCCGGTATTTCGGGATTTCGGAATCCCGGTATTGGAAGCCCTAGTATGCTCTTATAAAACTGCAGACTTAGGCTCTCCGAAACATGTCACGCGAGTGACTAAATACACGTGAGTTAAAACCTAAAATTAGATTTTGTTGAGCAAATATGGGCATTTGTTCAGTTACAGTCAGGGGCGTATTTACCCTAGGGCCATCCGGGCCATGGCCCGGGGCGCCAACCCTCAGGGGCGGCATATGCCGCCCCTAGCGGATTGCATTTTGTTTTTCTTCCTTGACTTCTGGGGCGGCGAAATGAATTGGCCCGGAGCGCCAAATTTCAAAATACGCCCCTGGTTACAGTAGGTAGTCTAGTAAACTAAACTATTTTGTTAGCCGCTCCTAGATCCATTGTGAAGAATGTGAAGGTAGACAAGTTAGCCACACAAAACACATTCTTCTTCATTCACGTTACGAAGGTTCTGATACATTGAATTGATCCAAGGGGCGCTCCCACGGCGTTGGACGCACCCTTTCTTAATACATTAGCCTAACTATTGTGCAGGTGTACCCACCCACATTTAACTATTAATATAGGTACTCACTTAGATCATTATGTTCATAGGTCAGGAACACTTGAGTTTGCCTGCTTAATTTTAATAGATGATGATTGCGTACTTGAAGGTGTTTTTTTACCTGCTTAATTTGTTGTCGTATATTTTTCTTGTTTTATATAGGTACACGGCGCTAAAACACCGCCTAAAATAGGCACTAATTTTATTTAAGTCATCCACAATACGCCTGTTTAGTTCTCCTACATGTACAGTCGACGTCAAAGATATGTAAACATGTAAATGTATGGTTGAAGGCGTCTGTACATCGAGTCAAAATGAAAAACCCAACCTAAAAGAATTATCACCTCACGTAGGTAGATCTAAACTACACTCAAGACTAATTAAACTTTGTAGGATATTTTTCATTGCTCTTGAGTATTGACTTCTATAAAAAGTTCTAAAAGTTAACGTTTGTGGCGACAGGATGAGGATGGCGGGAGCACTCGCGTCGCGGAGGCGGCGTTCCGGACCGTCCCGCGCGACCACACCGCCTTCATAATCTGGAGGGTCGCGGTAAGTACATATTACACATACAATAAGCCGGACAATAATGTCGTGCCCGGGCTCATTACTTTCTAAATAATAACATTTTCTCTAACAATAATGTGGCCAGATAAGTCGTGTGACCTATCACGCACGCCTAATGTATCACTTGTCATTCACGCCACGTGGGTAATTTGAGATCCGACTACCTTTTACTATGGGCATTAGATGGCGGTTTCGTAAGAGCATGTAAGAGTCAAAGGTAGGTATGGCACCGTAGGTAATATCATTATTTCACTATTCGTTACTTCTACGATGGTATGATGGTGAAGTGTCCACAGTCGTCAAGTCCCTCGGCCGTGAGGATACGACCAAGAAGATGCTGATAGCAATAGGTATTAGGTGTACGTCTTGGTTCTATTAAGTCTCCGCCTTCAAACGCTTGCAACTACAGGGTTATTAAACCTACCTTTCTACCTAACGGTAGATATAAAAAGAAAATTCCTACCTCTAAAAATTTAAACTCAATTATCAGCTCAATATAGCTTGAAGACTTTTTTCATTTTCACCGCGCCAAGAATTTGCCATTTACAATTTTACAGTTGCAAAAAAGATTAGGTCCGGCGACTGCAGTGGTTCTAGACGTTTCCGATCGAATTGCTCGAGCGCCGTTACTGCGCCCAGCGGAAACGGTTCATTAAAACAATAAGAGGGTTCTCGCTCCAAAACCGTAATTATATGTATCTTCAAGTTCTGTCACTTTAATAGTGTAAATAGGTAAGTAGGTACGGTAGGTATCTGCACCAAAATCTTAATTAAGTAACAAAAAATAACAATAGTGTGAATGTCAACACATTCAGGTTATAGCTTTTTCCTGGGATATTTTTTCGTGAGAATTACTTAGTTACTTTATGAACAAAAACATTATTTGACGGGACATCGTAACCGCGGAGTCGTGCGAAAGGTCAGCGGAAAGAAAGGCGTTATTATTAATACCAACATGGGTACCACAAATTTTATTATGTTTCTGTACTTATTTGCTCAGTAAATTGAAAAATTGCAAGTGTGGACAGATTGCAGGGGACGCTTTGGCCGGACGAATGGGCCGGAAGCACTCGTACCTAATCTTTGTAAACTTTCAAATAAAATAACAATACATAGTTCTAAAGAAAGAGTCAAAGATACCTACCGATTTTTTTTTAAATAGACGGATTGATATAACAAGTTATTAGCCTAATATCATGAACATGATCATTCGCATCGTTCACTTTTATTACACTGCATTTTCTTCAGAAGCACGACCTATTATCGGCAAGAAGATCACTGCCCGTAGATCGATTATTTTGGAACTAAGTATCACGAGTAGCACAATGGAGAATCGCTCGTGACTTTAATTATTATAATCTTCATTTCTCTTGCGCAAGATGTAAATTGGCATATATTAGTACCTTTTGTGTGAGCAAGTTGTTAAGTCTAGTGGCATAATACTGCCGTATCCGAACTTCAAGATATTCACAAGAGACGACACATACTAGATCCATTCTAGATACGTTATAGTTTAGATTTCAACTAGTTCTCTTTTGCAGCGCAATTCGGGCAACCAATGTCACTTTTACATGCTTTTACGATAGATCGTGTTAGATATCTATTAGACGTGAATTAGATCTCTAAGTAATATCTTGTGGAAATCGTTCAAGAGTATCTCCAGAATCGCGGAAATGTCAAATTTAATAGGATAGATCTTAAACATAATATATCGTTATCGTATCTTGGCGATGTCTAAAAGATATGTAATAGATGTCTATTACAAAATTCGAATCGGGCCCATAGTCTGTAAGATATGCGAGATGCGAGTCACACCAGCACACCTTAGAGAGATTTGGACGTTACGATAAAATACTGTTTGAAATAACGACTTGACAAATGTGATAGAAGCTACATATAGGTAAGATGTTATCTTTAGCTTAGCGGAATTTAATGCAATTAGTGTCATTTCAAGCGGCGACTTCCTGACGTGAAATACATAGAGTTGCAAGAGAAAGTGTACAGTTAGTCGAGTGCAGCATAAATTGCAGCGAGATGCATGCTAACTAGCGGGCAACTGCAGCACGCTCGGTGGTCGCGCGCAATGCGCTTATTGCCACTTTGTTAATGTGGATAATCTAAATCGTATCATGGGAAACATTATTTACTTAGAGCAGTTATTCCAATGGCCCGATGTTTATGCTCTAAGTACGGAAACCGTAACTCATAATGAATTTGTATGATTAGAATTTTAGTTTCTTCGACAAATACGTAGGTACCGCAGGCACAAATAGCTTGAAAAGCAGTTTGTTTATATTGTACCTACCTACTAGAATCTAATAACACCAACACAATTACCTACTATTACCTATCCAGTGTATTCTTTAAACTCTTTAAAGTATTGCATACTCGTCCCTACTTGCATTATGTTCTATAAATGGGCTTTTTCCACAAAATAAATATCGAAAACCCGATTCTTTCAAATCTGGACGTTCTTGGGCTCATTCTACTCAGAATCGACAGCACTCTCCATCCTACCATTAAAAAAAGATGTCCCAAAATGTCCATTCCATTACGACACGTTTTTAGTATGAGAAAAATTTTCACTTGTATGTAACGTGACGTAGTGGAATGTACAATTTTCATACAAAATTTTGGGACATCTTTTTTTAATGGTAGGATGGAGAGTGCTGTCGATTCTGAGTAGAATGAGCCCAAGAACGTCCAGATTTGAAAGAATCGGGTTTTCGATATTTATTTTAGAAAAAGCCCAAATATGCATATCCACCATCATCATCCTGGCGTCAATCCCAGCTGTGCCCCCGCGCGGGGCGCGAGGACCCGGGGTCCGCCTTCCGACTCCTTCGTGTCCACTTTGCCCGATCTTCGGCGTCCCTGGTGGTGAGTCCGTTGGCACGCATGTCCTCCTTAACGACATCAAGCCATCGCTTCCTGGGCCGGCCTTTTCTTCCCGTACCGGGAGGAGGCATATTAGGAAATATGCATATCCACCAACTACGCTATTCCATGGAATGCCTGCCTTGCTGCTACCTCATAACAAAATTAACTAAATAGGTAGGTACGTAATGTTTGCTACCCCTCCGAAAAATACCTAATTATAATGCAACGCACTCACACAGTTTACAACAGTCACGAAAAGTAAGTCATTTCCGTCAAGCTTTGGAAACTTTCAATTTCAAAAATAATTTCAATTTAACAAATTTTCCAAAATAAATACTCTACATACTTACCTACCTATATAATTATAACCTGGGCTTTATAACAACGAAGAACCTATCCTAAAATGTATGTTTATTATAGTGCAAGTAATAGTATCTACGTAATTTCAAAACTTAATTTTTTGCTCTTGTTTTACCTACATACCTAGATCAAAATGAGTTTTAAGCTAGTGACAAATTGCTAAACCTCAGAATAGAATAGATAGGTACTCCAATTTTATAGTCATTACTACAAAACTTTTCTTTAAAAGCAACTGTTACTTGTTGAGTCATCATCATGAGAATCTTCGTCTACAGAATACAGATACCTATTCATAATAGAGTTAAGTTTCATGCAAATATAGCGTCTATGGCTATGCCGTAAGAGCAAGTGAAGCGTGCCGCGTTATCGCAGCATCGCGCAATGTACAGTCACGCACAAGTGCCTAATATGGAACTTATTACGTTGTAGTAAGGTTGACGAATGGTCAGTTATTTTAATGTACGTGGATAGTATAATATACAGCTGTGCCGCCGACCGCGACCAAGAAAGCAAGAAAAGAAAGAAAGATGTCTGGACTGAAATCATAGTCATTTGCTTTAGTTATTGTATCAAGTTGTCTATGATAGCATAGCTGATAAAAACTATAAGTACCTAATAGTATGATTAGTATGAAATAATAATAAAGTCATACCATACCGAATTGTAGTAAAGAAAGACGAATTATTGGCCAATTATATATTATGCCAATAATAATATATTATGCCAATAATACCTACGGTAGAAAGCTTTTCAGAAGTTTCATTTATCATATTCATGCAACAGAAATTCAGCACAAATTAATACCTTATTTTTGAACAATATTCAGTTGCAACATTTTACAAACTAGGTGGGTAGGTAGAAACAGAACGTTCAGAAACAAGATAAAAATACAATTTAATTAAAAACGCGCATACTTGCTTCTAGTTAACTAAATAGGCACTTCTAGACTAAATAAACAAAACAAGTTATCAATTATTTATAATCATCTCGAGCTATGAGATAAACTGTCGAAAGTGCATGGATAAAAAATGAGTTTTCGTGAAAACTCGCGACACGCGCGTGACTACATGATTGCAGCGAACGTATATGCACGAATGCATTCGCCGCGTCCATAGCCCACGGGCATTATATTTTCTCTGCACTGTAATCAACTCAAATCACCGCCTCAGCTTTTGATCTAAATTGCATTTGGAGAAAACAGAGGCAATTAGAATATCTTATTATGAAATGTTTTACTCACGAAGTTAATTAGGCTGTGGTTACGTTGTGAATGAGTTAAATTAAGTGGAATTTGGCTTATAATGGTGTACCTACTTAACTTTGACTTAACGCTTTCTATAAGATAAGGCAGACCCCGGCCGATTTGTGTTTTCAATTTGATATCCTATTTAGCGAACTTAACGTTTATCGTGTAAATATACAACTATTTTATCATTTTTCCAACGATTGTAACACTAATATCGACGGCAATAGCGTTAGAGACGATAGTTAACTTTTTTCTGTTCGTATTTAATTAAGACTTATTTCACTTTTTGCCGGTAACACCGGTTGTTACAAACAGACGCTAAAGATAAAATTATATCGTGCAAGGTGCAATAACCAAACCATAGGTAGTAGGTAAGGTATATATATGACTGGAGATAATAATAATATATGGTACATGTTAGCAATGTCAGAAGATTGGTAATGTCACGAGGCTTCATAAACATTGTCAAATTGTGCCCTTCGTGTGTATCACTGACACCAGCGAGTTTAATCGCCGGTACGGACGACTGATCATTTGTAGCCTAATGAGGGACATACATAGCCGCATTTCACTTTCAATGGTCACTCGTACTTGAATAACACCATGCATAAGTACCAATGTAATGATTACGCAAGTGTATCAAGCAAATTACAAGTTTCAATATTATTTCCATACCCACAAATACCACACCAATTAAGTACCTACTAAGATTTTAGAATGGTTTTTCGTTTTACAGCAGTAGTACACAAAGTGAGGAATGATTGAAGAACAATGCTGCCCTCCTAAGGTAAAAGGCCGTATTTTCAAAGAACACTATATGAAAATACGGCCTTTTACCTTAGGAGGGCAGAATGTACCTATCGAGATTTTCAGTTCCGTTCCGTCTACGTCGCCAAACATTTTCTTCGTAATAAGTATGAGTCCGGTATTCGGAAAACAAAATCCATTCTAGAGAAGAGAACGATACGATATGTACTAGATACCTGGTAGTTTAGATTTGAACTAGATATCTTTTGCAGTTGAATTCGGGCAACCAATGTCACAATCGTTTTGAGATCTAAAAATATATAACGAGATGTTTTAGACATTGTGGAAATCGTTCAAGAGTATCTCCAGAATCGCGGAAATGTCAAATTTGACAGGCTAATAGATCTTAAAAATATCGTTGTCGTATCTTGGTGATGTCTAATAGATATCTAGTTCAAAATCCGAATCGGGCCCATTAGTCTTTAATCGACATGAAAATTGGACATTAATTTAATTTGTTGTCCGATTTCATGTCGATATGGATATATCGTGTTTTTTAAAGATCCCACTGTTTTGTTTATTTTGTGAATTATTCGCTAGAATGTTTTGATTGTGTACATTATCTAAGTAGGTACATTTGTCTCTCATGCAGGAATCGGGCACAGAAATGCTTCCGCGTAACCACTACGGCACCTTCTACGATGGGGAAGCCTATTTAGTGTACTCCTCGTCTATGCCTGGCCAGCCAGCAGGCCCGGATGTTATTGTAAGTACTTATTATACTACCTACTGTCGCGGTTAGGTACCATATGCGCAGTCCCATTATTTTAGCTAAAAGACGTAGGTACTGTTACTATTCTCTAAGGCTTCGTATGCTTTTACGTCTCATGAATCACCCTGTATGTGACAGTCTGACAGTGTCGCCTATAAACGACATAATTATTATGTTATATCTCCGCAAGTGCAAATAAAAACTCGAAAACATCTGTCAGTTTCCACTAAAAGTCCTGTCACAATTTCGTAAAGCACTAAAAGTCGTACACAAAATTGGTATTTTTATCGATGTTCTCATCCTCGTTCGGGAATGGAATACACACTTATAACATTATAACATTTCAAATCTTTCTATGCCCCTGTTACAGCGCAAAGAAGTTAAAGAGAACGGCAATACGGAATGCGCTGAACGCCACATCCACGCATGGGCTGGCGAGCGTTGCGGCGCCCTAGCGGCCTTGGCGCTTCGCCGCGGGACTCAGCTATCTTCCTACCTGGCTGTGCCCACCGCCATACACCGAGAGGCCGCCAGCAAGGAATCCCCCAGGCTGTTATCGTACTTCCGTGATGGGATCAGGTTTGTGAAATATTTTCGCAGTAGTAGTAGTAGGTACAGCAGCAGCAACAACAGCCTTATCTCTATGCGTTCTTTCGACAAGTGAGCTGGCGAGCTCCGACGCTCCTCGACCGGCAGCTGTGATAAAATCAGATTTGTTAATGTCTAGTAATTTAAGGGTATGCAGCGTAACAATTAATAATCGGCATTAAAGGGATACCTACGAGCTACGGCTAGTTTAACCTTTTGAACGCCACAGACGCCAATTGACGTAAACGCAAAATCGTGACAACGACGCCAAAGACGTACGGCATTTGACGTCGATCGTTTTTTGATGGAAATCTACTTACTGAAAAACACCCCACTTTTGGGTTGGCATTATTTATTCACAAAACAAAATTTTACCCCCGTGGCGTCAGTGGCACGGCAAATGAATGCGCCGTTTGGCGTTCAAAAGGTTAAATTTTAAATCAAAAACGATGAAAATTGTTCCAGAATCCTGCGAAGCGGTTGCAACCTGAACGGCAGCGCGCGTCTATACCGCGTGCGCGGGCGCCGCCCCGTACTCGTTCAACTGGACCCGGTGTCGTGGTCGCAGCTTGCGGCTGACGGGGTCTTCGTGCTCGACACCGCCTCGCTGCTGGTGCTGTGGCTCGGCCGCGCCGCTAACTTGATCGAGAAGATGTTTGGTGCTAAGGTATTCATGACTTCATCCACTCCACCGTATACTTAAATGCTATCTAACTTACCTTTAGTCATGTTTATAGCAATTTTGAACGGAATTTTCTACTTCTGATGTCAGTAGTCCCGACTACTAAGTACCGTAACGTATTTATCTTTTTTAGGGTTCCGTACCCAAAGGGTAAAAACGGGACCCTATTACTAAGACTCCGCTGTCCGTCCGTCCGTCCGTCCGTCTGTCACCAGGCTGTATCTCACGAACCGTGATAGCTAGACAGTTGAAATTTTCACAGATGATGTATTTTTGTTGCCGCTATAACAACAAATACTAAAAACATGTAAAGACAGAATAAAATAAAGATTTAAGTGGGGCTCCCATACAACAAACGTGATTTTTGACCGATGTTAAGCAACGTCGGGGTCAGTACTTGGATGGGTGACCGTTTTTTTGTTTGTTTTTTTGCTTGTTTTGCTCTATTTTTTGTTGATGGTGCGGAACCCTCCGTGCGCGAGTCCGACTCGCACTTGGCCGGTTTTTTTTCTTTAGATCGCATACCGCATGGCGCGGGGCGCGGACAAGGGCATGACCGCCCGTCGCATCGCCATCGCGCACGACGGCTACGAGCAGACGCTCCCGCCCGGCGACCGCGCGCTGCTCGACGCGCTGCTGGAGCTGCGCGCGCGCTCCGTGCGGCCCGCCACGCCGCCCGCGGACCCGCCGCGCCCTGCGAGGCTGTATCGCGCGACGCAGCCGCCGCGTGTCGCGCCCATCACCACTCCGTCGCAGCGGCCGGCGGCGAGGCTTGAGGAGCTCAAGCGGGCGCCGCTGTTTAGGGAGGATTTGGTTGACGACGTAAGTTTCCTTCCATCTGTCCTAGATCGACACGTTACTAAACTACCACCCAGGGCCTTGTTTGTCATTTGCTACCCTAGATAAGTAGGATCTAGACATCTTGTACGGGATATCTCGATCGCTTGGTCTTGCCAGACAGATTACCAACTAGATTACGTACGCATTATCGATTGATGATACTTACTGACCGCGCGATACTTAACCGCTCCGCACCCTGGTGCTCAACAGCACATACTTTTACCGAAATTTTATTGTTAAATGTGACGTTATCTATGAAAAGGGACCTTATTGTCGATGGCGCTTACGCCATTAACGATACTCCGATATAGATACAATGCCGCGCGAAGCTGTGCGGCGTAAGCGCCATCGACAATAAGGTCCCTTTTCATGGATAATTCCCCAAATGGTTATGAAACCTTTTAATGTTCCAGGGAGTTTACATCGTTGACGCCGGCAGCCGTGGCGTGTGGGCCTGGGTGGGGCCGTCGGCCGGAGCCTCCGCGAGCCGTGGGGCCCTCGCCGCGGCCCGAGGCCTCGCACGCGCTCGCCGCCACGTAGGCCCCGTGTCAGTCACTGCTGCAGGTTCGTCTTTTAATTATTTATTTATAAACAAAAACGACCTCGTGTATGAGGATGCCGGAAAAAAGCAGGTTTTCTTTTTTTACGATCAGGCGCGCGTGTGAGAGATTTTTAAACCTCAGTTGATCTCTGACCGGTGGTACGACCTACTTAACTCCTCAACTGCGATGTGGACAACAGTGTTCGTAAAACTTTTAGCCCATACCATTACTCAACTTCCTTATTATTTAGGCCGCGAACCGCTGGAATTCGCTGCGTTGTTCCACGATTGGCGCTGGTGCGACAAACGCCGCGACAATCGCGTGCGAGTCGCTCGTTCTGCTACAACACGGCTGGATGCCGTCAGTCTGGCGTCCAATGCATGGCTTGCAGCCGAGGTAAGAGACACGAAACATGTTAAATATCTTAGATGTAATTGTATGTAGTGTGAGTATTTGAGTGTTTCCTTTCCGTACGCATGTGTCATGTATCACAACCTAATCCAATCAAATTAAGGCAACGTGTATAATAAACATTGCGTCTCTACCAGGAATCTAAATGACGGATTTCAGAAGTGAATCTTCTGGGATGAGGAATTTAATCATATACGCGTACTTGTACATCCAGGCACAGCTCCCGGATGACGGGTCGGGTGCATTGCGTGTATGGCGCGTGCAAAATGGGCTCATAGAGGTGGAGCGCCCGCAGGCTGCCGTGTTCTACGACCGGGACTGCTACGTCGTGCTGTACACCTACCACGCGCCGACTGGAGACCAGTCCATACTCTACTACTGGATGGTGAGACATTAGTCAAGTGTGGGTAATTGAACAACTGGGGCACTTCACTTGCACCAAATACTGGAAGTAGAAGTGAAGGACATCTCGTTGTCATCTTTTATGTGATGTGTACGTCGAGCTGTACGCCTAGGTAAAAACAAATTATACCATGCGCCTACTATTTTCCAGTCTATGCCACAGCCGCCTCACGATGGTGAGGCATAAATGTGAGGTATAACATATCAATTACTCAAATTTTATGTCTTTCAGGGTGGCTCTTCGCCAAATGATCTGAGGAATTTGGGTGCTAAAGAAGCTAAAGACCTCTACAATAAGTTGGGGCGTTTTCCCGTCCAGGTAGGTACCATTATTCTCACCTTTATAGACAATTCAGAAGCTTTTATGAAATATTTAGTATTTTTTTAAATTAATGCAATATTTGCTTTCAGGCGTGGGTTTATCAAGGCAAGGAACCGGCGCACTTCTTGCAAATTTTCAAAGGACGTATGATCACTTATGTCGGCAGCGCTTCAGACTACGATCGTAAGTACCTGCCTACTCGCTTGTTATAATTCCCTGTCAATCTTTGTCTTTGTTGGTCCACTCGGTTTTGCAGTTCCTACGATTTGTCTTCATCGGTCTAGATCTCCCGTAGTCGTAGATGTCATAATGTACAGAATAAAAAAAGAATCCTATTACTTCTAATCATTAGGTAAATTATCAACGCATTACGGGCACGCAACACAAGTGACGTCACACAGCACAGCTGACATATAATTCCATACACGTGTGTGTATTTATGCAGAGAGCCGAGCCGTGCTTCATACAACATCTGGCGTGGTGGTCTTCAGGGTAGTCTACATTATCCGCCTGATGCTAAATTCAGCAGACATGTATGAAAAAAACCGGCCAAGTGCGAGTCGGACTCGCGCACGGAGGGTTCCGCACCATCAACTAAAAATAGAGCAAAAAAAATCGTGTTTGTTGTATGGGGGGCCCCCCTTAAATATTTATTTTATTTTATTTTTAGTATTTGTTGTTATAGCGGCAACAGAGATACATCATTTGTGAAAATTTCAACTGTCTAGCTATCGCGGTTCATGAGATACAGCCTGGTGACAGACGGACGGACGGACAGCGAAGTCTTAGTAATAGGGTCCCGTTTTTTACCCTTTGGGTACGGAACCCTAAAAATTGCTTACCATTTATCTGTTTTGTTTAATTTCCTAGCTATGGGCCGTCGTGTGGTAGCACCATCACGCGCGCTCATCCTCGTGTCGGGGCAGTACGCGCGCGAGGCCCGCGGCGCGGAGGTGCGGCGGGGGGCGGCGGGGCGCGGCGCGTGCTACGTGCTGCGCGAGGGCGCGCGCGTGTGGGTGTGGTGCGCGGCGCACGCCACGGGCGACGAACGCGAGGTCGCTAAAAACATGGCCGCGGCCGAGCACACGCTCGTCATGCAAGGTAAGTGTCAGGACAGTACGCGCGCGAGGCCCGCGGCGCGGAGGTGCGGCGGGGAGCGGCGGGGCGCGGCGCGTGCTACGTGCTGCGCGAGGGCGCGCGCGTGTGGGTGTGGTGCGCGGCGCACGCCACGGGCGACGAACGCGAGGTCGCTAAAAACATGGCCGCGGCCGAGCACACGCTCGTCATGCAAGGTAAGTGTCAGGACAGTACGCGCGCGAGGCCCGCGGCGCGGAGGTGCGGCGGGGAGCGGCGGGGCGCGGCGCGTGCTACGTGCTGCGCGAGGGCGCGCGCGTGTGGGTGTGGTGCGCGGCGCACGCCACGGGCGACGAACGCGAGGTCGCTAAAAACATGGCCGCGGCCGAGCACACGCTCGTCATGCAAGGTAAGTGTCAGGACAGTATACGCGCGCGAGGCCCGCGGCGTTAATGTTCGGCGCGGTGCGTGCTACGTGCTGCGCGAGGACGCCCGAGTGTAGGTGTGATGCGCCCGTCTACCACAACGGAGACCAGTTTTCGGAGGAACAAATTCATATATTCTGATTGATGGCTAAATATTATAAAACAAACAGTAGGTACATGACTTAGGTCAAAAGTAGAGGCTGAAAAAGGGATCTCCTCGGGATACCCTTTAACTATATGTGACATATCTATCCGTTAAATACTCACCGACAGCCTTTCGTCGATGTGATGTGTCATACTTATGGAAAACTACAAGAAGTATCCGGAAAAATTTGAAGTATTAGGTAGAATACGTTTTTTAACCATGTTTAACATGGAGCACACCCCCAAATCGTCCTTCAAAAAAGGCGAGGGCTTATTTTACCTCACGACGAATAATTTGATCTGAACCTGCAAACTCCTTGACTCCACCTTCCTCTTTTACTGGATTATCTCCTCTCCTCTCCAGCCTGCACCATTGAACAGTATTATGGCAAAATAAAGTTATAATTTCAGGCAAAGAGAAGCCGGACTTCTGGGCGGTCATCGGAGACCGCCGCGACCTGTTGGTAGCCTCGCCGCTGAAGGAGATGGAACGCCCGCTGCCGCCGCGCCTCTTCTACGTGTCTTTGGGTGCTCCTGGACAGTATTCTTGTAAGTGTGTGTGTGTGTTTTTTTTTTCAATTTAAAGTAGCAGTGGTAGTAAATACGCCGTACAACTTACGCGGTTTATTCAAAAATGGGACAGTAGAAGATAATACGCGATGATTTTATTCAGCAGTCGGTGTCGTTCGACAGGTTTTTAGTTACCTATTTAAATAATAATTGTGACGTTATCCATCAAAAGGGACCTTATTGTCGATGGCGGTTACGCCATTTTTAACGATGCTTCGATATAAATACAATGCCGCGCGACGCTGTGCGGCGCCGGTAAGCGCCATCGACAATAAGGTCCCTTTTAATTGATAATGCCCCAATTTTCTGTATTTTCAGTTGAGGAGATCATCTCGTTCAGCCAGTACGACCTGGCGCCAGAGACGGCGGCATTGCTGGACGCGCACACGAGCGTGTTCGTGTGGCTGGGCGCGCACTGCTGCCAGCGCGCCAAGGATGACGCCCGCGCGCTCGCGGGGGCTTACCTCGCACAAGGTATTCTTCTTTAAATATTATCTATACTTGGTCAACCAGATCTTGTCAGTAGAAAAAGGCGGCAAATTTGAAAAATGTAGGCGCGAAGGGATATCGTCCCATAGAAAATTTGAATTTCGCGCCTTTTTTACTGACAAGATTTGGTTGACCAGCTATATATTTAGGTCGCTGTAGACCACTCGCCTGTCAGTTTTTGGCGAATCCCTTTGCGGGTTACATTACATGTAGGTACTTGGGAAATGCAGTATAGTTACTTGTACTCTCAATGTATCTTTTACTTGTAATCATACATATCGGGGTGTTTGTTGTGGGAATGTTTTATGTACATCGCCAAAATGTATCTGGATGACAGATGCTATGAAAAGTCACGACTATTTCCGTTTACGTTTCGATTGCCGTTTTCTATCAACGATTGTCGTCTTCTTCCAGCCGTATTGTACCTAAAAACAGAATGTACGACGAATCTAGATTATTCTGGATATCACAATTAACAACTCGCCGTCGCTCGTTGTATTCGCAGACCCGGCCGCGCGCGACCCCGACACGCCGGTGATCGTGCTGAGCCAGGGCCGGGAGCCGCCGCACTTCACGGGCTTCTTCCCGCACTGGAAACACTCCATGTGGAAAGTAAATACTAATTACTAGTAAATATTATCAGTGTCACTTAAGGTCAGTTGCATTAGCCACAAAGACTGTTCAACGGTGAACTATAGACTCTTGGTCTCCGGTTGACGCCGTGAATTTCTATAGGTCAGTAATATTTCCATAGAACGGACGCAGCTTACGGGGCCCACCAGAGGCCCCTGTTTTTGACTTAACAACTATTAGAGATTTGTAACTTCGCAAGTAACAAATTGACTTTAAGTAGGTATTCATTTCTTTACCATATAGGTACCATTTCTTTACCATACTTTAGTTTGATTTGATATTTGCGGCTTAGATTTGTTTTATAATTGCTGTTTTTTTTTAGCTTGTATGTAAATTCCATGTTGACGTGTAAAAGTGCCCTTGTGGCCTATTTGCTGAATAAATGTTGATGTTTGTTTGTTTTACCAGGGCCACAAAACATTCAGCGCCATCATCAGCGCCCTCGAAGGCAAGGCCATCGTGCAGAATGGCAACAGCGCGCTGCAGAGCGGCAACAGCGCGAACCGCTTCGACCAGCACGAGAAGTACCCGCTGGCCGTGCTGCGCGGGCCCAAGGACCATCTGCCTCCTGACGTCGACCCGCTAGCTAAGGAGGTACCTACCAGTGTTGGCCGAAACGTTAATGCAATTGAAAATGTTGGCCATTAACCATTATAAATTGAACCTTAAATCGTAACGGACAATTACAGTTTACGGTTCAATTTATAATGGTTAATGGCCAACATTTTCAATTGCATTAACGTTTCGGCCAACAGTGGTACCTACATCCAAGATATTCCTAACAAGTGGTCTAGACAAGTCTCGGTAGCAATAGTGCACATCAGAGCGGCAACAGCGCGAACCGCTTCGATCAGCACGAGAAACACATTGTACATCGAAGATATTTCTAGGAAGTGATCTGGACAACGCTCTACCGGCCTAGCCAAGGTGACAATCGCTATCGCTTCGCCATCGCTTGGTGTCTCTATCACTCTTCCATATTAGTGTGACAGTTGCGTTTCGATCGCTACGCAGCGTAAGCGATTGGCACGTTGGCTACGCGGCCTGAGAAAAGACCCCGATGAATTTGAAAATGCAATAACGTAGCAAAACAAGGAATTTAATAGTCATGTCTTTGCCCAAACTCAACTCTTGTGAGCTAATGTATTCGTAACTTTGTTGGTCACCAAGTTAGAATGTATTTTCCAGCTTTACCTGACGCACGACGACTTCGTGTCCGCGTTCCACATGCCGTACAGCGATTTCCGCGCCCTACCCGGCTGGAAGCAGAAGGACCTCAAGAAATCCGTCGGCCTCTTCTGAGTATACACGGTTCTGTTCCCACTGATTCTAGTATCAAGCCCGTTGCAGCACTTGAAGGAATTCTTATTGAACATAATAATATATTCATTAGATACAGCCTGAGAAAATCAATAGGAGTTCCTAAATACCCTATATAAAACTATGGACGCCTGAAGTGATGGTATATTAACCAGTATAAACAAAAACTTTAGATTATTGGTTGCTTTGATATTGGGACATGTATTCGAGAAAAGTTATGTCGCGATCAACCTATCAACGGAGCTGATAATATAGAATGAATGGAAGTAGATCCAAACACGCATCCCATATCAGTATTTACTTAGTCGTAAGCTCACAACAGTATACAAGTTTCGCACGACACGGCAACGTCGCCTGCGGGTTCGTTGTATGGAACCACATCACACACTGCTAGACTAGAATATTGTATTGCATTAGTCGTTCACGATGTTATTGTTATCATTTGTATAATCAAATTGTTATTATTGATTGTTTTATTGCAAATTTTATGAATGTTTTATGTAATTATTTATATTAAGTTTCGAAATAAAACAATGAGTTTTTTTAATGTTATTTATTTTTCACAAATGTAGCACTTATTAGCTAGGCATTAATTTTATGATAAAATTAATTAATAATCTTTACAATATACAAATTCCTTAAAAATCCATAAAATATCGGTTTATTTTAAAACATATGTACATTATAATAACTATTGATAGATTTAACATAGTTTGCCTAGATGATATGGGAGTGGGCCGTAGCTAAGGCACGTGGTATTAGTATATTGCATGACACGTATTACGTAGGCATATACATATAATAATTATTATTCGCTCAGCCCGCGCACGGGCGCATACTCATTTCCGAAATTATTTTATAAAGTAATAGATTCATAATGTATTAGAGTAATAACGTTACACCTACTACGCGATAACTGTTAAGCCGAACAAACTATCGGCGCAAGCTAACTGAGAAGTATTCTTTACAAATGAGAAGCTAGCTAGTTAGGAACTTACAATTTTAGCTCGATAAATAAAACGTTACAATAAGAGATGTAATTGAATAATAATAAATAATTTACATAATATGATTTTACATTGTCCACTATCGGAGTGTTATACGTCAGACAATTTGGGAGTATTTCTTAACATACAAACGTGTATAAAGGATAAGGCTACGATTACTTAAAAAAATACTCCCGAAAAATGTCGTGTAATAAAATCAGGTTCATAATTATGCATAGTAAATAACAATAATTATTATCATACTGAATTAATATTAATGACAAGCACGGAAACAAAACGTGGACTATTAAAATAAGACGTGAAACAATTTGTTTATGCTGATTTTCAAAATTTCTTTGGCAAACGAACCATTTCCAAACTCGCGAAAAATAAAATATCATGGAATGGAGAAACACAATGCAACAGCTGCCTAATTATATAAAGGTATTTAAAAATGCATCTCAAAAATAAGCGTATAACTACGGTGATCGCATTCTATCAAACACTTAAGTACCTAGGTAAATTTGAAATTCGTATGTCAGTGCATAAATGAACAGAGATTGTTTCGGACTTATATCTAAAATAATATAAAAGCGATAACTGGACAAGCGAGAGAGTTGAACTTGAGTCAATATAAAACTAAGACAAACAAAACTCAACATAGCTTTCGTCGGAGGAATGTAAACAGTGTGTAGAGCAATAATAAACAGCGCATCTATTCAACAAGAACCACTAGTAACAACAATGCGTCGGAGGCCTGCTTCCTGTAGCACCGGGGGCGTTCGTAGACACGTCTTCACTATCACAGCTCAACGAGCGCGGTACGGCGTTCCAAAAGGCTCAAACGGACGAATAACATTCTATAGTGTTTTGTTTTTGGCCAATCCAATTCACAGCGTAGTGAAGTCACAGACAAGACATGCTCTAGACTGAGCATAGTAACGCTACCCCCTCTGCCACTATATACGGTAGTTTTACTCCATCTTCGAGTCAAAAGTGTCAGAATCCCGTGCCGTGATTGGTCCGTGTCTTTGAACGGACCAATCACGGCACGGGATTCGCTCACCTCGTCCCCCCGCACCCCCGTATTTTTGGCAGCATCGGTTTCATAAAATAATTGCTCTAAACTCCGTCTAGAGAATTCCTAGTCTATGAGTGAAGTTTACCGCAAATCACGGTATAAAGAATCGTTAAAACATCTTGAAGGTCCAACGGATTATCGACTCTATCTCAATGAACAATAGATTACAAGTCCGATAATAGATAAAAGGCCATCTGTATGCGTGGGGTGCCATGGGTGGCACTTTATTTATGATTTGACCTGTAATCTATTGTTAATAGAATAGAGATAGAGCTGATAATCCGTTAGACCTTCAAAATGGTTCTAACGACTTTTGACTACTATTGCTTGGTATTTGGATTGGCTAAAAACAAAAAGGAAACACTATCCTGCAACTTGTATTACGCCGGCTGCATTGTCAAGGTACAGTTTATATCTGCATCAAGTGCAGCTGCAACTGGAATGCATTCCGTCTGCTTGGGCCTTACACAATTGAGCGAGCCGCCAAGAGTAATACCGCATTACCACTTGACTTCTGGCAAGGTCAGTACATGAACAAGAATGTACTCTCGACACTTTTGTACTTCAAAATCACATCAGTAGAAAATGTTATATAAACCTACGAAGGCGTATTAAAATTGGTGTTTATAAGTATTGACTTGGCATCGTAATAACCCCTCGATTGACGCCGTCTCGCGGCATTTAGCAACCAGGGATAATTACAAATTTTGTACCGTTAATAGGTAATTCACCAAATCGGTATTTGGCACCCTTATACTCCGAGACTATATTTAGTCGAAACTCTGTGCGACAACCGATTGTTTTTATTGCTTTGAATGACATAAATATCAGTGTCGCCAAAGATTAACGTCAGACATAGAATTAGGCATTTAGATAGTATAGTTCGCATAACCTACAAAACGCCATTATAATAACGATACAATAAGCGCATTACACTAGTCTAAACAGTATAAAATGATCGTATGATTCAAGGAAGCCCGAATGGGAGTCTTATATAATTAAGTAACTCGCTGGTTTTAGTGGAGAATGGTTTTGAGCAACTACCGGAGTCGTTTCACTAAACAAATCACTTATGGCACTGATTTCGTTAAGTTGCAAGTGCGGCAGCACGTTGCGTACTCTAACACGTTAGGTCCCGTCAAGAGTGCTCACATTACTCGTAATACTCTCTACAAGATGGAAGAGCAAAACTAGTGCAGGTGTGAATAGTTTAGTAACCAGTGCAGTTATTAGTACAATAGTGTGATTCCATAAGTCATTATAGAAAACTAGATTTTCAAACGGCTGTAACGACGTTTCCCTTGAAGAAACATACGCCAGTTTTTAACACTTAACAGCAGAATATGACTATGACATTATAATTGCATTTTGTCACTACCACTATTTCATATTGATTAATAAGTGATTAAAAAGTGCAGTACGACATAAAGTTGGGTTTAGAATCAGATTATCACCAAGTTGTAAGACCCTATTCAGTCACAATTCCGTCGTTATACCGATAAGCGATAACATTTAATTGGGACGTTTATGGCTGTGCTTGACCATTCTTTTTTAAAACACGCTACTGGAGGCCGTACAGGTTTTTTTACAAACATTGATAGTATTAGTATCACTAAATTTAAAAATATTATTGACGTAATTCTGGAACCTTTTCTGCAATACAGTGATAACGAATTTTAACACAAAGTATTTTAACACAAAAATATAACAAAAATATCTAAATATAAAATGCAAATCTGGTTATAGGCGTTACAAAAATAAAGAGAAATATACTATGTCCGAGTATGTAACATAGATAATTATTATATGAACATTTAATCAGTGGTAAACGAAGTAAGGTACATGTTTAGTATGGAATTGCAAAGATCTTACATAGATAGAGATTTGAGGTCCCAGAAAAAAAACATGCCGTCGTGTTCCGAAACAGGGAGCATAAATGTGGAACTTTTAGTTACTTGTACTTGTACTGAGAATAACATGAATTTAAAACATTAAATATCTGGCCCAAGTTATAGCCACCTCATTTCAACACAACTTTATGAACGTTGCCTTGATATTGTAAGATGAAGGCGCGTGTACAAAACTATCGAGTAATCATTACTGGATGGATGCAAGATCATATCAGATAAGAGTCTACGTAATGTATTGTAATAAACACCCTAAAATTAATATAGTCTGCGTATGAGCTATTTTATAAACAATGTATGCTGCGGTATAATATTAACACGAGACGTGATTGCGATCGTGATCGCTCAGGCACTCAATTTGACGCTGTTCGTTCATCTGAATGCGTTCGAGATAAATGTGCCATTTGCGCGGTTGGCCGTGTACGTAAGAACCCACTTTGACAGTAGAAAATGGCGCGAAATTAAAATTTCTTATGCACAACCCTTCGCCTATATTTTTTAAATTTACCGCCTTTTTCTACTGACGGAAATTGCCTGCCAAACTATATTATTGCAGGCGCCACGTCATTAGGGTGCAACTGGCATAAAGGTGCAAATAGAAATTATTGACAACTGACAGAATCTGTACGAAAACTTCGCAAATGTGCAAGGCGCAAATTGAGTTCCTGCAACGCTTCGATCGATCCGAACGCGTGTCACACGTAAGTACTCACTTGTAAATTATCAAAAACTATCACAGCGGTCAAGCTGAATCCTTTAACTTAGGCGAAATTTGAACTTACTACATGAGACTAGCTTATTATATAAATCACTGAATAAGTTACAAAAACAAATTTTCAATAGATTCATCGTAAAATATCGTAACAAAATATAACGCCGTCGAGCGGACGAGAACCGATCACATTTAAAACAAATGACGTCTACGAAAATATAATGTTAGTACAAACCGATGGGTGATGAACGAAAGTGGGATCCCAACATGTTTCCATCGTTAGTGTACGTTCGCGAGCACAGGGGGCGCTACTGGCGCGGCAGCGACGCGTTGGCGGGCAGCGTGGAGCTGCGCTGGCTCGCGTTCATGTACGATATCTTCAGGTTGGAGCGCATCGAGTCTCTGCAAGCGAAATAACGACGGTCAAATAATCAATTTGTAAAGGGTCGACATAAAACTCAATGTCGCATTAGATTTTAGAATGTCGACAAAAGACTTATCGACGTCTAACCATTTCTGTTTCTAATAAGCTCGGAATAGATAGTACAAATTGTTCATTGTTACAAATAAAACTAGTGGCTCTGTGAGCTGTAGACCTCGCGAGCAGAGCTTAAAACTGAATAAATGTATGGCAAAAATATTTATTAAAATCAAGGTATAGTACATGTAATATAAACAAAAAAATTAAAGCTACAAACAAAAATTAAACGAATACGCTTAACCCGCGCTTGATAAATAAAAAATTCGAAACTTTTAATTTTTTCAAAATAAAAAAATAAAATAAAAAACAACTAAACGAAATTTAAGAATAAAAAAAATACAAAAAGTTATGTAGCAGTATACAATTACTGGGGATGGAACCAGGGACCTGCAGATGCAAACAAAAAAAGCGAACGTTTGCAAAATACGCCATTATAGTTCTTACTAAAGCTGACGAAATTTAGCTACTCATTCTCAAGTAAAAACTAAATATCTAAATACCACCAAAACCAGCCATACAAATTTTCTGAATTTTTGGCCATTTAATCTATAAACATATCTCAAAAAGAAAAAACTCTTATGATACCGATACGACTATTTGTTTAGGCGGGAGCTATCACGACTCCGCCATTTTGAAAAAATTCTAAAAACCGGATCGACAAAAAATTTTTATTTAGTCATAGAATTCGGTCACAAAATTTCACGAAAATCGGTTAAGAATTGCGACCTGTAGAGGAGAACATCCGGACATACAAAAGCAAAATGCCCGAGTCAAAACGTAGACCTTCGCTCCGCTTCGGTCAAAAAACAATCACTCAAAATATGTTTAAAATCTGGTGATTATGATTATTTTGACATAGCCCGGCAGCTGTAGTCTGCACTGACCTGGGCGAGAGCTTGGTGTGGTCGTGGTTGGTGTGCGCGGCGCGGTACCCGTAGCGCTGCACGCGGCGGGCCAGGCGCGCCACCCAGCGCCGCTGGTCGGGCGCGCCGGGCGCCAGCAGCAGCAGCTCGCGCGCGCGGTCCGCGTGCAGCTTGCACGCCGCCACCGACTCCGCCTCCGACACGTGCTCCGCGTGGATCTTCATGCGGCATCCTGCGTAACATCACACGATTATACTTCACCGTGTACGTGTAAGTAAATGCTAATGTTAGGCGATGTTGTTCTTCACGAGTTAGGCCCCGGGCTGGCCAAAAGCGGCGCGGGGCCGCCGCTGTCGACCAAAACAGGTTCATTCAAAAGTCTATACATTTTGATCGTGCCCCGCGAACGGCCGCTCGCGCCGCCTAGCAATGGCCTTACAGATTTACATTTGCGACTCGCGGCTCGTCCGTGTCTCGCCTCGAGCTCGTAAGCTCGTCGAGCTAATGATTACACTCTCGCCTCGTGGCTCGTCTCGTGTCTCCGCCGCAGCTCGTAAGCTCGTCGAGCGAATCGATTTTAAACATAAACGACACGGTATAAGGTTTGTAGCCGAATGACAGCCAAGCGCGAATGTAAACACCAAGCGCGCGTCTCGCGCGAGCTCATCGCGAGCCCCTTTGACTCGTGACCAAAAAACCGCTCCTCCACGCGAGCCAGGCCAGGCGAGCGCGAGCCGAGCCGCGAGACGAGCCACGAGCCCACCGCTTACACTCGCGTCTCGTGGTTTGGCTCGCGGCTCGGCTCATGAGAATGTAAATCGGCTATTAGATATCAACTTTTCTCATGTGTGTGAACTGAGTCCAACAATGATTCCACGAATTGCTATTAATTCCCGCCGACGCATGAAGTAGTGCATTTCTTCAAACGTGCGAGGAAATAAGGTAAAATAATGGCCGAAATCGGCCAGGAAAGGATGATGATGATGATGATTAAAACATCAAGCACTCGTGCACTCGAATCTTAACATCAAAAAAGCCAAAACCAATTTTCCCTCCTTAATATTTTTAAAAAGAAAAAAAAAAGAAGAATGTGAACAAGTTAGAACTATAGATGGTCAAGCAGATCTTGTCAGTAAAAACCGGCCAAGTGCGAGTCGGACTCGCGTTTCAAGGGTTCCGTACATTAAATCCGACTCACGCTTGACTGCACGTTTCTAATAGGTAAAGAACTATTATGTGTATTTTTTTCAAAATTTTAGACACAGTAGTTTCGGAGATAGGGGGGGGGGAATGGTCATTTTTTGCCTATTTTCTTGAATAACTGCTAAACTATTAATCTTAAAATTATAAAAAAAAATTCAGATTCTTACAATGAGCTCTTTCATTTGATATGTAACACGATATAGTTTGAATAATTTTCTCATTTAAAAATGGCCTCAATATTTAAAATTCATTTATTTACGTTACATATCCATCTTTGGGTCACAAACTTGCATATGTGTGCCAAATTTCAACTTGGTCCAGTAGTTTCGGAGAAAATAGGCTGTGACAGACGGACGGACAGACAGACAGACGCACGAGTGATCCTATTAGGGTTCCGTTTTTTCCTTCCGAGGTACGGAACCCTATAAAGGCGCGAAATTCAAATTTTCTATGGGACGATATCCCTTCGCGCCTACATTTTTCAAATTTGCCGCCTTTTTCTACTGACAAGATTTGGTTGACCCAGTATATTTAAGGCACTTTTAAGAACGCAATTTTTGCAACCTTCAAAAAAAACGTTATGTAACACTGATTTAAACTTTCACGATTTTTACACATTATTAAATTATACAACGGGACTTCAAAAACAACAAACAACAATAATATAGTAATTTCAATCGGGACGAGGGTTTCAAGATCTCATCCACATGGAATCCAGTCATTAGTAAATGTAAGCGTAAACGAATATCGACAGTCGATAAATCGAATATCGTTAGTGTTGTGTGTCGACAGAGTGACATCCCTAGTGCGCAAAACGTTCAAGCGGATAAACAAGACCAAGTGCGGGTAGTTCGAAAAACTCGCGCGGTTAGACGATGCTGATGTCAACTTAAGCCAGTCTTCTCCGAGACCACGGGGACAACGCCGTCCTCGAAACGTCGGAGGTAAATCTTAAAACTTAGATACGCGATAAGTCCCGTTGTATAATTTAATAAAACGTTATGTAGTCTACGATTATATTAAGCAGTGTTCGCACGATCTTACAAAATAGTCCTGCAAGAACGAGACATAACCAAAAGGTCATTGGCTCTTTCTCGCTTTATCCTACAGCTTAAAATTATAGCAGTACCGGGCCGTGTTGATGCGGCTTTAATAATTGGCTGTTTGCATGGTTTCATCTTAATCGGAGCATATTTGTATACTCTGGCAAACCTACTTTGTCAGTACCAAAAGGCGCGAAATTCAAATTTTCTCCACCACCACCACCCTGCTCGCCTACACTAATGACGGAAATGGCTTGCCAAACTATAAACAACCGGCCAAGTGCGAGTCGGACTCGCGCACGAAGGGTTCCGTACTATTACGCAGAAAACGGAAAAACGATCACGTTTGTTGTATGGGAGCCCCACTTACATATTTATTTTATCTTGTTTTCAGTATTTGTTGTTATAGCGGCAACAGAAACACATCATCTGTAAAGATTTCAACTGCCTAGCTATCACGGTTCACGAGTTACAGCCTGGTGACAGACAGATGGGCAGCGGAGTCTTAGTAATGGGGCCCCTTTTTAACGCTTTGGGTACGGAACACTAATAAAGAAAACAGTAAGTCCGCTAAAACAGTACAATAATAATTATTGATTTATTTTATTTTGTTTGACATTAATGAAGATCTTCCGAACTATAGATAATCAAGCAGATCTTGTCAGTAGAAAAAGGCGACAAATTTGAAAAATGTAGGCGCGAAGGGATATCGTCCCATAGAAAATTTGAATTTCGCGCCTTTTTCTACTGACCAGATTTGCTTGACCATCTATATTTTTGCTACAATAATGAGAAAAAGTTGAAATGTACTCACGGCGACACTCGTAGGCCTGCGGCGGACGGAACATGTGCCACAGCGGGCGCGTGCACACCTCGCACGCCGTCGGGATGTGGTACGTGATGCTGACCAGGTCGTGCCCCTTGTGCTGCACCGTATTGCCTGCGACAACCATACACTCAAATATTTACAGGGAAAGTGTGAGCAGGAAAGAATCAGCCTGCCTTTTATTGACGAAAGTGGCCTGTTAAGTTTAAGTTTTCGAATTAGGCCACTAGACGGCAGATCTTCCAACGCAGTCCCTTAGTTCCGTACAGCTAGTGCTACCAGTGACAAAGAATCCAGTGATTCGTTTATAACCCCAAGACGTTAAAGTAATACTCGCTTAAGCTTTGGATTCCTCCGAAAACGGTGCCGTCATATTACGGCCGCTATATAGCGTTGACTGACGTCACTAGAACGTTGTCTATGTAAACAAGATGGCGCGGTTTCCTAGACGGCGTTACGTTACGTTGATTGTCAACGAAAAGCTTTGGATTCCTCCGAAAACGGTGCCGTCATATTACGGCCGCTATATAGCGTTGACTGACGTCACTAGAACGTTGTCTATGTAAACAAGATGGCGCGGTTTCCTAGACGGCGTTACGTTACGTTGATTGTCAACGTAACGTAAGATGACGGCCGTCATGACCTTGTCGATAGTTTCGTGAACGTTTTATTAGATAGCGGTGACGCCATTTTGAATAAATGACACGAGATTTGAATAAATGATTCCGTACTACGATTATTTTCCTTTTCTGATGATATTTCATCCTCCAAGTAAATTATAGATGATCAAGCAAATCTTGTCAGTAGGAAAAGGCGCGAAATTCAAATTTTCTATGGGACGTTATCCCATCGCGCCTACATTTTTCAAATTTGCCGCTTTGACCTTGGTGGATGACGGTGTGTTATGACGCCGTGGTACTTTCCACATGTCGCCACCGTAAAGACGGCTGTCTTTTGCGGCCGCTATATGACGGCCGTCATATGACGGCACCGTTTTCGGAGGAATCCAAAGCTTTAAGCTTTGGTTTCCTCCGATAGCGGTGCCGTCATATGGCGGCCGTCTCCATACAAATACTACGACATCCATATTTAGCCGTATTATTTAGTATGGAGACGGCCGCTATATGACGGCACCGCTATCCTAGGAAAACCGATCTTTAGCGATTACTTTTTACAATTCACTTGATAGTTTTGATAAGTGATAATGTGTTACAAAACTTACAAAGCAGCAGCATTTTTAAACTTCTTAATTATTAATCAATTTGCATTCAATGTCGTAGGTATTTTAAAATCCTGCAATTCTTAAATTTTGCAAAAATGTTTCCTCCCCCTAGTACATCCAGCAATATCGCTCTAATTTGGAGTTTAGATGTAAGCAACGCGCGTCCTTGTAGATGGTATCCAGCAATACAAACGCGGCATTTCCTTCCTTACCATGCTGGTCGGTCTGGTCCTGCGGCTGGTCGAGCGCGTCCTGCGGCCGCCGGGCCTCGCCCTCGCCGGCGTACAGCAGTTGGAATATCCGCGGGATGTCCTTGGCGTCTGCGCGTATCACGTCGCCTTGTGTCACCGACCGTACGTGGAACACTTTGCTGCAACAGACAATGTTTGGTTAATATTCATTAAATTGCAATACTTTTGCATAAACACAGAACTGTCAAGTTTATCATTTGTATCTGAAGGTGCCAGTTAACTTGTTGAGCATTAAGGGGGGGTAGGTTGTATTCCTTTGTGCACAATTGGATACGTAAAGTATGTACTTGAGTAAAATTATGACCATAATTACAAACTTTTTCGCACTTATCCGCTCATTTTCATTAGCGAAATCTGCAAAATAATGCCACACCACAGACAGCATCACAAATCATAATTTTTGACTGTTTACTAACCTCAAATCCAAGATCATGACAGGATCCGTAGTATTCTGCTTATCACTCTCCGAGTTATAAAAGATGATCTTCTTCGAGGACACCACCACATATTGCTTGCGCCAGCCGTGGCGCCGTATATTCTGTTTGATCGGCACGGAGAGCCAGCCTTCGAGGGTCTGTTCCGTCTCCCCGTCTTCTGCGTCGGCGGAGGATTGGGATGCTGTTTCGCTGGTCAGCGCCGCGAGTTTCTCCTTTAGCTGCTCGATTTCTACGTCTTTGCTGTCGACCTGTGAACAGAGTTTGAGATAAGCTTGGTTACTAAGGTCAGACCGAGAAAAGTCTGCAGCGATTTTGATAGCCCACGCAGTGCAAGTGTCATTTTAAACGTCAAACTTCTATGAATTTATGACGTGTAAATAACACTTTCACTGCGTAGGCTATCAAAATCGCTGCAGACTTTTCTTGGTCTAACTCTATGCCATCCGGATCGATTGCAAAAATACGATTATATTTAATGGAACGAAAAAGTTCTATACAAAAGGGGCATTTTTAGGTATACTGATTCACCGTAATAGTGGTAACACACTATCGCACCGCCATCGATCTTTGTGCGTCGCACCCATAAGACCGAGAAAGAGATATCTGTTTCTAGCTCTCACTTATTTGTGCGACGCACCAAGGTCGCGGTGCGGTGCGATAGTGTGTTACCACTATAAAACCGGTCGCGCTGCATCTTGGTAACGTGCTGGTCGAACTTGTCCTTCTCGGGGTGGTAGCTTGTATACATGTATGTTACCTCCATGGCGAGCTTCAGCCGGGTCTGCTGCTCCTCTAGCAGCTGCTGCTGCGTGTCCTGCAGGTCGCGCTGCATTTTGGCGACCTGCTGGTCGAACTTGTCCTTCTCGGGGTGAGCTGTTGTCGTAGCTTCTATACATGTATGTTACCTCCATGGCGAGCTTCAGCCGGGTCTGCTGCTCCTCTAGCAGCTGCTGCTGCGTGTCCTGCAGGTCGCGCTGCATTTTGGCGACCTGCTGGTCGAACTTGTCCTTCTCGGGGTGAGCTGTTGTCGTAGCTTCTATACATGTATGTTACCTCCATGGCGAGCTTCAGCCGGGTCTGCTGCTCCTCTAGCAGCTGCTGCTGCGTGTCCTGCAGGTCGCGCTACATTTTGGCGACCTGCTGGTCGAACTTGTCCTTCTCGGGGTGAGCTGTTGTCGTAGCTTGTATACATGTATGTTACCTCCATGGCGAGCTTCAGCCGGGTCTGCTGCTCCTCTAGCAGCTGCTGCTGCGTGTCCTGCAGGTCGCGCTGCATCTTGGCGACCTGCTGGTCGAACTTGTCCTTCTCGCGGGTGAGCTCTTGTTGCAGCTTGCGGTAGTCTTTGTCCTTGCGCACAGACATCTTGCTCTTGTTCTTTGTCACGGCCGGGTTCATGTCTTTCCTGTCAGGCAGAATTTAAAACATATAAATTTGTATCACATTAGAGGTAAATAAGTAGCTTCATGTCTTAGGATTATATATATGTCGGAGCGAGACACCAGAAAGACGTATTGCAGCATTACAGTTCATAGTTAGACGCCTGTATAAAATCGATTAGCAATGTTTGGCGTATTGTTGAACTAAATGACAGGTAGAAGGCTTTGGAACGTCAAGATGACGTAGTATCTTGAGTGAACGTAGGCACGAGCAGGCATTTTTGTCGTTATGTTGGTAGACTGGTCAGGCAGGTTTACCAACTTGAATTGGAGGCGGGAGCGGTTGGCTCCGCCGCTGGAACTGGCTTCTTTCTTCTGGATCGGACCGCGCTAGAGATCGGACGTTAGCCAAGCTCGTGCCTAATTCGCTACGTTCCTGAAGGCTTATACCTGAAGGATTATTCTGAAAGTTTATAGATTCTCACGTTCTTTAACCGTTTATCTAAGTGTTTTATTCCAAGTGTTATTTTGATTTCTTATGTGCCATTAGAAGGTTACTTTTGTAAAATAAAGAAACTATGTGTTGTTTTGAAAAGATGTGTCCCGCCGAGTTTGTTGCCGGGTTAAATCTTCTCGGGTCAGAGGTGTAGGGTTGGAACCGGTTTAGTTTGACTGAAATAAAGATTTGAACGATTTCATGTGATCTTTTTATTTTGAATTTAACCAGTCAACATTCTAATAGCAATTAGTTCTTTTCATCATTTAGTACTGAAATATAGTAGGCACTAGTA
Source organism: Cydia amplana (assembly GCF_948474715.1). NCBI lineage: Eukaryota > Metazoa > Arthropoda > Insecta > Lepidoptera > Tortricidae > Cydia > Cydia amplana. The sequence goes on from NC_086073.1 coordinate 5,442,303, forward strand.
TGGTTAATGAGTCCGAATGTTTATTTCATGCGTTTGTAGCATACCTACTATTTTGGCTGTGAAGTAATACATCTAGGTACTACCCCCACGCGCCCACCGCCATCGGGACCATCCGTCGCCGACATCAGCAAGTGGGATCGATGCGGAGTTTCATGTATTGCTTACACAGCCACCTGGGAGCGTGGTGTATTTCTGGTGACCTACATTCCATAATCTGAACACGTGGTAAGGTAAGCTCACGTGTCTAACCTTGATTGAATGGCGAGTGTAATTCATTGTTATTTGGTGAGAATTATTGTGAAATTGTGAATTATGATTGAGACAGTCGAGCATAGCGGTCGTTACGTGACGTCATGTCTGGGATCGTTATGTTTCTTTGTAATTAATTTTTGTAATCCATTTAAATCGAAGCGATCTTGAGTTATTTTGATTTGAAATCCATACTGTTAATTAAAACCAAGTATTAGCTATCACGACGTGATATTATTCATCGCCCACTTGTGAATCTACCCTCAATAATTGATTTTTCATGAAAATACAATTAATTTTTAAAATCCATTTAAATCTAAGTGATCTTAAGTTATTTTGGTATGAAATCCATATTGTTAATTAAAATCAAATATTGGCTGTCGCGACGTGATATTATTTCATCGCTCACTTGTGAATCTACCCTCAATAATTGATTTGAAAATACAAATAATTTTTAAAATCCGTTGAAATCTAAGTGATCTTAAGTTATTTTGATGTGAAATCCATATTGTTAATTAAAATCAAATATTGGCTGTCGCGACGTGATATTATTTCATCGCTCACTTGTGCATCTACCCTCAAAAAATATTTTTTTTTTTTAATTAAAATACAATGCACCGTTAGAAATTGATCCTGCTGATTTGCCAATGCAAGGATTATGTAATCTTTACCCTGTAACGTTTAGTAATTAATAAAATTGTGACAAATTATTGCTCGTAATGCCGTGATAGAACAAATCGTGCATACTATGGAAACATGAGCTACGCATATGAAAATTAATGTTACAGTGTCCTGCAGCCAGAGCCGAGCGAACTTGCAGACACCATTACGCCCGTGACACAGAAGCAGCTGTGCAGTATCTTCTGTGCTGGAGATTTGGAAATAAAAGGACAGGTTTCGTTCTAATTGTTTATTAGTGAATTTTATTTTGAGTGTAATGGCGAAGCATAACAGTCGAACGTAACTAATAAGCTGTCACTTTTCGTATTGGCCCATTTTACCGTGTTACTTATTTTTGGAACACGTGTTTGTTTGTTCATGGAATTAAATAAAACTCACTCATTGAAGTTTAAATTTTATTCTGAGATTTTTGAAGTCCCGTATACATTGGAAACATGTGTTTTGTGTCTGCTACCTTGCATTTCATAAACCTTTTGAGTTTAGCCTGCATACATGATAAACCTGATACCGTGCAAATGATGATTTCAGTAACAGCCAGAGCTATGTTGAACCACATCGTGTCTCTCGCAATCTGCCGCAGCAACGGCAACGGCAAGCGGAAAGGATCAGCCTCCGTGCTTGGGTTGGACCTCACCACCACCACCTTTGACTTGGTCGCGTGCATCATACTTTATTAAGCTGGTGAGCAGTTCCCATTTCGTTGGGATTATTTTGAGATGTTTTACTTCTGCATAGAAGTCTTGAGCGAGTTTCTGTTGTTAAAGCTAAAGAAGAAAGCTATCTTTAGTGATTTTGATCAGTAATGTTCAGTTTCAGTTGATCAGTTGACGCTGATAGTACCAATGGTTCTGAGTAACATGATTTAAAGACCTGTTTTTATTTTCTTTTTTTTGGAATTCACTGTTAACATTGTTTTGCTCTCGACGGACTGAAAGCTTGTACTTTCGTAGGACTGAAATTACGCCCGATGGACTGGGCACTACTGTTTTGCTTTCGATAGACTGAAGGCACGCCCGATTGACTGGGCAATACTGTCATGCTTTCGATGGACTGAAGGCACGCCCGATGGACTGGGCAATACTGTTTTGCTTTCGATGGACTGAAAGTATGCCCGATGGACTGGGTATTGTTTAGTGACCGCATCAGAAGTGCCGGAGCATGTAAGAGGTGCACGTGGTCTGCTTTTTATGTGCAGAATGCTCTTTGCGAGGAGTAGCACTTACGCGGCTGAGATGGTTACTTCTGACGAGGGTCTGGTATCTGCCGAAGGACTGGCAGTGCACCGAAGGACTGGTGTTGTTTTGTTAAAAATGAATTCCCGTTTATGTACTGTGTTCATATGAGTAAAATTGGAACTATCAATTCAGAATCTTATTTATTTTAAGATGTCTTACAAAAATTTAGATCACATATGACCAATTTTTTTTTTATGCCAGATTAATTTCCTCGTAAATTGGTATTGACGACAATAGTAGTGATACTGTCGAGCAATGAATTAGAGCTGTTGTGATTTGTTTTTGATGTTTGGGATTGTTCTGTTTTTACATAAATTTGAGAGTACCCGCCAGATGGAGGCGATGATTATTGGAGTGTATCCGTTAGATAGCGGCGATGATTACTGATGATTATTTTTATTTAGTCGTTGCTCGATGGACTATTTTTGACTTGAGAATTGAGGATTGTCAAAGTAATTTTGAACAATTATTTTTTTTGGTTTGATTGATAACAAAGTTTGATTTTAATAGTAATTTGAGTGAGACCCAATTTGTTGGTCAGGAATGACCGAGCGATGAGATACTGTGCTGTATGTTTTGTTACAGAATCAAATGCGTACACCCACACACGAGGACGTGTGTAGCGCAGGACGGCCGTGTCGGAGCGAGACACCAGAAAGACGTATTGCAGCATTACAGTTCATAGTTAGACGCCTGTATAAAATCGATTAGCAATGTTTGGCGTATTGTTGAACTAAATGACAGGTAGAAGGCTTTGGAACGTCAAGATGACGTAGTATCTTGAGTGAACGTAGGCACGAGCAGGCATTTTTGTCGTTATGTTGGTAGACTGGTCAGGCAGGTTTACCAACTTGAATTGGAGGCGGGAGCGGTTGGCTCCGCCGCTGGAACTGGCTTCTTTCTTCTGGATCGGACCGCGCTAGAGATCGGACGTTAGCCAAGCTCGTGCCTAATTCGCTACGTTCCTGAAGGCTTATACCTGAAGGATTATTCTGAAAGTTTATAGATTCTCACGTTCTTTAACCGTTTATCTAAGTGTTTTATTCCAAGTGTTATTTTGATTTCTTATGTGCCATTAGAAGGTTACTTTTGTAAAATAAAGAAACTATGTGTTGTTTTGAAAAGATGTGTCCCGCCGAGTTTGTTGCCGGGTTAAATCTTCTCGGGTCAGAGGTGTAGGGTTGGAACCGGTTTAGTTTGACTGAAATAAAGATTTGAACGATTTCATGTGATCTTTTTATTTTGAATTTAACCAGTCAACATTCTAATAGCAATTAGTTCTTTTCATCATTTAGTACTGAAATATAGTAGGCACTAGTATGGTTAATGAGTCCGAATGTTTATTTCATGCGTTTGTAGCATACCTACTATTTTGGCTGTGAAGTAATACATCTAGGTACTACCCCCACGCGCCCACCGCCATCGGGACCATCCGTCGCCGACATATATATGAATACGATCTGCGATAAGCCAAACTTCATTGATATGTTTTACTGAAAGAAACACGCATAAAGTACATATCTCTTGATAAAACCTTCTCACGCTGATATAAGCACACGGTCCTTTCAACCAGCCGCTTATTTCCATGAAAGCTTGACGGGTTAGTAAGATTAAATGTAAGTAACTTTTCTAAGTATCATTCCTAATTTCATCTGAAATTTTGCCTTCGAAATTCGTCTTTATTGTACAGATGATTAGGTACACCAGCAGTTTGAGTAGACTAACCTGTTCATGATCTCGGCGAGCTTGTTGACGGCTTGCTGCTTGAGCATGATCTCGGAGTTGAGCTTCTTGTTGAGCCGCTCCACCTCCTCCTGTAGCCGCTGCAAGCCCGCCACACGCTCGGCCAGCGCCGTGCCGCTGCGCCGCAACTCGTCTACCTCCTAGACACACCACAACAATATTTAGTTATCCTGACGCTTAATCGTTATAGAATCTGGCAATCCGAGATAGTTTATGGCTTAAGGGGCCCACTGATTACCAGTCCGCCGGACGATATCGGCCTGTCAGTTGTTCGGAGCTGTCAACTTTTTGTTCTAACTGACAGGCCGATATCGTCCGGCGGACTGTTAATCAGTGGGCCCCTTTAGAATTGCAGACTTATGCCACGACAGAGCCTGATTCCAAGATCTAGTCCGAAATCGCGCAAAAAGGCGCAATTCTCAAGAGATTGCAGGCATCACCTTCTACTTCAGCTGCCTCTATCGCGGTTGCAAATCCCTCGTTATACCTCGCGTAGAGACGCTGCTTAAATAGTTGTGTAAAAGACTTCATGATGTATAAAGAGTTATGTCCTACCTTCCGTTGCAGGTCGATGGTGGCGCGGTTCTCATGCTCGCGGTCGCGCAGGCCTTGCACGAGGGAATCCCTCGCCGCTAGTTCGCTGCGGTGCGTGGCTAGAGCGTCGCGCATCTCCAGCTCTTTCATGGTCTTTTCCTTTTCGAGCTCGCCTACGGTCTCCTCTGCTATCGATCTGTGGATAAAGACGTTCGAAGTTAGCGTTGTTTGGGGAATTCTATTCAAATTTTCGGTGCCTAATAATCTAACAAAAACACTTAAGGGCTGTCCATAAATTACGTCATCTATTTTTGACGATTTTAACCCCCCCCCCCCCCTAAAATCATCAAAAAATCATACTTCGAATGACCCCGTTTCCTCCTACGCCTTGCTACCATCATCCGATGTCCAGCCCCCCCCCCCCCCCTAATTTGAAATGACGTAATTTATGGACAGCCCCTTACATAGAAAACCTTTCCTGATTCATCTCTCTTGATCTATGTTATCAAGGTTATCAATGTGGTGACTAGTTGGCTACCAACACTGAACTGTATAGACTTCTGACAAAATTCAAGCAAGACCCGGAGAAGGCCTGGAGTGCATTTCTCTCTTAGCGAGCCGGGCACCACGCCAAGTGTTGTTTGAGCCAGGTTACCTGGCGATAGCCTCAGAGCCAGCGCGTGCTATAGCCAACTGGAAATCGTGCCTAAGCTAAGACTGGAAACGCTCGGGCTTGTGGTCACGGACTTCTCCGACCTGCTCGCGGTACACATGAATGAAGTGTTGCTCTGAGTCAGGTACTTAGTTTTAAGAACTATTTTTAAGAATACGTGCTATACCCTGTCAGGGTCCATGTGATACTTTAATCTGTAACAACACTAACAACATATTTACCATGGTTGGCAATAAACGATTATGATTAATACCTGGCGATGGCCTCGGAGTCGGCGCGCGCTATAGCCAGCTGCAGCTGGTGCATGAGGCTGGAGCGCTCCTGCTCGAGGTCGCGCGCGGCGCGTGCGCTCTCGTCGAGCTGCGCGCGCACCTCGCCGACCTGCGCGCGGTACACGTGGCTGAAGTGTTGCTCGTTCTCCAGTTGCGACCGCAGCTCCTCGCTCTGCGTAGAAGGAAACCAAACATTAGCTTCTAGGTCATCACTAAACTCTGGTACTTATTTACCTTTTACAGTCAGTCAGAGCAGTCGTGGTCATTGTACGGCCTTTTCGGCCCCAATGACCACGACTGCTCTGACAAGAGTATCCGACTGAGAAGGGAAGGACAGTCAGTCAATAGCCCAATTTAAAAAGTGCAAAAAGAGGGCCAACAAAAATGATGTTGTTCCTGGTCTACGTTACGTTATGTAGTGTTTATTCTGAGGGATGTGATATAATTGACACAAAGTATTTGAAGTGCTCCAGGATTAAACATTGGTTGAGGGTACGAGGATAAACAGACACTTTGTTTTACGTTTTTTTTTTATTTCCTGTGGATCTGTAAACTATTTACCTACTACCAATCTAAATAACCTAATTCTGTTCTTATTTATTATTTGTTTATTGATATCATATCATAATTGCATGTAATACATTCATGTCACTTGTAAGGTTCTTACGGGTTATCATCATTAGTATATCAATTAAATAGTATCTCTGGTTAACCAAAATAGTGAAACATATATTTAAACTACTAGATTCGTATTAATCATCAAGCTCTACATTACTTTCGTATAGCAATTTAAAATAATAATGCAAACGATTTACTTTGTTGGAAATTGTAGGGAAATTCTAAAACGGAATGGACGACGGTTTCTGTCCAATAAAAATAAAATTCCAATTAAATTAACTGATTAATGCAAGATCAAATAAAACAATGTAAATAAAATATGTAATTTGTATTACAAAGTCATAGAGCAACAAAACTAAATTATTATGACTAAAATTAACATATACAATAGATAAAGGAACAATTTAAACAGTAACCTTTATAAGTTATGGTTATGGCAGTACAGTGACGGTACTTAACTATGAAAGTGTTTATTAAAATCAGATAATGTAGCCTTAATCTGTTAGTAAGTTATATCACAAATCATACAAATGGTATTTCCAAATGACTTCATACTTGCACCATTGATGACCGTCTATATTTCAAGCTCATTTACTATACATGTCTCCATAAGAGATAATTATCTTAATGAAATGTAAATTATCCGTGCGTTCGCAAGATTGTCGCATAAAAAAGCTTTAAAATGAGGGATCCTCACAAGTTCGCCCTGACACCGGCTCCCTATTAGGAGTTATAAGCTATAATTACTCTGCAGCTAAAATCGGACCACATCTAATCTAATTGTGTCGTCTAGTAAGGTACGAGTGCAGCTGTAGACTACCTATTGTAGACGATGCATTATAAAGAATGCGCAATCGCTGTACACTTTTGAAAAATAAGTCACGACAAATATGTAACAATTATATAACATATGTGAGCATTTACATTATTTTGGTTTCATAACTAATACTTACTATTTTTAAGGGTTTTTAATAAAAAAAACACCTAAAGATTTTTTATCATTTTTCTAATGGTAAAAAACGAAGTAGGTATAGTTTTAGTCCCTTTTAGGCGTAAAAATACTACTCTACGAGCTACACCACTCTCTAACACCCCTAACCATTGCAACATTATATGCCTACTGAAATCAGCCCATCGACACCCCATACTATGATAACTTAGGAACGTACTTGTTACCAACGTTGAGGCATAGTAAATAATCTTATCGAATTAAAATGACTGCTGTTGCATTTTGGTAACACATACCATACTTGCTTTCAAACATAGACGTATTATACCTACTTTTCTTTAGGTTGGTATGATCGGTAAAACGTCTACCGTCATTCTAAATTGTGGTGAAAGCGGTTATGTTACGTGTTTATTTTTGTGTTTAGACCAAATAACTTTAGCTTTTATTTAAATGGGGGGCAAATCTTTAAGAAAATGTGAAGTTTGTGGGGTCAGGCGTGTAAGGAAACTTACTTCTGATATATTTTTAGCAAGATTTCCTCTTGATTCGAACAGGTCGGTAAACTGATGTTTTTGTGCGATATTTTCATTTTGAGTCGTTCCCAGATACTAATTTAATTAGTTTGGAGTAGTTTTTATCGTTTACCATCCTTGATTAAAACGAAAACATTCTGTGAATAGATTCTTCTTGTAAAAACTAGGTAACCTAAGACACGAATAGTGTGCGAACAACTTATCGATAATCCCTTTATTTCAGATATCGACTATGGGTAAAGGTAACAGGTAATGAGGATTTGGAATATTTACCTATACAAAGGCTGAATAAAACTCCAACCTCTGAATATCTACAAGTGAATGAGCCTGACAGCTTTTTCCCTTTGTGGGAAGTTGGAGTTCACAGCCTTCACAGGCAAGACTCAGTGTTTGCAGGAGTGCTCTAAAAGTAGATTGTAGCTTTAGTTACGTTCATAAGCGTATTGTAATATGCCTACGTAAATATAAAACTATCTGTATCTTATCTTTATTATGTAAAATAAAATTATTTTTATATTTTGCATTTATTTTATTAATCCACCTGATTTTCAATATTTACTTTTACAGTAGTACAGTACAACAGCTCGTATCGCACATTTATCGATATCGATAAACAGTAGGTACCGGAAGTGTCGAGCCCTAGCGTTGTTTTTTTTTGTGTTGGCAGTATTCACATGTATTTGGTGTGTTGGCACAATGTACGTTCTTAATTCGGTTTAAGGCTTGTTCGAGAGTGCCGACTCTTAAAACGTAGTGATTTAATACTCTTTGTACTGAAATAGCACAAGTTAATCATAGGAAATATTATTATTTAAACAGTAAACGGTGCTTGAGGAGTTAAACGTGAACACATCCAAAATTATCGTTTGCGCTAATATACCAAATTAGCATGGTAATTCATATCAGTGGCGAAGCGTCCATGGAATTCGATTATTACAGACTTAACGGGTAGGTACTAGTTGTACTAATTTGAGACGGTTAAGTACCTTTCTGGCCAAATTAACACCGACCTGCCCAACATACTCATATATCTTAGCATCCCGGCGCCTATTTGTGGTGCCTAACCCCCTTATTCACAAAACTTTACAAGCCTTAATTTTTCTTACAGATTAAGACAAACGATTAATAGCTAATTGGGGCTTGTAGTGAGTTTATGAATAACGCCATTAAATGCTCCATCTAGTGAGCAGGTGATCTACGAGTGCAGCACACAATCGCCCGTCATAATGTCCACATATGTCCCAGTGCACTTTACGCCGAGGCATATAACTGCCATGTATGGCATAATTGATAAAGGTTCTTTGACGTATGCCCTAACAACCCAGCGCTTATTCCAGTGCTACTGTTTTTGGCCTGAACTTTGTTTAGGCACGAATTTGCTTCATACCACTCCCTCCTAAAACAATTGATTAGGTAATCGAATACCCAGTACTTACTTATTATTTGAGGAATGTTTGTATGTTTCTCTCCTAAGCTGCTTTTTAGGAGGGAAAAGCATGTCAAGGTTTTTTCTTGAACTAATTTGTCAGGTATTACCGTAAAACGTTTAATTACTCGTAAACATGATTTTGGGGAATGAGACAATATAAATTCGTTATTTTGTTTATTCTTCTCCACGAGAGAATATCCCAAAAAATTTAACAATATAATAAAGGAAATCATAACTGCGTTGATAAAATTTGGGTAATTGCTTATTAAGCTATGAAGTTCTATCTCTATCTGTTTTATTTCGGATGCCTGTTTAACTTTCCATTTTAAATATTTAGAAATAAATGCGAGCAAAATCCAAAACTATACACGGTGTGGTATTTTTTACCCAGAGGTGATATTAATACAAAAATATATAACTATAAACAGCCATGAGGATTATTTCACTCGACTCGACAGATAACGCCAATACGCAAGTGCTTTACTTCGCAGAATCTCAACATGCAAGCACAGTGATCTAGGAACCTGCGACAATCGTCAAACTAGTTAATGATGAGCAGGAAATAGGCATTCCTGTATATTGAACAATGCCATAACACTTGTGTTTTATGGTCCCGGCGTCAATGATGCTAATTTGCATTTAACAATTTCATTATAATAAATAACGTACAATGTCTTTGTTCATGTATGAGGCGAGATTCCTGGCGGTACTTTCGGTACCTATAGTCGCATTCCTTTTAAGATAAAGTGTGAGTAGAAAAGCGGGGACGATTTACGTTCGACGCAATATTAGTTTAGTTTTATAGGTCAAGAGGTTCGTGATAAGAACGTAATTAAATCTACAATGAAATTGTACTATAGTAAAACTATGAACACACAGTAACTACACTTTATATGCCCGTCTCGACAATATTAGACTACATTATTGTAGGAATCTCGATATCAACGAAAAAGACGTCACTGAGAATAATCACGTAACAATCATTTTATTGTACAAAAGCAGCCCAGAGCAGTTATACGGCTCCGGCCGTGTGGGATTCGCTTAGAAATGTTTTTCCTCTCTGCCCTTATTAGAATTTCCAAAAATAACCTTACAAATTTCATGAAATCGGTTCAGTACTTTAACGATTAAAAAGTAGCATATAGATAATTACAAGTACCTACTTTCAGCATTTCTGATATAATTATGAATAAAGGGCATGGGACGCAATGCATAATAAAGTATGCACTGCAATAAAGTGTGTACAATAATGTCAGTATAGACAGACAAAACTTGATCTCTTGGACTTAGACAGGAGGAACATCTAAAACTGAACGAGTAATATTTATCTTTATTATATTTTCCAAGATGTTACCCATCGAGTGTATTTAGTGCATTGCAGACAGGACGGAACTAATAATTATGTCAGTAACAGTTTAAGCAAACAACTAGCACGTGGTAACATAACACACATGTATCTGTTAATACCTAGATATCCAATTTCGAGCGGAATGCGGACTGACGGTATAGTTCAAAGAGAATGAAAGTTTTTCAGTTCACATAACTATAGTGAACAATAAAAATAACTATGTGTAGGGGATAGGACTGTAAAACTCAATAATTCAATTCACTTTTCTTAACCATGTTTAGCACTTTTAGCGATTGTTTTATATATTTTGACCGCTCAAACTGTGATTACTATATTATGCCATGTCTGTCCACAACCCTATTAAAGATTCAGTGAGCCTGAATTACTTTCCTTGACCTATTTATATACGTTAAACTCTATGACACTCGAGAATTAATATGTCGGTTCCTTCATGGAATTTTCAGCGAGCCCTACGTTGATTGGTCCAATTAAATCAACTCGTACACAGTGACAGTGACGAACGAGAAAACCATTCCATTTTGAAGTCGTAAGTATTACGAGTATTACACTGAGTATTACCTATTCGTGGCATTTTATGACATGAATCACGATATAAAAACAATTTACAATAAATGACGTAAAATGAAGGTAAAAAGTATTTTAGGTGAAAAACATATTCTGGAAAATAATGGAAAGACATCCTCCATTGGGGAATCGAATCCGGAAATGTATAGTAACAATCTGGCACCGGCGCCAACGGGGTCATAATACATATTTAAGAATTTCAAGTTATATTCGTACACCAGCGTTTGTCTACGGAATGTTTGTGTCATAAATATCAAGGCCGCACAACACTTAAGTATTCATATTCGGGCAAGTCATGAATCCGCCTAAACGAGAGCGCATGCAGCGCGGACTTTTTTGATAATTACGGTGAACTAGATTGTCTGACCTATAGGCATTCACAGTGTGTAGCGTCACTCCGTCTCGACAGAATGTTACGTTTTCAGACGAAAATTACCACATTTTCTGTTAATCGACAAAGTGGTATTTTTTCTTACTAGTAGGCGTAGTAGCGTTTTATTTACAACCGACTAAGTGGCTGAGAACGACATAGTTTTATTATGAATACGTATAAAACATTCAACACATTGGCCCTCACAACGCCGACCCGCAGTGAGGACGCTTGGAACAAATCTATTAGCAGTGCAAATCTCATCATTATCATGACTAAGACATTAACGGGAGAAAAACCGCCGGCCTACGTAATCGTATGTTTATTTATTTCGAGACACTGCACACGCAGGTATAGCGTTTAAGGTAAAAGGCGTATACTTATGTGTGTTTGTTGTCGACAATGAGTCACTCCGCGAGTCCGTGAGAGGACGGTCTATTTCGGAGTGATGAGATTATGATTAGTTCGCATCAAGATACTAAAAGCATAGTTAAGTTCATTGATGTATTCACAGTTAAGTTATTAATGAAAAGGCATTCACGTCTGAGGCTTATAAGAAATAAATTAACAGAATAACATTCAGACGTGCATTCTGATGAATTATAATATGAAAACAATATTTATTCAACGTAATCACTCTTTTCAAACAAAACCGCTTGTTTTAAAGGTGTTGTGGCATTTCTTTAATGAACAATCCTAAATACTTTCTTATCACCATCATATCTACAATTAGGGTCTCGATATAAGTGGTTGAACTCTACTAAGATTTTTATTTAAATATTTAAGAAATAATCTCTAAAACTAGATGTAATTAAAACCTACAGGCTTTTTTCAAGTAAATCTCGGAATTTATTTTCAATCTATTCATTTTGCGTAGTTATAGTTTCTTATATTAAGTACCCAGCTGTTAAATAGGAAATATTAAAAAACATTGACACAATAAGATATCAAGAAAACGACGAGCAAAAAAACTCAAAACCAAAGTATTTTTTATTTATTGGGCAGTCAAACAAAAATATTGCTTATGTCAACCAGGCTACAAGAACAAATCAATTGACGCCTCGTTCTTTTCTTAAAACAGGCACAGTAGTTGTGACACTACGGAGTAGCACCCGTAATAGGAAGACGAACATACCTACCTAATGCTAAAATCATAACCAGTTCTTTTCTTCATTTTAATCCGTTTACACAATTTTAATTGAAATTATCAACGATTATTTTATCATCTGTTGGTACAAGTTTATACTGTCAATTTGTTTTTTTTTATTGCTGACTAAACCTTCTGCTATTTTGTTTTATCAATTGCTTTACAAGATCTTTCTAATGATCCTTTTTTCTTAATAAACTCGATGTGGCTGCGTTTTTCCGCCATGATGTTCGTTTATTAGCCACATTCCAACTGTATCGTCAGAACAGCTCCAAGTTAGCACATGATTGGGCAGTAATTAAAGTTACGGAAGTACACCAAATTTCAACCCGGGCAATCATGCAACAGAAAATGGTTCAAATTTAAGTTACAAATGTGCCATCTTTATTTTTCGATCGAGGAGCCTAGAAGCCTCGACTACTTAGCAACCGTGGTAGTTAAGAGCGAATGATCACACGTACTTCACAAACTCTATACGCCAAGTATCTCTATACGGCGCGGTTGCTATTGCGAGTTATATAAACCCGTAGGTTATATAGCTGGTCAACCAAATCTTGACAGTAAAATAATATCTTTTAAAAAAAAAGGGAACCGCCTTCAAAAAACCAACCCACTGAAAAGTACAAAATAATTTTTATATGGCACCCCTTTACGTGTCCAGTCCCTATCCCACGGCGTAAAGCAAATTTTTGCCAAAAAGTAATTAATACCTAATAATAAGAAAATTAATAATCACCCGGGTAATTACTTAGTTTTAGAAGTCGGTGCCAAACCAAAATTTTTGAGAACCGATATCTTATACAACGAAGAACGCTGCACTTACTTGCATTATAAATACATACTTAGTTTACTCATTAATTTAGTTCTTGTAGGTTAAGTACTACGTACTCGTATTGTTTTTCTGATTGGTAGTAAAGACTGTTTTTGTTGGTTTGGCACCGCCTTCAAAAACTAAGTAATTACCCGGGTGATTATTAATTTTCTTATTATTAGGTATTAATTACTTTTTGGCAAAAATTTGCTTTACGCCGTGGGATAGGGACTGGACACGTAAAGGGGTGCCATATAAAAATTATTTTGTACTTTTCAGTGGGTTGGTTTTTTGAAGGCGGTTCCCTTTTTTTTAAAAAGATATTATATTAAGTTATTTTATTTTGGTTTTATTTTTGTTTATTTTTAATTTTTTAATTATTTTTAATTTATCTTATTTTATTTTTTACTTTTTAGTGATAGGTAGGTACTTCATTTATTTTAGGTTTTGGGCTAAAATACTAGTTTGTTAGGCTCTCTATTTAGTCTACTAATGTTGGTGATGGCCTAATTGGATGATAATCGCGACACACATAATATGACGTTTTGGTGCTAAACGATTTGTATGTATATTGCTCCCACTCCCACTCCCATTTGTATTTGTATTTGTATTTATTTATTGCAATTCACATGTACATTACAGGTTTTCCAAGTACTTAAGAGTATAGGTAGGTACACAAATGACACATGAAACCCTGATGGGCGCAGCAATCAGGTAGATATGTAAACAATACTAGTCGTTTCGAGCATAATTTCATCAATTGCAGGGTGGTTGAATAGTAAATATTCTAGAATTATACAAATAAGTAGGTATGTAAATTTTTCTTTCGCACCGAGACCGTGGTACACAACAAGTACGATTATGTAAAATGGATCAGCTATATTTACTCGCAAGTAGGTATTTAGAAGTTAGACCAGCGTACCTAATATTTATTTGCTGTTTACTCATTTTCATTAAAATACTCCTGTAAGCTGTAATGACATTTTTTGATTAAGTATTGTTTTAAAGTTTTATTAAATATTTTTTCCAATTCGATGTCTTTTATTTCGTTAGGTAAATTGTTATAAATTTTTATGGCCATATTTTGTGGGCTTGTGCTATGTAGTTTCAGATTTGAGTTTGTTGTCTGTATAAGGTTATTTTTATATCTCGATTCGTATCGTCTAGGTTGGTCAGCAATTTTTTTAAATAGAGCGGGGTATTTACGTACAAATTTGCAAATTTCAAAGATATAAATTGAAGTTAAGGTTAAGAGTTTAAATTTTATGAAGTAGGGTTGGCAACTGTCAGGGCAATAGATATTTGCTAATATTCTTACGCATGTTTTTTGGAGAATAAACAACTCGTTTGCATCTGTGCTATTCCCCCATAGGATGATAGAATATTTTAACCATGAATAGGCGTACGCGTAGTAAGCTGCAAGGGCAGATTTTAGGTCAGTGGTTTTTTTTAGTTCTCTTAATGCATAGGTGAATTTAGACATTTTATTTGCAATCTTTTTTACGTGCGCTTTCCAATTTATATTGGAGTCGATATCCAAGCCAAGAAGTGTAAAGCTATCAACGCATTCTAGTTTTATGTTATTGTATGAGAAGTCTATTTGTAACGGGGTTTTTTGGTAGGGCCTAAATTGCATTAACTTAGTCTTTGAAAAACTCCCATTCCCAGTCCCAGTCCGAGTCCGACTCCCACTCCCACTATTTTATCTAAATCGGTTTTAGCAACATAAATTTGTTGGTAGGTATACCGAATACCGATAGCATGGCCACCTACCGGGTCCAATTGGTTTTTCAAACCATCCATGTACTGTACACTAAAACCTTCTCCAGAATGTAACAAACACTTTTCTGAAAACCGCATCAAAATCGGTTCAGCCAAACGCGAGATAATCACGAACAAATATACACACATACATACGTACATACATACGGGTCAAACTGAGAACGTCCTTTTTTTAAAGGCAGTTAGAAAAAAGTTCATCGACCCACCTAGTGGACCTCAGCAACATAGGCAAACGACGACAAGTCGGTTAACCAAAACAAAGTGTGCCTATGTTGCACCAAACCTAAGTTCCACTAGGTACAGCAAGGGTTTAGCATCAGCTCTATCTTGGGTACTGCTCTCCCAAGTGCTCATCAAGATGTGACAGATTACCAAAATAGCGTGGGCCTATGTTGCACCAAACCTGAGTTCCACTAGGTACAGCAAGGGTTCAGCATCAGCTCCATCTTGGGTACTGCTCTCCCAAGTGCTCATCAAGATGTGACGGATGGCCAAAATAGCGTTGGCCTATGTTGCACCAAACCTGAGTTCCACTAAGTACAGCCAGGGTTCAGCATCAGTTCTATCTTGGGTACTGCTCTCCCAAGTGCTCATCAAGATGTGACGGATGACCAAAATAGCATGGGCCTATGTTGCACCAAACTTGAGTTCCACTAGGTACAGCCAGGGTGAACCCTGCCAGCCAGGGTGGTTTGGTGCATCAGTTCTATCTTGGGTACTGCTCTCCCAAGTGCTCATCAAGATGTGCCGGATGACCAAAATAGCGTGGGCCTATGTTGCACCAAACTTGAGTTCCACTAGGTACAGCCAGGGTGAACCCTGCCAGCCAGGGTGGTTTGGTGCATCAGCTCTATCTTGGGTACTGCTCTCCCAAGTGCTCATCAAGATGTGACGGATAGCCAAAATAGCGTTGGCCTATGTTGCACCAAACCTGAGTTCCACTAGGTACAGCCAGGGTTCAGCATCAGCTCTATCTTGGATACTGCTCTCCCAAGTGCTCATCAAGATGAGACGGATGACCAAAACAGCGTGGGCCTATGTTGCATCAAACCTGAGTTCCACTAGGTACATCCCGAGTTCCACTAGGTACATCCAGGGTTCAGCATGAGCCCTATCTTGGGTACTGCTCTCCCAAGTGCTCATCAAGGCGTGTCGGATGACCAAAACAGCGTGAGCCTATGTTGCACTAAACCTGAGTTCCACTAGGTACAGCCAGGGTTCAGCATCAGCTCAGATCTATGTATACTAAAACCTTCTCCAGAATGTAAGAAACACTTTTCTGAAAACCGCATCAAAATCGGTTCAGCCAAACGCGAGATAATCGCGAACAAATATACATACATACATACATACGGGTCAAACTGAGAACCTCCTTTTTT
This sequence comes from Cydia amplana, assembly GCF_948474715.1. Classification (NCBI taxonomy): domain Eukaryota; kingdom Metazoa; phylum Arthropoda; class Insecta; order Lepidoptera; family Tortricidae; genus Cydia; species Cydia amplana. The sequence goes on from NC_086073.1 coordinate 5,458,641, forward strand.
TTTGAAGGCGGTTAATAAAAAAAGGCGCGAAATTCAAATTTTCTATGGGACGATATCCCTTCGCGCCTACATATTTCAAATTTGCCGCCTTTTTCTACTGTCAAGATCTGGTTGACCAAGTATAGGTACCGACTCACCCTAGTGTAGTACATGTCTCGTTCAGCGCTCGCAGCGGCCAGCTTCTCCGAGGCGGTGTGCAGGGCCTGGCGCACGTTGTGCAGGTCCCTCGCGCGCGCGTCGCGCTCGGCGGCGGCGGCGCGCGCGGCGGCCTCGGCCGCGGCCGTCTCGCCGGCGCCGGCGCAGCGCGCGGCGCGCTCCTGCTCGAGGGCCGCTTGCAGACCCACCACCTGCAAACGAGGGGATTTTACACTCCAAGCTCCAAGTGCTACTACGTCAAGTATCTAATACCTTTAATCTGTCAGCTCCCGCGACTCATATATGAGCCAGAACGCTTATGGTGACGTCATATCGTGGGAGTTGACAGGTTAAACGAGCAATTCTTGTTTATTTATTTATTTATTTATATATATATATATATTTCGGGGATCTCGGAAACGGCTCTAACGATTTCGATGAAATTTGGTATATAGGGGTTTTCGGGGGCGAAAAATCGATCTAGCTAGGTCTTATCTCTGGGAAAACGCGCATTTCCGAGTTATTATATGTTCACCCAGATATTATAGCTTATAGCGATATGTATGCCAAGTTTGTGCAAAGTTAGCCTAAGTTCGGCAGGAAAATTGAGGTTTACGTACACCTTTAAATAGAGTGCTATAATAGCACTCTCATTTACCATTTCTTTCGCTAATAATTAGCGAAAAAAATGGTAAATGAACGAATTAATGAATGTGATTTAAATGCATGTTAATAGTTAAACTGAATACTTAGCAAAGCTTTTTGGTTAAGTACATTTTATCGATACGAGAAAAAAATCCATATAATTATAATTAAATACTTGTTGTGTCATGTGTGTGTACCTGTACACATCACAATAAATACATTTGACACCAGGGATGCAAATCGGTAGTTTAGTAATTGGTTGATTGTTAATACATATATACATTGTTAGCGTTTTCAAATCCTACGATCACATATATTTTACAAAAAATAATTGGATTTTGTATGATTGGAGCGATCAATCCATTTAGAAGATTATTGGGAAAACATTAGTGTTCCTTCCAGAATCCCTTTGCCAGGTTAGAACTCGTGTCTCATCGTAAACACATCATTCAGCTCCCACACCCATACCTGCTTACTATGAAAAGTGGTAACGGTGAGCCAGGAACGTAATATGAACTAAGCGTTCCAAGAAATATATTGGTGCGTAAGATATTTATAAAATAAATATAACATAAATTATACTCTATAGTTCGTTTTTTTTAGCATTACAAAGAAGGTAAACAATCTTGACGTGTCTTTTTATTAAAAAATATTGAAAAACGCTTTAAAAAAAATAGTTTATATTACTTATGAAAGCAAAATAATGTAAAAGATCGTATATGATTTATAATTTTAACATATTTGGTGTGACTTATTTTTCAATGGTGATTTTTAATAAAAAGTCATGTCAAGATCGCTTACCTTCTTTCTAATGCTAAAAAAACGAACTATAATATAAAATATATATTAGCGTCGTTTATAAAAAACGAAGACAAATTTTACAGAGAACAGCAGCTTCCAGGTAAAAAAGAAAATGCACGATGTCACTGGGTGCGATGGTAATGTTCTAATGTTGTACAATCGGGTAAGTTGAGGATATTCAGTTGATAGTAGCGCTACAGATACATACAGATGTTACAGATCCACAATCTCATGAATTGGGCCTGAGGCTGTGAATTTTTCTATATATCCGTCAAGCTGAGTACAACAATGAATCCGTACAAGTGTATAGCTTACCTTTTCGCTTTCCTGTCGATGCTCGCCCTCCAGCTTCTGCAGGCGCTGCTGCATCTGGCGGTAGTCGACGTTGAGCATGGACATCTGGCGGTCCTTCTCTTGGCACGTGGCCTCGGCGCGCTGCCGCCCCGCCTTCTCCTCGTTCAGCTTAGCTTGCAGCGCTGCCCACCAACACACAGTTAAACAATCCCTCTTCGCAACTAGGGAACGACCACATCAAAACGTAGACGGAGTGAAACAGCTTGAGCAGTTTGCGTACGACATTTCGCTGTATGATATGCCGTATCAGCGTAATTTAAACTTCAATGTGGTCCGTCCGACTGTTTAAACTGTTATAGCTAACATAAACGGATCACTAAGGTTTTATACCCGTAGCGTATCGGAAGGACATTTAAGGCTACACATGTCAATTTTTTTCAACAGATACGTGCATTATGGGGAAAATTAGCAAACTGGACAATACCTGTAAATATCATTTCCAATGTTCCTGAAGCATGCAAAAAGTGAAGTAATGAAAATCGTTTTAGGGAAACAACGTTTAGCTGTAGTGAGTTTAGCACGAACCGAATTATTAGGTGAGGTATACGAGGAAATATAGAGGGGGAAAGGGCTGAGAAATAATACGGGAGGAGACAGCTCACCTTTGACTAGCTCGAGGTTGGCTTCCTGCTTGGAAAGCAGCTGCGAGCGTTGCGTGTCCTGGTGGGCGCGGAGCTCCTGCTGGTACAGGTGGTGCGCGGCGGAGCGCTCGTGCGCCAGCGACGCGCACTCTTTCTCCAGCTGTGACACGCGCTCCGTCAGCTGGCGGTTGTCGTTGGCCACCTGCCCCAGCCGCGCGGCCGAGCGCTCGAGCTCGGCGTGCGCAGCGCTGAGCCGGCCGCCCGCCTCGGCCACGGCGGCCTCGGCGCGCTGCTTGCCGGCCTTCGCGGCGGCCAGCTCGTCGGCTAACGTCGCCCGCTCGCGCTCGAGCGAGTCCCGCTGCGCGCGCAGACGTGCCGTTGTCCCGTCGCTGACGGCGGCGGCGGCGGCCTGCGCGGCCGTCATCTCCGCCGCCTGTTTCCGCGCCTTAGCCGCCGCCTCCGACTCCTGCTTTAGTTTCTCGCGTAATTCCGTCAACTGCTTTTCTAGGGTGTTGATTTTATCATTGTAATTTTGCAGGTTGCTCATTTCTTTTGCTCTCTTGTTCTGTTCTTCCTCGAGTCGTCTTTTGGCTTCACTGTAGTTCATTTCTGCTTTCCTTCTTGACTCTGCTTCAATCTCTGCCTTGCGCTGAATTTCCTTAAGGTCATGTCGGAGTAATGCCAACTCTTTGTCAGTGTCTGCTATTAATTTTTTACTCCTAGATTCTCTCTGAGACAGTTCTTCCAACTGAGCGCAAAGACTCACTTGTCTATCCTCAAGTTTACGTCTGCCATCCCTCTCTCGTTCTAAAAGTTTTTCTAGCTGCAAAATTGCTTCAGAGCCTACATTGTTGATATGATTGGTTGAGATTGTGTCTACAACATCTGTGTGCTGGTTTCTACGACCACACAGTTGGTAATCCCCATTGTAAGTGAAGCCCACAAAGGGTAAATGGTTGCCAACAAATGCTTTTGGCACAGGAAAAGATTCATCTAATGCATCAGATTTTTCAATTTCATCAAAATTTTTAGTGTCATCATCACTGGACAGCTCAGGGACTACAGGTGGCACGGAGTCTCTGAGATTATCAAAGCTCCACTGTTCATTGTAAAAGAATGGGTGTTGCTTGATTTCATCAACACTATTCTTACCTAATCTTCTAACTCTGTCTGTGAGCAGCCCTCTTATAAGAGACTTGGCCTCTTTAGATATTTCTACATCATCAGGAAACTGTAAAGAGTTCCTGTGATCCATAATTTTTCCATAAGTTCCTACTAAGCTCTCAGCATAAAAGGGTGGATCCCCAATTAACATTTCATACAAAAATATACCCACAGCCCACCAATCACATTCACGGCCATACACTCCTTCTCCATTTTGGGACTGTAAAACCTCAGGAGAAATATAATCTGGAGTCCCTACAGCGTTGCTAGCCCTCACCAGCCCGTCTGGGCCCATTCTCATGCAGGTGCCAAAATCTGCTAACTTCAAGTGGCCATACTTGTCAATTAGCATGTTATCCGGCTTAACATCTCGGTGAACAAACCCCATGTTATGGATTACATCTAACGCCAGCACTATTTCCATTGTATAAAACTTGGCCCACTTCTCAGGTATATCATAATTAGACATGAGACTAACAAGATCACCACCGGGCATGTAATCCATTACCATGTAAAGATACTTGTGGTCTTGGAAGGCAAAATGTAATTTGAGAATCCATTCAGAGTTAGCGTGTGCCATTATGTGTCTCTCCTCCCAAAAGAAGGTGGAGTCTGACCTTTTGATCATCTCTACTTTGCTCAGCAGCTTCATGGCGTACACGTGACGTGTGGACTTGTGTCTGACTAGTTGCACTTCCCCGAATGCTCCCCGACCTATCACTTTTATCAGGTCAAAATCTGCTGCCTTCATACGAAGATCAACAATTTCAGATGCAAACTCTTCATCTATAACAAAAGAGAGGTACTTTTATTATGAAATAAAAGGTACATTCATGAATATTACTCACAAAATAAGCATACATAGACACTCAGTTCAATGTATTATACAATTGTTTTGTATAAAAGTTTGTTTAATGACAACATAATCAACATGATTGGCAAAAGATAACAAAACAAATCAGTGGAAAAGACTAGTGGGATATTCTGCAGTAATATGCATGACATTATAATATTGCAAAGTAGCAAAAAGAGGCTTTAAGGGAAGATTTATGAGGCTTTATCCCTGATAAATCTTCCCTTAAAGCCTCTTTTGGGTTTCTTCCAGAATATATTAAAGACAAATTGTAACTCAATAAAATATGATTTGAAATGAAATTACATTTTCTGGTGAAGAAACTTCCCAACTAATAATGAACGTACATGGTATGTCATTGTTAACAACACTGTTACTACTTACTTAAACAATACATTTGCACAAAGCTGCTACAAATTATACTAATAAGGTTTAATGTGAAATAAAGTGGTGGTGGCTTACATCTGCTAGTGTAGGCCTCTACGTTCTTCATGCGGCGTATGGCCGGGTGGTCGCAGTCGGAGACCAGCGCCGCGACCGTGTCCAGCAACGAGTCCACGTTGCCCGGCGACCGCGGGTCGCACAGCCGCTCCTCCAACGCGCGGAGCCGCCGCATGCGCTCCTCGTCCTTCACCACTACCTCCATACTGACACCCTTTCTCACGTCTTCACGCACTAAACGCCACCGCACATTCTCCAGATCACACCACCCACTGATGCCACATCGCGAACCCTCGACGAGTACACGACCTTCGGAGACCACTGCCCGTTTGTTTTGTCCGAGACGCACTATTCCACCGCTAAGTTATATTTCATTATCGAAAAGTCGAAAAAATTGTGTTGCATAGCTCAAAATGACAGCAGATAAAGGTGGTTCTCACAACAAAGCATATGCACGTTCGCGATTATATCCTACCGAATAAACGGTTTCCTACTAAATATAATGGATAAACGAACACTAAATAGTAATAATTATTGGCACAGCTTTAAAAATATTGTCTAATTACGAAATATTCAACCGCTTGACCGATGATCGAACAATATTATGAAGTTAGCTGCACGTATGAAGTTCGCAATGGCGACTCAGAGGGGCCACAGACTATGAAATGACTATCTTCGTGTTATATAAGGCAGTTTTCAAACGATCGGACATGGTATTGTAGTGAAAAATAATAATATAATATTAACAATGTATTCAATATTTTTTCCAAATATGAATTATAAAGATGGTCAAGCTAATCTTGTCAGTAGAAATAGGCGCGAAATTCAAATTTTCTATGGGAAGATATTCGCGCCTACATTTTTCAAATTTGCCGCCTTTTTCTACTGACAAGATCGTATGTGTCAAGACAAAAAGTTTTATTCACATGATGTACAAGACAAAAAGTTTTATTTTTGCATGTTTTCGCCGATGAAGTGAATGTGATTTGTTGTTTCGTATTAATGGAGTCTACAAAGCACACCATATCACATGCAATTTTTGATACATTGAGGCATCGACTGAATTTGTTGCACCTAGTGAGTATTATAAGGTATTATATTCTTTGCACCTGAGTAATTGTTTGATACAATTTGATAAATAGTCGCAAGCAGTATCGGACGTCTATAGAGCCCATTAGAAAAGCGCATAGACAAATAAATCCATTCATTCTTTTGTCATAGACACGCAGGATCCTTCATTCATTAATCCAAAATTCATTTTCATTCGTTCACTTGTCTTGAATGGAACATGGCGGTGCTAGGCAGGATGTGCATAAGTTTTTAATTTTGCATTTATTATAAAATCGAAGATTTTTTAAGTACTGTTTATTAGATGGTGATTTTTTGTGAGCCAAAGTATTTGTTATTGTGCAAGGACATCTAATTACCAGCTCACTTTTATGCTACCTTGACTTTTTGCAATGAAATTTGTTACTTCGCTGCTGGTGTAAAAATAATTGTGACAAATATAACACATTATCTCAGGTAATTGTTGTTTCAATCAATTTTATTATTATAATATCTACGGATATCCTCAGATCCTGGCTTTGAAACCATCACCTGTTCAGTTTGAATGACTCTATTCTGTCCCATTTCATTTCAAGTTTTCTTGTTATTTTGTAATAATTTTACCTACTTCTTAGTAGTCTGATATGTTGATGTCATTGAATGTTCTGTGAAAGGGGAAGGGATCTCGGGATAACCCTATATTATTTTACCTAACACTTGAGAAATATTTTTTCTTTGTACTCTAATTCAATCACGTGTGGTTCAGGTCGTTATGGGGTCAATAACTGCTGACTTCGACTTATTTTAGTGTGATCGCTTAACTGAGAATAATATTGGCTATATTATAGCAAGATTTCTTGTGATTTGACTGACAATGACGTGCATAAGGTGTGCGGGAAGAAGTTGATGTCCCGTTTCCTACCAGGCCATCGAGTGCGTAGTATTCGCGAGACAGATTACCATGTGCCATGTGCAAGTGCAATCCTGGCACAAGGGCGCAGGTAGGCTACAGGGTGCACCGCGCAGGGTCGGGCGGATGCGGGGCGGGGGCGACGAGCGGGGAGGGCGGGGGGTCCGGCAGTCAGCTGTGCGAGTGTCATCTGTCTGTTGTAGTCGCTCTCGCGTCGTGCCACGCCGTGGGAAGTGGCCTAATTGTTATCCCTCCTTCATATCTCGCGAAATTTGATTCTGTTTTGCATCCCATTAGGTATGCAGTCAATGTCAAGTTGTTATAATTCCAATGACACTTCAAATTTACAAACTCAAGTTATGAACATAGGCCTATTCCTTTGTGCTATTTAAGTACTATGCCCAGAATTGAGTTGTGGTTATACTATGCCCAGATTTGAATTCAGAATAATTTAATGACTTTTCTTTTGCAAGTAACTTAGAAGGAATCCTTTGTTTCTTTACTAGTCCTTTGTGATTTGGTATTTTGTATAGAAACTGTAGAAAAATCTTAACAGATTATATTAAATGATTTTATACACTTAATTTGTTAAGGAAGGGGTGTTGTCCTGTACTTTGAATCAGTTGTTTGACAATATCAATTGTATATGTTCAGCTACCACTTTATAAATATCAGAGGCATGTTGTGGAATTCAAGAAACTAAATAATTTAGGAAAAATAATATTAAAAAAAGAGGTTTAACTTACTTATATTTAGTGTGACACTTTCTAAAATAGTCTTAATTTATTCAAGCTAACCATCCTGTCTCATAAAATTTAAAGTAGTGAAAATGGAGAATTATACAAAATGTTGCATAATAACATATAAATCCATGCAGAGTAGAACTTGTTTTCATTGTTTCACGTGCATGTTTGGGATTGGCCATTGTTATGCAATGAACAATTTTCAATAAAGTTTGCTTTACGATTTACTGCTGGAAGCTGCCGATAACCACTCACACGGTTGTACTGTAGGCACTTTATGTTTTTTAATCAATGTTGATTAAAAGGTCTGACTCATTTCCTTTTTCAGTAAATATTCAGAGCACACCAGTTTAGGCATTGTTTTATTAAATTCCTGACCTCTTTTCACTTAAGTAGGTCAAATATTTATGTCTTACTCAAACTTACTCTCATAAGAGAAGAGTTAAGAAGATTAGGCCTCTTCTACCAATATGTGTGAAGAACCTTAGTTCAAATAATGTATTGTTAAAGCACTAACTAAAACAAATGCACACACACAGCATAGGCTTAATGGAAATGATTGTTTTTATTGTGTTTATGGTATTTACTTACATAAAAGGATTGGCCTAAAGATTCCTTAACTTGTCCAGTGTACCCGTATTTGAGGTAGAAATGTGTGACAATTGAAATCAAGCTTTCTGCACTAACTTACTTAACTTGGTTGACTGGTAGAGAATGCCTTAAGGCATTAAGTCCGCCATTTGTACCTTCATGTATTGTGCAATAAAGATTAAAATAAATAAATAAATAAATAACTTACACAACTAAGGATTTTCTTTTTAAACACATAACATGTACAGTTTTTAATGTCTGCGTAAAATAATATAACAAGAGTAATATTGATTATTTCCAGCAAGCTGTGGGTGCCATGGCTACGCTGATCCAAGAGAATGGCATCAGCATCAGCAATCACATTGTGCCTGACCACGAGTACTGCGAGCCGGCGCGGGAGCCCGAGCCGCAGGCCGTGGCGCCGCCGGCGGCGCTCGACGCCGCCGCGCCGCCCGACGACGAGGAGACCCCCGAAATAGACATCATGATAAACAATGTCGTGTGTAGTTTTAGTGTTAAGTGCCACTTGAACCTGAGACAAATAGCTTTGAACGGTGTAAACGTGGAGTTCCGACGCGAGAACGGGATGGTGACGATGAAGCTCCGGCGCCCGTACACGACGGCATCCATCTGGTCGTCGGGGCGCGTGACGTGCACGGGCGCCACCAGCGAGGACCAGGCCAAGGTCGCGGCGCGCCGGTACGCGCGCGCGCTGCAGAAGCTCGGCTTCCAAGTGCGCTTCCAGAACTTTCGCGTAGTCAATGTATTAGGAACCTGTCGAATGCCCTTCGGAATAAGGATTACGGCATTCTCCAACAAATATAGAGAGGCAGAGTGAGTATTGCTCTTGTTATTTATTCGTGTGGCAGTACATTTAACACATGACTGCCAAGAACACGCTAGCTGTGTTCATTTTGTATTGGAAATGAGGCGGTTGGCACTGTAAGTGTTGAATGGCTTATTTGTTCATGAGTCAAAAAGAAGAAACTTGATCTACTTTTAAATAACGCCTACACTAGTTGGCCGCAATATATCTATCTTAGGGCTTGCTGGTTGAGACTGTATGCTGCGAACAGTGCCAGTTCTATAGAAATGTTAACTCCCCATACAACTCATGTACGCTGACATCTTACAAAATAACAGTTTACGAAGTACCAAGCAATAGTAAGTATGCGTTGGTTTAAAGTAAAATGTAATCTGTTTATTTCATAAAGAAGCATGCATTTTTACAAACAGACCATCAAATCATCAGAGGGTAATGACATCATGACATTGGACTTATGTTTCAAGATATGTGAAACATTGAACAAATAGAGAGTTCATTGACCTACCTGTTTTACTACAATTGAAGAAAAATTGCCTTATAGGTTCTGGTACTTGCTTAGATAATAGGTACATAATATGTTGAATTTGTTTCCAATGGGTAGCAAATGGAAACAGACAGAAAAACGAAATAGGTATTTAAAATATTCGTAAGTTCGAAATTTATTAAGTTGTTTATTTTAGGTACCTGTTAACCATAAAATGTATAACAATAATATGATAAAACATAGGGTCATTGTGCTAGTTTCCGTCCACGCTCTAGTTTTCGCCCTATTTCATTAATAAAATGATATACTTTCCTTAGCATACATTTTACTGTAGTCAAAGATTGTAGAAGATTTGTAAAGTTGAAGAATAAATCATGCCCCCTAGTTTGATAGCTGAAATCGATGGTGCTGTACGGCACCAGGTATTTTCTAAGATTCTTTTGTGAATTCCCAATCTGTGACCAGAAATATGATGACTATGATGAGAAGTTGCAAATCCTACTTAAAGCTGGCTGCTAAAAATGAATAAAAGTGGTTTTTGTAGCCGATTATCAAAGTTACCAAATGACTATGATACTAGAAAATATAGTGTTGTGATTAACGCTCATTTCAAGGCTTGAAGGCTCGAGCCCTTAAGACTCTCAAGGCTTAACGCCTCAAAGGCGGCAAAGACGATTTCTTACATCCATACGCGTAAAATAAATAAATACAATTCTCAAATATAGTCGTGAGTCTTTAAGCCTAAAAATAAGCGTTATCCACAACACTGAGAAAATATAAATGTGTCAGTCTAATCAAGCACCATAATATTAGGATAGTTTTTGTTTAATTGATATTAAAATAAACACATGATAAGATTGATGCGAGATAATAGATACGAGAATCAATGTCCGACTACATTTGGTTCTAACAATTTTTTTTCTTTTTAAAAATATGTATGTTGTTTATTTTGTCGAACAATGTTTGTGCAAAAAAACAATTTGTTTCGTCTTATGTCTGAAGTTATTGTTATAAACATAACTTTATTTACCTCTTTTCTTAAATAAAACTTTTTTTTACAGCTATGAACCTGAGCTTCACCCTGGTGTCACATATAAACTATATAACCCTAAAGCTACATTAAAAATATTCTCTACGGGAGGTGTCACAATAACAGGTACTTACTTTATGTTGGTTCTCTTTGTCGTAATTTATTTAATCTAAGATATGTATATTCCAATATGGATTACTATAGCTAAAGGGCTTATTACATCTATCTTATCGTCGTACACTTTCTACCAACCTCCTACTGAGAGGGACAGGGAAATAAGTAATAACATTTACCTTTCTCTGTCTCTCTCAGCAGAAGAAAACAAACATTTTGAAAATAGTTGATACAACTTCCATAATAGAATACGCGTATGACGTAGTAAGGTAGGAATGCCAGGTTGTAAGCAATTTTCAGTTCCTCAATTTCCTCATGCTTGTCAGGGAGCGGCATCATCCTCGCGGGATTATCGTTTCTTAAAACCATTATTTAATAATAGTGGCTCTGTGACCTAATAATAACTTTAGCCTGCCCGCATAATCTCTGACCACGCTAACTTTGCAGTAAGAATGCATATAAAGAAGAGACGCACCATATATGGTCTAAGAGCTAGCCACGTAAATAGGTATGCAATTTATAGAGCAACGAAATCCCTCTAGTTAGTATCTCATACTAACTAGAGGGATGCTAAATAAAAAGCCTGGCATTGTTATATTTGAATTCAATACATAATTAGCTATTATATCACACCAAACACAGAGCTCTATAAACATAACTTGCACACCTTCAATTGATTTTACAACCACTTTGTTGCCCATCCACTCCCACACCCACCGCTAGACAGCTGCCAGGCGCCCGGATTAATTAATAATGATAGTATAGTAGGCATACTAACTAGAGGGATTTCGTTGCTCTATAAATTGCATACCTATCGCCGTGGCTAGCTCTCCGGCTAATAGATTTTCGTACATGGATCCGCTTGTTGACATCTCTATTGCACTCGCATAATTATATTGCTGTCCCGTCCCGCCCATGAAGTCAATGTCACTGTGCGAGCATGACAGCAACAGGCGTGGCTCACTCCGCGATTTTGTCGCGTCGCTACAAGTACATGCGTCCCACACCAATTTTGGTGTCTAGCCATTATGGCTACTACTATAGTAGTTGCCGCGCACCACGGAACGGACGCCTGCTCGCGCTTGCCCCACCTAGCGCGTAGTGGTCATATCTGTCGTAATAGACGCGTTTTGTTAGAGTGAATCTTCTGTAAGTACCTAGTACTATTATTAACCTTTTCCACGCCGTGTCAAACACAAAAGCTGTCACTCAGACGCCACATCATTGAAGTGTCAAACTGAAGTTGAACTTTATGTATATGCACGTAGGTCGATGTTGCTCTGTGGTCTGTGACCGATTAATCGGTCTTTGGCGTTGAACCTACGGTGCGAATATATCGGTCATTGGCGTCCAATAGGTTAATTCTATTACAGCAATAGAATAGAGATATCAACAGGCGGGTCTACGTACGAAAATCTATATGAAACTCGTCTCTTCTTTACCCCTAAGCTCCATACTTGACGATGACGTAGCTCTTGGAATGAAAACTTGAAATGGTCCGACTCTACCTAAATACATATACTGTCATTGAATTCTCTCCATTCTCGAAACCATGCTGATACAAGTCAATAGGTACTAAACAATTTTAAGCAAAGCCGTCATTTGCCGTACGTAACCCCATAACTGGCCGTTATCTCGTGACGCATGTCATGCAGCATCCGTTCTGATACCACACACACGTCTCTGTAGGTATACCTAATGATGATGTGTAAAATGTTTGTGATTAGAATATCGCAATCCTATTTATTTAACCAAAGTTCCAAAAAAGAGGAAGACATTGAACAATACTTATAAGTAATACTTTAACCTTTTGAACGCCAAACGGCGCATCCATTTGCCGTGCCACTGACGCCACGGGGGTAAAATTTAGTTTTGTGAATAAATAATGCCAACCTAAAAGTGGGGTGTTTTTCAGTAGATTTTTTTTCATCAAAAAACGATCGACGGCAAATGCCGTCTTTGGCGTCGTTGTCACGATTTTGCGTTGACGTCAATTGCCGTCTGTGGCGTTAAAAAGGTTAAGGTTTCAAGAAACAAAGGGAGCATTCCTTAGGACAGCAGCTACTTCCACGCTAACGTTACCTTCGTCAAAATCAAAAGAATTAAAAAAATGTGATGACGAACTGGCGAGTTTCATATGCATATGTCCGAATCTTAACCAAGTCGGTAAAATTTCATTAAATTTTCGGTTTCAATATGCGTGTCTATCGTGACCGTTAAGTTAGTAAAGTTTCAAGGCTCTACAGATCTTGATAACTATTATAATCAATCGCATATTGGACAGGACAGTAGATGTATCTAAGGATTTTATTACGACTCGAAACTAAATAGGCAATTTATCGTAGTTATTTTCGTATATTTACCATGTTAATATTTTATGTCCTTTACACAAAAGGGTCACCGTCTTTGAAAAGTTGTCATTGTTTCTCTTGGCTTTCGTTTTCGGGGAGCTATTATAGTTCGTTTTTTTAGCATTAGAAAGAACTTGAAAGAACGTAAGCGTTTAAAAATCAGTAACTATTACTTATGAAAGCAGAAGAATATAAATGATCGTATTAGGTTCATAATTGTTAGATATTTGCCGTAACTTATTTTTAAAACGTGTTTTTCAATTAAAAGACACATCAAGATTGTTTACCTTATTTCTAATGCAAAAAAAAAAAACAAACTATAATTCTAGGAGGCCACCGCGAATAGGTATCGGCATTAGAAGAATCTGCGCGTTTTCAATTGGAATATTTCTATTTAAGCTTGTATCCCGTGCATTAAATTTTTTTGTATTTTTATAGTAAGTACCTAAGTATGTACATATTTCCACTCAGAATCACGAGCTTTTTCGATCCTAATACGAGATAAAGGTGTCCCCAAAATTTCATTTTTTTTTGTTTGTCCGTTTTGTTACGGTCATAGAACGTTGTACTTATTGAAAACGTAACCACCAGAAAATTGGAGACATTTTTTTAAATCAGTAAAAACGGAATAAGCTTGTGATTGACTTGTAACACAAAAGTTGGAAGTACAATTTCAAATAGAAAAAGAAAGGAAGCCAAATAGTGTTGTGAATAACGCTCATTTCGAGGCTTTAAGACTCTAACCCTTAAGACTCTCGAGGCTTAACGCCTCAAAGGCGGCAAAGGCGATTTTTTACATCCATACGCGTAAAATAAATAAAATTCTCAAATATAGTCGAGTCTTGAAGACTTACGAGTCTTGTGGGCTCGAGTCTTTAAGCCTAAAAATAAGCGTTATCCACAACACAAAAGCCAAATGTTACCACGTTTGCCCTCCACTTTAATTCCCGACAACACAGGTGTGCTCAAAACGAACGTGGAGCCTTGTACCCAGTATGTTAATTTTCGCACTGCCAGGTGCCTCTGTTGTACTGAAATTAGCAAGAAGCTGAACAGACGCCGTATGCACGCAATGCCCACGGATGTGACACGCTCAACCCGAGCCCTCCTTCCGCGCTTAACGTAACTTTATCTTATAGTCGATTTAGACTCTCGCTCGAGCCACGAGACGAGCCGCGAGCCGAGCCACGAGACGAGAGTGTAAGCGGTGGGCTCGCGGCTCGTCTCGTGGCTCGCGAGCTCGTCGAGCTAATATAATTTAAACACTAACGGCACGGCATAAGGTTTATAACCGAATGACAAGCCGAACGCGAGTGTAAACGGTGGACTCGCGTCTCGTGGCGCGGCTCGTCTCGTGGCTCGCGCGAGAGTCTAAACCGAGTCTTAAAGACTGTCGGTAGAAAATAACGCTCGTGTCGTTTCCAGCTCGCAGCGTGGGCGACGTGCAGTCGGCCGTGGAGCGCATCTTCCCGCTAGTGTACGAGTTCCGCAAGATGCGCACGCCCTTGGACGAGGAGCAGCTGCGCTTGCGGCGCGGCGGGGGCGGGACTCGAGCCCCGACGGCGCCGGACCCCGCCGGCGCGGGCGCGGGCGCGCTCGGCGGCGCCGGCGCTTGGGAATGACCGCCGCGCTAGCCGCGCCCGCGCGACACAACCGACCAACTCATTTGGCATACAAAGCAATAATAGTGTGTGAATTGTCGACGCTCCGTTGGTTCATGCCAAAGATATTTATTAGGAAGCCCGCCGGGCCCCCGTCCGGACGTATTATTTTCGTGATGCTCCTATTAACTCCTAGTTTGCTTAGGTGACGTCGATTCGTTTTTGTCTAAACCGAATTGTTTCTTGAACGATCGATTAATAATTAATTACTATGTTCAGAGAATTAATCTCGGTGCGATACTCAGTTTCGTTTTTCGTTTGCGGTTATGATCGATGAGTAGTAGTGATATTTGTAATAGTGTTCGATAACTTATGTTCTACGAAAGAGATGACTGAACGATTAGTTAGATGTTAGTGATTGTAAATATAAAAAAAGCTTGGACATTATACATTTAATTGAAAAATAATGTATTTGTTTTATTGGTTTATTAATATACGATACGAACTAGAGAGAGGGGCATTATGCTATGCGACATAAGGCACAAATGGTAAAATAGAAAATTTGTAGAGAAAAGGTGCTGTTATAGGAATAAAGTGAAAACGTTTAAATTGCACCGCCAGTTTTTTTTCTAGAACTTCTAATACCATTTTAAAGGCGAGCTATTAAAGTTTTACAGTTTAAAACAAACATTTTCGGCTTCGGTTTAGTATTCGGTAACTTTCAAATGTCCTTATTTACTTATGTATTTATAAAAACTTTTACCTGTATGAATTTATAAAAACTTTTAAAACGAACGTCACTCTTTAACTCAAATATACACAATTTATGCAAACATGCATTTCATAATGATATTATTCATTATTCACGATTTTTTCTGTAAATAGATTAAACGAAATGTTTAGTTTGTTACCAGTTAGACTTTGCATTACTTAAGAATGCAAAGATGACATCCTTCTCGACGACGAAGCCATAAACGTTTGTAAAATCCGAGTTTTTATTATCTTAGGGACTAGACAACGAAATGACGAGTTATTTTGTTTACTTAACTCCTTGACCGCTACGACTTGCTACGACGGACCGGTCAGAGTTAGTTAGTAGTTATTTAGACGTTTTTTGACCGTTCAGATCTACACTCGAATATTCGACCTATTCTCATTTGTCCATGTATGTATCTTCGGAACGATTCCTTCACAATGATTACTGCTGATTCTCACGTCGCCTACGAGTCAGAGTCGTGCGTGTCGTACTCGTCGCTGGTAAACCTCGGGTGCGAGGGTCGCGCCGGGCGCGCGAGTCTCGTGCGAGGATCGCGGCCCGTCGGCGTGCGGACGATGGCACTCAGGTTCACCACGGACAGGCGGCACACATGCCGATTCTCACGTCGCCTACGAGTCAGAGTCGTGCGTGTCGTACTCGTCGCTGGTAAACCTCGGGTGCGAGGGTCGCGCCGGGCGCGCGAGTCTCGTGCGAGGATCGCGGCCCGTCGGCGTGCGGACGATGGCACTCAGGTTCACCACGGACAGGCGGCACACATGCCGATTCTCACGTCGCCTACGAGTCAGAGTCGTGCGTGTCGTACTCGTCGCTGGTAAACCTCGGGTGCGAGGGTCGCGCCGGGCGCGCGAGTCTCGGGCGAGGATCGCGGCCCGTCGGCGTGCGGACGATGGCACTCAGGTTCACCACGGACAGGCGGCACACATGCCGATTCTCACGTCGCCTACGAGTCAGAGTCGTGCGTGTCGTACTCGTCGCTGGTAAACCTAGGGTGCGAGGGTCGGGCCGGGCGCGCGAGTCTCGGGCGAGGATCGCGGCCCGTCGGCGTGCGGACGATGGCACTCAGGTTCACCACGGACAGGCGGCACACATGCCGATTCTCACGTCGCCTACGAGTCAGAGTCGTGCGTGTCGTACTCGTCGCTGGTAAACCTCGGGTGCGAGGGTCGGGCCGGGCGCGCGAGTCTCGGGCGAGGGTCGCGGCCCGTCGGCGTGCGGACGATGGCACTCAGGTTCACCACGGACAGGCGGCACACATGCCGATTCTCACGTCGCCTACGAGTCAGAGTCGTGCGTGTCGTACTCGTCGCTGGTAAACCTCGGGTGCGAGGGTCGCGCCGGGCGCGCGAGTCTCGGGCGAGGATCGCGGCCCGTCGGCGTGCGGACGATGGCACTCAGGTTCACCACAGACAGGCGGGGCGTGCGGACAGCTGTGCCTGCAAACGTATCTACTGTTTATAAACATGTCTAAAGTCCGTCTAAGCTAGCTCTTCACCGATTTTGACGTGGCAAAGTGTGGATTGCCCATTTTCATAGTGACGTTTATGGAGACAATAGAAAGCGACAGTAACTTGTAAAACGGGACTGAGTAAATATATGCGAGTATAATGCTAACGGCCTGCCAATCTTTCTCCGCGTGCTAGATGTCACGTTGCACAGTCGGTAGATTGAACAATGTGTTCAAGTTGCCTAACTTTGTATGGCTTTAACATAAAGGGCAAGGTTACGCGGGTCTATGTTTTGAAATAAAACGTTATACAACGTAACGTTACTCTTGACTTTATTTACGTAATAAACATTAATGGTGAAGCAAAGAGCTCTTGAAACACGGTACTACTAGCGCCATCTATCGACATACATATGTCAGTAACTTAACCTAAGAAGAAACTAGTCTTCTTTAAGAGCCCATCAACGTGCACACTAGCGCCACTGCTAAATAATCGTGATTATTTAAATTTAACGAAATATATTTAAAAAAGGCTATGTTGCAGGATTCGTCGATCTATGCGTCCAAAGTTAAAACGGCCGTTTTTGTTTTGAGTTCATAGATTGACGAATCCAGCAACATAGAAACTAGTTTGATGTATTCAAAAGGTACTTTAATACAAGATACAGTATGCAGCGGCCCCCTTTTTTTAATATCTTCCGTTAAATTTAAATAATCACGATTATTTAGCAGTGGCGCTAGTTTGCACGTTGATGGGCTCAAACCGGACAGGTGCGAGTCGGACTCGCCCACCGAGGGTTCCGTACTTTTTTAGTATTAGTTATTATAGCGGCAACAGAAATACATCATCTGTGAAAATTTCAACTGTCTAGCTATCACGGTTCAATGAGATACAGCCTGGTGACAGATGGACAGAGAAGTCTTAGTAATAGGGTCCCGTTTTTACCCTTTGGGTACGGAACCCTAAAAATGAACATCAACAGCTTCGATATCTGCTAGCCGGGAAATGCCGTGTTTTTATTTATTTTTTATTTAAAAAAGCGCTGATGGCCTGACGGTAAGAGCATGCGACTTGCAATCCGGAGGTCGCGGGTTCAAACCCCGGCTCGTACCAATGAGTTTTTCGGAACTTATGTACGAAATATCATTTGATATTTACCAGTTGCTTTTCGGTGAAGGAAAACATCGTGAGGAAACCGGACTAATCCCAATACGGGCCTAGTTTACCCTCTGGGTTGGAATGTCAGATGGCAGTCGCTTTCGTAAAAACTAGTGCCCACGCCAATTCCTGGGATTAGTTGCCAAGCGGACCCCAGGCTCCCATGAGCCGTGGCAAAATGCCGGGACAACGCGAGGAAGATGATGATTTATTTATTCACTTTAAATTTCATTACAATTTTTACATGCATGCCACTATTGGAAACCTCTAGGGTTTATGTAATAGTTGGCGTTTGCTTAATACTATTATTACATGCTTAGATGTGTTACGTCGGTACAACCTTAAATTATGCGTTAAAACCACCAGCCACAGTGTACCTGTGATAAGGGGCAATAGCGGGTCGAAATCCGGCTCTATTCTGGGCTTGGTGCGGCGGAGTCGCGTGGAGCGCGGCGGTAGCGCCCGCAGCGGCGGCGGCGACGCCGCGGGCAGCGGCGGCGACAGCACCCGCCCGGCTAATACACGCCGTTCGGGACTTGAGCTTGGCGACCTGTCATCATGAATCTTTATCAGCAATTGCGATACCTATTGCTAATAGTCCTCACTGAGGTTACAGCAGTAATGATAGTTTAATCTGTCGAATCCCACGATATGACGTCACCATAAGCGTTCTGGCTCATATATGAGCCGTGGGAGCCGATTAAATGTTCTTTTAACTCAAAACAATTTCCAAAATTTTATTTAAGTGTGAATAGGTGTCAGATTATTTTCAAAAAAGGAATAAAATAGTGTCAGTTACGTAATTACTTGGTGATGTAGTTACCGAGATAAGTTTGACATCCTCGCTTGTGTGTTCCTGTGAATGGGTGTCGAATCACACGAGTGTTGCAGCTGTGCGGTAAAAGACAAGATTAGTGCATAAATCGTACATTTTGGTATGTATGTGCGGTAAGTGTTCGTGTGGGGACATTGGGGACCATGTGCGGCGGACTGGCCTTTCTCTGTCGGCGGCGGGGCGCCGACGCCGACGCCGTCCGCGCCCATCTTTCTTCTTGGTTGGTGCTCCTTGTCGCGGGGGTATGACGCCGATGTGTCGGTAGTAGTCGCAGAGAGCCTTCACTATAGATCGGCCGATTTTAGCATCTGTGCTTAGTCGCTTAGTTAACTACTCTCTTCATTAATAATTGCAACGCATTTATTACAGCAAACGAATGTAAATTATAATAGTGCACTATTACGAAACAAGATGGTGCTAGCAGTATCCACACTGGGGTAGCAAGAGTAGCTAGTACAGTAAAGCCAAAGAGATTAGATAGTACATATGTCGTACATACGGAGTTACCTACATATGTCTTTGGTAAAGTTATATATTTTATTTATTTACAAACGAGTTGTTATAAAGCAAGTTTTACGATTTATAGTATAAGATAAAAATAGGATTTAAAAGTTTAATTTATAGACTAGATGTCGCTAGTAGGTCAACACAGTGATAACAATAGTAATAATTTAGTATCCTATTAAACGTATTAAGTATGTAATAGCAAATTCATATTACATTAACAATAATTTACTTACTTTGCTTAGTTGTTTACACATCCAATGTTCATATCTGTTTGTTACTATCATAACCAGGTGGCGTTAGTAGTACACCAATTTTCCACTAATTTCGTGCATATAGTACAATATAAAACATTGTAAAGGATACAAGCATCTTCAGTATAATGTATGTAGGGTCCCTTGGGAGTGAGTCGGCGGCCTCCCAGCGACACAAGTAAAGTGTAGGCGTCTATGGCGCCCTCTGGCAGTGCCCGGCGCGCCGTGCCGGCGGCCAGTGGGTCCGCGTTGTACAGGCACGCCTCGGGACGCCAGGCCTCCACGCGGGACGCCAGGAATTTTGGAAGGACGGCGTGACGCTCAAACCTAGAGCGAGTTGTTTTTCACGGTTAAAAAGTGCATCAACCGACAACTTCAAACGACATACGAGTAAAAATAACTTGAAACTCGAAGTTTGGGAACTTATGGAGCCGATATCAGAAAAGGCACCACTATCAGTCCATCACCATGCATAGAAGTTTGTATGCGAAGGTGCTAAGCTAATATTGCTGCTAATAGCTAGTATTGCTGACTTCGAAATGGCTCTTTATATTTATTAATTTTTTTTTTGTAATTCAATAGCCGATGCTGAAGAATTTTTAAAACCCGAAGAGAATTCCGATATCTCACGCTACTTCGTACCTGTACACATCATCATATGAGTTTCCTCTAACGAAGACTCCTTCAAAGCTTATGTCCGCGTGCAAATCGATTATAAAATCCAATTGAAGAGACTGGAAACACAAAACAATGTTGATTACAATATATTACATTAATTTTTACTATTATGAATTAAATCAATCTAAATGTAATTAAAATGTGAACAATTACTTTGTTGTATTGTATCAAATTATATTATTGATTACTACCGATTTTCAGTCCAAAGATAGGTAGGTACAGAAATGGCATTAAATAAATTCAAAATTGTGTAGACAACATCCTAGATGGCGCTAGTTGTACCAACTTTCGCTCCGTATTACTTGGCAGCGACGATATTGGAGTTGATGGTCACGTCGGCACGTCACCCGTGGAAGTAGGACCCCAGCAGGTTCCACCGCAGGTTGTTCAGAAATACGGCAGATCTAATAAGAGAGTTGCACCAATGTCACCTTCTCAGCGACGAGCTTGGACACAAGATCGTTGACGGCCACGGCGGCAGGGTGAGCGAAGGTGGAGGCGGTAATCCAGCTGCGGTTGAGGTCGGCGCCCAGCAGATCTGAGCGCTGGTTACCCAGGAACACGCCGTCGGGGTTCAACATAGGCACCACCTGTGGGTAGTACTAATTATATAGGTAATATTATATTCTTACGTTGGTATTTGGGATAGGTAACAACATTGGAGTATGTACTTCAGTGTACGAAATTGACATTCTTATGTTTGGTTATTTTAGGTTTAGATTTAGATTGTCTATTGATTTCAGAGAAATTAACTGCATTATTTTACTACTTATTACCTGGATGGCTACGTTGCTGCGGAGCGCCAAAGCCTTTTCCGATGAAGTTAAGAAATAATCAAGGATACCTGTAAATAAATAAAAAAACATAATCGGGGTGGGATTTTTAAATGGGTTGACAAGAATAGCTCCTGCTAAGTGAAATTGATTTTAGGAATTCCTCATAAAATTCATAGAGTTATACAAAGATAATACCTACTACGGTAGGAATAGACTTTTGAAAATAAATGTTAATACTAGGTATATCATACTTTTTTCTAATCAGATATTTTTGGCATAGCTGGGTAAGGTGGTAAGTATAATACTATTACTATTGACAGTCTAGCGATTTAATTTAAGTAAGTACATGGATACCTTGGCAGATGAAAGACGCAGGCGGCTCGCCGCCATGCGTGCGCGCAAGGATGAGCACGACGCGCTTCTTTGGAGCACCCTTATTGCCCTTCACCGCGGACTCTTCTCTCATCTCTTTATCCTGGACCCTGAGATCCCCTATGGTGACGAGATCAACCTTGCGTTTTTGCTAGAAGGATTTTTAAGAAAAAGATTAAGGTAGGTACTTCCTTACTGATCGTAGCTTATTAACAGCTCGTCGTACATATAACATCAGTCTAATCTTACAATCCATAATGTTTGAAATTCGGATGGCAGACGGTTATTTTAAAACTAATAAGTCATGTCTAATTTAAAGCCAAATTAGGAGTAAGTTGCTTTGCCGTCGTGTAACGATGCAACAGAAAAAACTTTAATGTTTATTAAGATGATAATACTGTCCATGCTTAAAGTACACTCATCACTTGTGATAGTGTGCTATTCTCACCGTAGTGTGCGCAATGCACTCCCGAGCAGCAAACGTCTGCGCGCGCTTCTCCCACAGCGTGAGATACTTCTGCAGCCTCGAGTAGGAGTAGGGCACAGCCGCCGTGAAGTGGTAAACATCTTCCTCGCGGTCGAAGCCGAAGGCGAGGCTCAACACGCGCCGGCCGCGGTGCACTGGTGACTTGTGGTAGAATATGAAACGACGGGGAATGCGTTGCCTGCCATACAAAATGACAACGTAAAAACATATGCAGAACCGCTTCTTTTTGTTTGAATATATGTATTGGTTATTGTACGTTTAAAGTACGTTCAGGACTGGGTAGCACTAGCACTGTACTATATTTAAATAGGTACGCTTAGATATCTATAGTATCAGGTATTAACTTCTAAGCATACCTACTAGCACATACGTGGTCGACTTGATTACGATCGGAGCGGGGCGCAGCACAATCAAAGTGTCGAGCTTGATTGTACCGTGCATAAGTCACGTCACGTACGGAAACTAATTGCATCCAGTGTGCAAGCACACGCCAACTTATGTAGCCGACCAACTTGTAATGTAAACTTACCATTTTGGACGCGAGGTTGAGCGGACTAGCGGTGTCATTTCGCCGTTGTATAAAGTTCTTTCTTTACCTAAGTTGACTATGTTGAATATTACTCTCTGAAATACGATAGGTGCTGTTATTAAATTGTTTTGTTCATTATATGGTTTCGAAGTGTCTCAAAAACAAGGAATCTGAAGAAGTTTCTGGACCCGTATAACGGCTATAGGGGAAACTGGGGAGGGTTGATCACCCCTTTTGTTTTTAGCATACATTTTCTTAACTATTTGTAGTATTGAAAAACTTTATAGACCATACGACTCAGAATTTATCTCTTCATTAATAGTTTGAATTAGAACAGATTTGTGCAATAAATTAGATCATTATTTAATGAAAACCCATACTGTTGACTTTTACCATGTGTCCCCTATGTAAGGGAGACTTGTTTACCCCTGGTCGGGAGCCTTGATCCTAGGGGGATCAAGTGACCCTGGTTCTTGGGACACATGGTAAACATATTTTTACCATGTCTCCCCATACCAGATTCTCATTGATTATATAACTCGGATCGCTATTAGCAATGCATCTATAATTTGTAAAATACACAGCAAACATATATATATTGCATCTTCCATGCTTTGAAGTTGTATTGCCGGTAATCGGATGTCTAAGCCGAAGGGATCAAGTCTTCCAGATTTGGGGACACTTGGTAAAAAGATTTTAAGTGGCAATGTCATATTTCGAGGGTAGTATCTACATTAATTTATTCACTTTATCTACAGAAAATTAATATATGAAGATATCAAACACATATTAATCCATAATCTTATACTTTTAAAAAACAATGTAATCGTATTATCCATAAAACAACATAAAATAGGGAATCAATTTTTGTACCAAAAAAAAAACAAAAATCTAAGTTATTAACATAAAATTTCTTGTAACAAGCTAATTTTTTAAAAGTTCTTATGAAGGTATTTTTAGCGTCAGATACCTACAGCAATTTTATTTTTTTTACCCATCACTGGTCGTTATTGTTTACTATAATAAATAAGTTTAGAAATTTACTGCTCACGTTTCGAGGACGGTGTTTGAGCTGCATAATCCTAAAATCTTTTCTATGGACCGTCGGTTCTATAGTACATAAGGTTGGAAAGCCATTGAAATAGCATTTCATCCATAAAAACAAATATCGCCGGTTGAAAACCAAATATCGTTATAAGTGTTTTTTGTCGACCGAGTAACATTCCCTGTATGTAAAACGTTTAACTTGATAAAAAAGACCAAGTACGGGTAGTTCGTAAAATGTTGATGTCAACTTTAGTCCGTCTTTTCAAATGCCACGGGGATAATTCCGTTTTCGGAGTCGGTTGTATAATTAAAAACTGAATTATACGCCATTAAATTCCGTTTTAATAAACAATAATGAGTCAAAAACCTTGAACGTTTAAATCAGTGTTTCTCTGGTCGTACTTTCGCGGCATGATTTACTAAAGAAAAGAAAATATTTATGATAGCTCTATGAATCATTTTGTAAGTAAATTTATTACAATGTATACTTGATCGCTTTGGGGGTGACATGATCCCGGAATCATATCTCCCCTGAAGAAAAAGACAAAGTCTCCCCATACATAGTAAGATTATAAAACGTGCCGTACTCGAAACATGTGTTCGCGTATATCAATGTAATCCAAGTTAATCATCACTTCAATAAACAACAAATAAAATAAGCACACTCACTAACATCATTTCCATCTCATATTATAAAATAAATCCAGTTAAAGCTTACCGAAAATTGAATATAGTACGCAGAAAATCTTTCACCGTCCGCCATTTTTGAACCACTGACTTTTCCGATACAGTGCCATGACAGAACGTGAAGTTAGGAACGAATGAATGAGTGTTACCAGCGCAAAAAATTGTATCTCGTTTGGTTTGATTAAAAATGAAGTTTACCAAGTGTCCCCTAGGGATCGACCCTCCCCACCCTCACCTAATTACTCTACGAGAGGCCGATGCCTAGGTAATGTAGTTTTAATTGATAAGTAGGTAGAAAATAGAAATTAAACCTATTAGAAATTAAAAGGTCAATAATAAAATGAGAAATCGTTTAGAAATCAAGAAGACATACCTGATCCTGCTTCACATTTTCAACGGTAAAGTTATACCAGAACCGCGAGCGCGGGCGGCAGGTATCGGGCCGCACGAAGAGATCGTACTCGAGCTCAGTGATGTGGTCTGCCCGGCCCAAGTTCCCGCACTCGAAGGCCGCGTCGAAGCAGAGCTGGCCGCGCTTGGCCTTGCCGCTGTGGCCCGGCGGCCTCACGATCAGCCGGTTCAGGTTGCCGAGGCCTCCTTCTCCGTCGCTCTCTTCGCTGTCTGGTTATTGAGAAGGTTTACTTTTTACTATACACTGCTTCTCTGAGGAATTGCACGGAGAGACGCACACCCTCCAGCTTCCTTAAATCGTAAGTGCTTTAGTTACAATAAGTGAATTAAAAAACGTGAAAACTCCCATTTCTCATAAGAAGTGGGAGTTTTCACGTTTTTTAATCGGAGTCATGTTGGTAAAATGGTAAGTAAACACACTGACAGCAGTTGACGCTGGACCATCACCGTTAAACACTAACATTAAGAGGCCAGGGGATAAGTTACTTACTTAAGTATTTATTTAATTTATTTATTTATGCAGTTAGATAAAAAGCGACGGTGCTAATTTTATTTACCGACATAAACGTGTTATTTCTCTAATATTTTTTTATAGGTAGGTAGTTATATAAGGAAACCTACCATTAATATCCCTCGTGTATATGGAGGTGTGCTCCAGGTCGTTTGGGTACGAAGACATAGTTAGGACTGATCGTGTTTCCCATCGGGAACCGTTCCCGGCCTAGGCGCCTACCTGTTAACTTGCTACAGGCTGCTCCATTTAATACCTTGTCCTTTATTTATAGGTACTTCCCCTCTAGGTTAAATTTAAGATTATGTAGATTCTTTTACCTACGAACCTTTCGTTAAAATTTGCAAATTAAGTTTTATTTGCTTCGAAGGCCCACCCCGATTATTAACACCATACCTACCGATACCCCGGTACTCACTCTCCAAAGTAAACTGTAGTTATCAAAACATGCAGTTGTCAGACTGGTGGTGATAAGTATATAGGTAAGTGAGAAGTGTGTACCGAAGGGCGAATGTTTTATTTGCTGGTATAAGTTTTTGATATGCGGGCATGGATAATCCGAACCATAAGTTTATTTTTTTAAATATAATGTACACTTCGAAATTAAATTCTATTCTTTTAGAGCATTTTCTGAAAGTCCTTCTTCATCACTTGTACAATAATTCAACTGGCTACATCAGCCACTTGCGATCACACCAGCGACAGCAACGGAGTTGACAGCAGTCGCCGTGGCCGAAGTCGGCTGTGGAGTTAGTTATTACACAAGAATTCAATGACAGAGATGGAGATATGTCAAGTAGGTAGGTTCGTTTCGATACAATATAAACCGCAGAAACTCTTTGCGACCAAAACACCGATCGCATTTAGTAACTTAATATTTCTCAATGTAAATTAGTATAGTATCAGGATTTACAACGTAGTATCAGGATTTTTTTAGACTACTATGTAAATCAGTATAGTTTTAGGATTTTTTTTAAATCTCTTATTATGGTAAGATAAATAAAGATCCTAGGGATAGTTATGTATATGACTATGTATTAACAGTATAAGTGTTTTGGCATATCTAGAGCTGTAAACTTATACTTGTGTTTATTTAAAGAATAAAACTTAGGTATAAGTTGTTATAGAATATATTCTATACATATTCGCCCTGTAATCAGCCTGTATAGTTCACGTATAAGATTGGCGGTGAGTCGCGATACAAACCGTTCAGAACGACACGCCACCTGCTAACGATTGAAAGGTTAACTATTTATTGCGAATTGATTCGCAAACACCTAAAACTCATGCAATACAACACTACACCGTCGAGGTCGATGTGCTTCAAGTACAGTCAGCAGCAAACGTATTCACGCTAATAATTAGAGATGCCACGAATATTCGGCAACTATTCGGTATTCGGCCTATTCGGCCACTTTGCCGAATATTCGGTATTCAGCCGAATGATGCCTACTATTCGGCCGAATACCGAATATCTGTTGCCCCTAACTAAAAAGAAAAGTTACACAAAAAAAAATAGGTATATTTAATATTTAAAAAGTATTATTGGAAAGTTGTTAAATAGGAAGCCCCTTTTTAAAGCATTATTTGTTGATTATGAAATATTTTATTTTTATCATGGGTCTGATTTGATCCGATTGACTCTAACTCAGTGAACGCATATCCACTCTAACTACATTCATTATTTCTGTTTTACAAAAAATATATCTTAGCAAACGTTGTGTTTTTTTGGCATGTTCGCATCTCATGCCGAATATTCGGTCGCCGAATATTCGGTATTCGGCCGAGAGAGTGACCGAATATTCGGTACACGGCCAAAACCACTATTCGGGGCATCTCTACTAATAATGCAATAGTTATTTGTACAACAAGTGATCAAAGTTTGATATTTCTTCGAGTGCTTATTTTGAGTCCCGTGCAAGCGAAAGATTCTATAATAGATTCACGAGCGTAGCGAGTGAATCTAATTTAGAATCTTGAGCGTAGTAAGGGACTCAAAAGCGCACGAGATGTAAATAACTTTGATCTCGTGTAGTACACAACATTTTTCACCTCAGCGCAGTGAGAACATACCTATTAGACAACTTGAAAAATGTAATCCTTGTTCATCACTTAATACCTGCACTCATGTTTTCTTAAGATATACAAACAATTAAGTTTAATTACCGCAATGGAACACAAAAACAAAACGTAATAATAAATTCCATTAAAATAATATAGAAATAACAAACATTAACTGACACTTCAATCGACAATTTAAAAAATAAAAATCTTTGTAAGATACGGTCCGAATTGCGGATACGTACTATTTGTCAACTATGGTAGAAATTCTTAAAAGTAAAATAATTAATTTTGCGTGATGATCTGTGTATTTTTTGAGTTCGTTATTTTAATTGTACAATAAAATACCTAAAATATAGTATTTTATCAGTTTTTATCAAATCTTAAACTTTATTTTTATTTATTAATTATTAAGAATTCATACTCGTACGTGGTTTGGAACGATGCGGTCTGAAGTTTTTCGGGGGTCTATTATAAACCGTGAATATACTGTTGAATGTTGTTTTAACTTTTTTTTGTCTATTTCTTTTTGCTAACAGTGTGAAAGGGACAGAGATAATAGAACCCAAGTATTTCGAACTTTTATTAGACCCCGCATGTTGAAATGACATTTGACTATAAAGGTCACTTGAATGTCATTTTGTCTCACTCAGTGAGCAAAATCGCATTTTGCTCACTGTTTTTAAGAATCAAAGTACCCTTGTTCGAGCTGCTGAGGTGAAATAAATATTTCGACGAATACTCTATTATAAACTAATTATTATAATTATGTAGGTACACTTGTACAGTCTATTAAAATAATTTAATGTATAATTGAAATTTTGTCACCATTTTAATATTTTTATATTAAAATGTTGACATTGATGACAGAATTTCTATTACAAATTTAAATTTTAGCCAATCAGTGTCAACACAACACCCCGTCAAATCGAATGCCGACCGGTGTAGTTTTGTAAGAAAGAAAGACCCAGTATATTATATTATAACCAGTATTTGGTTTGGCACCGACTTTAAACGTTTCAGTTGCTAGCGCATATATAAAACGGGATAATATTTTATTTTAAGAAAGATTATTTTTTTGTCCAATAACTTTGTAGGCCAGAAACCAGCTTACTGGCCGTTGCTCGCTGACAGATTTGGCGTTGTCATGTAAAAAATATGGCAATGCGTTTGCGCATGAGTTGCATGCAATGAATACGTTTGGAGTAAGTACCTACTTAATATCTAATAATAAAATATATTAACTATCAGAAGGCGGTGATCTTGGACACGGCGCGGATAGTCCGCCGGTTCCTCTCTCTGCGGCCCTGACCACCGGTAGCTTGGGCCTTGCCCCGCTGCCGGCGGCACCCTAGGTTAGGTTTTTTATAATGTGTTTATATGCATTTTTATTGATTTGTAAGTGTTTTTATATTTTACTTTTATATTCATATTATAAATTACTTAAGTTAGCTATAATTACCTATTAAGATGAAAAATAAATAAAGTACATATAACAAATATATTAATTAACTATAAACATTGGACAATGTTTTCCTAAACCAATATTATAATTATGTGCTCTTAAGAAATGTATTTATTTATTTATAAAATACATATAATATAAGCGTTTAAAAGTATAGTGTAATATATAACATTTAAAAATACTATAATGCACAAGCTCCAAAATCAACCTCCAACCTCAGTACAACAAGTATACAAGCCAAAAACTAGGCAAGTCGCCTCCCGGTTCTAAATTATTATTTTCATTTATAATTTAAGGTATTGATACGGGACGTATTGATACCAACACCCGGATGCTTTATTACAAACATTCTTAAGGTTTGTTCTTAATTTCCTAATCTTATAGCCTTATTATTAGGCTCAAATATGTGGTACGATAGACCCGGTGGCGTGTGGCATGCTCGGGTGTCGTGTTCCTAGCCCACATGCCTCGTAAAACAATTCTAGCAGGCACGGTGAAGCACCACAAAACTAAATGCCACAATATTTCTCGTATAGGTGTCACAGGATTCATTTATTATTTTTCTTTTTTTTTTCATAGGCTACCTCATATCACTACATAGTATAAAACAAAGTCGCTTCCCGCTGTCTGTCTGTCTGTCTGTATGCTTAGATCTTTAAAACTACACAACGGATTATGATGCGGTTTTTTTTAATAGATAGAGTGATTCAAGAGGAAGGTTTATGTATTATTTGTTAACCCGTGCGAAGCCGGGGCGGGTCGCTACTGTCGCTAGTACGGGATATACAAAAGTCGGCTTACAACATAATGTATGTAAATGTGAATATTTTAAATGTTACTCAGATGGTAGCAAGAATATTGCTGTAGTTTATAAGTACGTAGGTAGTAAAGTATCTAATTTTCTTTGCTAGTTTACTTATAGGTATAGGTACTTACAAACAGACATTTTGTTTCTTAATGCGTAAAACTTCTTTGTAAGTACGTACAAATTCTTTACTTACCTGACATGTTAGCGTCACGGTCTTCTCCCAAGTTACCTCACCGTAAATCTATCCCTTAGCTATGCTTCATCTTTTCATACTAATTAAGTGATAATAACAATTTTAGCGTTTCGACTACATTTTTCCTTAGCTCACTTGACTGCCGTTGCCATGGGCAGTCGTCATGCGACATTTTCGTGCTATAATAAAAACAAAAATATTTCGTAGGACGCATAAATATGAGCAACGGTTGCTAGGCGACGCGCGCGGCGTATCACGTGCTACGCGTTTATAACAGCCATACATATTAAATAACTACGTAATTTTTACACATAGCCAATAAGCGCAAAATCTGAATTTTATTCAAGCGGTATTGTATAGACCTCATTGATTGAATATTGTATTGGATAGAGGCTACGAGCGAGCGGTTTTGATGCACCGCGTAGCCCCGTAGAGGTTACAAAGCTCCGCTATGCCGGGCCAGGGCGCTAGGTAAGTGTGGCGCCGCCTGGCTATTGGCTGGTTATGAGACTTATGAGCCACATAATATTATGTTATGTGACAGTGATATATGTGCGAAATAGTGTGTGTATTAATAAAAGTTGCAAACAGAGAAGTTTTTTACCATAACATTCGATAGCCGCCAAAGGTAGCCGCTATATGTAGGTATGATTTATAACTCAAGCGGAAACCAGAAAGTATCTAAATCAAATTTAATTTGGATGATTTTTCGATCAGCCCGTCTTTATAGACACTGGGACATATTGAACTAAAATAAAAGCTTGCGAAAATTACCTTTCGGGCAAATAAAACAGCACCAAATATGAACATGTGGTTTATTAATAAATAATATATTAATCGATATATAATACTACTCGGCATCACAATATACGCGCTCGCGCATCGCAAACATGGAACAAAGCTCAACGGAACACAAACACACTGCCAGACTTCGCACACGTAATGTCGAACACTTACTCTAATATGTACACATATCTATATATAGTTATACCTATAACACCCGCGCTATCCATTACCCATCAATACAATTTAGAGAAAATGTTTTAAATACAATAACAACTGGACACGAGTCCTAATTTACTAAGAAATAAAAGTACATACATATGATATATATCTTAAATGTGTTCCCACTTAGCATCATATTTACATATCATTTGGGACCTACAATACTTGGGTGTATAGTATACTTATAATAATAAGGATAATACATAAGTATTACCTATGATTTTAAAATATGATAAGGTAAACGTACTGGTGCTCGACGCGGTCCCAGTACATGTCATCTTGAAACTTAAGTCATTTTCAATAGAGGTGACAGCAGGGTGTCATCTATTGGGCATTAGGATGTCGAGCATTAGTACGTTTACCTTACTAACGTGAAATACAAATCTTGGAGCGTCACGTCACGGCACTTAGATAAGTACCTCTTGTTACGCGAGGGACGCCCTAATATTGATTACATCTGCTATCATATTCGTTCTTCTCGACATCCCGAATTTGAGGCAGTTAATGCAAATATCGATAAAAGTTGCCTGACATTATTCAACTTGAGAAATAAATATACACCATGTAGAACAACCAACTAGGTAGGTACCTACGCTACGCTGCTGTTATTAGGTAGGAAAATGACTTTTTTACAAACGAATAGTCAACGCTTACAACGAAAATTTACTTTAAATTAGGTCTAAAATACAACAACAAATATATGATCAATATATTAAACAAATTTTACATATATTTATGTATCTTGAAGATCGAGATTTTTAGTTATAGCTAAGCATTGTGATGGACTAGAAAATAAGCAGTTCATTAAAGTCTTATTTATATAAGTCATGCCATACTTAATCTAAAATGTAAAAAAAAACTCCTATTATTGATATTTGCCTGACAAGACAATCGGATTGAGAACAGAAACAGGATGAGATGGAATGTTCGAGTCCCTAATTAATTAATATCTACTTATAGCGGTCTCGTTTGGTCTTTAGAATCACATTTTTTAACTCATAAATTATTATACATATTAATATGTTTGTACCTACACGAGTAACTAAAACGGAAACTCGTATTGTTTGTGCTTTATGGACCTTTAGAATAACGCGATAATAAAAAAATTAAGTATGAATGTTTTCCCTATTTCCTATATTGCTTCGGTTTGATGTTTTCACTTTCTGTGAATATTAATGATCTTATACTTGTTTCTACTGATATCACCATGTGTTAGCAGTGGAAAAAACAAACCATATTTCGTTATCCACTTAAAGGCACACGCAATTTCTTAATCGTATCAAAGTATCAAACCAATAGTTGAGTTTATGCATTTGATGATCACTTTAGTGAGTTCGAGTAGTATGTAGGTATGTAAGCATGGCAGGGTGGTATATTTAATTGAAATATGATACCTAGGTATTTGATCTCAATATACATCCATCAGGCTTGAACGGATTTTAAAATAACGGCCTGCCTTGCTGCTGCCCAATGTCTATTGAAAAAAAAACATTGTGGACTGTTAACACACAACAATGTTTATTTAAAAATGCGGGCAATCACTGGTCAAGTGGTCATGGGCAATAACTACCATGCGTTTACTGCTAAATTTACATTCAGAGGGCACAACTAGGGGCCAATTTGACTCGTGAAGGTGGCAGAAGTGGCTACTTTTGTGATAAGTGGTGATGTAACACTGATTTAAACTTTCACGATTTTTACACATTATTAAATTGTAGAACGGGACTTAATCGCGTATCTCCGAGACCACGGGGACAACGCCGTCCTCGAAACGTCGGAGGTAAATCTTAAAACTTAGATAAGTACGCGATTAAATCCCGTTGTACAATTTAATAAATGGTGATGTCACAGAAGAAATATAATATTTTGCAATTCGTTAGACCACTCTGGTTTTTTGTCGTTCACCAACTGTATTCGGCATATCTAGCCCATGTGTTACCTTTACAAGAAGTTGACTGCTCTGCAACTTAGAAACTAGTTTACAGTAACATCAAAAGTCAGGGACTATTACGCAAATTATTGCTCTGGAAAAGGATCGATCCCACATGGTTCATCTATTAATACACCAATCAACTCCGCTCTAAATGCAACACATACGAAAACTACCGGCCACTTTCCTATTTTTCTTATCCAACATGATCTTACTCGATTGCCATACACCTAGCATAGAAACGAGCCCAGGTTTTTCAGGAGAATGGGCGCTTTCTTTACTTAGGAGTATTTAATTACTAACATTTAGGCATTGATATAGTATAAAGAACTGGATACCCAATCAGCCGCCAAAAATGGCCCCACAAAAGTGATGTCAAAACAGATCATGCATTACTTTTTCGTTTAGTCTTGTTTGAAACGCTCATATGTGAAGTTGTCAACAATTACGAAATGTGCCGTTAAAATATGTAAAAATAACAATGATAAAACAAGGAAAAAGGATGGAATGTATTTCTTTCGGTTAGTTCTTTGGATAGCATTACATAATTTATGTAATCTGGTGGTAATTTTATGGTTTTGAATAAATTAATTTGTTAGTACCAAAGAAGGGATGTCAAGGAACAAAATTCTATTGAGTCGATGTGAGGTCAATATTTTTTTATATTTTTATATGGAATTCATAAGAAATAATATTATGTTTAAATTGAAGATTTCCAAGAAAACCTATGCGACGTGCAAAGTGGACTGCTATTTAATTATAGCAAGAGATAGGGGTGATACAGTTTTAAACAAGGCAAAACGGCACTTGTGTGTTTGGCCCATTTCCCTGTTTCCGACATATACACCACCAATAAGGGCTTATATCGACTAACAGTAAATGCTAAACCTGTCGGAACACAGTGACAACCACAGGATTTTTTTTTATAAAGTATAGGTAGACTTTATAAAAAAAATCCAATCAGTATCTAAATGTCCCCGTGCCCCCGTGCTATGAGTAAATGTAGATCTTAAATACACAGTTATTTAATAAGTAGAATTTATTTCAAGGAAATTAGTATTTAAAGACGTATACTTACGAATTAAAAATTTAATTTGTTTGAATTTGAACCACGAATTAATTTTATTTGAGCTCCCGATTAAATTAAATTTGTTTTATTTATTACTTCAATTTTAATATTTTCCTGTACAGTAATACATATTAAAGTGTACCAAAGTGACTCCATTCGTTCATTATTCTCGTTTGACGTTGTTTGACGTAAATACGTTACGTTTAGTGCCATCGGACTAAATTTTTTAACAGTGTTGGTACTTATGTTTGCAAATTTGACACTTAATGCTTACGACATTAAGCTCTTTTCTGTACGAAACATTTATCTTGACTCAAAATTTACGTAAGCGTTTTTATCATCAATGCAAATGGTGCGAAACGTCATTGGGATCCACATTTCTTGACGTTTTTGTTCTGCTTTGTGTGTCTATTTCTTTCATATTAAGTCAGTGCATTTAGGTACAGGCTTCATGCCGTGCTCATTTCATGAGCTT
Organism: Cydia amplana; assembly: GCF_948474715.1. Lineage (NCBI taxonomy): Eukaryota > Metazoa > Arthropoda > Insecta > Lepidoptera > Tortricidae > Cydia > Cydia amplana. The sequence goes on from NC_086073.1 coordinate 5,492,790, forward strand.
TATTTATGTTCTAAAATGTTTTTAGATAAAGGCTCAATATTTTGATTACAATTTCAATAAACGCATAGGTACAAATTGTTGCGTTGGCAAATAATTTTATTGCTCGCTGCAATATATATTTACTTTAAGTAGGTAACCCCATTCATTTTAGTCGGGTAACATTTAATTATTCATATAAACTGCCGAAACGCATTTTCGAAAAGTACTTCGACGGTTAATAAGTGAAATACAACCACCAAATTTTTGCAATTGTCCGAATTTGGAACCAACACACGGTGATGCGCAACCCGAGTCTTCAAACCTCCAGCAGGTCGCCGTAGCCGTTGGCCGTGGAGCGACTGGACGAGTTCCCGTCGCGGCGGCGGGATCACGTCTGGTCGCAGTCGGTGTAGTGCGAGGGGCCCTCGTTGGAGCACACGGAGTCCTCGGGCGTGCGGGACGCGTCGCCGGCTTCGCTGGCCTCCACGGCGCTGGCGCTGCCGCCGGCTTTGCCCTTGCCGCCTCGCCGCGCCTGCAAGGCCTGGACATAGAACCGTTCGTTAGAGAGACATCCACAATGACAGTTACTGAAGCGTGTTGACTTTTAACAATCGGTATTGTGTAATTAAGCGTAGTAGAGTTTCAAGAGTTTGAGTTATAGGCTCATTTCACTCATGCTAATTTTGAAGATTATGGTATTATCATGTAAGTAATAATGATTAGATCAAACTATTTTAAGTAAGTACTTGAACCTTTATCTTCTTATAATGGGCTACATGCATGAAAAATATTTCAGAATGTTTGTTCAATAAACACGTTTAATAACACGAAATGTATGCAAAAATGTGAAATAAGCAATTAATTGCATTTTTTTTTCGAATTTATATAAACGTAAAATGTTACCATATTTTTTTATTGCCCTAATATGTATATACTAAACACTTTTATTATATTCCTTGTGTTATAACGAGAAAAACATGTAGGTATGGCATCATTATACCTACTTAAACGCATTTATTGACGGAATTTAACTTTCCATGTATATCTACGTACATAATTATATTTTGGTGCAGCCGGACTGTAGCCGGTCAGAATCAGAACGTCACTGGCCACGCGTTTTTTAAAGAGGGCGTTTTCCTCACGGTGCGCGCCCCACATTTATGTTTTACAATTGGAAGCTTCTGGGTGTACAACAGATAGCATATGTTTATTAGAAACATCTGAATCTCACGGGAAGTAGAATCGATTGACTAATACATATTATCTTGCAAAAAATTCATGCATGTAGCTATTGAGACATTTTGGTATTTTTTAACTTTGACGCTTTAGGTTAGTACCTACTGAGAACTTATTGCTTAATTAATTATTAATATAATAGATACAAAACTCAACACGCTTTGAATTATCTAGTGCATTTAGACAGGTCAGGATGAAACATGAATCATAACTTATTCGTGTAGCATCGGTATTGATCTCTACAAACAAACGTCAGCGTGATGAAAGACGCTCAAAGGAAGATCAAGCCGAACGGCAGAAATAGCGAACAAAAACATCCGTTATTATGATTTCAATCAAGGAATCTCGATTGAAAGATAAAACGGGTAGTTCCGAGCGGAGAGCCGGGTGCCCACGGGCTGGGGACCCGGCCACAGATAATAAAAGCAGACATCGGAACATTGCGGACGGACAGGGGTGAGGCGCCGGGGCGGCGGGCGCGGCCGCGGGGACATGCGGGTGCTCCACGTCAGTGCACATGCGATATTATCACACCTTTCCTTACCTTTTCACGGCTGCCCTTTTTCTAAAGTCGGTGTGGGATGGAAGATGAAACATTCAATTAATGGCAATGAAGATAGAGAACATCGATAGGTACAGAAGGGTTGAGGTATCACATAAGTATACTGTTCAAGAATATACGATATATATATGTCGGCAGGTTTGTATAAAGGTTGTCACATGTATAATCTGCAGAAATACGGGATATACGAGTAACTTAGTACCTAGTGGTTAATGATGTAGTACTCGTAAGGTAGTAACTAAGGGTCTTGCTTATTGCATAGGTACCTGGATGTACTACTTTAATGAAAATAGGTAGGTTGTTGTAGGTAGGTACATACGTTACACATACATTGGTTATGGGATGGAAGTGTTCTGTTGATGCAAATGTATATCATTTATGTCAAAATTGTCGTTATCGGATGTCTGTCTGTTGGTTCCATGTAATATAATTAATTATAATACACGTAACATTGATAATACATAACCATAACGTGACATAAGCTCATTCTGTAAGCACTTATTGCTGTTATGGCGCGTGCTGAAGTGTTCTGAGTTCTGAGTAACATGTTATTTCATGTACCTACTTAGCACTTGTGCTAATACTTAAAATGTTAAAGTGTATGATGTGGCTCAGGGTCAGATTATGCTCTGTTTCCATTAGTTGATAGTTTACCAGGTAGAACCACGGCGATAGAAAATAAATGGATAATCCAGCCCTGGCATGATGCTACAAGTATATCAACCCGGCACCAAGTATAAGTACCTGTAAGGAAAACCGCCTGTGCGGCGGCTTGCGTCCGCCCCTGCGTTTGCTAATGTGAGGGTTGTCCCGCCGGAGCGTCTTGTTCCTGAGGATCTCTAGCTGCACGTAGAGCCGCTTCAGCTCGGCCCTCACTTCCTCTGAAGTGGGCTCCTCCTCGCCTTCTACACCGAAGCCCTCTGCTGGGCCTCTGCGAGACACCTGAAACAGAGTTTTTGTTGGAGATAATTTCCTTTGTTTCCAAAATCTTTTTCATACAACAAAGCGTATATAGATAGAGTCGGATCACAATCATGCCAAATTGTTACGTTACGTATATGTATGCATCCTTACTGCCAAGCTTGTGCAAAGTTAGCGCTTTCAAAATCGACCTATATTTCATGGCATAATCGCTTCGATAGCTGATTACCATCCGACGGTCGATAGTTTTTATACTCTTACCTCCTGCGCGAGCGATCGCGCGCGGTATCCATGCCACAGGCGCGGCGCGAGCACGCACGCCAGCGCGGCGCCGGAGGAGACGTGCGCGCGCGCCGTGGCGGCCAGCGGCTCCTGCTCGGGCGCCGCGCCCGCCAACGCTGCGCCGCGCCACGCTAGCCCACTAAAAAACTCGCATGCCAGCGCGGTCGCCAACCAGCCGCGTTCCTGCATACAACACAATGGATACCTATTAATATCATTATTTTGTGGGTATCGAGTGTATTAAGTTATCCAGGATTCATCAGGTTTGCAAAATGGGTCGTCAGCACTCGTTCAGTTACATGGGGCCATGTCTCGTTGGTGCAGTCCTCTCACTTTTACGTTGCAATTAATTGTCAACAGGGGGCATATGGATTTTACAGAGGGGCGTAGGATTTGAATTTGAATATATTTTATTTATTTAGAAATTTAAATATATGGGTGGCTTCCGTCTATAACCTTGTATGATGCACAAGGTTTATAAGACAATCACTTTTAAGATCTATTTACCTGGAAGGGCACATTTGCGTTCCTCGCCGCATAAGCGATCCTAGCTCCAGCGGCTAGCAGTAGTAGTTCAGCACCAGCGGTGACGTGATGCCAAGCCGCATTGGTGCAGCCTTCTCGCTCACACGCCGCTGTCGCGGTAAAGGCTGCTAAATAACACGTAGCGCCACAGAGCATTGCGCCTACTATTCGGAGCACCTGCGAAGTACACAAAATTATCGGTAATAAAACGTTACGCATCCGTTTGCCGTGGCAACCAGATTGAGACCCACAATTACAGCACGGGCAAAATAAATATTGTATAGGACATTATTACACAAATTGACTAAGAGCCCAAAGCTAGCTCAAGTAGGCTTGTGTTGTGAGTATACTCAGACAACGATATAGGTATATAATATTTAAATACTTAGAAAACATCCATAACTGGAACTAATATCTGTGCTCATCAGACAAATAAATTTTCTTTACCGGGATTCGAACCCAAGACCATCGGCTTCATAGGTAGGGTCACTACCGACTAGGCCAGACCGGTCGTCAAAATATCCTATCAAAGTCCTATCACGGTTGTTTGTAACTTGTAACCTTGGACTCTCGATTAGCCTTTTTATCAGAGACTCAACCAGAAGCACCCACAGCCGCAGCACTACTGAGCCGTAGCACGCTACGAAGCCCAGCTCGCGACCCCACACGCCCATTCAACAGCGTGGCTCTATCCCATATTATTCACATACCTGCATCATGTATCACATATATGCCTTACCTCAGAGTCCCTTGGAGTCCACCGGTGCGCCTTCTTTGTCCGGAACTCAGCCAGCAGCACCCACAGCCGCAGCACTACTGAGCCGTAGCACGCTACGAAGCCCAGCTCGCGACCCCACACGCCCATCCAACAGCGTGGCTCAATCCCATATTATACATATACCTAATACATCATGTATCTCATATATGCCTTACCTCAGAGTCCCTGGGAGTCCACCGGTGCGCCTTCCTTGTCCGGAACTCAGCCAGCAGCACCCACAGCCGCAGCACTACTGAGCCGTAGCACGCTACGAAGCCCAGCTCGCGACCCCACACGCCCATCCAACAGCGTGGCTCAATCCCATATTATACATATACCTAATACATCATGTATCTCATATATGCCTTACCTCAGAATCCCTGGGAGTCCACCGGTGCGCCTTCCTTGTCCGGAACTCAGCCAGCAGCACCCACAGCCGCAGCACTACTGAGCCGTAGCACGCTACGAAGCCCAGCTCGCGACCCCACACGCCCATCCAACAGCGTGGCTCAATCCCATATTATACATATACCTAATACATCATGTATCTCATATATGCCTTACCTCAGAATCCCTGGGAGTCCACCGGTGCGCCTTCCTTGTCCGGAACTCAGCCAGCAGCACCCACAGCCGCAGCACTACTGAGCCGTAGCACGCTACGAAGCCCAGCTCGCGACCCCACACGCCCATCCAACAGCGTGGCTCAATCCCATATTATACATATACCTAATACATCATGTACGAGGGGCGTTCAATATATAATGAGAATGAGATGCAAACTCTTTAAATATTAGGAAAGTAAATACTGGCCGACAAAGCTAATCTACCTAGCTGATTGCCATGAAAAAAAAAAACTGTTCTTTGTTTAAAAAAAAATACGGCGATTTCTTTGCGATGCTATTGAGTACGTTAGCGAAAATGGAGAAAATTGAACTGCGCGCCGTTATCAAATACTTGTGTTTGAAATTTTTTTCTATGGACCAAGTCAATTTAGATTTACGGGACACTTTAAGGTCTAATGCTCCTCCGTATTCGACAGTGGACAATTTAGACGTGGAAGAACATCGACCATGGATCACCCCCGCTCCGGACGCCCTACTACAGCAGTAACTGAAGAAATTGTGAAAAAAGTTGAAAACTTAGTTTTGGCGGATCGTCGTGTCACGGTTCGTTTTATTGCTGAAAATGTAAAGATTTCAACGGGGAGCGTGCATAATATTTTACATGAACCCTTGGGTATGAAAAAGGTATCAGCGCGTTGGGTACCCAGAATGCTTACTGACACGCAAAAACAAACTAGAGTCGAGATTTGTCAAGAAGCTTTGGACCTAATACAGCAAGACCGGGAACTTTTTTTGGCGCGATTTATAACAATGGACGAAACATGGCTCCATCATTACGACCCTGAAACGAAACTGCAGTCTATGACATGGAAAAAGCCAGCATCTCCAACTCCGAAGAAATTCAAGGTGGGCCGGTAAGGTCATGGACTCTTTTTTTTGGGATGGTAAAGGGGTCGTAATGATTGAGTATCTCGAGCATGGAGCCACTATTACGGGCTCTTTATATGCCAAACAAATAGCAACATTGCGCAATTAGATCCGTGAAAATCGGCGAGGTAAACTCTCGAAAATTGTGTTGTTCCATCAGGACAATGCACCGGCACACAAGTCCGCCGTTGCAATGGCTGCAATACGTGATGCTGGGTTCGATATCCTTAAGCATCCTCGGTATTCACCAGACCTCTCCCCTAGTGATTTCTACCTATTTCCGAGATTGAAGGAATACCTAAGAGGCAAGAAATTTGAAGACGACGACGCGGTAGTCGCTGCAATACAAGATTTTTCAAGTACTCAAGATGAAACCTTTTTTAGAAATGGAATTTTAAGTTTAGAAAAAAGATATACTAAGTGTATTATGCTAAAAGGTGACTATGTCGAAAAATAAAATAACATTTAATAAAAGTTGTATATAACATACTCATTCTCACTTTTTATTGAACGCCCCTCGTATCTCATATATGCCTTACCTCAGAATCCCTGGGAGTCCACCCGTGCGCCTTCCTTGTCCGGAACTCAGCCAGCAGCACCCACAGCCGCAGCACTACTGAGCCGTAGCACGCTACGAAGCCCAGCTCGCGACCCCACACGCCCATCCAACAGCGTGGCTCAATCCCATATTATACATATACCTAATACATCATGTATCTCATATATGCCTTACCTCAGAGTCCCTGGGAGTCCACCGGTGCGCCTTCCTTGTCCGGAACTCAGCCAGCAGCACCCACAGCCGCAGCACTACTGAGCCGTAGCACGCTACGAAGCCCAGCTCGCGCAGCCACGCGCCCGCCACGCAGCGCCACCGCGGCTCCTTGATGTATTGCGTCGCTGCCTGCACAATATAGAATATTATGGTAACTAACTATGATTTTAAAAAGTAACTCCTGCTCCCGCGAGCTCTCTAGTATGATAATCCCAAATAAACTTATGTAGGCTAAATTTTCTGAGAATGATGCCACGGTTGACTGTACGACGAGTGTTTAAGGCATGGTGCTGATAGATGACCACCAAAAAGATTTTTTCACCTCAGCAGCTCGAACAAGGGTACTTTGCTACTTAAAAACAGTGAGCAAAATCGCATTTTGCTCACTGAGTGGGACAAAATGAGCAAAATGCGATTTTGCTCACTCAGTGAGCAAAATGCGATTTTGCTCACTGTTTTTAAGTAGCAAAGTACCCTTGTTCGAGCTGCTGAGGTGAAAATTTAATTGTTGGTATATCTTAAGAAAACATGAGTGAATAGAGGTAAGTGATGAAGAAGGAATACATTTTTCGGGTTCTCTAATATGTTCTCACTGCTGAGGTGAAAAATGTTGTGTACTACACGAGATCAAAGTTATTTACATCTCGTGCGCTTTTGAGTCCCTTACTACGCTCAAGATTCTAAATTAGATTCACTCGCTACGCTCGTGAATCTATTATAGAATCTTTCGCTTGCACGGGACTCAAAATAAGCACTCGAAGAAATATCAAACTTTGATCTCTTGTTGTACAAATAACTATTTACCTAATGGAAATTAACGTCAGATTACTAAACTTAAACAATTGATCGTATCCATTTTGTGTACATTATCAAAGTTGATGAAGAGCGATTGCTCGATTGGTGACAGAAGCTATAGCTGGTCAACCAAATCTTGTCAATAGAAAAAGGTGCGAAATTCAAATTTTCTATGGGCCGATATGCCTTCGCGCCTACATTTTTCAAATTTGCCGCCTTTTTCTACTGTCAAGATCTGGTTGACCAAGTATATGTTAACATGATACTCGTGTACTTGCTACTTACGGATCCATACATCAATAGAGCCCCAAGCAACACCACCTCTAGCACAGTCCACATGCACATTGCGACGGCCTGGAACCAATAACACAGCAATTAATAATCCTGTCTATTATTATAGATACTTCTCGTCCATTTATTTTTATGACGTTGAATAACTTACGATTTTTGTCGACTTATAGAACACCGTAATGAATGAGATAGGTATACGAGTTTCATGCTTATTATCTCTCATTCCAAGATTGACCCCCTTTTTCGGTTTAAGATGACTGAACAAAGCCTCACCGTGTACAGTCAGGTTACCGGTAATACTATTCACACGTCGCGCGATGTTGCCAAAGATGTCGAGCGAAGTCCAACAACGTCGCTGGCGACATGTGTAGTGTGAGACTCGTGAGACATTTAGCGCTTAGTGTATCCGGCTTGAAATATGACAAACCATACGTCGATTTGCCAACTTAGAAAATTTGTGGAAGATCTTCTCCGGTATCAACCTGTAACTACAGAGTTACTTACTTTGCACTTCCTCTTTCTGAATATAATAAGGCCAATGACGAGGCACACGAGCATGCCGGCCAGGTTGACCGCCAGCAGCGTGGCGTGGAACATCTCCCCGTCGCACTGCGCCTCGTCGCTGCTGCCCATGCCGCACGCTGCGCAGCGCAGCGGCTCCGTGATGGCGGACCCGCTCAGCCACCCGCTGCCGATCGCGTGCCAGTAGCCCCGCCGGCACTTGCACCGGTACTTTAAAACAAACAAATTTAAGTACCTAATGATATTAGGTATTCTTAGGTATGCCCACGTTCCAGAAACATCACTGTCGGAGGGCCGAGAAGGGCACGTCAACAACTACTGTCAGTAAGTTAAAAAAAGTTAACCAATATTGTTTTGATAATAATTAGAGTCATGTTGATATGGGGGACAATTATTTATCAATTAAAAATAATTATTAGGCACCTTCATGTATCTTATTATTGATTTCGGTGGGTTAAATAAATGTGTGTTGGATCAGAAATATATTGACGTAACCGCTTTTGGGCCTTCTGACAGTTCTGTCTATAGAAAATGTACCTCTATATTTTGATAGTCAGATCCCGAGGCCGGAAAGGCTTCACAATCCGTTGTGTCCGGATCACAGGCCGGCGGCCCACCCATGTGATCGTACATTGCTTCCTCGCACGGCATAACAGGCATTCGTCGGAACAGCGCGGCCGCGGCGCGGAGAGCGCCCGATCCCCGCGCCGCCGCTGCGCCGCTCCACCAGCCCCTGTCTTCCCTTTCGCACGAGTACCAAGCATTCGACCAGACGACGTTGCTCGCGTTCCACGCGGAAGCTAAAGTTTTCCAGAATTGCTGGAGGGCTGCAGAGTTGTTTTGTTGAAAGATGATCAGTCTTGGTGGGTCGGCGACGAAGAGCACGCCGAGGCGAAGCTGCGGCGCGCCGAGGGCCACGGCGTCGGGCGGTGGGTCGAGCTGGGCGGCCAGCACGGAGCGTGCCAGCGCCGCCGCGCGCGTCTCGTTCGCGCCGCCGGTCTCGATCAGCTCGGACAGCGACCGCGCAGCATGCGCAGCGGCTGACTCTAGCTCCAGCACGTTCTAAACAAACAAAATTTTAATTCAAGACTTATGTATATAATAATCTTTTACAGAACTGACTTCATGCCATCATTTTATAGTCTTCAGCACATCCATTTCACAAGCGTGTTACTGTAACGTAATTTTTAATGTTGCTCTATAAAACAAAATATTTTTTCCCGGTCTGTTCATCAGCCGGCTTGAGTTGAGGCATCATGAAAAAGATAAAACAATTCAAACAGGTCTCAATTAATCCAATAAGCTCTCAATGAGAACCTCATTTTTTTGAAGTCGGTTAAAAATCAGAACTCATGAGCAACTAATATTGACGTACCTACGTCAAACTCTTAGATACCTACCGAATTTGTCTATCCCATGCCAGCAGTTGGTAAACCGCGTAAGATTATCAGTTGAATTCTTACAGTTAACTTATCGAAGACGATACCTAGGATTGACACAGCTTTAAAGGCTGCGTTTTCACCAGAGATATGCGAAGGATGCATAGGTAGTGAGGGATGTGTTTGTTAAGAACCAATACAATAATGTCAACCAGAGCTGCGCTGATAGGTATATATGAAGTGATTATATTGGTTCTTAACAAACACATCCCTCGCTAAGCATCCTCGCACATCTCTGGGGGAAACGCAGCCTAATAAGTAAGTCAGGTGCCTAGCCAAGATGCCAATCTTTTACGCCGTAGCTAACGATACGCTCATGTCTCTCTATCGCACTAATATGGATAGGGAGAGATTACCGTTTCGTTCGCTATGGCGCAAACGAATGGCATCTTGGCTAGGGCCTCTGGTCTTTTGGTAACGTTTCTCTCTTAAATAGCAGTTGATAATGTGAAATTAAAAATAACAACGCCAACTGTTCTTAATTAGCTTAGGATTAATTAGCCAAATAAACCCTTTACGATGGTAAAACGAGACTTAGTGCGATTTGGCGAAGCGCTGGTGGCCTAGCGGTAAGAGCGTGCGACTTTCAATCCGGAGGTCGCGGGTTCAAACCCCGGCTCGTACCAATGAGTTTTTCGGAACTTATGTACGAAATATCATTTGATATTTATCAGTTGTTTTTCGGTGAAGGAAAACATCGTAACAAGGAAACCGGACTAATCCCAATAAGGCCTAGTTTCCCCTCTGGGTTGGAAGGTCAGATGGCAGTCGCTTTCGTAAAAACTAGTGCCTACGTCAAATCATGGGATTAGTTGTCAAGCGGACCCCAGACTCCCATGAGCCGTGGCAAAATGCCGGGATAACGCGAGGAAGAAGATACGTAGTGCGATTTGGCGCCGATTTGAGTTCGACTATGAATGAAACCATAATAAACATCGTTATCACTACCTATGTTACGTGCATAATGCATTAAGTATATCAATCAACTGTTATCTCCATGTGACATGACGTCATTACCGTAAAATGGGGTGAGTAGGGGCAAAACTGACATTCAAACCTCGATAACATTTTATTTTTACATATGCAAACTGAATGGTGTAATAAGTGTTCCGGACGTTTGTATTCTAGTTTTTATTTTATTTTGGTTAGTTCCATTTCATAACTTTGACGATAAACAGGAAATCCCGCCTTACCCCCTAGTCCCTCGTAATTGCGGTGATATGGTATTTCATACAAAGGTGAGTTTGGTAGATTGTTGGATCGATTTTTTTTTATTATGAATATTACTATAGCTCAATTTTCAATTGAAATACATTATTTTTGTAGCAGTAGCCTTAAAATTCCATCTCACCCCCCTTTCATCCCTTCTCTCCCCATTCATAACCCATCTCTCCCCGCGAACCCTACTCACCCCATTTTTCGATATACTCAGAAAACAACTTCGGGCGATTTCCTGACACGTGTAGGGAGTAGGGAGTCAGTACGAACGACATACCTAGTATACCTACATCGGTTTCCGGAAAAGGGTATTGCGTCCTGCTCGTATATTCCTATCGTAGGCGAGCATATGTTTTTTTAGTACCAAATATCAAAACCAGTGTATACATTAATAGCCTTCAAATACGCATAATAAGATATTTCAGGGTCACAGTTAGCTGGTCGACCCGAGTACGGCGTCTGCGCTAGGTACGCGATGATATACTAGGTGACAGTGTCTGTCCTATATGAGACCCGACCCTGACCCCGGATAACATAAAGGCAAATTTTATTAAATATGATGATATATTTTATATTAAATAAATAAAAAGAAGACAGGACCGAATGCGAATGACGACAGCCTACATATGAGAGTCTACAACATACTTACAGGTTGTAAGTTGTATGTTGTAGACTCGGCTGTCATCTTGCTTGCGGCTTGTTATACCTACGCTAAAAAAACACGATATCCAAGAATATTCAGAGAATAAGCCAAAGTCCGAGCAGCTCAGCGCAGATTAAGCACGCTCTAGTCTAATACATTTAACGAAGACCCTTCGTATTTAAAATAAACTGGCCCGGAAGTCGCCGCGCCGCGGCCTACGGACGAGAGCTCCCCGTAACGTAGAACGTTTTTGGACCTGGAGGTTTAATTACGCTGGTTCGGTTTTATCATAGTACTTACCTATAGCTCTGTGAGGTAATGGAATACACGTCTTGGCTTAAAATTAATTTCCTCAAGTTTGGCCGTTGGAAGTTGGTGCATTCCGCCTCGCGACGTCCGTATAATTGGATGAATTATTTATCAATTTAATGTCTTTCAGGAATACAGACGAGTTATTAATTCGAAGAATAAGCTCGATTTTAATGCTAAATTCTTCGTTATTAGAAACTTGTTGATTTTGATGAAGAAAATTTAGATTTGTTTATTTCCAGTTTTATGGTAGACATTGATCGGATATGAAACAGCAGTTGAATGAAAAGGTCAGGTTTTGTTTAAAATATGACGAATCCATAATTCATCTGCCGTTTATTCAACGATAAACTAAACGGTTTGTGGTTGTAAGTAAATAAGTCACTACTACTTGGCAATAGGTACCTACTTGTCATTCGGCGATTTATTTTATTATTGTTTAATCAACGGTACCATTAAACCAACTCAAACCGTTTCACCAAATTTTCACATTAAGTCTATCTGCGGCGTTATACATGTATTGGGAGCTCAAACGATAGCTGTTGCACGTTACAATTACATTACGAGTATGACGATCATATATAAGAGCCAGACTTGATGCAGCATATGGCGCGAAAACTTACCTATGACTCAGCGACAGAACGCAGGATCGCTCGGGTCGTCACGAGCGGATACGCATGCCGACCGTCGTATGACGTATCGTCCATTTGTGGCCTCAACCACTGTAATGTAACAAGTCTCACCGAGGGCCTAGGCGGCGGGTGTCGTAGCAGCAGCGGGTCGCAGAGCGGCGCCGGCGGCGGCGACTCGACGGGCGCGGCCGCGGCGCACGCGCACCATGCGAGCGCCCACGCCGCCCACCGCGCCCGCATCGCTCACCTCCAGCCCCGCCACATCTGTAACATCAGTTTTATCGTTAGTAGACTTAAGTTACATCTGCAGCATTTTCTTACATGAATTTTCTTTTTTTTTTTCTTCAATAGAAATCGTAGCTGAGTTAAAGCTTTTCTCATATAGGTACAAACAGCAACACACTTAACTGTATATCGGTGGACCTTGTTACAAAAGGCATAAGGTCCACCGATGGACATCAGTTAACAGTGTACCATCGTACTGTATGCCACTGAAGAAAGCAAATGAACCATTAGAACCGGAAAGTCCAAGTTACTAATATGTATGTCCTATATGTTTTGAACGAATTAAAAACGTTCTGGGTCTGACTGAACGGTTACCCACGGAATTCGTCTTTGAATAACAATTCCTCCAGCCAATTGCTATCTTATTAATTCATATGCATAATACTCGTTTAAATTAATTGCCTTGCAATTATTTCAATAGGTACCTACCCTAATTGCTGCTTTTAGCAATTAATGTGTCACTTCATTTAAGTTCTGAGTTTAAGGAGGCTTAGAGGATGACAGAAAACGTCTTCTGAATCAGGGATGTTGCGGATGCCGATTTTTTGACATCCGCGGATGCGGATGCGGATGTCAAGATAGTACCATAAAAATCGTCAAATATTACATTTTAGTAATTTTTATTTCAAAAAACCGGCCAAGTGCGAGTCGGACTCGCGTTCCAAGGGTTCCGTACTAGGGTTTGCTCCCGGGAAATACCGGTACCGAAAGTACCGGGAATTCCCGGGATTTAGAGCCAAGCAAAGAACCGGGATTTCAAAATTAAAATCCCGGTACTCCCGGTATTTTCGGGACTAAAATTTCCGGTAATTTGACTGCTTTCTGTTACTTAGCATGAAATATCATGTTTTATAAAGAAAATAAAGATATGTTATCAATCTAAGGCTGATGGTAATACTTTTACGGCTGACCACTACATTAAAATAAATTTAAAAAAAGTCAATGGGTTTGACAATGCCGACAATATAAAATTGCGTAATTTGATACTTTAAGTTAAGGGCATAAATGTTTGTACGATAAATAATTTTATACGAACAATTAATTATTTCATATTTGTATACTAACTAGAAGCAAAAATAGAGACAATTTTGTAATTAATAAAATACTACTTTTAATTCAAACTCAAACACGGTATAAGAAACTCACATATGATAATGATATTTTAAATGAATTAATAATTCTGGCTGAATAATTTCTTGATTTGTCGTATTGATAGTTCTGTTATTATATGTTCGAAGGTCCACAGTCCATTTTGAACGCATGCCAACCAACAAAGATAGTAAAAATATGTAGTTTAGGAAAAAAAAAACAAATTATATTAATGATTGTGTGACTTAAAGACACATAGTATGGTACAAAAGAAGTGTGTACCTTCACTGTGCTACTTTTTTATTGTTTTAAGAAAAATTCGTGGTCGTTTTACGCTTTTTTTTAATGAAAATTGATGTGAAAACTGATTTTTGAAGGCAGTCCCGAAAGTACCGAAAATACCGGGAAATCCCGGTTCCATTTTTGCCCGGTACCGAAAATCCCGGTTCTTTTAAACAGTACCGGTTCTGCAATCCCTATTCCGTACATTAAGTCCCACTCACGCTTGACTGCTCATTTCTAATAGGTTTTGTTGGTTAATGACTAAATTACCTAGCAGTCTAGCACTTACGCCGATGCTAAGACGTTCCTGTACCGACCTGTTCCACATCCGCATCCGCATTAAATCCGCATCGATTTTATGCGGATGCGGATGTTGAAAATAATGCGGAAGTTCCGCGGTTGCGGATGCGGATGCGGATATTCGCAACATCCCTGTTCTGAATTCAGCAATAGAGTCTGTGCGGAAAGAGAAAGAGTCGTGGAATGTATTGGGCCCCGTACATTCCACGACTCTTCTCTTTCCGCACAGACTCTACCTATCATATTGCCAATACGAGTATGAGGGACAATAAAGTACACGTTGTTCACTAACACTACTATCAGCAACTGACTCGTTATATAACTTTTATCTTTTTAAATTAGCTTATTATATAGATACCATACCCTTGTACTTTAGAGCTATACTTTTAGTGTCATAGTCATCTATAGTAGATCGTTAACCAAGGGATGAAATGATACCTTTCACCCGAGTTATATACTCTCGAATACGAGGAAAAAAAATACATGTCGACTACCGTAGGCTCAAAGGGCGTAAGGGACAAAATTGTGTTTTTTTAAAACATGACTAAGTATATTTTTTAGCATTTCTTGAAGGTAAATACTTTCAATTAACAATTAAGTAAAAGTATCGTTACCTATTTAAGGAATGCGGCAGTTAAATATCAGAATGGAAATTGTATGACAAATTCATTTAACCAAATACATTTTTTTTACTTAAGTAGGTATCGTAAAAAAAATCGTACTTGGAAAGTAAAATGCTTTAGTGCAGTAACGTATCACTTCCTGCACAAATTTTAGAACAACCATGACTCAAGATTACATGGCCGCTTTATTAATAAAATCATTCATGATCGCTGTACCTACGGTCATAGATTGAGATGCGTGACTTTATCACAATAAACATAAATACAAATCTCCATGCCTTTCAATTTAATTGTCTTTGTGGCAAAGGCTCAAATTGATCCCATTCGATGAATGAATTGAAAAAATAATTATTTTGTTACGAATCCCAATAGATGATTATTGATTTTACCTTTTCCGCCTTTTAATTTGGAAACGTGATACAATCAAAATTCGTATTCATGTTACGTTCGTTGTCTTGATTGTGTGTTCGGTGTGCATATTGGAATCGCCTCATCGAGTGATCGCGTGGCTATATTTTCGGTGGTTGGCTACCCTAACCCAGTATGTTCAGCCAAAAGTAGTTAAAAGTTATATCACTACACCTTTTGAAACAAAGTCCCCCGCCGTGTCTGTCTTGTATATTCGCAATAAACTCGAAAAGTACTGAACGCATTTTCGTGCGGTTTTCATTTGTCAATAGAGTGATTCTTCAGGAAGGTTTAGGTGTATAATTACTAAGTTATTATGTTATGACAACAACTGCTGCAGCTGTTGTTTAAACACTTTAGATAATATGAAGTAAAAGGTGACACCGGTAATCCACTCTTTGACTGTTTTATCAGCCTTTAAAACGATAGTGTCAATATTTACTTGTATTTGAGAAATCTATGATCTTATCTAGCAATATATAAACACTACGCCAGTGGGGGTCGCTTCATAGGAGGTTTGGCTGAATAGCAAAATGTGGAAAGGCTTGCTGTGAGTATTAGCATTACATTTAATTTTATTTCGGCATGGTATAGTAATGGGTCCTTTGCTCGAATAACCAACCAAAAGAAAGCAGTGTTTCACTCATACAGCATACCTACAATACCTACAGCCTATATATAAGAATAGTTAAGTACATATTTGTTTTATAAGGGGGCAAAGTTGCTGTTTAACTCCTCGTGCCAGTATTATCTGGGTGATGGGATAAACTTTTGAACTTTGATAGGACAGGGAGTCGTCCTAAGTCTATTCAAATTCATATTAACACGATGTTTATATGAATATACGTTTATGTACATTAAGTTTCAGTATATGTATGATGACTTTATACGTCCATATTTAATTTTCAGTTTAAGTGCAGTATTGCTTGTCTTAGCCGAGAGCAAATCGGCCGGCAGTCGGCAGGAGCCACGCAAGTTCCCGGACGGGTTCCTGTTCGGAACGGCCACGGCTTCCTACCAAATAGAGGGCGCTTGGGATGAAGATGGTACGTATGAGCCCAATTGTAATAAATGTATTTCTTCTTCTTCTTCTTCTTCTTCAATTAAATGTAACCTATTACAGTTCAAATGAGGATTACGTTACATTAAAATTATAAGGTATATATTTATAAGGCATAACGTACCATTAATTTCTTACAGGGAAATCGGAAAACATTTGGGACCATTTGACTCATACCAATCCTTGCGCTACCAAAGATTGCTCCAATGGAGACATCGCGGACGATACGTACCATTTATATAAAAGAGACGTAGAGATGATGAGAGAACTTGGAATCGATTATTACAGATTCTCTCTGTCTTGGACTCGACTAATGCCCACCAGCTTTCCGGATCAAATAAACCCGGCAGGCGTGGAATTTTACAATAACTACATTAACGAAATGCTAAAATATAATATAACACCTATGATCACGCTGTACCATTGGGATTTGCCTCAAAAGCTGCAGGAAATGGGCGGTTGGACAAACCCTAGCATTGTTGACTGGTTCGCTGATTACGCTCGTACTGCATTCGAGTTATTCGGAGACAGAGTCAAGTTCTGGATCACATTTAACGAGCCACATGTATTCTGCTATTACGGCTACGGTGACGTAAGCATGGCGCCGCAA
Organism: Cydia amplana; assembly: GCF_948474715.1. Lineage (NCBI taxonomy): Eukaryota > Metazoa > Arthropoda > Insecta > Lepidoptera > Tortricidae > Cydia > Cydia amplana. The sequence continues at coordinate 5,509,820 of NC_086073.1, forward strand.
CTAAATATAAAGGGGGTAGCAGAGTATTTATGCTCTAAGAATATGCTTATGTCGCACGCTAAAACTTGGCATATGTATGACGAGGAATACAGATCGAAACAGAGCGGCACAGTTAGTATTACGTTGAGCTCCACTTGGTATGAACCAGAAGATGAAAACAATCCCGAACATATTCAAGCCGCTGAAGATGCCAACCAATTTGATGTAAAGACTTTGCTCGTATATTAATTAAATGAATATTGTTTAAACGCTTAAACTTACTACCTAACTTATTTTTAACGCATTGTTTTTCTTCACTGCAGTGGGGTCAATACGCTCATCCCATTTTCTCGGAGAATGGAGGTTATCCACAGGAAATGGTAGACAATATAGCTGCTAAGAGCGCGGCGCAAGGGTACTCCAAGTCCAGATTACCCGAATTTACCGAAGAAGAAAAGGCATACGTTCGCGGGACATCCGACTACTTCGGCCTGAATCATTACTATTCGAGATTAACGTACAGAAATGAAACTGCCTACGGATATCATGCCACTCCTTCTTTCTGGGATGACATCAATGCAATTACATACGTATCAGAAGATTGGAAAATTGGAGCATCAGATTATGTTAAAGTAAGTTGCTTTTACATTTATCTCCTGTAGATATAAAAATTTGTCTTCCTTTGAATAATGTATACTTACCAGTAGTGTCCTTTAGTTAAGCAAAAGCCTCAAGTCGAGTGTATTCCGGCCATGAAAAGGTCACCTACGGCGTTCTCTAAATAAAAGATTTCCTTTGGCAAAATTAATCTTTGCGTTACTAAAATAATATTTAAAAGAAGTGGATCCACCCACAGATTTTTGATGCAAGTTTTTTTAAGCGTCGGCAATGACTGAGGTTAATAATTGTTTAAGTTTAGGTTCTAAGTCAAGTTTAGTATAATTTTCAACTAAATCAAAAATGTAGTAGACGTAGATTTCAACTAAATTGGTTCAGCGGGGCGTGAAGAGGAATGAAAAAAAAAATTTTTTTTCATATTTTATGTGATTTTCGGAATGGTGTACTGAGACCCGCGCAGGTCCCGCCGTGTGTGTACATTGAGTTCTTTTCTCGCTGGAATTTGTTGAATTTTATTTCTTAGGCTTTAAAATTTTGGGCAAATTCTAAATAGGTAATACAATCACAATAATAAATTCTAGTACACGCCATGGGGATTCTACAAAATCCTAACAAAGATAAGGAAGGATTACAACAACCCGCCGGTGTACATCACGGAGAACGGTTTCGCGACGCTGGGAGGGTTGGAGGACGAGGACCGCGTGCAGTACTACCGGGGCTACCTGGACGCCATGCTGGACGCCATCGATGAGGGCTCCGACGTCAGGGGTTACACCGCCTGGAGCATCATGGACAACTTCGAATGGATGCAGGGTTATATGTAAGTATTAGCTGTCTGTCTGTATGTTCGCGACAAACTCAATAACTACCTACTGAACGGATTTTCATGCGGTTTTCACCTATCAATACAGTAATTCTTGAAGAAGGTTGGTTGTATAATTTAAGTGGTCTGATGTATATAATATTGTAATTATGTAAAATATTGTATACCCGGAAAGGGTAGCTGTGTGACTATGTATCAATTTAACATCTTGTTTGACACGGTAAACAATAAACATTAACAAAAAAAAAATCGGTCGGGGGGGGTCGCTATAGTGATTGCTTAATGTCTTTTTTGTTATTAATTTAACCTAAACTAATAATTAACTAGACATCCTACTCGCCCTAAAAGTGGTTATTTTATTATGACTACTAAATAATATGTCCAATCTGTGAAATCTGTTGTTAAAAAATAGGTAGTTATATTGTTGAGCCAGTTTATTTATTACCCTCATATTTGTTAAATGTGAAATATTCCGTTTATGTATGTTTTTTATATCCCAAAAACTTCACCTACTTAGTATTTCTATTTGTTTTCTGATCTGTTCGGCAGAGAGCGGTTTGGTCTGTACGAGGTGGACTACACGGACCCGGCTCGGCCGCGCACCCCGCGCAAGTCCGCCTTCGTCTACAAGGAAATAGTCCGTTCGCGCACTCTCGACCCCCACTACGAACCCACTGCTACTGTCATGACTATCGACGAAGGACATTGATTGATAACAAACTAGATAGTAATGAATCGCTTTCGTTACGACATATAATTATATCCCTAGGGTTATAACTATATAACGGCTTTATCTATCTTACTGCGACATGGTCATTATTTATTAGTTTGTTTCAATCGACAAACCTAAGCCCATTAGCAAAATTAACACACACAGTAGTAGAGTAAATAATACATTATTTTGCGAAAAGCACTTAAATGTTTAGGTAATCGGCGCGAGTGACTTAAGCAACACTCCGCACACTCGGCGGGGTATATTTCAAACAAACGTGACTGGTAAACTTTGACTTAACTTAAAACGTTCCTCGTCGCTTTAAGCGTTAAATTTCGTCGCTATATAGAAGTTGTACATAATACGTACATTCGTTTTCAAATTTTCGTCATCAGTGACACAATTTTGACTAACATCTACTTCTCGATTTTCCTCCTCGTTCTCTTAATACGGCTACTACTCAGGCTTTACGAAGAAACTACTTACAAAAAAGGAAAACGAGAGCATTAGGTGCCTTTTTTACTCGCCGCAGTTAGTATATTTTATTTACTATTTCAAATGCCAACATTATTGATTTCAAGTGATTTACACATATATATGTATCTACAATAAGCATACAACACATACACACAACATAAACACATTAAAATTTGACAAATACATAGATATAATACAGTGGTAGCCAAACTATTCAATTTTAGGTACCATTGTATCACACTTGTAGCGGAATGTAGTCCCTCACAGTGGAGCATTATGGGACAGTCTGGTTTTTCCGCTATCACTCTCAAGACGGTGTTGGGACTGTCCCGCACCCGGCGCGCCGCGCCCACTATGCTTGCTAGAAAATAATTGATTTACGACCTTTAAGTGAGTGCACTCACGACGACGATCATGATGACGATAGACACATCATTGATAATCGTACTAGGCAACCGCTCTTAACTGGCAGTTTTGAAGATGGCACAATAAGTGCAGTCATAATAATATGTATCTACTTACACGCCCGCTGAAAACACGTTCATAAAAACATGTTTACGGGTCCTCTCCTCACATGTTCCGTACACCTGGAATTTAATTTCTTGTTCTGAAACTGTTATGGATTTGATCTGTCAGCTGTTTACATGTTAATGTCACTTTCTGTTGCATAACGAAATATAACTTCAGGCCTCGCAACCCGCTACTGATACATGTCGGTAAGTACATTACATACCTAAATATCTATTATGTAATATGTTGGTAGTATGAGAGGTGTTACGAGTGGGCATGACAACAAGACCCGTTGTTTTTAAACACTTTAGATAATATACTTATTGCAAGATGTGCATATGATCTTTGGCCGTTTTATCAATCTCTGATATGATAGTGTCTTATATTTGGGGAATTTGTGTTCTTATCTAACAATCTAGATACGCGGCAGCGTGTCAAGCCAAGTTCAAAAGAAGAGAACTGCCGACGCAGCGGCTATGTGTTATATTATTACACGAACCATTTGGAGCCACTTTTGACCCCTACGTAAGTTAACAAATCTATTAAACATAAACATATGAAATTTGGTTCATTTATTAAGGCTAACTAGAAGCCCAAATTTCATGAATATAGCTCAACCGTAACCGGTAAGATACATACATCTAAAAATTGGGAATTTTTCTCACTGACTTATTGACTCATATACTGACTGACGTACGTACTGACTCACCTAACATCAAAAACCTAAACACTTCCAGATTACCTAGCAAGTTAAAATTTGGCATCCAAATGGGCAGTTGTGTGAACACAACACTGAAATAAAGAAACAGTGATTTTTTTGCGATTTGTATTATTTTCTACGATTAGTTTTTATACCAAGAAACTAAATTTTAGAATTGTAACATAAACGGGGTGGTCCCATTGTTTCCCATAAAGTTTTAAGTCATAATGTATTGTTTGTCATATTATCATTAGTCATAAAACTGAAACCGTTAACATTTCAGGATTTTCGTTAGGTTATCCTATAGATAGGTTAGGTTAGGTTTGTTTTATGGCAATCCTGGACCTGAAAAGTGACGCGTTTCTGAACCAAATGAATTATGACCAACGAAAATGCGGGCAAACAATACATTATGGCTTAAAACTACTTATTTGAGAAACAATAGAGCCCCAACATAAACAAATACAAATATCGTGCACTTAAAAACTAGCCAAGTCAAATCCTGAACTTTAGTTACATCCCAAGCGAAGCTAGAACTTGACACCCATATAAATCAAAATTATTTTTCCGGCGAACTTAAAACGACGCATATTCTTAAAATTGAACTTGGCTCTCATTTCACATTTATGTTTTTGATGGGATATACATATATAAACACTGTGCCAATGGACTATCTTCATAAAAGATTTGAGAACAGTAAAATGTGGAAAGGCGTGCTGTGAGTATTATAATATTAGGTACCTACTTTATTCTTAGGTAGAAGTGGTATGGGTAGCAGGTATGGGTTCTTAGCTTCAAAGTCCGGGAGATAGGTGTGTTACCCTTTAATGTATACCGTGGAATGCAGCTAGGCTGCGTAAATCAGTATGTAGGCATAACATCATCAATAACTTTTTGGCTTTAGAAATAGTAACTATTGACCAGTTGTTTCCATTTCTTTTTTGTAAATCAGAATTTGAATGCCAAGTTTCATTATTTTTTTAGATGGGGACTATATTTTGGGATTTTCATAAAAGAGGGTGCCGTACTGGGTATAGTTGTAAATTGTAATGCACATTAACGCGGCCTTTATTTTTTAAATTTATAGCCATTAAGTTCAGGTATATGGTAGGTATGATGTATACACGTACAGTATATTTGATTTTCAGTTTAAGTACAGTTCTGCTTGTCTTGGCCGAGAGCAAATCGGCCGGCAGTCGGTACGAGCCACGCAAGGTCCCGGACGGGTTCCTGTTCGGAACGGCCACTGCTTCCTACCAAATAGAGGGCGCTTGGGATGAAGATGGTACGTTATAAATGTGCTCGAATAAACGTAACATAAATTATAAATACCCTACTACGGTTAAAAAGAGTATTACGCTCTTAGACTTACATATAAGGCTTAACGATCTTTAATTTCTTACAGGGAAATCGGAAAATATTTGGGACCATTTAACTCATACCGATCCTTGCGCTATTAAAGATTGCTCCAATGGAGACATCGCGGCCGACTCGTACCATTTATATAAAAGAGATGTAGAGATGATGAGAGAACTTGGAATCGATTACTACAGATTCTCTCTGTCTTGGACTCGATTAATGCCTACCAGCTTCCCCGATCATATAAACCCGGCAGGCGTGGAATTTTACAATAACTATATCAACGAAATGCTAAAATATAATATAACACCTATGATTACACTGTACCATTGGGATTTGCCACAAAAACTGCAGGAAATGGGCGGTTGGACGAACCCTAACATTGTTGATTGGTTCGCCGACTACTCTCGTACCGCATTTGAGTTATTTGGAGACAGAGTAAAGTTCTGGATCACATTCAATGAGCCACATGCTACCTGCCGTCTCGGCTACGGTGACGTGACCATGGCGCCGCGACTAAATATCAAGGGGGTAGCAGAGTATTTATGCTCTAAGAATATACTTCTGTCACATGCTAGAGCTTGGCACATGTATGATGAACAGTACAGATTGAAACAGAGAGGCACCGTTAGTATTACGTTCAGTTCTACTTGGTACGAGCCTGAAGATGAAAACAACCATGAACATATTCAAGCCGCTGAAGATGCGAACCAATTTGATGTAAGGACTTATATTTTGATATTGAATAAAAACTTATTAACATTTTTTTTTACATATGTATTGTGTTTATTCTCAGTGGGGCCAATACGCCCATCCTATTTTCTCGGAAAATGGAGGCTATCCACAAGAAATGGTTCAAAACATAGCTGCCAAGAGCGCTCTGCAAGGGTATCCTAAATCCAGATTACCCGCATTCACCGAAGAGGAAAAGGCATACGTTCGCGGGACATCAGACTACTTCGGCCTGAATCATTACTCTTCGAAATTAACATACAGGAATGAATCTGTACACGGATATCATGCCACTCCTTCTTTCTGGGATGACATCAATGCAATTACATACACTTTAGAAGATTGGGAATTTGGAGCATCAGGTTTTGTTAAAGTAAGTTGCTTTTACATTTTTCTCCTGTAGGTATAAAAATTTGTCTTCCTTTGAATAATTTATACCAGTAGTGTCCTAGTGTCCTTTAGATAAGCAAAAGCCTCTAGTCGAGTGTGTTCCGGCCATGAAAAGGTCACCTACGGCGTTCTCTGAATAAAATATTTCCTTTGGCAGAATTAATCTTTGTGTTACTAAAATTTATTTAAGAAGTGGATCCACCCACAGATGTATGATGCAGGTTTTTTTAAGCGTCGGCGATGTCTGACGTTAATAATTAAAGGCATGCTTACAAAAACAACATAACTGACTACACTGGTTGACACCTGAAACGATTAACAATGTTCTTAAAAAAGTGTCAACCGCTCTAAGCAGTTATGTGGTTTTTGTAAACATTCCTTCAATTGTTTAAGTTTAGGTTCTAAGTCAAGTTTAGTATCATTTTCAACTAAATCAAAAATGTAGTAGACGTAGATTTCAACTAAATTGGTTCAAGGAGCGTGAAGAAGAATGAAAAAAAAACTATTTTTTAAATATTTTATGTGATTTTCGGAATGGTGTAGTACTCACACGGTCCCGCCGTGTGTGTACATTGAGTTCTTTTCTCGCTGGAATTTGTTGAATTTTATTTCTTAGGCTTTGAAATTTTGGGCAAATTCTAAATAGTTAATACCAATACCATCACAATAATAAATTCTAGTACACGCCATGGGGATTCTACAAAATCCTAACAAAGATAAGGAAGGATTACAACAACCCGCCGGTGTACATCACGGAGAACGGTTTCGCGACGCTGGGAGGGTTGGAGGACGAGGACCGCGTGCAGTACTACCGGGGCTACCTGGACGCCATGCTGGACGCCATCGATGAGGGCTCCGACGTCAGGGGTTACACCGCCTGGAGCATCATGGACAACTTCGAATGGATGCAGGGTTATATGTAAGTATTAGCTGTCTGTCTGTATGTTCGCGACAAACTCAATAACTACCTACTGAACGGATTTTCATGCGGTTTTCACCTATCAATACAGTAATTCTTGAAGAAGGTTGGTTGTATAATTTAAGTGGTCTGATGTATATAATATTGTAATTATGTAAAATATTGTATACCCGGAAAGCGTAGCCGTTGTGACTATGTATCATTTTAACATCTTGTTTGACACGGTAAATAATAAACATTAACAAAAAAAACGGGGGGGGGGTCGCTATAGTGATTGATTAATGTCTCTTTTGTTATTAATTTAACCTAAACTAATAATTAACTAGACATCCTACTCGCCCTAAAAGTGGTTATTTTACTATGACTACTAAATAATATGTCCAATCTGTGAAATCTGTTGTTAAAAAATAGGTAGTTATATTGTTGACCCAATTTATTTATTACCCTCATATTTGTTAAATGTGAAATATTCCGTTTTTAACACGCTTTTATTAGGTCGACCTGTATGTAACTAACATGTAATGGAATCTTGCAAGTTAAATTTGATCCACTTCCCGGTTTCCGATTGAGCTGAAATTTTGCATACACATGTAAGTCGGGTGACAATGCAATATTATGGTACCATCGAGCTGATCTAATGATGGAGACAGGAGGTGGCCATAGGAACTCGACCTGTATGTAACTAAATTGTAATGGAATCTTGCAAGTTAAATTTGATCCACTTCCCGGTTTCCAATTAAGCTGAAATTTTGCATGCACATGTAAGTCGGGTGACAATGCAATATTATGGTACCATCGAGCTGATCTGATGATGGAGACAGGAGGTGGCCATAGGAACTCTGTGATGAAACAACGCAACCTAATTGTGTTAGGGGTTTTTAGAATTGTCTCGATGAGTATTAGTTGTCTGTCGTAAGAAAAGTACAGTCAGCGATAAAAGCGTGTAACAAAAATGAAATTTTTGCCAAAAACTTTTTACAATTAGGTATGTTTTTTATATCCCAAAAACTTCACCTACTTAGTATTTCTATTTGTTTTCTGATCTGTTCGGCAGAGAGCGGTTTGGTCTGTACGAGGTGGACTACACGGACCCGGCTCGGCCGCGCACCCCGCGCAGGTCCGCCTTCGTCTACAAGGAAATAGTCCGTTCGCGCACTCTCGACCCCCACTACGAACCCACCGCTACTGTTATGACTATCGACGAAGGACATTGATTGATTGATTGGACATTGAAGCTTAAATAAAATAAGAACTATTTTCATTTATAATTTAATTTTTAACTTTCCTACTTAATTTATAAATAGAACGTCTTACACAAGCCGCCTTGGAAAAGCTGGACATATCGAAACAGCACTAAATAACTCTCTACTAGTATAGGTACTTATAAATTCTAACTTCCGTGTACGTGTGTCGATTTGCAACGTCTAGGGCTGTTTATGCTTATTTATATAAATATGCTAAGGCGCTAAGGGAAATTGCTAGTAAATTATTTTATTCGAATGCTTTTTCCATAATACATTATACGACAACGGCGTACCTTTTCGATACTAAATAAGTAAGTGCCTATAACCTATAAAACAGAAGCCTATAAAAGTTATTAGAGCATCCCCCAATGCTTTTGTTGGTAAAATGCGAAGGAAATTGCTAAATCACATTACAGGGCAAGCGGTCTTCTATTGTACAAAAAGTGCCTCCGATATGTAAAAGTATAATAGGTAGGTTACGTAACCCGTTCACTGCGTTTGATGCTATATCACGCTTTATCGCTACGAAACGTTTTCACTACTTAGCGGAAAACAGTGCTACGAAGGTACAATATAGCGTAGCCAATTTTGCTTTTACCTATAGTTTTATTAAAGACTGACATTCATATGATAATAAATACACGTTCGCACGATAATGCACGTTTTATTATCATAATATTAATAAGTATTAGCCTTTAATTATTATAGAATATATTTACTTTCTAACTTATGGCTGATGAATAACTCAGTTCATTACTATCGTTCCTTTGATATCTACAAGACGCCCCACGGTGTATTTAGAAGTAGGTATATGGTTAGGTATCCTGAACGTATCTACAATCTCTCCCTATTTTAAAAGATGACAAGTATGACAGGTGACACTTGACAGTGAACACTTTATCGTGCTGATAAGAAACGTTACAATCAGGGTTCGAATATATATATCAATGATTGTTATCTTGATAATTGTCGTGATTTTTATGCCTGATAATTATCGTTTTGATAATAACCTAATAAAATGTATAAAAATATAGCAAAAAACGTCCAATTATTTTTTACTATCAAAGAATTCAAAGAAAATAAATATAGCATCATCCATACTTATCGGATAGGTATCACGAATCGTCTTATCCAATATTTATCGGATAACATGATTAAAGGACCAAATGACACTATTAAAACGATTTCCAGTCATCTAAAAATAACTTTTCACTAAAGAGACATGCAATAGTAAATACTTGCCATAAAGTGCAGTACAAAGGAAGCTTTGTGTAACCTTTAAGAAAGTAAAGTCATTATAATGCAGGGAGTGAAAGTTCGTAGGTCATAGTCATAGGGACATAGACTACCGCCTTTGGACACGTTAATATTAGGATAGGAAAGACGCAGATTTGCTATTTAATACGATAGGTATATGCCACTACTACATTGCAGTTAAGTACCTACATTTTTGATATTTTCTACTTACATCCGAGTAGGGGGCCGATTTTTGAAATTCGACCGCTCTCGATTTCATTTATTTCGTTCAGTAATATCTCCACTAGGCATGTAAATTCTATTAATAGAATTGAAAACGAGTGGTCAATACCACTAGATTCCCAATTTCAATCACTCGTATTTCAAAAAACAGCATTTCGCCGTTTTCCACCGATTTTCGAGTGACGAAATCGAGCGATCGAAATTCAAAAATCGGCCCCTGGGTCGTAAAAAATTGGGACACGTAAATGCTATACAAAAAAGGGCGTGCCGTGATACTAAGTTACCATATGATTACTGTCGAAGCGCTTCAGCTTTTTCAGCTTCAGATTTAACAATTTGTTACGGTTTTTAACGGGTTTTATATGACCTTGACGGTCGTCTTGGTGATTGGCGCGCATCTCACTAGGGCTTCCAAATACCGGACTTCTCACAATACCGGAACTGTCTTCATCAATACCGGGATCCCGGGATCCCGGTATTGGATATGAATCGCTTAAAAATATATAGTTTTATTAAAAAGGAGAATTAGAAAGGCTCACTGAAATACCAGATATGTCCTAAAAGCTATTACAACAATAAACAATTAATGCCGCCATCTGCAATAACTTTATTTCGCACTCCAGGTTGGCAATAATTTTATCCAATTTGTTGACTTCACCTCACCAGTCACATTTGTAGTCAAACTTAACTCAAAATCGGTTTGCCATTATTACAGTTATCCTTGCTCTTTCGTTTTATTTTTTGATAAAATTATAAGAACTAATTAGTTAATGTCACTATCATCATATTCATCACTCACATAACTTCAGGATTCATCCACCACCAACCACCAAATATCTGACGCATAGGCAACGATCTTGTTTCAATAATAAAATGAGGGTTAGAGACCAGTTAGAGTTAAACCAAGTAAAGTCTGCAACGATTTTGATAGCATACGCAGTACGCAGTGCAAGTGTTATTTGTACGTCATAATTTCATAGAATTTTGACGTTTAAAATAACACTTGCACTGCGCGTGTTAACAAAATCGTTGCAGACTTTTCTTGGTCTAACTCTAGATGCGTCTGACGTTTAGTAAGCTTTGGAATTTTTTGATACAGCCGAATATATTGAATTTAAAGTGTTTATACTGCGCATTTCCCTCATTTTTTAAAATACTGGGATCCCGGTATTGCCTTTAAAAATACCGGTATTGAAAAATGCGTCTAAAAAGACGGGATCCCGGGATCCCGAAATACCGGGATCCCGGTATTGGAAGCCCTACATCTCACGCACCGCGGCCTTTTTGTTTAATTTAGCATGCACCAATCAGCATTGAGCGTTTTCTAGGACGTATCAAAACCAGTTCAAAACCATAACAAATTGTATAATCTGAATCGGGCTCCGGGAGTGGTCGGCTTATAGAATACATATAGTTGCATTATGTACTCGTAAGTGATCTGTGTCGTAGGCAATTTCGCAGGGTAGGGGTTAGTAGCGGGTGGCGCCACAATGGAATATACCTACTTGTTACACGCTCTCTAGCCTAGACTAATACCGTACTAAATGGCAAGCCTGACTGCACATGGCAGTATTAATTTGCACGATATGTCAGTGCACCGTACGGTCACTTGACAAGTTAAGCCAGTAATACCTACTTATAATTAGCAAAGATTGATTGACTGTAGTCAATAGTTTACGTCTGACATCCAGTGCCCACAAAAATTATGGCGTAGTACATACGCCATCTGGTTCAGCTGCATCGAAATTGGTAAATAATTCGTAATGGACTACTTCCCACTTTTTTAATACGTTAATACCATCATGGTAAATTATAGATGAGAAAAGAAAATAGATTTCAGGCAATAATGGCAAACATCTATTTAATAAAATGTCTACAGATGACTGGGCAAACACAGGGAAAAGATTTTAGAATAAAATGTAACTAAGACCATGTCGACCTGTATATTTATTCGTAATATTTATAGCGGTCAGACAGTGTCACAAACATTACTCGTTTAAATTAACATGATTGTCGTTTTTAAATGAGACACATCTAGCAAATGCATTCAAAACAATGCCCCCCCACTTGTGTTTTCACTAAGTACACGTCAAAACAAATAAAATGCAGGCCATGTAACTTACATTACATGATGTAAAAGAACACATATTTGTGACTTTATTTGTCCCATCAACAAGGTGCTATGGTTATATGAAACAATCAAGGTCCTTATAGGCATTGTCGTCGGGCGGACGCAGCCTCCGTGCTTATTATTGGTTACACTTCGTATAATGAACACCTCCATTGTGAAGCCTCCACAATGACGCTCGAGGCTTCCCCAAGATCTTTAACACAAATGTCGACCTATTTTTTTAAACCCCGAAAAATTCAGCGCAGTTATTTGTTTAAGTAATATTAGGTACCTATTAAAAGTACGACGTTGGCAAATATACATTGATTGTACATTGTACCTATAAGATATGTAAACTGTGTGAATCCTAAGAAAAGTTAATGTTCTTCGAATTTGACAGCTGGTGTAGATGGCGGCTCTGTACGCACCAACTTTGACGTTGGTGAATATTGAGTTTAAATCTATTGATACAAAGTGAGAACGCATTGTGTTGGGCCAGGCATTGCCATACAATTGCCTGTACCTTTACCATTGACTTATATATTACTTCGTAAGGACACGCGATTAGTTGATGAGTTCGCATCACACGCGCGATTGGCCGCAACTAGCTGCGTTAGACTTAGATATGAGCGCCGATAGGCATGTAGCCGGCGGCGGCGCGCCGGTCAAAATTGGTCGGCGGCGACGGCGAATCGGCGGCGTGGCCTTGAAACACCTTTGATTAATGAAAAAATAATTCAAACCAAAATTTTACCGAAAAAACATGTTTTTGCTGTAAGAAACTTATGAAATAAATGCATTTTTTATTTTCAAGGATAATTTATTGAATAACGGTACGAAAAAAATTGATATCGTATAAACTGTGGATAAGCGGTATCGCGCGGCATCAGAGGCGGTCTTAATCTTGGCGAGGCTCTGGCCGGAATCAGGGAAACGTCTTGTCGACAGTCCAAAGAAAATTGAGCTCCGTCATTAACCAATATCGACCCAACAAAACCGATTTATGTCAAAAAGTGAGGCCCAACGCCGAGCTCCATGTAACACCGAAGACTTGATTTCGACGCCTCCCAATGCGAGGCCAGAGGATGAGCTGCAGGTAAGCATACAGCTAAGAATCGAACGCTAAGTGTAAGGTTGGCTGACGGCCGAACGCCTGGAGCGCCGATTGCGGCGCGCTTCTGTGCGAGGCCGAGCTGCAAGAGAGCAGAGCGAGGGTGCAGGCCGATAAAGACAGAAGCCATAGTGTTAAAGATCTGGAGCTTTCCTGCGGGCGCATTCGTGCGACGCCAAAGGCCGAGCTGCAATGGAGCTAAGATTGGATAAGGACCAATGCTCAAGCGTTTTAAAACGGACCGAAAGTTGAGCTCCATACAGGGTCAAAAACTTGCAGGTTCAGATAGCGGCTTAATTCCATGCGAGCGATGCAAGGCCAAAGATTGAGCTGCGAGAGAGCAAAGCTTGAAATTTGAATAGTGGCCAAGTTTAATTGAGACCCGATTCCGACGCCCTTCCGTGCGAAGCCAACGGCTGGACATTTGGACGTGGAAACGCTTAATATCTCAAAATTAACCAAATTGTATACCTTTTAAAGACGTTTAACCATGCTTGCAATCGTTAAATTCGCGGTAAATGACGGATGGTTAGCTGGCAAAATTAGTTATGCATTGGATCGGTAATCCAAAGATGTGGGTTCGAGTGTCACGTTAGCCAGAGTTGATCACAGTTAATTTTTTCATTGTGATTGACATATGTCAATCACAAACACAATATGTCTAGTGTATATATACAATCTATAAATTGTAATGCGGAACTTTCCACAATAAAAATGGAAGGAAATCAGTATGTTTATTACAAGCATATTGATGTTAAAATTGATATTAAATAATTTCGTTTCCCCAAGACTAGTAGCGCGGTTACTAGACAGATTAAGTTTGCATTTGCCTTCGATTTTTTTTAATTATATGGGCCTAAAATACCTTTTGAATGCCTATAAACTATTCGAAGTGGCGCCGTTAATGATCTAAACTCGATTAAAAATATATTATCTGATTCTGAAAGTAGTAGTAACTACCAAGGTCACGCCGATGCCACGCCGATAGCGCAGCGTCGGCGGCGCGAAAATTTGGTCGGCGGCAGCGGAGCGCCGGCGCGGCGCTCATATCTAGTTAGACTGCACGATTGGCTCGAATTCGTGAGTGACACCGCTGAACTAGCACCATTCTTCGTAAGGCCCGTCCTTATATATGTCAAAGGCCTTTACATATTTTACTTCGGCGCTATACGTACGTAGAGTAAAACATAATCGATCGGCTGGGGTCATCATTTCGTGCGACACTATCGGCCGTAGTAAGCCGTCAATGTATTTTCCACGTTGCGGATACAATTGCTGGCCTCTCGCCAAGTTATCTGAGACGTACAAACAATCCAGCCGTTGTGTAATGTGTAACTGACACAAATACTTTCATATATCAACAATATTTATCCCTTAAACAATGTGTGTGTAAATCTGTCAACGTGACTTTTAACACGTGTTTGCCTTATTTTAAGCATTTAGCATTTGGGCAACCGAGTTCTGCTTAGGTATGTACAAATACAGACAGGAACAACATGTTTTTTATAGGTACCAAGGTTAGCGTCCTACACCGTTTTTATGGTTCCGTACCGAAAGGGTAAAAACGGGACCCTATTACTAAGAATCCACTGTCCGTCTGTCTGTCACCAGGCTGTATCTCATGAACCGTGATAGCTGTCTAGTCTAGACAGTTGAAATTTACACAGATGAATGTATTTCTGTTGCCGCTATAACAACAAACACTAAAAAGTACGGAACCCTCGGTGGGCGAGTCCGACTCGCATTTGTCCGGTATTATCGTTATCATGACCATAAGTTCAGTTTGAAATAGGATATCAAACTGAAAGACACGCCTTTTCAAAGAGGGCACGGCAGCGTGCCAAAGGAATCTCGAAACGGGAGGCCACAAATGCTAGTGCTGCAAGATGTGATCTCGACTTTGATGTACCTAATTGTGCCACTATTCAAGCCAGCTGTGGTAACTCAGTGTAAATATACAATATAAAAAACAACGGGTTGCACTCCGGGAGTGCCGACCGAAGTGAAAACTCAATGACATCTTACGTCTTACCTCTTAGTTTAACATTTTTTCCCCACCTAAAAAAGTGCACAGCGCCGCTAAAGAAGTTTTCACTTCAATAATATGTAATGATCTAAAATAAAATATAAAACCTAAACTATGTAAACAATATTAACAATCAGTTTTATGTTGATATATAAATGGGTTAACAAGAAGCAGTAAATTTAAAGTGAAAATATAAATATCGCAAAAGCTTCTATGGAATCGTAAAAGTCGTAAAGCCGGACATAAATAACTCGAAATTTATTCTCGTTTATTCACCTTTGGTTTTGTAAGTCGGCACGGCGAACAGACAGATGATGGTAAAAACCGGCCAAGTGCGAGTCGGACTCGCGCACGGAGGGTTCCGCACCATCAACAAAAAATTGAGCAAAACAAGCAAAAAAACGGTCACCCATCCAAGTACTGACCCCGCCCGACGTTGCTTAACTTCGGTCAAAAATCACGTTTGTTGTATGGGAGCCCCACTGAAATCTTTATTTTATTATGTTTTTAGTGTTTGTTATTATAGCGGCAACAGAAATACATCATCTGTGAAAATTTCAACTGTCTAGCTATCACGGTTCGTGAGATACAGCCTGGTGACAGACGGACGGACGGACGGACGGACAGCGGAGTCTTAGTAATAGGGTCCCGTTTTTACCCTTTGGGTACGGAACCCTAAAAACGGGCATCTCGGAAACGGGACTTTTTAAAATCTAAATTGAATGTTAATGACCTCATTAGATAAGAATGACTTGAAGATTCATCGAAAATTGATTGCATAATTAAGGTTCACAATTTCAGGAGGATTGCTTTTATTATTAGACTAGCTCTTAATGGGTACAGAATACTTTTTTTATGTTATACCGTAAAATGGGGTGAGTAGGGTCAAAACTGAAATTCAAACCTCGATAACATTTTATTTTTACATATGAAAACTGAATGGTGTATATAATAAGTGTTCAGGACGTTTGTATTTTAGTTTTTATTTTATTTTGGGTAGTTCCATTTCATAACTTTGACGATAAAGGGGAAAACCCACCTCACCCCGTAGTGCCTCGTATTTGGGGTGAGAGGGGTTTTCATACAAAGGTGATTTTGGAAGATTGTTGGATCGATTTTTTTTTATTATGCGTAATGCGTATTACTATTTTACTATAGCTCCATTTTAAATTGGAATACATTATTTTTGTAGCAGCAGCCTTAAAATCCCTTCTCACCCCCCTCTCAAATCTTCTCTCCCCATTCATAACCCACCTCTCCCCGCGAAACCTACTCACCCCGTTTTACGGTAACTACTTATTAACTTTTCAATAAAGTAGAACAATTGGGTCAACCTATATTTTATTTCATGTCTGATATTATCGTCATTGCTGTCTGACAGATAAGAGTAGAATAGAGTCTGTACGGAAAGAGAAAAGGCGTAGAATACATTCCAATACATTGGATCCCATACATTTCACGACTCTTCTCTTTCCGCACAGACTCTAGACAGAATATTTATTTGTGGATTATGCATGGGCCGTAATTAAGGTACCTACTTATCCTCGTCGTAGTCATCGTATTAGTGAATGATTGTTTTTATCAACAATCCACAAGTTTAGTAGGTACAATGTTTTGGTAAGCTTGATGGTGGAGGTTTCTATCAATATTTTAATACTCAACATCAACTTCAACACAGTAGTGAAAGAAACTTCTCTGTATGGATGATAGGACTTCGTTTTACAAAGATGTTAAAATAGATTTATTTTCAAAATCTTATAAGTTTTATAAATAATAATCCTGACTTAGATTTATTGTACATAAAGTTATTATTGTTCTGATTACATACTGATTTTGATTTTTTCCGACAGAAATTTGTACCAATGAAACAAATTGTATAAGTTCGTTCTTTCGTCTTAGAAATTCCGTAGCTAACAAAACATTATATTTTCTCCCGCGGGTCTAAATGTACACTCTCACTATTTTTCTCTCTCTATCTGGATTTAAATCATGCATAAGTATATAATACTGTTATGAGTGTTATGACAACGGATATAAAGAACAGATAATTTCGGTGGAATGCGCGCAGACGGGAACGCGTTTCTACGCAACCGGTCGGAGAAATGTAGGCAAAGAAAAGATCTCGTCAGATAACGCAAATATAGATATAGGTCCTTGGATAAACAACCACCACTGCAGGACTCAATCGACCAAATCTTGCGAAGTCAGAAAACAAGTAAGTATTAGGTATGTACTTTATAAAACCTTCCAAGATTTCTAAACGACGTAGGTATCGCGAAATGTATCTATATTAAATCACACGGGGTAAAAATTAGCAATATTTCAAATCGAGCTCGATCATTATGATAAAAGCAACCAAAAGCGTACCTATCATTTATTTAGTGCCACAGTTACTGGTTACTGCCAATCGAAAATAGTTTGCCCATAAAATTTGTCGGCATATTCAGTGGGAAACTGTAAAAAAGCGAGAGGCCGGGAGGGCCCTCAGGCGCCCTCGACTCGCTTCATGGGCGTTTCACGAGGCTCGAGCAGCGGTGCCTGCGGAGACTTCTGGTAAACACGCCTTGTCTCGGATTTACATCTCGAGAGTTTCAAGATGTTGAAGAGAATTATTATCAGTGAATAGGCGTAAATTACCTACTAGGTATCTACGTACTTTGTCAAATTAATCTTGAGGATTGAATTGTTATAAAACTTTGCGCAAACGATTTTCATTGCAGTGATTACGAAAATATTTCAAGGCGTTTTTGTCTCTCTTTATGGGCAATTCACATGACCTTTTAATTACCACTGAATTTCTGGTACTTAAATATGCCTTGATTTGATCTTATATGTACAACTTGCTTATACTTATATTGATATATTAGTGCGAATAAGAGATCAAATTAAGAAATATGTATATATATCTCAGTTTCTAATGCCGCTCCATGACTAACTTGAAAGCTGTTGTATTGTAGTGCGTCCTCAGCTGCGTTATTCGAGTTTCAAGTTGTTGTAGGGGGGCCGCTTAGCTAATAGCGTACGTACCATAATTACTTATGACATTAATTACATAATGTAATAAATGTACATAATGCCTATTCACTTACTAATATTACATCGTAATATAGAATTTGCGCAAGTGACTGTGACTTTATAAGTAGTATTTTTACAAATTGTATGTTACTTTACTATCTACAGGCAGTTAGCATTGCAGGCAGCTATAAGTTTAGTAGCCTAGTATGTATATTTATACCTAGATGCTACTAATTTAAGTAGCTATAGGTATAAATTGACATGTAATATTTAAAATATTATAAATAAATGACTATGACTATGACTATGACTATACTTACGGTATACAATTTCACATCATACCATTAATTAAACATTATTCAAACGCGCTTAGGTAGTTAATAGTTGTAATCTTCCCGATTTTAAACCACTTTAAAAGAACGCCTCCTCGCCTCCGTAAGTCAGGCATCAGACCTAGGATATTTTGCTCCCTTTAGTTTGCAGTGTTTGCACTCGGCTATCTATTCTAGACGTTTAAGCTGAGATTAATAGCGCGCGCGAGCAGCGCCGGATTATGATGAGATCGACTTCAGACTTGCAGCTGAAGCATTGAACAGATATATGAACATACCTATAACCACATAGGTACCTAGATAACTCGTCGATATTAGATAAGTAGCGTCTATCAACCATAGTATAAGTTTCATCGTACTTTAAATAGAGAAAACCGGAAGGCCAGCAAAACAAGCACCGATGAAAATCGTCTATATGATGGACAGATCTAGGGCTGCAGTATAATATAGTTGTAGTAGAAGAACGGTGTCGTGTTGTACGGTTTGCGACAAGAACTGATATTTTTAGCACGTTTAAGGAAAGGACGACTCACGCTCTAGAATGGTCTGGGTCCGGGCCGAGGCGTTAGACGCTTTGTTTTCTATGATAGGTGATCACGGAATGCTTTCTATAGAAAAACTAAAAATAAAGAAAATCGACTTCATAAAGCGCTATTTTATATTCGCTAGCAATTGATATGCTTGAAGTTGGTGCTAAGCCCAAACCCAAACCGTTCTAGCGTGTGTATATGTATTCCTTATTCTGCCCAGAGCAAGTATGTATAATCAATTAATCATTCAAAGCAATCAGGGGTCTTACCATGATGTCTTTATTGCGATTCTGTTTAGGACCTAAACTGAATTGCTAAAGGACGGAGCTACATATAAGTCGCATAACTCACTGCCGTATTGGAACTTCAAGATATTCACAAGAGACGACACGTACTAGATCCATTCTAGATACGTTATAGTTTAGATTTCAACTAGTTCTCTTTTCCTGGCAATTCGGGCAACCAATGTCACTTTTACGATAGATCGTGTTAGATATCTATTAGATGTGAATTAGATCTCTAAGTAATATCTTGTGGAAATCGTTCAAGAGTATCTCCAGAATCGCGGAAATGTCAAATTTGACAGGTTAGATCTTAAACATATCGTTATCGTATCTTGGCGATGTCTAGAAGATATCTAATAGATGTCTATTACAAAATCCGAATCGGGCCGTTAGTCCCTTAGCAATTCAGTTTAGGTCGTAAACAGAATCGCAATAAGACATCATGGTAAGATTGATAAGGCCCCTACTCTCCCATTAACTACGTATATTGTAATCCGTAGCTATGTTATGACGTTTGCGCTTGGCAAACTAACGCCTTGGGATTGGGATGGTTATCTCTTCCTCAATTATATCAACTACCTATGTAGCCGATTAAATTTTTTTATTTCAGACAAGACCACACAATAAATAGACACAATCATCAAAAATACTTAAAACTAGTGGCTCTGTGAGCTGTAGACCTCGCGAGCATAGCTTATTGGGACCGTGCACGATGACAGCGCCACACAGCGGTTTGATCAATCAACAATACAAAGATTTTAATTTATTAAAAAAAAATACGAAGTTTAAGTCGAAGGGATCGAACCCAGACTTTCTGTGTGCAAACAAAAAAAGCGATTGTTTACAAAACGCATGATAGTTCTTAGCTAAGCTGACGAAATACGGCTACTCATTCTCGAGTACAAACTAAATATCTAATACCGCCTAAACCAGAAATACAATTTTCTGCATTTTTTGCCATTTACTATGTGAATATGTCGCAAAAAGAAAATACTCTTATGATATCGATACGACTATTTGTTTAAGCGCGAGGTATCACAACTCTTCCATTTTTGAAAATTTCCAAAAACGGGATCGACAAAAAATTTTTATTTACTCATAGAATCTGGTCACAAAATTTCACAAGAATCGGTTGAGAATTGTGACCTGTAGAGCAGAAACAAAGCAAAATGCCCGAGTCAAAACGTAGACCTTCGCTACGCTTCGGTCAACTAAAAAATATACTAGAAATAACCTTAACTATAAATACAACTAAACCTACACATAAAAACTAATCAAACAACCCACCCCGCATCGCCCCCGATGCAAAGGTGCCCATCACGCTTGCTGCGTTTCGACGTTGAACCGCGATGGACAACCTCTGCGCCAGGAACGACCCGGAGCGGGGGTCAAGACCTCTCTCCCGCAAGCGACGCCCCAGCTCCCCGAGAAAGGTTTTCGCCTCCGCGCACCAGCACCCAGATGTCTCCACAGCCAGGGGAACGAACAAGTAATCCGTTAGCCCCGAATACTTGTCCCTCTTTAGGGACGCCGCCTGCTCAGCGGCTGCTCCTGCCGACCGCACGGTGCGCAAAGGGCCAAGGTGCGTGGCGGCAAATGTGCTGACGCAGGTGGCGTCCCACAAAAGGCACTTCCCTTTTTCCCACGGCACCAGAGTTAAACCGTCCGGTCTTTTGCCATCTGACCGACTAAGGCCCGGCGGATCCAGCACACACGGGACATTGGCTGACACCAGCGCCCTTCGAACAATGTCGTTCAACGCGTGGTGGCGTGGGAACCTCCCCGCGCACCGGCAACAGCTCAAAGCATGGTGCCCGCTGCATACTACCTATTATATCAATGAACTTTGGTAGGTACCTAGTAAGTATATAGTCGCTTGTTAGATTGCCCAATGTCACGCCCTGGATATCGCGATGCCATTGACATTTCCGTCGTTTGTGAGATTGCATGGATAGTTACATTTGGAATTCATCATCATCTTCCTCGCGTTGTCCCGGCATTTTGCCACGGCTCATGGGAGCCTGGGGTCCGCTTGGCAACTAATCCCAGTAATTGGCGTGGGCACTAGTTTTTACGAAAGCTACTACCATCTGACCTTCCAACCCAGAGGGTAAACTAGGCCCGTATTGGGATTAGTCCGGTTTCCTCACCACGTACATAAGTTCCGAAAAACTCATTGGTACGAGCCGGGGTTCGAACCCGCGAACTCCGGATTGCAAGTCGCACGCTCTTAATACGCTAGGCCACCAGCGCTTTTACATTTGGAATTCCATGCAATCAAATGAGATCAATCTCCATCCATACTACTTAAAAAAATAGAACCCTTTGTTTTCCTACTTATATTTAACTGAGCGAATTAATGTTTGGAGTCCACAAAATATCTGGCGCGAAACTAATAATTAGCATACAATGCGTTCGTATAAAATGTTATTTTATATAAGTCAAGACTAAAATATCACACATATATTATCTTATTTTTCATAGTTCCGTAATTACGGAATTGTTCCTTTTAGTTACGTAATTATTAAAAGATCAATAGCTATCCGGAATTACGTTATTACGTAATTACGGAATGGAAGCCCTACTTCTGTTGCAAACAAAAGCCGGGATCAACAGCTTATCGCCTTCCATAACACGAAAGCGCTCAGTTAGTAAACCACTCAGAGCGGTCATTATTTAGTTACTAGTCGAAGCCGAATTAAAGAAAATAACCATTGATTTTAAATAAAACAGCGGTTTTAAAAGAAACATAAGAAACCGTGTGGTGGAAATAGGAAGGCTCGCCGGGAATGTAATCGGCAGCCGCGAACCCGAGGTTCCGGCAGCAACTCCAGTCTATATCCGGGAAATACGCTATATCAAAAATGGTTACATTCCAGTAGCTACCCACACGTACATTCGCCGGTAGGTACCATGCAATATGATGATCGAGGCTCGCTCCAGCTAACACTTTTAAAATAACCTAACAATTCCGAAAAATGCTATCGTATAATTTTGTTTCCGGCTGTGGTTTGACGGGTGTTGCGATAAAATAATAAATCACGCAATATAAAAGGTCAGAGTTATATATTTATGTGAATAAGGTGCTAAAAGATATATTGGTGCAGCTAATGTTACCTAATGACGTTATGATACCAACTCTTTTGGATAACATCTATGTTAAAAAATAAACACGCGTTCCTCCATAGTTAATAAAATGTTCTTGCTTTAATGTTCTATTAAATAATTTCGTATTTCGTGTCATTCAATTTAGTGCCAAATTGAAATAACACGGACATAATCAATATATCAAACCATCATCAATGATAAAACTTAAAAATACTGAACACCATGTTTCGTACGAATGATCCGTTATAATCAAGTAAACTCAGTTGAGTTAATAGACAGTTTCGCGTTATATGCTGAAAATGATAAAAAGAAAGTTTTTCATTTATGCGCCACCGTATAAAACGGTTCAACCCTAATCAGAAGTAATGCCACATAAACTAAATCGTACGCAATCCATTACCCTCAATACCGTAATATGTAAATTTGTACGTCGAATAGATTGCTCATGGGTAGAGGCAGACTCCGCAAGACGTGCATCGAAGTGTCGCGTAGCCATTGTCCACACGAGCGCACACTATAATGGTCTATTTATAATGGTCGGACCATTCAGTGGACATGGAGGACGTGGTCACCGCTCCATTTAACATATGGCTACTTACTTTACTCGCATGTGGACCAAATGCGTTGATGGAATACCTACCTACTGCCGTATTCGAACTTCAAGATATTCACAAGAGACGACACGTACTAGATCCATTCTAGATACGTTATAGTTTAGATATCAACTAGTTCTCTTTTGCAGCGCAATTCGGGCAACCAATGTCACTTTTACGTTAGATAGAGTTAGATATCTATTAGATGTGAATTGGATCTCTAAGTCATATCCTGTGGAAATCGTTCAAGAGTATCTTCAGAATCGCGCAAATGTCAAATTTGACAGGTTAGATCTTAAACATATCGTTATCGTATCTTGGCGATGTCTAAAAGATATCTAACAGATGTCTATTTCAAAATCCGAATCGGGCCCTTACTTACCTACATATATCCAGACACCATATTTTTTTCAGTTTACTTCATTTTACGTACCTATAAAGATATATTATACCTAGAACGTATTTGATAGGTGCCTAAAAGGGCTAAAAAGTAATGTGAATTAAGTATTATGTAATATTATGTAGGTATACAGCGTGTATTTTTAATATTACCTCAAACCGTAACCAAACGTAGGTTTTAGTACTATGAGCCGATATTGCAAGGTAATTTTAAGTTAGTCTTAACCACTAAAGCGTAATGAATTTTTGAAAATTTATCGAGCAGCAATGTATTGCGTACACTTATTTGACACATGGAAGAAAAAGGTCTAGTATTGTTTAGTTATTATCGTTACGTATTTCCTACATGAGACTGCTTGGCAGTCAAAACCGAATCCTTATTGCGTTTAAACATTTTTTTATGTTAATAATATTAACTAGCCAAATTAAAGGCAAAGAATTCTTATTAGAAAACAATCATGACAATACTTACCATTTTATTACAACGTTGTCTTGCAACGAACAAATCACATAATGTTTCATCTCATACTACATTTTTTCTGAATTCTTGTGAAATTGCTATGAAACCAATGATTCTACTATTAAATTAGCATTATTTTAAATTACTAAGCACTGTAAAGAAGATAGTAAATAACGTAAATAATCAACAATCGGTTGACAAGTCAACGTCAATGCCACACTTCAACCCGATACCTACCACAGAAATAGCTACCTACTTGAATAAAAAGTTTGTTCAAGGAGTATTCATTTCATTCAAAATTAAAGTAAAGTATTAATACAAACTACCAACCTAAAGATAACTAATTTCAGCAAACTCGACAGACTACGCATTACTGTTTACTGGCTGGTAAGATATGATGCTATTAAGCACAAAAAAGAAAATAATTTGTTTTGACGTAGATTGTCTTGTAAATCGGTGTCGATAACTTCCGCACACAATTCCAAGACCATCAATTTATTAGTTATCAGGAACTAGCTGAAATTATTTTAATTTATGGCGAAGCCATAGCTTTACAGGCAGCGATTTCCAGATAGTAGGGTACGTTTACAAACTTATACCAAACTCAATGTCTTCTATTATTTACAGCAGTTAAAAGTTCTGTTATCAGTTGTGACTTGTGACGTCACGCCAGTAAGGCAAAGTAGCGATACATTGCGTGATGAATTATTTTGTATGGGAAAAAAAATAATAGTTAACGAGTTTTTTTCTTGCAATATCGGATCATAGCACGAACGCTTAATCACTGTCTCTCCTTAGTTCGCCTATCTAAAATGCATTATCGGGACACATCATTATGTGAATGTGGCCTTGACGATGGAACCCTTAACCATCTGTTCTTGAACTGCCCCCATTTGAATCACTCACATCTCTTCTCTGGTCTTATCTATCAAAAAATCCCTCTTCCGACGCATATGCCCTCTCTTTTAATCCCTAACCCCTCTATATTTCGACTCCTTTCAAATTTTATCAAAATTAATAATCTAAAATTGTGACCCTACCCCGCTCCCTAATCTGATCAATCCTTTCGTAGTTCCTAATCCCGTATTTCAATTTTTTAATATACTTTTTCTTTATCATATTGTCGTGATGCTGGCAAATGCCTTCGTGGCGATAGCCATAAAAAAAAAAAAAAAAAATTCCAAGACCATCAATTTATTAGTTATCAGGAACTAGCTGAAATTATTTTAATTTATGGCGAAGCCATAGCTTTACAGGCAGCGATTTCCAGATAGTAGGGTACGTTTACAAACTTATACCAAACTCAATGTCTTCTATTATTTACAGCAGTTAAAAGTTCTGTTATCAGTTGTGACTTGTGACGTCACGCCAGTAAGGCAAAGTAGCGATACATTGCGTGATGAATTATTTTGTATGGGAAAAAAAATAATAGTTAACGAGTTTTTTTCTTGCAATATCGGATCATAGCACGAACGCCTACGTCTGTTTAAAATTTGAGGTAATATTAAAAATACACGCTGTATGTAATAGGTAAGTATCACTACAAAAGATATTATGACAAACACCGAAGAGAAACACGTGGCCTGCGCTAAAATAAAATGTTATTGTCATGTTTTACTTAAGTACGATTCCGTTTTGCGTGCGTGTTCAAAAAATGTACGGTCTTATTTATGCCAATGTCTTCGTCTGATATATCTCATAATTAATAAAATATGAAGAGTAGAGTAGAGCTCATCGTATAATCCTCAATTATAACAAACAATAATAATATACCTATGTGCTAAGATCTAAAAATGTTTGCGGGCAAGGTCCAGTTGTCCACAGGTAGTACAACTGTAGGAGCGGCGTAAACTTAAATAAAACTAACACACGTAACCTGCGGGGTTACGAATGTCCCTCTGTTTATGGGTAGGTTACAATAGATACGACTGACATTAGAGACATGTCGCCTTATAACAACGCAATAAGGTTCAAAATATAAACAACTTTGACGTCTACTATCGTCCGACCGCACCTTCTGTCCATACCTCAAACGCCACGCGTTATGCATACACTACTGCCGATTAAATATGACACTTGAGGTGGTTGAGTGCGCTTGTTTCCATACAAACGTATCACATAACAGTCATAACACACAGTACCTTCCTATGTTCAAGTAAATCTACCTAAGATACATATAATATGCTTACCTATACATAAGATCAGGGTAAGAAAGCTAAAAATGAAATATGTATAAGTAGCTATAATAAAAATAAACACCAAATCACTCACTTACGTTTTTAAGTTATTGTTATAGAGTCTGTCTAATACATTCCCCGACTCTTCTCTTTCCGCACAGACTCTAACCCTGAAACAAATGTCACGTAAGGTAGAGTCTGTGCGGAAAGAGAAGAGTCGAATGTATGGGTTCCCTTACTTTCCACGACTACAGTTAAAAATGAAGCCCATTTGTTTGTAGATGTCAAACAAATGGGCTTCATTTTTCGTATTAGATGTATCTGTAAATTGATAAATTTGTCTTTTATTTATCTATTCGGTAAACAGGAAACAACTGACGTAATTGGGATTTACGTGCCACAACTTATAGTCGACCTTAAATTTTTTGTGGTAAATTTCATCTTAGGCAATCCGTCCGTGCGAGGTTTCTACCTACCTCTCCTATGTACAGTACAGACAGACGTGGGACGCTGGACAAGGGTTACGTTTTATGTACGGTTATCCGAGTATAATCAAACTTGTAACGGAGCTACGAAGTTTCATTTTGGCAGGCGTGCCGACGCTGTAGGTACGACCTATGCGAAATTGCACTTACCTGCAGGTAAGCAAAAAATTGTTATTTGCGACACAAGTGCGGAAAAGAGGAAATTCGAAACGAGTGGCGATACATTAAAACACGACCGTAGGGAGTTGTGAATTACCTATTCGCACGTGTATGTATATATACAAGGTTTTACAGTACATATGGCACTTAAAACTTTCGACATACACACGGAAAGTGCTATTTCCCGCACTAGTTCGGGAAAGTAGCATCATATGTACTGTAAAAACGATTTTCAAGACCGAAGTGAGCCAATAAGTGCTCCCTAGTTCTTCTTACTATGTTTAGCTTTATGATAAAATAAGATACCTACGCGTGCTCGAAATTCTTTGAAATTAATTAACACCATTTTACCATTGGTCTATCGTCTAACTAAGCCAAGGTATTTCCAATTTTCGATACCAACGATGGCACTGATGAGGTCCGGACTTTCACTCGCGTAACCAGAAATACAGGTTTTATAGCTGTGCAATACAGGGAAATTATATTCTATTACAAGTTCTCGGTCAGTGGCACTATCGTAGGCATGTTTAAATCTATAGGCACTTACCTATGTCGAATTTTCAAGGATAGGTAAGAAAGACTACGACTATCGATAAATTTTGGTCTGTCAATTGTTGATTTAGCAACTATAGCTGATTCCGTATTCCTCGTATATTTTCCACTCCAATAAGTTAATACATATAACAGGCACTTACCTCGGGTACAACAAGTTTCTCTGTCATTCGGCTCTGCTGCGGACCGGCTCACAGGTTAACACATATGAGTAAAACCAATGAGTAAAAAAATAAACTGCCTAATTAAAACTTGTAAATTTTCATAAACTTCTACTGCGACACTTTAGCCTTTTATTTATTATCAAGAATGCGACATTTTATGTTTTAAAATAACGTATTCTCACGCAAACTTGCTATTAATTTACTTCCGATATTGACATGACAAGTTGCAACAATCCATGTGTGATTACACACCTTCGTTATCTATATAATTAATTGATAGTAAATATTTGCCCAAATACCGATTTCGCGACAAATTTTACCGCAATATTGGTCAAACTTTAAACAGTAACACGTAGTCGTGCAATGGGGCAAGGAATGGTTTTAAAATCCATTTAGTAATCCGGCGGTTTTAAGATTTTTTTTACACAAATTTTACGGTTCATTCGGTTTTTGGAAAGTGGAGTGTTTGCGCGCGCCCCTGGAATCGACCGGGCGTCCCGACGCACCACTGAGCGGACTCGCGAGGCTCCCGGCCCGACGCGGCGCGCGCATGCGCCGCCCGGCCCGCGCTCCGCCGCCCGAGCCACAGCCCCTCCATCTCTGCCGAGACAAACACCCTGGCCGTACCTAACCTACCGCACCCAGTAATGTACACACTTCACGTTTATTTGTCGTTCGTTTCCCGCTGTATGATAACCATCACAGTACCGAGTCAGTGACAGCACAAGGATCAAAAAATGACGTCACAAGTCCGCTCACAAGTTCTGCGACGCCGGGACGACTGCTCGTATACTCCGTCTTATTTCATTAACGGCAATGAGACAGCCATAAACCGGCAAATAAAACTGATCTCGGATCTCAGAAGTCGACAGCGAGAGTTATCTCGGTTCCCGTTTTCCCCTACTACTTTCCTTCTGAACTAACAAGTAGATACGTACAACAAGTGATGTTGTTTGGTAACGCGTCGCAATTTATTAAATCATCTTGAACATAACACGAGTAAATTGGTGCTTACACTCTGATGCGAGTGCGAGTCGAAAGGTTCGGCTTTGAATTTGTTTCGGCGCTGAATGTTCTACGTTATTTGGGATGCGGGAATTTCTGGACCCTATTACTCGCGCTATAAATAAAACACGGTCTTGTTATCGATATAAATTTACATAGTCACGTTTTATGGAATAAACATATGATCGAAACACAATAAATATTCACGAGAGTATTATGAGAGAAATTCGGTGTTACAAGTTAGACAGCCAGCGTAAAAACTACTGGCGTAGAGTTTGATAAGCCAGCTTAGCGTCCGGGTCCGGAACATATCACATAGGCTTAAAATTCACAAACTAGCAAAAGTGATGCATCAATTGAATACCGTAAAATTTAAACAAACATTTAGAACATTACAAACAAGTTCATATAAATATATTAATAAATTCTATGAACAATTCAACATTATCTATTCAACTATAATAATTGCACCAATACGCTTAACATTAATTACCTGTTAAGGACAGATCGAGGTAACTCCTGCTTGCGCATGATTACACATTCAGTATTGTTTTAACCAATCTACAAAACCGAGCAGGCGGTAAGGCGATCTGTCTTCTAATTTGACTCGTCTTGTATTAGTTACTAACTATCTACAACTACCAAAATCTATCACTCTATATCTCAAGGAAGACTGAACTAAGAGGGCATTTAGTTACTGCTTACTTGCAAGCGTTGCGCTAGTATTTTTGATAATGACGATTGGATAGATATACTGGCAAATGCATCGTTAATTGTAATATTTAGTATAACGGTTAATAATCTTAATATAAATATGAATGTGTTCGCGGGCACAGTGTCATGATGGCATAAAGGGGGTAAATATTTGTACCTATCGCTACAAGCACACAATGCGTTCTGTGAAAGCGCCGATGATGAACATGTCGGTGGAGAGGGCGGCGCGCATGACCTGCGGCGCCACGTCGTCGCGCACGCGCAGCGTGAACTCGCGCCGCGCGGGCGCCGGCAGGCTGCCCCCCACGGCGACCAGGATCCGGCTCCTGCCCGCGGAGTCGAGCGGCCGGTCTTCCGCGCTGTCACCGAGCACGGTGCGGACACAGATAGACCGACACGCTTCCCTTTCCGCATCGTAAAGTTCCCGCGCGGCTATGTCGAAGGACCCCCTCTGATCGACCCCGCCCACCGCCGCGCTGACCGCGGTGACCCCTTCGGCCTGGGCTTTAACGGCACCCGCTCGCAAAATTGCCGGTAAAAGAAGCTCCGCGGCACCGCTGACGGTTCGCGAGCGCAGGAAGTGAAGAACCTGCTCCGCCTCGCGAGTTTCGTCGAAGAGGCGACGCTGGCGCGCGGCAGGCACCGGACGCGCGACTCCCCAGGCTTCCACCCAGGGGTTGCCGGGCAACAGCATGCGGTCGCCGAGCGCGCCGCCTCCGTCAGGCCGCCAGTCGCGCGGCGAGTACCAGTGCACGAAGTCGCAGAGTTCGGCGCCGGGGTTGGCCGCCTTGAAGGCCTCCATGTCGGAGAGCAGCGAGGCGCTCATCATGCGCGCCCGCAGCTCGGAGGCGCGCGCGTCGTCGCCAAGCCGCACCATCAGCTCGGCATCTTCCTCCAGCTGGTCTTCTGTCTTTGGAGCCGGGTCCTACATTGAAACGCATTTTTATCACATCCATTTTGAATACGTATCTAGGTGGTATCTAGCGTCGTAAAGCCATTTGAATTAATTACAGCGGTCATAAAGCGCATCATAGTCATATAACTGTAAGTATATTACGATACTCATGTCTTCATATTTTAACTTGGTATTGCATTATTTCAAAAAGTAATGCACAATTTTAATATTTACATAATCTTGTTTTAGGTTTAAAATGGTGAGTTGATTTGTTGTAGTTAACCTAGTTTAATAAAGTAATATGTAGTTTGAAATATTTACATTTGATTTAAAATATATTAGGTACATACTTAATTACCTACCCATAATGGGGACTCAAGTGGCAGTGACCTTCCTTTTATGGTTCTGACTAGGTACGCCGCTTGACACGATTGTTCCTTGTGCCAAACTATTAAGCTGATCAAATCCTCTAGTCAGCCCCTGGCTACTTCCCAAAATGGGAAGGAAAATTTAAGTTCCGGCGGTATCCGGAGGTTTGCCGCATGAATATTCTAGTTTTACTTAATAGTAAAAATCGTGCGTAGCGGCGACGTCCGAGACAGAAAAGTGCAAAGTATAAGTAATAACATTGCAGTGCTGCCGCCGCCGGTATACCTATCCCCCGCTATTATTTGTTTGTCATTACCTGAGTGCGAGGAATATAGAGAGGCGCTCCATTCTTGAGGGTGGCGTCTTCAAGGCGCTTGAGCCTGCCAACTGGACGGTCCCAAGGTAACTGTGAGTCGGCACCCTCGCCCTCCGAACAGTCATAGAACTCGTCCTCGGAGGAGTTGCCGGGTGCCCCGCCTGACTCTTGCGAGCGCTGGATGCAGCAGTTCAACAACTGCAGCTTTTGATGAAGCAAACATGTTCTTGCGTTCGGAATCCCCTCGGCAATTCTGTTAACAATAAAAATAATAATCTCAGGAATTATTTCCTTAACAACGTGTGTGGGATGCATCGTGATGTGGTGGCAGTAGACAGGAACCTCACGCCTCTCTCCTTGGCAAACGAGAACTGGCGCAAACCTGTGGTACTAAGTACTGCGGATCGCAAGGCGGCATGGGAGAGTAAGGTGCTACACGGGCGGTTCTACAAGGCCCTCACGGGACCCGATGTAGACCTGCTCGCGTCGGTGAACTGGTTACGATTCGGGGACCTCTTCGGAGAAACCGAGGGTTTTGCCTGTGCAATTGCGGACGAAGTAATGATGACGAACAACTATCGGAAATATATCCTGAAGGACGGTACGGTCGACATTTGTCGGGCATGCCGCCGTCCCGGAGAGTCACTCAGGCATATCATTTCCGGTTGCTCTCATCTTGCTAACGGCGAGTACTTGCACAGACATAACCTCGTAGCCAGGATTATTCACCAGCAGCTTGCTCTTCTATACGGCCTTGTGGCCCGCGAAGTACCGTACTACAAGTATTCACCTGCGCCAGTTCTCGAGAATGGTCGTGCCACGCTCTATTGGGATCGATCTATCATCACTGACAGGACTATTGTAGCCAATAAGCCTGACATTGTGATAATAGATCGAGCGCAACGCCGGGCCGTGCTCGTTGACATCACCATCCCCCATGATGAGAATCTCGTGAAAGCCGAGAAGGACAAGTCCAGTAAGTACCTAGACTTGGCTCACGAGATAACCGCCATGTGGGATGTTGATTCGACGATCATTGTCCCGATAGTTGTATCAGCGAACGGTCTAATAGCGAAGAGTCTCGACCAACATCTTGAGAGACTCTCGCTAGGTGGTTGGATCAAGGGTCAGATGCAGAAGGCGGTGATCTTGGACACGGCGCGGATAGTCCGTCGGTTCCTCTCTCTGCAGCCCTGACCACCGGCAGCTTGGGCCTTGCCCCGCTGCTGGCGGCACCCTAGGTTAGGTTTTTTTATAATATGTTTATAAGTATTTTGTATTGTTTTTGTAAGTGTTTTTGTATTTTATTTTTATATCCATATTATAAATTAACCTAACTTAAGATGATAAATAAATAAAGAGAAAAATAATAAATTTAAACCAAATGTGTGTAGCCTACCAGTCAACCTACCTATTATCTATACAAAAAAACAAATTGTAAGCTAGTTAGTAAGATTTTTTAAGTGTGATCATTAAATAACAACTGTCACGTTCCACCAACGTCGTTTTAACTTTCACTTTGTAAGCAATTTAAGTAGACAAATGCACGACCTCGAAAAGAAAGCACCTAAATAAATCAAAAGAACGCTCTGCGACTAACGCGAGCTGCGAAACATTTTCTCTTTCGTTTACCTATGCAAATTTCGCACATCGAGCGCCGCCTCGAGAGACCGCGGCAGATTGATTGAAATGCTTTGCAAACGTATCGTATCGTGATCGCCGCTGCCATAATGTACACCTGACGCCGATTAAGCCAGCCGAATTATGGTCGTCCTTTGTGTGCCACGACCCAGATTGGTCGTAAGCTAAGCGCGCGAACGCTCTCGGGACCGTTAGCTTATTGAATTACAAATGTTGACTGGGAGTGGTGAGGAGGCTGCTCGGCTCGTGGTCGCGCGCAATCGGTCGGTGAACCGTTTGTTTACCGGAGCCGGCGCGGCCGCAGCGGTGTAGGTCAGGAGCTGGTGGGGGCCGGCGCCGGCGCACAGTCCGCCGCCGACTGCCGAGAGTGCATCTTGCAGACATGGCTCTGCTACCGCCGGCCTAGCCACCGCACCGGTTCCTGATCGCTAATCGAAAGTGACCTCTTTACCACTGTTGTGCCCCAACGATGACAAATTATCGGTGATTTCAGTCAAATAAAATAAAATTTTCTTACGTGACAGTGTTTGTCGAAAGTGGCCATTTTCAAAGGATTATCTGCTTACCCCGTGAGGATTACACGCGACATGGTAAGTTGGGCATAGGGCATACAAGTTCAAAAGACGATTTGCAGATAAAATTTCAAGCCGGGGGTACATAGAGAAAATCTCTTTCCGTACATTGACCCACTTTCTGAACATAAGCATCCGACACGGTTTGTACGCGCGAAGCACTTCAAAGTTGTGTTATTAACAAATATGCACACGGAAGTAGAAGTAGGTACCTACTCCGTTGCAAGGGCATAATTTCACATCCAGCTCTATAGAAATGCAATACATTGTACATATGTATAAACATTTTCCTGGTGTCACCCAATTTAAAATTCGCATAACCAGCAGCGGGCTACAGCGGCCATCCGAATTTACAAGAGTGCACCGGATTCATTTACCCATGCATTGGCTATGTTTACGTTCTGCTTGGCTGTTTGGCTAGCAAATACGGCGACCAAGAGAGGTCGCATTTCTGCAATTAGGTACGTTGAATCAGACGGGAGCTGCACTCAGATCAAAAACATCTCGTTTATCTGGAGTAGTATGAAAAACGAATGAAATTTATGGTAAAACTACTGGTAGACGAACATATATTATTAATAGTT
The DNA here is from genome assembly GCF_948474715.1 of Cydia amplana. Classification (NCBI taxonomy): domain Eukaryota; kingdom Metazoa; phylum Arthropoda; class Insecta; order Lepidoptera; family Tortricidae; genus Cydia; species Cydia amplana. Next base: position 5,543,363 of record NC_086073.1, read on the forward strand.
TTATACATTGTTTTTAAAATTGTTTTTGTTTTACAATTACATCGATACAAACATCATGGAAACAGAAATTTTGCCCAAAATCTACACTTTTCCCTACCTAAAAATTGCGTTGATCAACAAAATTTAAATTAAAAGAAATTAAATAAATCTTTGTATCTTTTAAACCACTGGATAGCTTTTAATGACTATTAAGGTATGTAAATATATCGCTTTATCAGAATCTGTTGATAGTTATGGTTTTTGGCATAATAAAATTGGGAGCGTCATGTCGTTATTCTTTTCCATATTTATAATTATAAGCAGCATTTTAAAATTATTCCATATTTTAAAACGATGCTTATCATCTATTTGATATCCTGCCGCGTTTTTTTACCATTTCGAATTTATTAGACTCGCCCTACAGTGTGAGTTTGACGCAGCGATGCGATGCTGTTTGCCGCACGCGTGGTTCCGTCAACCGCGAACTTTCTCCAGATTATTCAGATTGGTAGTTTCTCGAAAAAAATGTATTTGCGATATCGGAAATATGTTAGAAACGCTATATTGACTCTCGATAGTCTCGATTACTCTCTTTATAGTCACATCTGCATTTTAAACCGCGTTATTAAGTTTTACACCAGGCTTTAAGCCGGGGCAGCTCGCGTCAGCTAGAGATGATAAAACATCAAGATATGAGAACGTGCAATAAATGTGCTGTCGTAAAATAAAGCATCGCAAAGTTCTCAGAAGCGAGTGCAGTATAAAATGACAAGTGGACGCTGGCGTTGCATCTTATTCACGCCAGCTGTACCGATTTAACCCTCCGTTTCATCACTCGTTTTATGGCTGAATTTGATTTAAAATTACAAATAAGTGGAGAATTGTTTCGATAATGTTTATTGAAGGTCTCTTATGAATATAAATATGAATGCTTTAAAATTCTTGGATAAAAATACGCCTAGGCAAGCTCAATTATTTTTTATGAGTATGACGCTTAAACTGCCGGCAGGTATTACACATGTAGGTACGTATCAATAAATCAATAGATCTACAAAAGGGTTTCGATATCAATTACAAATTCCTGTATGCAGCCAGCGATAGGTAATGGTCGTAATTATCGATATGAGGACGCGCTTGCTCCATTACACCCTCAACAATATTTTGTACACGAGCAAGAGCCTTCGTAATCTTCCCTGTGAAATATTGGCAGTTTCGACGGCACGTTGCATTTCCGCGACTCGACCGTGCATTATTGTTGCGCGTTCCGAACGAAACGGAGGAACACATTCAGAAATCAAATATCAATACAGTTGCAGGTCAACTTCAATCCAATACTGCCATATGCGTCACGTTGACTTCACGAGAAGAGGTAATACTTAGTACCTATACTGTTTGTAGGCGTACGACTTTTAAACCGAAAGCCGAGGGTTATCCTAGATTTGTAAAATAAATTCATAAAACATCGAGATTAAAATGATATAAAATTCCAATATAGGGCTCTAGTAAACTCTAGTTTCCACTTTGTGTCAGATGGTCAAATGACAATTACCTACTTCCATAAAAAATAGGGATCGTGTAAATGTGGCTGCGCTTTAGGTAATGCCAGTAGGAAAACATAACGAACATGTTTTTCAATATAATTTAATACGCCAAATACACGTTCGAAAATGCGGCACGGCACCTAATCGAGGCGTTTTGAGAAATGGCGGCGCCGGATATTAGGCGGGCGGCTGTTCGCTTTGTTCCACATTTGCATACCCTAACTTGCTGCTAATGAAATGCAGCAATAGTATTTTATACAATCGTGATATAATGGAGAGCTTTTCAGTCGAGTACCGTGTTTAGGCAACGAAGCTTGCTGAGTTGCCTAAGTAAAGGTACGAGATTGAAAAGCTTGATTATATCACTATTGTATACAATACTTTTTCTACGAGTCAACAAAAAAAATACTTAAAACTAGTAGAAGAATCATATATGTAGGTGAAAAAACCAAAAGTATACAGTTAAGATGCGCGAGCAGCCGCGATACCTTCATACTCGTACGCGACCCGGCCCCCGCGCCCCGCGCCCCCGGCCGGTTGGTCAACGACACGCTTTCGATTGGTCAATTTCATTATAGTTGACTAAACTGTATCGAAATGAATATTATAGTTGACTAAACTGTATCGAATAGAATATTATAGTTGAGTTGGGGTCCTATAGTGAAAAAAGTATGCGATTTCACTTTGGTATACGAAGTCTTAATTCAAGCATTGCAGTCGACGAGTAGAAAAAGATGTAAACTATAAACCGGTACATACCTACATCGTACATTTCTGTTTATTCGTGCTGCTAGGCTAGACGGGATTAATCCACATCAATTAGCCATTGGACAAAGCCTGAAATCTCACGTAGGGTTGCTTCCCAGGAATGCTCTAACGTTAATATTTTTTAATTAAATTAAAAGATAAAAAATGTTTTAAAACTAAAGTTATTTCCAATAATCGACAACAAAAAGAAACATGCTGTATTAATCATTGGCAGTGCTTTTGACAATTTGTTCGAAAATTTGCGGCAATGATGACATTTGTCAAATGTCAGTATCTTAGTAGTGACTACTGACATAAATAGAAAATATAATGAAAAGGGTTGAAGAAGGTTTCATACTATTACACATCCAGGCTGCTCCAAAGTAAAAAATCGTAATTTGTTAATTTCTTCGTAACCGCTACACCGGTTGTTATGATACTTTGTATACTGGTTCTAAATACCCTAATGCATAAGTACATTTCGGCTTTGTCCAATGGCTAGGGACAGCCTGTATAAATATCATACCGGTTATAAAACAAATGTCTGCACGGAACACAACGGATAAAGGCTACATTAACAGCACATCGACAGGCCGCGATAAGCGAGATAGAGTCAGTCGATAGCGGTGCAGTGGGGACCTCGCTAGGCACCGGACATGTGCCCAGGCCCGGGGCGCTCCCGCCGCACAACAGTGCTAACATATTAAAAACGCATTACGATGTGCTGTTACAGTTACCGTTTCATTTTACGTAAGAATATGTACGCATCGTAATTGAGCACGTGTTAAATCGCGAATCGCTACATAGTTTTCACCGCTGTTGATAAATGCTAGAGTTACTGTAACCCAGGCCAACTTCTCTCCATATTAGCACCAGTACCTAAATAAGATTGTAAAAAAACATGAACAAATATAAGGCCACTAATTTGGGATAGGAATAGGATTTGTTTCACATGAAAAATACTGTATAACTGTAGTATAGATTTCAGCAATTATTTCCATTCTAATGTACAACGAAACCCAAAGATTATCCCCAAGCGTGATGACATGTGCGTGACTTTTACGTATACGTTACCACGTCCTTTGCGATACATTCATAAGTATGTATACATAAAATATAGCTCTAACACGTGGACGAAGTCATGTAAGTGATTAAACTACAAGCACACTACAAGTTCAAAGTTCAGCGCGTCTTTGTTTACTGCTGCCACTACGGGCTTCTGCGTCTACTAAGGAACTGAGTTTTGGATTAAACGATGATACTTGGATAACTGTTACTACGAATTGCTTTTATCAGAAAACGTGTTTTTATGAGTTACCCAATTCACACGTAACAGTAAAACTGATCAGGGTCAACGTAACTACAACTTTGTGCAATAGTCTACTGTCAATGAGAAAATGAACATTAAGGGAAAACCCAATGAAAAATACACAATTGTTTCAATTAAGTATCTTGCTCATTATTTTGAATCGAAGCTTTACATCTACAGCAGTTACAGCACCCATCTTATCGAAAATATGAAACTTTTCTAATATAAGATAATCGATCTTCCTCGTAGAGTGAATACTAATGGACCATCATTCGGACCTTGGTGTTGATGATCTTTGAACCACTACTTGGTTTGTTTGCTTGCTTGAGGCTCTGGTGATAGTGCCACCCACGACAAACCATGACCAATTGGTCTATAACCAATTTTTTTTTAGCTCTATTTACTCTAATATAAATAAACTGCTATTGTATTACACACTGCTGTAAGTACAAGCGTTACCTGAAAAACCGAGGCATCAAATAAACAATTTGACCTATGCATAATAAAGTAATATGTAGGTATAGCTGAAGTCGAACCAGCCGAAACACGAGGGAGAATTGTAATTTAAACTGCAAGTTGGAAGTTCGCAGTGTTGTTTGTGACTGGGAATCCGTGTGTCAGGGATATCTGGCATTTGCAGTGTTTAACAAGGCAGGTGCTCCGGACTAGCGAGTGACGGTAATTGGGGTAGTCGCCAACTACGAAATTACTTTTCCCGGGAACCGTCTAACCGAAACGGTATATCAAAACATGGACTCAAAAATACGATGTGCATGTATCATGTAATTAATATATCAAGCAATTAACATTATAGTACCTATTAAAGAATGGTTTCCTCGTCAATTAATGTTTTACAACAAAACAACTGCTGTGTGCACCTTTAGACGCAATTACACGTAACCCGCACGTCCTTCTTTAAAAAAAAATACTACTACTTACTTTAATACTAGAGTATCTGGGCGCAAATTCAAGTCGTTTTAATGGCAGCGGCATCGGCAGAGGCCCTGCCGCGAAGTATGATTTCATTTTTCGCGTTCTCTTCAAATCAACAGACACTACTTTTAACTGAAGAACTTCCGACTAAGATAACATGCTTTTGGCAAGTGGCCCGTCAAGAATCAGCCAACTTTGAAAACTTTAACTACCTAACCTATTCAATTTTTTTTCAGTTTTTTGTTGGAATACTGAAAAATTACATTGTATTTAACGCGTGCGCGCATACAATTTTCCGAATTCTACGCGGTCGTACTCATACTAACAATGTTTACGAAATGAAATAATGGAACTGCTAATATGCCTTACTAGATAGACGTGTAATGTTATAAGCATTAATAATTGGTCGCGTGATTGCTTTCGCAACACTTCGTCACTTATATGTGGTTGTAAATTTATAGTAACTTTGGGGATAAAAGCTTCTATTTATAGGAATATTTGGTACCCCCAGGAGAGTATTCCAAATACCGCGCGAGCGTGGGCGGGGTGGGTTCTTGGGCGAGCCAGTGTCACGTGACTTCGTGATCAGTAAGAACGATATGTAATCGGAGAGCCTAAGTATCCTGGTTTGTTGAGCTTTGGATTCGCCCATGTCCAGTTTGCGAGTGGAACGAGAGCCAGGGTCGCGGGGAGCCTCCTCCCACCACGACGCCTGAAAGGTGAAGCGACGCCGCGCCGCGGCCGCTTATGTCGTTACGATGAGAAAATCTTCCGTGAGCACTTGTCGAGTTTCATAAAACGAACCATCTATTGATTCTACCGTAAATAATCATATAATATCACTAGACAATAGTTAATAAAACCGTTATTAGACATGTTATATGTATGTTTATTACCTATATTTGTGTAATAATGTCCTTTAATATTTATTTATTTATTTATATATACATCATCATATTTGTGTTTTTTAAATGTACGTAGAAACTTATATGTGGTTATCACACTGACGCAGCAAATGTCTCCGTATTCGGTGCGTGGTGATCCGGAATTTTTTCGTAATCAAAATACCTACTTAGTACTTACCAACGTGCAGATACTCATTTATGCGACGTAAGTTTATTGTTTTTTTTTAGCTGATTTTGAATACAGTGCAACTTTAATACGATTATATATATCGAAGGGTTGATCTTAAATTATAAATTGAACATCGTACCTATTGACCTCTTATTCCGTCATTCACTTGTACCTTGTACCCTAGCATCAATACACCTCAAAGCTAGCCCTAGTAGCTAACTGAGGTGAAAAAGCGATGTTATTGTACGTAAACTTAATCTAGTTTCCAGTAGCGCAATTATGTACCTAAGTTAATGTCATGCTCATGCATTAATTATCGCGAGTGTTTGGGCGGGCGGGAAACTCGCGTTATCGCGCGTCAACCGTCCACGTTATCGGCAGTAACAATTTATAGGACCGTTGTCATGCATTGAATTTTCACATATAGCTTAATAGAGTTAGACCAAGAAAAGTCTGCAGCGATTTTGATAAGTGTTATTTACACGTCATAAATTCATAGAAGTTTGACGTTTAAAATGACACTTGCACTGCGTGGGCTATCAAAATCGCTGCAGACTTTTCTCGGTCTGACTCTAGATAAAAAAGAAACATAGCAACATGGATATAAAAGAATTGTTTCAAAATGATTACAATAATCGCAAAATACGAAATCTTAATTTTGGTTTTTCCAAAATGATTACATTCAACAACTCGGATTGTCACATGTCAATTAACAAAATTATATACTGATTAAAAAAATCGCCGTTTAGTATATTCTCCCTCAAATTTTTATCGTCGTCTCGAGTGGACAAAAACCTTAGACGACGCACGTAAGACAATGGGCAGAGTAACTGTGTCGCTATTAGCGAGCTCGGCGGAGCATGCGCCGTGGGACACTAGGCCTAGCATCCAGTCTTTTACCGACGTTTAGCTCAAGCGAACCAATATAAGTGTGCACTTAACATCCGGTTGAAGTATATGTAATCAAAGATCTAAGCGCCAGAGGCAATAGCAAGGCAAGTACGGAAAGCAATAGCTATTGTACATCACATCACGCGTATTGTCTCCGCCGGCCGTCGAGATTAATGCGCGAATCGTCAACAAACTCCGCGGCAAGCGTGCAGACGCGCCAACCATGCAGCTAGGTTAATAGCCGCGAATATGGGTCACTAACAACTCTCTTCAACGTAAATGCCCATTTCAATGTTTTAATTTTACCACTGCCCCTCATTTACGAAATGTAGCGTTGTGAGAACACAGTAGCTACTATATGTACGATACCACGATTTGATCGTTCTTTTGTCATTTATTGCTCCTGCCGCGGCGCAAGAATTGCTCCATAAAAGCTTTAAGTAACCGCCGTTACCTAAACATAAAATCATCTCGTATATCCATAAGCAAGCGTTTGAGAGACATCAAAGGTTTATCTCCGGCTATTAGATGATAAATACTTATAAGATGTGTGTACTAGAAACATCTGATGACTGGTGTTTGGTAAAAACACAATAGTTCTTAGTTTCCAGCTTCTAGTTACCAATAGTTTTTTTAGAATCACATGGAAAATATAAATATTATTATAAAATCTGCTAAATTCTCAATCAAAAGTACCGTAAACTCAATAAGAAATAATGTACCACATACAACAAGACCTGCCGAATAAGGGGACATCGAACCGGGACTATCCGTATAAGGCGTGAGCGATTTGCGGATTTTAAGAGCTTATTGGGGACACGCTACGTCGTGACTGACACCGGACCAAGTCTGTTTGACGTAGGTACAGGTATATTATACGTACATCAGGTACATGCCGTACATGTCACAAAGCCACGTGTCCGTGGGTAGAAGATTGTTCAAAGCGTAGGTTTTGCTAAATGTCGAGCTACATTATGATATAAAGCTAATTTAAATAATAAGAATAAGAACTAAGTATAAGTAACTAGACTAGAGGGAACAAAATCTTATTTTTGTGAAATACGGTGGACTTGGTTACTTTTTCTTTAGTGTATTTAAATTAATATATATATATATATATATATATGTGTGTGTATATATAATGAAATGACTGACGCAGCGTATGCTGAGCCCGTTCCTTTTGCCGCACAATTATTCTTATTTTTTCAATCCTTATGTTTTGTAACCTGTATGCTTTTTGTGTTGCAATAAATGGTTTCTTATTCTTATTCTTATATATATATACCTATATATGTTACCCGATTTCCGGACATGATGATTTCCAAGATAAAATTAATATCTATAAATACGTTCGTAGAGCTATCCGTGTATTTTTTCAAAACGTTGACATAAAACACATACTTACATAGTAAGTTATTTAAAACAGTGTTAAGTTCTATCTCTACTTACATATTATGGAAATTTGTCATAATACAACAAACAACAATCGTAGCTTGGTCATTTTACTCAAGTGATTTTCGCCTTATACGCGGATTAGACTCTCGCGCGAGCCACGAGACGAGCCGCGTGCCGCGCCACGAGACGCGAGTCCACCGCTTACACTCGCGTTCGGCTTGTCATTTCGTTATAAACCTTATGCCGTGCCGTTAGTGTTTAAATTATATTAGCTCGACGAGCTTGCGAGCCACGATACGAGCCGCGAGCCCACCGCTTACACTCGCGTCTCGTGGCGCGGCTCGTCTCGTGGCTCGCGCGAGAGTCTAATCCGCCTATTACACTTTGGCTAAATAAATGCTACTCAAGCGGCTTGACCTTGCCTTGCGGTGTTATTACGATGCGAATGTAGGTAGTGACTAGTGAGCTAGTAAGCGTACCTAGTGCACGCGGTGCGCGGTAACGCCGGTGAGCGCAGCTAATGCAACTAATGTGGTTTATTGACCCGCGCGGCCAGGTGCGGCGACATGCATCTTACTCACGTCTCGGACCACATGATGGATGGACACTCGGACGTTGTCTACACATTGTGCACATTAGGGACGCCGCGCCTGCCTATTGTCTCCGCCGTTTATACTGATTGTGCTATAATGCACGCTTTTAACCTAAATACGGCAATAAAGCGAATGCAACATTGCTGTGTTGCATTCGCTTTATTTTTTTGAAGCAGAATGGATAGCCTAATCAAATTGATGTAACATTACATAACCTGCAAAAAATCCCAGATAGACATAAGGAAGTATGTATTGATTCAGTTTTTTCGAGAAGTTACTTAATATTTTACGAGCTACTTTCTCGATTTAATCTGCTTATTACGATACGCAGTGAATGTGCATTGAAAAGGGTATAAAATTTACATAACAACAGTAAGTAGGTATAGTATTAGTTATTATTGTGCCCGATTAGATATTTAATGTACCTATACTTAGTGTCCAAGCTGATCAGTAGACTGACCAAGATTCGAGTCTACAAGACTGTAATTAGACCAATTTTGATGTATGGGTGTGAATGTGAAGCTTGGACGCTGACTCAGAAAGAAGAGAGTAAGCTCTTAGTGGCGGAGAGGAAAATCTGGCGGAAGATTCTGAGGCCTATCAGAGATGAAGATGGAACTTGGAGGCGAAGGAAGAATAGGGAGCTAGAGGAGCTGGTTGCGATGCCCAATATAATTGGCGAGACCAAAGCCACACGACTCCGCTGGCTTGGTCACCTGGAGAGGATGGGGGAGGATCGTGCTTTGAGAAGAGCGTTTGTTCACACCCGGGCGGAAAACGTCCGTTGGAGTGACCAAAAAGACCTGTTCGCCCTCGGAATACCCAACTGGCGTGAAGTGGCGCATGATAGGGCAGAGTGGCGCTCTCTTGTGTCAGAGCATAGAGAAATATAGTAAGACAAGAGTGCTCAGTCCATACATCTGTTAGACTATTCATTTCAGTGTCTAATACATCTAGCATCGAGTAGCGGAACTATCAGTACTGCTACTTGACAATTAGATGTAGCACCGACCGGAAAGTCTTATGCTGTTGAGATAAGACTTTCCGGTCGGTGCTACATCTATTTTCAAGTAGCAGTACTGATAGTTCCGCTACTCGATGCTAGATGCTAATAGTCTTTTTGGTACTAAAACTGATGTATGGAGTGAGCAATCTATGTATTTTTTTCTCTATGGTCAGAGACCAACATCCTTTTTGGGTCACTGAGCCAGTTATGTGAGTATGTACCAGGGATGTTGCGGATGCAGATTTTTTGACATCCGCGGATGCGGATGCGGATGCGAATATTTAAAGGCTCACATCCGCGGATGCGGATGCGGATGCGGATGTCAAGATTAGGTACTTAGAAAACGTCAAATATTACATTTTTAGTATTGTTTTATTTAAAAAAATGAAACGTTTGGTATTTGAGCAAGAATATAGGTGCGTTATGTTTAATAAAAAGTAACTTGGCCGACTTTTCTGGATCTAGACGATTTCGTTATAGGTAATGACGAAATTACCTAGCACTTACGCCGCCGCTAAGACGTTCCTGTACCGACTTGTTCGACATCCGCATCCGCATAAGCTCCGCATCGATTTTATGCGGATGCGGATGCAGATGCGGATGTTGAAAATAATGCGGAAGTTCCGCGGTTGCGGATGCGGATGTTCGCAACATCCCTGGTATGTACCATGTATGTACCTATGTATATTATATACCTAATATTTTTGAGTCTTTTGACATTAAACAAAAATAAATGTCCGAACTGAATAAGGAAAAGTGAGCATTCTTGCGTTAGGTAAGTGTTGTCACTCCCAATTTGAAACAATTTATCTAACCAATTCGCCTGATCAATAGAGATCAATAGAGTTCGTTCGTGAGTGAGATAAACTAATATCATGAATACCTTAGCGCTTCATCGCCTCATATTTAGAATATTTAAATGCTCTAGTGTTAATCCATGTGTACGCGTGATAGCATCAGCATCAGGCTATCGTCGCGCGCCGCTCGGCATCGCGGTCGCCAACGGCGCGCGTTTTTACGCGGCGACTCGACTAATGTCCGCTTCGATTCATTAACTTGACGCCCCGCATACCGCGCATTTCACACTCCCGCGCTTTTCATACACCACAGGTTACGGTTACTAGACGTCTGGATTCTTCGTTAAACATTACGAATTTTTACTTTGAATTTACAGAAATATTTGGAGCTTTATTCAACAACATTATATAGGTATCCATTTGGTACGTTCCACTGCTGATGCTGGGACGGGCTTCTCTCCTTGTACAAGAACGTTTGGGCTATTTTCCTTTAGATATTCCTTCATCAAGGATCAAATAAGGTGGAAAATATAATATGATGTGTGATTTCGTTCACAAGCAAGGATTACTATGGTCATATCGTGACTTTTAATACCTGTTAATCTATATATATAAATGCAAGTGTCCTGACTGACTGACTGACTGACTGATTCATCAACGCAGAGCCGAAACTACAAAAGCTAGAAAGTTGAAATTTGCACACTAGGTTGAATTTATAAAGTGTACGAGAGATAAGAAGCGATTTTGAAAAATTCAACCCCTAAGGGGGTTAAAAAGGGGATGAAAGGTTGTATGGGGTGCAAGTTTTATTTCAAGCGAGGAATTTGAAACTTTGTAAAAATGTACTATATTAAAAAACAAGAAAATTAATTTCTGCGTGTTCGAAAATTCATCCCCCAAGGTGGTGAAAAAGGGGTTGAAAGTTTGTATGGAGATCAAATATTTTTGTGAGTGTTGGACTTGAAACTTTGTATATGGGGATATTATTATAAGACGGGAAAAGTAATTTCAGCGTTTTTGAAAATTCATCCCCTAACAGGGTTAAAAAGGGGTTGAAAGTTTGAATCCATTACAAATGCTTTGAAACTTCTTAGAAAGGCATAATAGCCGATGACAAAAAAATAAGTAATTGCGACGTTTTAGGTAATTCAACCTCTAAGGGGGTAAAAAAGGGGATGAAACTTTGTCCTGGGGTGCAAATTTTATTTTAAGCTAGGACCTTGAAACTTCGTAAAAATGTACTATATTAAAAAACAAGAAAATTAATTTCTGCGTTTTCGAAAATTCATACCCCAAGGTGGTGAAAAAGGGGTTGAAAGTTTGTATGGAGATCAAATATTTTTGTGAGTGTTGGACTTGAAACTTTGTATATGGGGATATTATTATAAGACGGGAAAAGTAATTTCAGCGTTTTTGAAAATTCATCCCCTAACAGGGTTAAAAAGGGGTTGCAAGTTTGAATCCATTACAAATGCTTTGAAACTTCTTAGAAAGGCATAATAGCCGATAACAAAAAAAGTAATTGCAACGTTTTTGGAAATTCAACCCCTAAGAGGGTTAAAAAGGGGTTGAAAGTTCGTCTTATGGTGCAAATTTTATTTTAAGCTAGGAACTTGAAACTTTGCAAAAAGGTATTGAATTAAGATACAAGAAAACAAATTTCAGCGTTTTTAAAAATTCATTCCCCAAGGTGGTAAAACATGGGGTTGAAAATTTGTACGGATATCAAATATTTTTGAGAGTGCGGGACTTGAATCTTTGTATTTAGGGATATTATTAGAAGACAGGGAAAGTTATTTCAGCGTTTTGTAAAATTCATCCCCTAACAGGGTAAAAAGGGGTTGAAAGTTTGTATGGAGTTCAAATTTTATTTTAAGCTACGAACTTGAAACTTCAAAAAAATATATGTTATTAAAATACAAGAAAACTCATTTCAGCGTTTTTGAATATTCATCCCCTAAAGTGGTGAAAAAGGGGTTGAAAGTTTGTATGGATATCAAACATTTTTTCGAACGCGGGACTTGAATCTTTGTATTTCGGGATATTATTAAAATACAGGAAAAGTAATTTCAGCGTTTTGTAAAATTCATCCCCTAACAGGGTTAAACAGGGGTTGAAAGTTTGAATCCATTACAAATGCTTTGAAACTTCTTAGAAAGGCATAATAGCCGATTACAAAAAAAAGTAATTGCAACGTGTTTGGAAATTCAACCCCTAAGGGGGTTAAAAAGGGGATGAAAGTTCGTCTTAGGGTGCAAATTATATTTTAAGCTAGGTACTTGAAACTTTGCAAAAAGGTATTGAATTAAGATACAAGAAAACAAATTTCAGCGTTTTTAAAAATTCATCCCCCAAGGTGATAAAACATGGGGTTGAAAATTTGTACGGATATCAAATATTTTTGAGAGTGCGGGACTTGAATCTTTGTATTTGGGAATATTATTAGAAGAAAGGAAAAGTTATTTCAGCGTCTGGTAAAATTCATCCCCTAACAGGGTTAAAAAGGGGTTGAAAATTTGTATGGCGTTCAAATTTTATTTTAAGCTAGGAACTTGAAACTTCAAAAAAATATATGTTATTAAAATACAAGAAAACTCATTTCAGCGTTTTTGAATATTCATCCCCTAAAGTGGTGAAAAAGGGGTTGAAAGTTTGTATGGATATCAAACATTTTTTCGAACGCGGGACTTGAATCTTTGTATTTCGGGATATTATTAAAATACAGGAAAAGTAATTTCAGCGTTTTGTAAAATTCATCCCCTAACAGGGTTAAACAGGGGTTGAAAGTTTGAATCCATTACAAATGCTTTGAAACTTCTTAGAAAGGCATAATAGCCGATTACAAAAAAAAGTAATTGCAACGTGTTTGGAAATTCAACCCCTAAGGGGTTAAAAAGGGGATGAAAGTTCGTCTTACGGTGCAAATTTTATTTTAAGCTAGGGACTTGAAACTTTGCAAAAAGGTATTGAATTAAGATACAAGAAAACAAATTTCAGCGTTTTTAAAAATTCATCCCCTAAGGTGGTAAAACATGGGGTTGAAAATTTGTACGGATATCAAATATTTTTGAGAGTGTGGGACTTGAATCTTTGTATTTTGGGATATTATTAGAAGACAGGGAAAGTTATTTCAGCGTTTTGTAAAATTCATCCCCTAACAGGGTTAAAAAGGGGTTGAAAGTTTGTATGGAGTTCAAATTTTATTTTAAGCTAGGAACTTGAAACTTCGTAAAAATATATGTTATTAAAATACAAGAAAAGTAATTTCAGCGTTTTTGAATATTCATCCCCTAAAGTGGTGAAAAAGGGGTTGAAAGTTTGTATGGATATCAAACATTTTTTCGAACGCGGGACTTGAATCTTTGTATTTCGGGATATTATTGAAATACAGGAAAAGTAATTTCAGCGTTTTGTAAAATTCATCCCCTAACAGGGTTAAACAGGGGTTGAAAGTTTGAATCCATTACAAATGCTTTGAAACTTCTTAGAAAGGCATAATAGCCGATTACAAAAAAAAGTAATTGCAACGCTTTTGGAAATTCAACCCCTAAGGGGGTTAAAAAGGCGATGAAAGTTCGTTTTAAGGTACAAATTTTATTTTAAGTTAGGAACTTGAAACTTTGCAAAAAGGTATTGAATTAAGATACAAGAAAACAAATTTCAGCGTTTTTAAAAATTCATCCCCCAAGGTGGTAAAACATGGGGTTGAAAATTTGTACGGATATCAAATATTTTTGAGAGTGCGGGACTTGAATTTTTGTATTTGGGGATATTATTAGAAGACAGGAAAAGTTATTTCAGCGTTTTGTAAATCCCCTAACAGGGTTAAAAAGGGGTTGAAATTTTGTATGGAGTTCAAATTTTATTTTAAGCTAGGAACTTGAAACTTCGTAAATATATATGTTATTAAAATACAAGAAAACTAATTTCAGCGTTATTGAATATTCATCCCCTAAAGTGGTGAAAAAGGGGTTGAAAGTTTGTATGGATATCAAACATTTTTTCGAACGCGGGACTTGAATCTTTGTATTTCGGGATATTACTAAAATACAGGAAAGTAATTTCAGCGTTTTGTATAATTCATCCCCTAACAGGGTTAAACAGGCGTTGAATGTTTGAATCCATTACAAATGCTTTGAAACTTCTTAGAAAGGCATAATAGCCGATTACAAAAAAAGTAATTGCAACGTTTTTGGAAATTCAACCCCTAAGGGGGTTAAAAAGGGGATGAAAGTTCGTCTTAGGGTGCAAATTGTATTTAAAGCTAGGAACTTGAAACTTCGTAAATAGGTAGTTAGGTAGTAGGTTTTATTAAATAGAGGACATGAAAATCTTCTAAGGGGGTTTAGAGGGATTATATCGAGGACAATTTTATTCAGTTAGGGGCTTGAAACTTAGTAGGTTGTGAAAGACAAGTCTCATGCATTGTATAATATTAATAATTAAGAAATGATTAACCGTCCTACCGCAATCTCTTGCTGCATAATGTTCTAAGCTAATGTAGAATATATAATCACCAATATACAAATCCACGCGTACGAAGTCGCGGGCAACAGCTAGTTTATTTATAAATTCACACACCATACGCTATCGTACAAAAAATTACAGTATGTATCTACATATTAACAATAATCAGGCACATTATCAGGATTTGTATCCGGTAACCCTACGTTAGCTCGGCAACCGACCTAGCACGGGGTTCGCTGAAAGAAGAATTCTGATAAACAATTAAACATAATTACATTCGGAACTTTAATTGGCTGATATCATACTTAATAGCACACGTTTTCAGGAAACCGCGCCTGCGAATAATTACCTATGTTTTTACGAGTAGGTAACATCAGGAATCGTGATTGTTTCATCGGAGCTACATAATTATACCAATATTACCAAATATAACCAAAGGGAAGTTAAATTACATTGCAGAAGGGATCCGGAATCCGTCTATTAATCTCTGTTGCAATTATTATCAATCGGATACAGATGTAGAACCGTATCGGGCAAACTTGTTTCTTGTTTGTAAATCTTAAAATCATGCTCATGCTCGATATGAATCTTTAGCTCATTATCAGATTTCTCATAAACATGAAAGTTGTTCCAACAGCCTTCGTTTAACGGCGACTGTTATAAATAAGTCATAATATACTAGTAAACGAGCGGTAGGCAAGATTGACCTACTCGTAGTAAAGATGATGACACAATTCGTGTTAACTGTTTACATCGGTATGTAGGCAGCGGTGCTAATGAACATCGCAGCAGGCAGCTCCCTGCACGATCAAAGCTTCTTCGCGTGGCTGCCCTTACTTAATACGTAGACGCCCATAATTCGTATAGCACTACAAGTAGGTACGTGTGTCAGTACTTACTGTTATGTATCGAACAGTAGCGAGCAGGCACCCGAGCCTAGTCGAGTCGCGCTTTCTTCTCACGGTAACCGTTACACAAGTCTAAACGGACGGAAACCCCATTATACTTTTCCTCTATCGATTAAAATGCGTATATAACTGTATAACAGACACTTAAGTATTTGATATTACAGCAGAAAGTAACCAAAAGTTAGTGCTCGTTACTGAATTACCGATAAATGTTAGGTCCTGGGCTAATAGCCGTACTAGCCGTAGTATTGACATTAAAATAAAATCTGTTTATATGTAGATATGTCATGGGCATCTGTCGTTTAATAATCAAGAGAATTTTTTAAGTTTAAGTTAAGTTACATATTTGACAAGCTTTTCGAATATTTATAATCCGAGGTACAGTGGGCTCACGATGAGGGTGTAATCGAGAGTTAAAGCCCTGTCGATCGTCGTTTGACAGCAACGTGAAATCGGGACGATCAAAATGGGATTTAGAACGTCAATCAGACATGCCGTAATATCGCCTAAGTACGTCCTGACCCCTCCGCCGCCATATACTTGCTGAGATGGGTCAGAAGTCCTCAGAGAATTGTGAGATTGCTTTGTTAACTATGTGAAATGATGGACCTTTAAGGTTCTACTTTTACCAGAAAGTGCGATAACTACCTAGTATAATAGAAATTGCAAAATAGAGTCGATATAAAACGTAACGACGCGCATTGAATTCTTAAAAGTTATTCAAATAGATACCCCGCAAACCATATTGGACACGCGCCATCTTTTCAATCGATTTAATCATATTACTTATGCCAAATGGCGGTTTTATTTCCCGTCATTAGAGTTATCTACATAATAAAATTTACACAATGAACTATTTACAATAAATACAACCTACATACACACAGAACACTACCAGGACCAGTATACTTAGTGAATAAAAAACCTGCCAAGTGCGAGTCGGACTCGCGTTCCAAGGGTTCCGTCCATTAAGTCCGACTCACGCTTGACTGCACATTTCTAATAGGTTTTCCTGTCATTTATAGGTAAAGAACTATTTTGCGTATTTTTTTCAATATTTTAGACCCAGTAGTTTCGGAAATAAAAGGGGGGAATGGTAATTTTTTGCCTATTTTCTTGAATAACTGCTATTTATCCTAAAATTATAAAAAAAATTTGGAATTCTTACAATGAGTTCTTTCATTTGATATGTAACACGATAGGTATAGTTTGAAAAACTTTATTTTTAGGATTCCGTACCCAAAGGGTAACCGGGTAAACCGGGTAAAGGGTAAACAGGACCCTATTACTAAGACTTCGCTGTCCGTCCGTATTTCACCAGGCTGTATCTCATGAACCGCGATAGCTAGACAGTTGAAATTTTCACAAATGATGTATCTCTGGTGCCGCTATAACAACAAATACTAAAAATAAAATAAAATAAATATTTAAGGGGGGCTCTCATACAACAAACACGATTTTTTTTGCTCTATTTTTTGTTGATGGTGCGGAAGCGGAACCCTCCGTGCGCGAGTCCGACTCGCACTTGGCCGGTTTTTTTTTTAATTTTCTCATTTACCCCTCAAAAATGGCCTCCATATTTAAAATTCATTTGTTTACGTTACACGTCCGTCTTTGGGTCACAAACTTACATATGTGTGCCAAATTTAAACTTAATTGGTCCAGTAGTTTCGGAGAAAATAGGCTGTGACAGACGGACAGGACAGTTTTTTAGAGTTCCGTACCTCAAAAGGAAAAACGGAACCCTAATAGGATCACTCGTCTGTCTGTCTGTCCGTCCATCTGTCACAGCCTATTTTCCCTACTGGAAACTACTGGACCAATTAAGTTGAAAGGCACACATACGAGTATGTAAGTTTGTGACCCAAAAATGGACGTGTAACGTAAATAAATGAATTTTAAATATGTAGGCCATTTTTGGGGGGTAAATGAGAAAATTAAAAAATAAAATTTTTCAAACTATAGGTATCGTGTTACCTATCAAATGAAAGAGCTCATTGTAAGAATCTCAAATATGTTTTTTTTTATAATTTTAGGATTAATAGTTTAGCAGTTATTCAAGAAAATAGGCAAAAAATTACCATTCCCCCCCCCCCCCCCCCTAAACTCCGGTCCGAAACTACTGGGTCTAAAATTTTGAAAAAAATACACAAAATAGTTCTTTACCTATGGTGGACAGGAAAACCTATTAGAAATGTGCAGTCAAGCGTGAGTCGGACTTAATGTACGGAACCCTTGGATCGCGAATCCGACTCGCACTTGGCCGGTTTTTTTTCTTTTGAGGTACGGAACCCTAAAACAAGAAAGTGAAAATATTGTTTAACTTGGCATTGTCAAACCGTTCCGCCGCTTTCATTACATACATGGTCCATTTCACATTAACGAGAGTAAAATTGGGAACCTTCACACATAGCCATTGGCAATTAAGGTAAATTGAAAGAAATCTGCCATTAAGACCTTTATATGAAGCAGGTGGAAGTAATAGGAATGAGTGTAGGCGGCGAGAAACAATTGTCAGCGGAGAAAGCCCAGGCTGGGTCACGGGCGCAGCGTCGCAGCTGTGGTAGCATTCCGGCTGCTTGCTAACCGAACCAATATAACAACGCACTTCGACTGCGCGCTGTTTATACCTACTGAAGAGTCTCGCGATCGGTATACTGGTTAGTCGCCTGAGTGGGCTCGCCCGTTATCACGCAAACAATGGGAATGCACAGCCTGGTGATACCGGCAATCAGCACAATGAACAACAAGTCATTAGACGACTGTGGCTACATTACCTACCGCAATTGACAATTTGGTGTACATTTCACTTTTTGTAAACAAAAGCAGCTACTGGAGAGAGTACTTGTAGTATGAGCGTATGTTTTACGTGGTGAGAAAGGTTGTTAGGGCTCTCGAGAATGAACACAGGTCATGTTTTGTATGCACTGGACCTGTGTTTGTACAGCGAGCTGGTAAATTGCATGGACATATGTATCATCATAATTAATGCCATCAATAATAGTCGACAATACTCATATGACGTGTCTGTAGTTGCAAGAGCCCATATTTGGCAAGTGTTTGCTTCAGTTGACATCAATAAAATATTTACAAAGCTTGTCCCATAAAACGTTTCCTAGTCATTCATTGGAAAAAATAGTTAGTACAGCATATTAAATAGCGCGATGTTCCTCTCGACGGACAACTAGGCGACTCACGCCGATACCGCACGCTCCAGAAGCATAATGACCGACATTACAGTCCGGTTAAATGGCCACAACGGAACTGCCGCAATAAATGCTCAACTAGTTGTGCGGTTAAGAATATCATGAGCTTGTTTATGCAGATTACCTCTAGCAACTTTGTCGTCCAGTCTAAAGCGTAACATTAAGCAACTCGATCTATCTCGTAAGCCTTATTTAAATATTCTTGGGACGAAAATTATCTAGCAACAAAAAAGGTAGGTAACCTAACCACAAAGGACTAAAATAAAAAAGTGAATCAGTTCCCTGCTCTGTCGCTATGTTTGTCGCCGGCAACAAATCCGCGAAGGAACTCGAGCTGTGTTCTAATTTGGGCAAAAATTACTTCAGTACTGCCTTTTTTGTCGCATCACGCGTGTGGCGTATCGTGTGTGGCGCGACACCGTGAACCTTGTCGGAATGCACGAAGTTTGATATTGGGCAGTACCCGCGCGCGTCAGTTGACGTCTTCGGCGTTCAAAATGTTAAACACACACTTTTATGAGTGTCCGGAAGGTCAGGTAGAGATAGAGGAGTCTGCATGGGTTCAAGCGATTACGTAATGCGTGCATAAAAGATTAATCTATAAATTTGTAATTTTGCACTGCTTGTGTTGTCAATTTTGACTTCAGATTTGACAAACAAGCAAATTAACAAAACTGAAAATCAGGCTGATTACATACCTAGGTAATTACCTAAACAGCTAAACACCCACCTCCAACAATGGACACAAACAACTCCACACACATTGAGTCGCAAACAAATGGACCTAGGTAATATGCATTAATATGAACCTATCTGGGGGCACGGCAGTGCCCCCGGCAAAGTCGAGCAAATATACCTATACATAAAACATGCAAATAGATATTTAAAGCATTAGCCTTCCTTATTCGCCATGTTGCTTATTACCAGAAATGTCGTCATTCTGCTTGTGATTCACAGGAGAAAGGTACAAACCGCGACCATGACTTATCGGAGTCGTGCCAATGCTGAATCACAACTTTCGCTGTGGATGTGACAAATTGCGTTTTTAAAATTGTCTTTGTTTAGGAGAGATCTCATATTGTGCAACTCGTTAACTCCTAATTCATGATGTGATCGCGTTGACGAAGTGCGTCATATGCTATTCTCGTGACAGTCTTAATTTTGTAGGCCTTTGGCATCTACGGTAAGTACCTAATGGAGACTCGTCTTCAACATTTGGCTTAGGATTTTGGTGTTTTAGACAATTCAGACTATATTCATTTAACCAGGGGCTCACTTTAATGTAGTAAAAAATCCGAAAGTGTGTGTGTAAAAAATCCGAAACTTTATCGCGTTCCATTTAATATTTCTTACAAAAAAAAAGTACGTACGTTTTCCACCTACCCACGGAAGTCTAGAAAAGACGTATTTCGTCGTCTTCGTCGTCGTAAATATTACACGATTTCCGGCTATTTCTCAAACTCAGAATTACGACGACGACGAGTAAGTCCTTACCGACTCCCATCTTGCCTAATACCTGTAGGTAGTCCCTCAAAACAATGAATTCGGGTCACTTCATATGGATAATTCTAATTTCTATATAATGGGACTCTTTTTTATTCCTCTTGAGTACAACCAACCACCAATACAACCAATACAAAACAACAACAAGCTTGAGGGGTGTGCATAATTTTAATTGCTTTATTCAATATTGTAATATTAACCAAGTAGCTGAAAAACCAATTAAAGCTTATAAATAACGCTAAAAGTTGTCACGAAACTTATCTCTGGAGCCAATTGCGGTTTGTCAGTTAGTTATTCCCAACATTCCAGGCGGAGTGACGGGGGCATGAAACTTTAATGGCGTATCTTGGCAGAGCTTGCGATAAATTTATAAAGGGAGCTACAAACTTTTATACCCATAAAATATTGAGAGCGAAGTAAGAAGTAAAACAATATAAATCTCCTGCAGATTGGCAATGCAAATTTGATGATATACCTACCTACTGCTGACCTATTCATGTTCAAAATAATCAAGACAAACATTATCCGACATAAAATATTGAACTGAAACTAAGAATAATCCTATTTGCATCGTTACAGTCGTTACCACGATTAATCAGAATTTGTGATTCAATTCGCCTCGCCCCGCTAAAATGCAGATAATATTGAAATGCAAACAGGCATTCGCCAGTGAATAATCGAGCGAGTTTTAAAACTTTTAAATAGTAGTTTTATTTGACTATTTATAGTGAGTAGGTATATTTATATTATTTATTTAACCGCGCTTTTGTAAACACACACCCACTGAAGCGCGGTTGATATCGTTATCTGCACTCGTTTCATTCATAGTCCAACGTGAATGCGAATTGTATCCGCGTCTATCGGCGCCTTGATTGCTTCAGAGGAAATAGATTGGAGCGGCTTTTATTGCAAGATTTGCAAGCTTTTATTTAACTTGCACTGTATGTACTTATATGTACCTATAAGCTCTTAGTGTAGTTGCGTAGCAAAATGGGTAATCGAACTGTTATTTAGTATCAGGGATATAAATCAAGACTTTGAAAATTGCTTTTAGAAATTTCTAACCGTTTAAATTCACTTTTCAGTCCATATAACGTGAATATGGAGAACAATTAACATTATTTTTAAACATGTATTGGATCTGTGCGATGGACACCCGGTACCGTGTAGAGATCATAATTATCTTTATTTAGTTTGATGCGACCCTAATAGTTTTCCGTATTTTGTCAGTACCTTACCCATACAAACACCTACTAGAGATACCAACGTGCTATTGATATTATCATGTGCATTTACTTCTTTCATTTCAACGTAATTTCTAATTGTATCCGCATCTACCAGTGACTTGATTGCTTCGCAGTCACAAATTGTATAGCGGCATTTTTTCTATAAACACCGAGACGATTCTGCACGTTGGGATGTTATGCTATGCCAAACGTTTAACCGAGCCTATAAAAGTCGACCGCGTATAAGACACAGTATAAGTGTGCTCTCCGAGTACGCATAGCTTTTACGGCGATTGAGGACCTGTGTTATAGTGGTCAGTCGTAACTTTCGCCTCGCCCGCTCTAGATAAGCGTTTGTAATGGTGATCCAGTCTCGTGCCGCATAAGGATCGTGTCTTGAATTATCCCGCGGCGTAATTTGCGGACGTGCGTCGAAT
Source organism: Cydia amplana (assembly GCF_948474715.1). Lineage (NCBI taxonomy): Eukaryota > Metazoa > Arthropoda > Insecta > Lepidoptera > Tortricidae > Cydia > Cydia amplana. The sequence goes on from NC_086073.1 coordinate 5,565,375, forward strand.
AGCCTATGGAAGTGGATGCGCGGCGGCACACTCCCGAACAGAGACCAGTATAATATAGACTGCTAATGGATCATACACGATCAGACCAACTAAAGTTGTCTCGTTTGCTGCTAAAAGTTAGGATAACGGACTCTAATTCCTTGTTGTAAGTAGGTTCATATAAAAAAACCGGACCAGAACCGGGAATTTCTAGATCTCGCCATACAATTTTAAACATATACAATAGCTATAGTTAAGTTATTACTTATGTCGCCTAAAACTGGTCTTGGCGAAGTTCAATCAATCAATCAATCAAACATTTATTGCACCATGGTTACAACAAGAGATGTTACAACATTTATACAAGTAAGTACCTCATGAACCCTAAAAGGGTATGACAAACATTTCCTTAAACTAAGATTTATAATATTTACATATGTAGCAGCACAAAAAGTGGCATCGTATTAAATTATATAAATAGAACTAATAAATTACATATTAAAGCTATCTGCGAAGAAATCATTAATAGAATAATACACTTTTCTCGCAAGGAACCATTTCAATCTTTTTGCGTATGTTGTATCCCTTTCCTCTGCCTTTATAAAGTCTGGAATATGATTGTAGCATTTATAGTTGCTGCATATAGAGGTCTTTTCCTATATATTTGTAATTTAGGCGCGGGTAGCTCAAGTTTGTATTTTATCCTTCGATTTGGCAGCTGTTTGAACAAGTGTATGTTTTTTTTTTTGACATAAATACATAATTCTAAAATATAAAGACATGGTAGCGTAAGTATGCCGTGCTCAAAAAAATGTGGCTTGCAGCTATCGGGTTCTTGGATACCCACCAATATACGAACGCATTTTTTCTGCATAACAAATATGTCGTGTGCACCTGTACTGTCGCCCCATATTACAATCCCGTAACGTAGCCAAGACTGTGTAAAGGCATAGTAAGCTGACAGTGCTGTACCAAAGTTTGTTGTTTTCCGGAGCGTAAAGAGTCCGTACAGAAACTGAGATATTTTCGTTTTAACGCATGCGATGTGAGTTTTCCAGTTGATATGGTTATCTAGAGTAGGTAACACCTAGGAGTTTGAAATGCTCTACTTCTTCAATTTCCGTGTTATCTAGTGATAATTCTAATTGTAGAGGCGTTTTTTGATGAGGATAAAATTGTATTAATTTAGTTTTATTTGTATTTATTATTAAATTGTGGTCGCGCATCCATTCATTTATATTATTTAAGGTTTGTGTTAGTTTCACATTGCAATTTTCCGTATTATTGAAATCAAAAAGGAGAGAAACGTCATCTGCAAATAAAGTGCATTTGGCATCGATCTCCTTCGGGAGATCATTAATATATATAATAAAAAGAGGAGACAAACTAAAACACTTCCCTGTGGGATTGAGCCTTGTGCTTCTATAATATTTGACCGAATGATTTCCATCTCATTGGTAGACGGATTTAGGTATTCGATTTGAACGAGCTGCGTTCGCTTCTCTAGATAAGATTTGAACCAGTCATGAGCTAAACCTCTATAGCTGGTCAAGCAAATCTTGTCGTTAAAAAAAGGGATATCATCAATTCCTGTGCTATATGTGTTCTTGAGTCCACGTATAATTTTAAACACCTCTAGTTCAGATACTGAGCGTAAGTACATCGATTTAGTAACTGGAGTGCGAAGTGGGCGACCGCGCGCAGTAACTACGGGGTTTCCTTGATGTGATTCCTGACCAGCTTAAATAGATGCAAAGAAATCGTTAAACGTGTTTGCTATGACCTTAGGATTTTCTGTTAGTTCTGGACTGTATAAAAATATTGGACGTTTTTTTCTCAAATTTTCTTTACTTTTGGGTACGGAAGACAAATTAGAACCTATAAACTGTGTAGTAAAGATCCCTAATCGCCATAAAGTACTTCATCCGATAAGAACTGTTACCAAGATAGGTGAGTGTGAATCAGCTATTCTTGTCATTGTTGTAGACGGTAGAGATTAGAGACCTACTTTCTCAGTTCCACATTCCACACAATATTTGTATGGCGCTTCGATATTCGCTTACCCGTGTTATGACACTATGATATATCTTGATCAATTGTTTTATGTAAGTAGGTAAGCGAAGGCTTTGAACCTCGTTAAAGTGATATCATCTACTGTTTTTATCTCTGCTGGACGCTTTTTTGTGCCCGTGCAGATTTATTACTAGGTAGTGTTGGTTGGTACTTCTTTTTTGATAGTCTCTGACCCGATATATTTAGGTAGGTACTAATAATACGAACATTAGGAGCGTTATTCGTGACGCAACGCGCAATATAAATATATTTCGCGCTGGGGGCAGGAGCAATAGGGATGTCAAACTCTGATTAGAAATTAACCGGACGATTTCACTCGAACACTGGTTGCATGTTTCTATGATATTACTTTTCAAACTTAACAACCTCAACCAACCACCTTCCACCAGCCTAATTCCCAATAAATAATTAGAGATTATGACAAAAAATTACATACAATTATATTATGTATACGTACTATATGTACTTCATTTAATTATAATCAGACAAATATAGAAGTTTTTGTGGCCAAATAAAGTGATTGACAAATAGTATTTTATGCAACCGTTGAGAGGTCAAAAAAGGCGAGTGGCGTGAGTAACAATTTGAGGCGAAGCCGAAAATTGTTAATAAAGACGCCACGAGTATTTTTTGACTCGGTTAAAGAACGTTGCATACAATACTTTTTCTACGACCAAGCACTTATTTTGAAATAAAATTGTAAATTTAACAAATATAGTGTGTCAAAGTCTGTTTGATTTCAAACATAGACAGAGAGAATCATACTATCTTTGTCTAACACTAGTACTAGCACCCAAAAGATAAGGATGAGTATAGTTTTATTTGTTCCTATTTACTAACAAGATTTGGTTGACCCAGTATATTTCAAGAATGAATGAATGAAATTTAAAAAAACATGTCTATGGTTCACTTATTTGTCAGAGATGACATTTAAAATAAGGTTGGCAACACTGTATTTCATTCAATATTTTTTAAATGACAAATAAAAGTACGGGAGTAGAAAAATGGAATATCGACATGACTGTCTGTTATCGATGTTATCTTAACGTTATAGATATTCATTACACGTAGAACAAGAGACCGCGAAATACACAACACGTTCGATATCTTCTTCTCTTTTGTTATAATTATTGGTAGTTTTTTATTCTTTTGGCACTACTTATATACTACAGTTTACGTTTAGGTACAAATAGAATCTTGAGCGTTGCGAGGTTTTCAAAGCTCGAGAGTTAAACAAAATTTGCCCCCGAGTGAAACCCAAAATTTTTCACCACACCAACGTCACCAACCCGAAGAAAATGTTAACTGTAATATATCAATCAAAATCATCATTTATAAAAGTCAATTCTATCAGCAAACATAAGAAAACAACTCAACTCACAATTTACATTTGATTACTTTGCCTCACATGTGAATAAAATGCAACTTTGCTATCAGTTTTTGAACAATCATGAGAGCCTTTACCAGTTGGTGTGGTGAAAAGAAGTTACGTACCGCTTTGTAATTGATTTGCATTCTTGAATTTTCTCGGTAATTCACCTACAGCATCTTTTAAATATTAATCTATGAATTATCGATGTTTCATTTTGTCAATTACTTTATTTTGCCACAAAAACTTCTAGTCTTCTACTCGTATCGTGTATCTGCTTATAATGATCTAGACATGGGTAACTCCGGAGTGATAGATAAAAAAAGGTATTTGTTATGTGTTGTCGAGGGAGTTAAAATATGTAATGTTTTGTTTCTTAAAAGTTAGATTTGAACTATGCAAACTAATTTAGGTCATATTATGATAAGTTTAAGGATCTACAAAAACGTGTTTGCAATTTCCAGAGTTCAACAAAATTAACGTTCGATTTGGCATCGTTCATTTCGATGGGATTAGAGTGTATTTCTTTAGGTAAGTATTTAACAAAATGTAAACAAATCGCAATAAGGTATTTTATTAGGAAAGAAACAATGTCGCCACGTTATAATAACTACTCTCTCTCTCACTCTCATGACTCAAAGTCAGCAAGTGCCGATGTTGCGAGCGGGACGGCTGTTACACACGGATATAAAGATATAAAAGAGTGATACATATCCCAATGATAATAGTTATTTGTACAACAAGAGATCAAAGTTTGATATTTCTTCGAGTGCTTATTTTGAGTCCCGTGCAAGCGAAAGATTTTATACTCGCTACGCTCGTGAATCTAATTTAGAATCTTGAGCGTAGTAAGGGACTCAAAAGCTCACGAGATGTAAATAACTTTGATCTCGTGTAGTTCACAAAACTTTTCACCTCAGCAGTGAGAACATATTAGAGAACCCGAAAAATGTATTCCTTCTTCATCACTTACCTCTATTCACTCATGTTTTCTTAAGATATACCAACAATTAAATTTTCACCTCAGCAGCTCGAACAAGGGTACTTTGCTACTTAAAAACAGTGAGCTATTATATTTTGCTCACTGTTTTTTAAGTAGCAAAGTACCCTTGTTCGAGCTGCTGAGGTGAAAAAAGATATATACTTATATCAATCTTTTCCCTCTACTGACACATTTCGCCCATGTCTATAATGATCTTTTCAAAAAATAGGGGTCAGTGGAATTTAGGCCCGTCAAGCGTAACAGTGGTTACGGACTTCACGCAGTCGCATGTCCAATCCAATCATCATTCCCCGTTAACCTTTGGAAAGATCAACACGGTTGTGTTCACAGCGGGTATCGTACATTCCACGATGAATAAGCGTTAGCTAGTTTCATTCTGCTAAAGTGCCATCTAGTGAGGAATTGAGTAACTAATTTACTTTAAGAAACTTGAATAATTATAAATACAATAAATAAATGTCATGAAATCTTACATTTGTTTTGTATGAAAAGAGAAAATATTTTAATAGTTGGAGTTTTTAAGTACCTAGCTTAAGTGACATTAAAAAACGTCAACCGCAATGAAAAGACGAGGAAGACAGAGGTCAGTAGCGCCATCTGTTGGCGTCAGCTATAAAGTTTGTTATCAGTATGCCTGATAGTGCCTGATTGATGCTGGCAGTTTCACATAACTACATCATTCTAACATCAAAGGAAGGGTAGGTGTTATCCACAACATAAAAGAAAAAAAGACAAATAAGTACGACAAAAAAATAACATTCTGAAATCATACGGGCATCGCCGAGAAAAATTAAAATGTTCCAGAAAGTTTGACATACTCGTACCACCCGTTCGGTCCCGACCCCGACTAAATTTAGACGCTTTCCAGTTAACTCGCTTTCAATTTAAGAGTTTTGTACCGAGCGGCAGGTGGATGCCAAAAGTTGAAAACAATAAAATCTGCTGGTCGCATCGGCCGTGTCAGAGGTACGACACCGATCTGATGGAACTGCGCAAAGTTTAATAGAACTGTCATTCAACAAACCACGCTGGGGAATCATTTATAAATGACGGGTTGATGACGTCTGCGCCACAGATGGTTCAATACAAATATGTAGGTATAAATTATTAGCAGCCATCCATGTACTGATTGTACTTTGTACTACACATGTTGTCACTGTAACACACAAATCTAGGAATGAAACCATAAATACAATAACCCAGGGAAGATACAGCGACATACATACACCCGAATAAATCCAAAACTGACAGCAGTTTTTAAGAGACAACTTTACTAATATGGCACTTTTACTAATGACTAAGATTGCTTAAGCCGTGCATGTCGGATAAGTTCCTACACGGGAACTAATCCAGGATTGCATCAGCAGAGCAATTTGCTGCACCAAAGTTCGTAACTACTTTCGTCTCGGGGAAGCAATAAGGCTCTATACTAGGTGTTCTTAAGAAAATGATTATAACACAAGGGTGTACTTAAAACAAAAAGATAATCATAATAAATTAATTTCAAGAACCGCAAAACAAGGCTTACAAATCAAGAGTCGCGCAACTCACGCCAAGTTGTTTAAATTCTCAAACCGTGACACAAAATTTAGCAAATTTATAAATAAGCAATTATCATAATTTCACTTTTTAAATTTTCAATTTAATTAATTGGGTTTTTAAATAAATAATGATGAGTGGTTAGCGAAACCGCCATGTCATCGTTGTTGGTAGTGAGTGAACGAGCGCGGGCTCAAAGCTACGAGACGCGAAAGTGAATCGCGTAAGCTCGCAGCGGTCCCGTTAGCGGCGAAGTCGAACATCGTAACTTCGTAGGTGCTTTGTAAACGCATGCAAATGGGCCAGTGTGACGTGCCTCACGTGCCACCTCAACGCAGGTGCCATAAATAGGAGTATCATCAACTCAAAAACTTATACATATATTATATTTGAATTTTGACGTAAACGCAGTTGACCCAATATCAGTAATATTATACACTACAGCATTTTAATAAATATTATACACTAATACACTTATTTTCTTGACAAAAAATAATGGATAATTTTTTGAAGTATGAAAAAAAACAATATAAAGTACTTATACTCGTACATACATGTCTGGATAGACGCAAGAGGTATTGATTGTGAGTGTAATCTGATACTATCGTTTGTCCACAAACAACAGTCAATTATTTCTGGACGTCGGCAAATGTTTGCCGCAGCCTGTCAGCCTGTGTGGGTAGGTAATGTTAATGAAAGGAGCGAATACTACTTGCACCATGTTACGATCTTACGATATAGATGCAAACGACTTTAAAGAATCACATTAAATTCACACGTACCTAATAATACTTTGTCCGTATTTCATTAAAATTATAATAAAAATAAGTCAATCCAATAATGTAGGTATGTGATTTGTGTAAATATAGAAATCTCCATAATAAATAAAGAGTATTGCAAAAATACTCAAGAAAAGGTATTTCGCAATAAAGAGTAGGTACCTATATGTATTGTATTGCACGAATAAACTTATGGCTACCTAATACACATCATCATCAATCATCACCCGGAAGCAATATTTTGTGGATAACCACAAAACCTATAACGATAACGACCTTTAGGTCTCATAAACTACAGTGTTCCGTGCTCAACGATGTGCACTGAGGAAGATCTCCTGAGGGCTACACCCCGAGGACTATAGAAGTGGCAAAGCATTAATTGGCAAACAAAAATTTAGTTTTAATTAAGAAATTTGATCCCTTTACACGAACAAGAAAAAACTACAAAAAAAAAGTAAATGTTGAAAATCACCAGAATACATTTTATTGCCGAATGCCCTTGCGCTTGTGTAATAAACAATCAGTATTTCATGTTAGCAGTAAATCATTTCCTGGCGTTTCAGTAATCTCGCATTCCCGACAGCGGATCAAAATTCTTAGCATGTCATGCACAGTTCTACATTTGGTAACCCTCGTCCCTTGAATAAGTAGGATGAGCGCGTGGTAGGAAAAGCCCGCGTTTCCCGGCCGGGCGGCGGCTGCGGCCGCCACGCTGCATTTCCCTGCAACGGTCCATGCACCGCTTGATTGCCGCTCGTAACATGCGCCGTGGTTTTCTTGTACATAGCTTTATTAGGAGAAACGCGTAGTTTTATTATACGTGTGTTCACTTTAATTCTGTAATAATCGATACACTTTACCACAAAATAGTTAAGCTCGATGTTACTATCATCGTTTTCTAAAATGGCACCTATTAAGATCAACGCTACAACGATACTATTGTAGGTAGGCCATCAATTTATTTCCTTAGTTTTACCCCACAGAGTGTGACAACGAGACAAAGATGTGGAAATGCAAGCGAATACGCATTGCTTCCACAAGAAATCGAAATAGGTAACACGATTCGAGTTTTTCTATTGAATACAATAACACACGTGTCACGTGCATTAGTGAAACTTAATAAATACCTAAGTTATGTAAAAGCTTATTCAAATATGCACCGAGGAACGGAAAGTGAGCATAGCAAGACGTCTTCAACAAATAATTAAACACGTGACGTGAGACGTGAGGTGAGGTGAGGATGAGTGGAGCGGAAAGACACAGTCGTGGAGAAAATGTCACCGAGTGGATTCCTCGCCTGTCCAATTAGAGCTCACACAACGCTTTGCAAGAGTCTCGTGAAATCTTCATTTCTGGCGCTTTTCTAATTATAAGGCAGTTTTCTTACTTACTCGGGTTATTTATGCCTTGAATTAGCGTTTGTGTGAAGAAAAGTGAGATTCCTCAGCAATTCATTTTAGAAATATCTAGTATTTACCTATTTAAATAATCTTGTATCCAAACCAATATCATTTATGTATGTGTAGCCTACTTTGACTTGGTGAGAACAGTTTAGACTTTAGAGCAAGGGCGGATTGCATCGACTATAGGTATTTGACAAACTGAAACCATTTTACCGAAATGAAATAACGACGCGGAAATTTAGCTATCGACTTTTACATACTTTTCGATTTTTACCAGTTCTAGGTCCGCACTAAGTTAAAATTATGCTTCCCTCGCATCTGCCCTTTGGTGTGGAGACATTTCATTCCAGTCGGAACTTAATTGAACACTGTACCCACGATATAAGGAAACTGCCAATGGGTGTGACCTGCACTCTGCCATAAATATATTGCTAGACCATAACATAACCATTGTAGCCATTGTTGACAGTGTACATGTATTGTTTCCAGGGAGTGGGAATGCGCGTCTCATGGCTCCGGCCGTGGGTGCGCGTGGTGGTGGCGGCGGCGACGCTGGCGCAGGCGCTCGGCACGTGCCCGTGGGAGCCCGTGCCCGCGCTGCAGGCCGCCTGCGTGTGCGCCGTCAACCTCGCCAGGGACCTGTCTGTGCAATGCGACCAGGTGTGACACACATACGAGGCGACCGCTAGAGACATTTTTCGCCCCAAATTACAATGATCACAAAATTTATATCAGAAGTCATTTCAAAATGTGCTAACCAATATTATATTGATTAATACTCTGTATGTGTTTATATTTCAGGTGGACTTCGCTGTGCTATTAAAAGCGCTGAATTCGAGCACAAGAAACATTCCAATAGACTTATTGTACATCAACAATTCAACGATACCGGCGCTCACGGATGGCATGTTTACGCACTTAAAGATTCACAACGTTCAAATCTCCGGTTGCAAGATCACCCGAATAGATGACGACGCCTTTCGCGGGCAAGGCCCTCATCTAAAGAATTTGAACTTGCAAGATAACGAGTTGTATGAAGTGCCAGTTAAAGCCTTTAAGATATTAACGAATCTTTCGCTGCTTGACATCTCAAAGAATCGCATCACTTACATAGAGAACCATTCGTTTATAACATTGCGAAAACTGACAACATTAAAACTATCAGACAACAACGTCACACTGGCGCCCCACGCGCTGACTGGACTGGAAAATTCGCTAAAAAATTTAAATCTTAAAGGCACTAAACAAAAAAGCGTCCCAGAATGTATAAGAGGTCTTCGCAGCTTAGCGTTCCTCGATTTGTCGCAGAACAGCATCAGAGAATTACCCGGACCTGAAGGCAAGCAAACCTTTGAAGGGTTAGATTCCTTGACAGCACTTAACTTGGAACGAAACCTGATTGTGACGCTTAAAGAAGACGCATTTGCTGGTATTAAAACCACATTAAGTTCCTTGAGTCTCTTAAATAATCTCTTACCGGAATTTCCTGCTGCTGCGATTGGCACATTATCGGAATTAAGAGTTCTCGACATAGGGTTCAACCTGCTAAACAAGCTGCCTGGAAATGCTTTTGGAAGTAATCCATCGATTACACTTCTGGCATTAGATGGTAATCCGTTACCCACCGTGCCGGCCGAAGCTCTTGCCCATTTAAACCATACCCTTCGAGGTTTAAGTATCGGAGGACGATTTCTGAACTGCGATTGTCGTCTTCGCTGGATTATAGAATGGATACGAGATGGTGAACTACAAGTGACCTCTAGAGAAAGAAATCCTCAGTTCTGTGGTCATCCGCCACAATTCCGTGAGCGCGGTTTCTATAGTTTCCAACCGAACGAGCTGATTTGTGAGCACGAACCGACTGCTACTCCAGAAGAGTCGACCACGCCACAGAGGCAGATCAATGATTGGAAGATAAGTCAAACAACATCGACAACTGCGCGAAGTACAACCACAAGTACTACAACTACAACGACAACGGCTGCGACCAGTCCCGTTACGACTACAAGCAGTGAAGCGACGTCGAAGGCGCCGGTGACCACGACGGGGTCGGCGCGGCCCCGCCCCCCGCCGGCCGTGCGCCCCGCGTCGCCCACCTGGCGACACGCCCCTCACCAGCGCCCGCCGCTCGTTATGAACTTTCCCCAGAAACCAAAAGTGGACGACTCGAATGAGGTCATCGTTAAGAATGCCTACAGGCAAGACAACTCTGTCATTATACAGTGGGACTCAGACGTAGCCAACATTCTTGGATTCCGAGTGGTGTACAGATTGTTTGGTGATAAAAGTTTCAAGCAAGGCCCGCCGCTTGAAGCCAGCGAACGAGAATTTAAAATCAAAAACGTTCCATCCCAGGTGAGTGCTACGGAAATGTTTAAATAAGTATAACTATAGCTAAACAGACACGTCTTATGCACGAAAAAAGCAAAATACGTAGTCAATTTTGCATCTGAATTTTTCAACTATTTCGAATGTAGACTATTATAATCAATGATTATATATAATAGTACCTAAATCATAAAAAATATTAATTTGTTTTATTGTTGTACGTGTATGTTATTAATATATCTGTATATTTACAGGAATGTATAGTGGTATGCGTTATCTCGCTAGAAGAAGTGCACGTGAGCCCCGAAACGGTGCCGTACTCGCAGTGCCGCGAGGTGCGCACCGTGTCCGCCGCCGCCTCCAACATGGACAAGATCACCATCGCCGCTAGCGCCGCCATCTGCGGCACCATCGTCGTGGCCGTCCTCGTGTTCGCGGCGGCCTCTCGCCGCCGAGCGAGGACGGTGCACAGGCTGCACAACGACAAGCTGCCCGGCGCCTGCTGCGGCGCGCTCGGCACGCCCAGCCCGGGCGGCCCGCTGTCCTCCCTCGCCACGCTCGGCGCGTTCGGCAAGCAGCGTGAGTGGGATCAAGTGTCGGCTTACAGCGCACGTTCGATCCCGCGAGCACGAACCTATACCGAACCGGCTCCCCCCGATCCCCTGCCCGGCCGGCCCGGCCGCGCCCGCTCCCTCGCCGACGGCCAATCTCAGCACAGCTACGCGCCCTCGGCCCGCTACGGGATGCCCGGGTACCCGGGCAGCCTTCTCGGATCTCGAACCGGTAAGTCGTGCTTAATCCCGACCCGATCCTGAACGCTTTCTTTTCTTCTCACTATCGCTATCGGAGCTCAGGTCCGCATCCGGGAGAATATTTTTTTCAACACGGGTTTCGGTTTTTTAGATCTCCGGCAGTCGCGGCAGTCCCTGGGGGCGGCATCGGAGCGGGCGTCGCGGCTGTCGCTGAGCGGCGCGGCGGGCGGCGCGACGGGCGGCACGGGCAACTCGCGCCGCCGGCCGCGCTCGCGCTCGCGGCCCGCCAGCAGGTACAGCGTGGGCTCGCTCGGCATGGGCTACTGCGACACGTCCGACAACTGGACCGACCACGACATGGACATCTACATGGCCCGGAACCCGACGACGCGGGGCGGCCTGGTGCCGTTATAGCGGACGCGGACGCGGGGCGCGGCGAGCCCACGCGCGCGCTGCTCGCCGGCGCCGCGGCCCGGCGCGCGCTGCACGTCGTGGTCCGCGCGTGAGCGCGCCCGAGCCGCCCGCCGGCGCGCCGGGGCCGGGGCCGGCGGGAGCCCGCCGTGGGACAGCCTCGAGAAGGCCGATTCCAAAAACAACAAGTGATCCGAGGGTGACCCTCGTAGTAGAGATCGTTACCGCTACCCTGATCGCTCGCATGAAAAATTTACGTCGTCGGTACATCAATAGACTCAGTAGTAACAGTCGGCAGAAGTCGCTCCTCTGACTGATCATTTAAAGAGGTTGGCGTTGGCGAGTTTTGAAAAAAGAAAAGGAGGCTCGGGTAAATAATTATATGCCTCATTTTCTGCTAAGCTTCTGCTGCTGCCGCTGCTGCTGCACACGAGATTTAAAATAAGCATTCCCTCCACCCGAAATAAATAAACTAATATTATGAATGGAGAAATCGAGTAACTTATCCATTCCATTCCATTTGGTTAATTTAGAACTAGTCAGATCAGAGATCTTTTTCCGTCCAACGAAATAATAAGACTAAGATCATATTTTTGACTAATTATTTTATATGGTGGATAAGCAATATTATTTAATATCCGCTATTAACATTCTTGTTTGGTTTGTTGATATACATACTTAAAATTAAGCTAGGTAATTACTAGGTAAGTAGGTATAAGATGTAAATATTAGTTATTTATGAAAATGTATAATATAATCCAGTTAACTTTTCCGACAACCAAATACAAGAGAAGCATGATCCAAATGGTGCTTAATATTATTACAATTTGTAAATACACTTTACTCATAATTAAATCAATATTGTTAATAAATTGAAATATTTTGACTATTAAACTGTTATACCACAAAACTCTTGAAAAGTTTTATTTTTAATACACATAAATTTTAGTAAGTTAAATTTTCAAATAATATAACTGTTGTAATTACTATAACAGACACATATTCATTATCTATCTGACACAAAACGACAACTTGCCTATATTTTCCTGTTATTCAATAAACTAACTACTATTTAAAATGGCCAAAAAATTAATTTTACATGATCATCTTAGATAAGTCTGACTTACCCTGGAACGAGAATGCGACGCTCCCAGCGGTACTGCAGTTCCTGCGTGAACTCGTACCACAGGTGCGCGAGGTAAGGCAGGCCCCCGGCGTCCAGGAGGCGCGCCGCCGCCACTGACAACCGCCATACAAGCCCATTGCGGGGCGAGGTCTTTAAATACCCCAGTAACTTAGACTCCCCACCTTCACCCTGGAAAGTAAATAAAAAGAAAATTATTATTAAAAGTTTACTAATCTTTCTGGTTTTTCTACATACTGCTATAAGCTATATGCTATAAATTGTAATTTATTCAATACGTATTTTGAATTATAAAAATCTAATATCCACAAATTTCTCTAAGCTAAATTTAAAAATAATATCAGCTAAATGTAAAAATAGATTAGAGGCAAGTTAATGACTAGCTCAGTGGTTCCTAACCTTTTCAGTCTTTACCCCTGCTCCCAATGGTAATAAAAAAATAAAATGTGTACGTTTGGTGTATTGTTATATTAGGTTAGCTTATTACCCCCGTAAAATACCAGTTTTACCCCCACGGGGGTAATTACCCCCAGGTTAGGAACCACTGGACTAGCTATAATAATACTACACTTTTCATGTATATTCACCCAATATATGTTGATTCACCCACCTTCATTTCTATTTCTAATTTTTCTGGGTAGTTAAATGCATCATCCTCCACCGCATCAGGAAAAATGTAATATAGAAGTGACATGAGCAAGTCATCTGCAATGGGCCCTTTGAACTCTTGTATATTGGTGCCCTGGCCTATTGCTGCTTTCACCAGTTTTGATATTGTGATGGGAGCCTCCGTGATCTTGTGCAAAGGGTTCACTAGCCCCAGACTCCGACTAAGGCCCAGAGTATCCATTAACAAATTATTTTTATCCAGTAAGTTCATCATTTTATCAATTGTTTCGGACAACTGGCATGTTAGATTGTCTCTCAATTTCAAAGTAATAGTCCATGTAGGGGCCATTATAGGGTCTATGTCAGAAAATGTGGAACAATCAACAATAGAGCTCTCTAGGAACTTTGGCCAGATAGCATTTAACAGTGCACTGTAGATAGGATTTTTTTCCGAACCAAAAGGCAGTTCTATTAACTTCTTAACATCAAAGCCATCAATAGATAAGAACTCATTTGAATGTGTAGTGCGAGTCCAGGCAAATGCATCCACATCCTTCAATTCATAAGAAAATTTAGCTGACACTATAACAGCACCGAGGGCAACTGGCGAAGCAATCTTGGATTTAAACAAACTAACAAGGCCACTGAGGTGAGAACACTGATTAGAGATGCGCTTCAGGTGTATTGTATCAAAACTAGTCTTATGTTCGCTGTCCTCATAGAAACCCAAATAACACTGTTGCCAATGTTCTCTAACTTTAATGAAGAAAGGCGCTCCACAATCTACATTGGCAAAGGCAATGTTTGCTGAACTCAGTACTAATTTTATAAGGCTACCATCAACAAGGGGCTCACTTGGAGACAGCATCACGTAACGTTTAAGCCCGAACCATGTAGAAACGGGGAAAGCACTGCCGCCGTCCACTTCATCGATGAAGTTTGCAGTTGATGCCCAAATACCATTTTGTAAATCTTCTAACAAAGACTTGTTATCATTGTCATCGGTTTTACTTTCAGTAGAATCTAGCGTGTGATATGAAAGTTTGAAATTCAGACCATGGAACTTGATATCTTCGCATTTACTGACCCATTTTGTACTCTGACATTCTGAATTTAGGCAGATTTTTGATTTGGCGAGTGACCACTCGTTTAGTATCTCTTCTATTCGTGCAATAAACACTTCCCACTCTGAAGCAGTTGTGAAATCTTGATGGTAAATTTCAAATTCGTCAATTTCTTCATTCATATTGCTATAAGGCAAAGATTATGCTATATTTCCACAAAAACAGCTGTTTGTTTATCGAAACGAAAACAACGAAAAGCAAATCGACCAATCTCCATTCCATATTGTCAATGTCAATTTGACATTTGATTGGTGAGTATGTTCAAGCCATAGTTTATTCTATCGAAAGTGGCATCATCTATTACGTTGGTACTCCTGTTTTTAGTTCAGTTTATAGACCGACATTTTATGGCCTCAATCTCATTCTTAGTCTATGGCGCCTAATTTAAAAAATGGTTTCTATAGCAACATTGTATGTAAACATTGTGTACGTAAATAAAATAAAATAGTTGCAAATATGTTTAGAGGTGATAATTCTCACTCATTAAGCTACGAACAACAAGCAAAGTTTATTCAAGATCGAATTACCAATGTCGAAAAAAACTTTGGGGAATTGTGCGTTGCATTTGGTGATTATGCCAGGAGAACAGCAAGGTAGTATCCTGTTTACATTAAGTTTCGATTTATTTTTCTAATTATCCATCACAGCTTTTTGCATAGGTAATCTTTTTTTTCCTTAGACTACGGGATCAAGGCGACGAGCTTGCTAAGGTCCTGAAGGAGTACGCGAACAATGAAATAGTCAATAAGTCATTAAGTGCCGGTCTTGAAAACTTATCAATAACTCTGACCGCTATAGAAGAGTATAGAAATTGCGAAGTACAACGATTAGAAGCCAAGGTATGTCTAACTAGCCTACAGTCCATAGTAGTAGTAAGCAAACCAGAAAGAAACCCTGTGGCGCAATAATACTTTGTCACAGTAACAATATACCTAAATAATGACTTAGGTCGAAGTCGAAAGTAATAACTTATTATGTACCTCCTGTTGTGAATTTGACATGGTTCCATGATGACCCAGGGTTCCCCTGTTGCTGAGTGTAGCTTTTATCTCGTGTGTATTACATTAGAATGCCTATTAGTAATATGGATAAATATATACCTATGTGTCAGAGGTAGGTACATATATATTGTGTATCAGGTCATTGGAGAGCTTTGTCAGTACGAGGCAATATGCAAGCACGCGAGAGAGGAGCTGAAGCACACCATGAACGTGAGAGAGAAGGAACTGGCCAGGAAGAAGGTTCTGGACAAAACCAGGGAGCGGCAGCCCTTTAACAGACAGCAAGTGGTACTTTAATCATTTCCGCTACCTAATGGTTGTCTGGAAGAGTCGCTTTTTAGCGATAAGCTCGCCTATTGTTTACCTCTTCTTGAGTTACTGTATTCATGTATTGACGTAGCGTGCAATAAAGAGTATTTGTATTGTTACTATAAATATAATAGAATAGAAGAAATTTATTCAGAAAACGCTTAAATTTAGGTATTACATGAGACAACAGAACTAATCTATTATTAAGGGTCACTGAAAAGGTCTCCACTCAGCGTAATGTCAAGAAACTATCTAAGGATCTCGACGCTGGTCTTCCGTGGAAACTCTTCCGAGAGATCGCAACTACACGCTAAAGTACAATACAAGTAAATCGAGACCCTGGGTCTGGATCCCCCTTGTGTTATGGGGAGAGGTACTTAATAGCGGCGCTTCCTATTGGCATTTGTGATATGTCGTCAGCAAGAAAATGCATTATATATTGCAAATAGTTCTCTTAAATCTAAAGTTTTTAAATACCTATTAGGGATATCCCTTCCAACCTTCGTCACACGCACGACAATATCGTTTCATGCTCGAGTCTCACGCAATGCCTAGTAACCGTAATGGCGTAATACTAATAATTATGATAAATATTGTGTATAATTATATATAGTTAATGCTACTTTAATGATGTCTGGAAATGATTGTTTCATTAGGGGTAAGACTGCCGGTTACCTTTTAGTAGGTACTTACTTGCGACCTAATATCTGCTTAATTTCCTCGTAACTTTTTATTTCACTTTAAATTATATTTACTTACTTAACTAATTACCATACGTATAAAAACAAATTGATGTAGACATACGCGGAATCGGAGCTTCTAAAAGCGTCAGCGGAGATGTCCCGCACGGCGAAGGGTCTGAGCGAGCAGACGGAGTTCTTCGAGCGCCGCAAGCTGCAGCAGCTGAAGGCGCTGCTGAGCGACTTCATGCTCATCGAGCTGAACTTCCACGCCAAGGCGCTGGAGCTGCTGACGGTCGCGCATCAGCAGGTCGCTGAGATCAATGATAAGGCGGATCTCGATGTAAGTTTTCCTTTTAAAAGCGTCAGCGGAGATATCCCGCACGGCGAAGGGTCTGAGCGAGCAGACGGAGTTCTTCGAGCGCCGCAAGCTTCAGCAGCTCAATAAGGCGCTGCTGAGCGACTTCATGCTCATCGAGCTGAACTTCCACGCCATGGCGCTGGAGCTGCTGACGGTCGCGCATCAGCAGGTCGCCGACATCAATGATAAGGCGGATCTCGATGTAAGTTTTACTTTTAAAAGCGTCAACGGAGATGTCCCGCACGGCGAAGGGTCTGAGCGAGCAGACGGAGTTCTTCGAGCGCCGCAAGCTTCAGCAGCTCAATAAGGCGCTGCTGAGCGACTTCATGCTCATCGAGCTGAACTTCCACGCCAAGGCGCTGGAGCTGCTGACGGTCGCGCATCAGCAGGTCGCTGAGATCAATGATAAGGCGGATCTCGATGTAAGTTTTCCTTTTAAAAGCGTCAGCGGAGATATCCCGCACGGCGAAGGGTCTGAGCGAGCAGACGGAGTTCTTCGAGCGCCGCAAGCTTCAGCAGCTCAATAAGGCGCTGCTGAGCGACTTCATGCTCATCGAGCTGAACTTCCACGCCATGGCGCTGGAGCTGCTGACGGTCGCGCATCAGCAGGTCGCCGACATCAATGATAAGGCGGATCTCGATGTAAGTTTTACTTTTAAAAGCGTCAACGGAGATGTCCCGCACGGCGAAGGGTCTGAGCGAGCAGACGGAGTTCTTCGAGCGCCGCAAGCTTCAGCAGCTCAATAAGGCGCTGCTGAGCGACTTCATGCTCATCGAGCTGAACTTCCACGCCAAGGCGCTGGAGCTGCTGACGGTCGCGCATCAGCAGGTCGCTGAGATCAATGATAAGGCGGATCTCGATGTAAGTTTTCCTTTTAAAAGCGTCAGCGGAGATGTCCCGCACGGCGAAGGGTCTGAGCGAGCAGACGGAGTTCTTCGAGCGCCGCAAGCTTCAGCAGCTCAATAAGGCGCTGCTGAGCGACTTCATGCTCATCGAGCTGAACTTCCACGCCAAGGCGCTGGAGCTGCTGACGGTCGCGCATCAGCAGGTCGCTGACATCAATGATAAGGCGGATCTCGATGTAAGTTTTACTTTTAAAACTTTTTTTACAAATACAAACCTCTAATTAAGTTTGTATAGCTGGTCAACCAAATCTTGTCAGTAAAAAAAGGCGCGAAATTCAAATTTTCTATGGGACGCTATCCCTTCGCGCCTACATTTTTCAAATTTGCCGCCTTTTTCTACTGTCAGGATCTGGTTGAACGAGTATATTTATATATTTTGCTAATAAGTTAAAATAAAACTGTATGGTTATTGATTGAAAAGATTATATGGTATATAGTTACCGCAAATAGAATGCAAAATCTTCCATCAAATAATCCAAGGCTTCAGAGGGCCTACCGCCAACATCGAAAATTATAAAAACTATCTGCCTCTCTGTCGCTCGAATATGCAAGAGCAATAGAGAGGCAGATAATGATTTTTCGATGGTGGCGGTAGGCCCTCAGAACTCAGGCCCAGTGTGGTGTGGGTCTGCAACTCTGCACACGCTTTAATTCCCTCAATAATCAAAGAGTGATGTTTCTAAACAGTTCATTTGGAATACCTGGCCCACTTAGCTACTTTAATTTGCTAACTAAAAAGAAAACAAAAAGCTAATATCTGTTTTTTTTAATTACCTACCTACTTATAAATTATTGTGTTTCTTTAAAGCTTCTGACAGGTCTCTCGGAAGACTCGGAACCAACGGTAAATATTTGTAGTCATTTTGAATCCTACCCACTCTGTTATCTATGATATAATTTCTCTGCGTAAATAAAAAGTGTAAAGCTTTGGATTCCTCCGAAAACGGTGCCGTCATATTACGGCCGCTATATAGCGTTGACTGACGTCACTAGAACGTTGTCTATGTAAACAAGATGGCGCGGTTTCCTAGACGGCGTTACGTTACGTTGATTGTCAACGTAACGTAAGATGACGGCCGTCATGACGGTGTCGATAGTTTCGTGAACGTTTTATTAGATAGCAGTGACGCCATTTTGAATAAATGACACGAGATTTGAATAAATGATTCCGTACTACGATTATTTTCCTCTTCTGGTGATATTTCATCCTCCAAGTAAATTATAGATGATCAAGCAAATCTTGTCAGTAGGAAAAGGCGCGAAATTCAAATTTTCTATGGGACGTTGTCCCATCGCGCCTACATTTTTCAAATTTGCCGCTTTGACCTTGGTGGATGACGGTGTGTTATGACCGCCGTGGTACTTTCCACATGTCGCCACCGTAAAGACGGCCGTCTTTTGCGGCCGCTATATGACGGCACCGTTTTCGGAGGAATCCAAAGCTTAAGTATGTCTCAATATTATAATGCACCAGGTTCGTTGTAACAACACTTGTACCTTGTATCTACACAACACTCGAAAAGAACACGATATTTTTGTGTAAATTTGTAGAACTTCAGAAGGAAGCTGCGGTCTCCTGAGAAGCAAGTAAGCACGGGAGTGTCGGCGCGCTCGTCCTCGCTCGCGTCGCTGCTGCAGCCCTCGCCGGCTCGAGACGACGACCCGGCGGTGAGAACAGAGGCCTACCGCGATCCACGTTCGACGTGTTGCCTCTCTGTCGCACTTGTAAATTCGTACGTAAGTGTGACTAGGGAGGCAACACGTCGAACGTGGTTCGCGGTAGGCCCTCAGAGCGCCTACCGCGATCCACGTTCGACGTGTTGCCTCTCTGTCGCACTTGTAAATTCGTACGTAAGTGTGACTAGGGTTACCAGATGACAGGAATTTTCCTGACATGTCAGGAATTTTGGCCTTTTGTCAGGAATGGGGACGGAACACGAAATGTCAGGAATTTTTTGAATTGATAGACTTTATTATTATAAAGTACCGTTTTATTGACTTAATCAATTTTAATCAATTAATCAAAAACATTGTAAAAAAAATGAGATCAACGCAACTCTACAATAACTTCATAATTATTAATTAACAAATCTTTAATCAAGCATACATATACATGACGCGCACGGCTCGGAAATCAGGAATTTTGTCAGGAAATTCTAAATTTGTATCTGGTAACCCTAAGTGTGACAGGGAGGTTAACACGTCGAACGTGGTCGTGGTTCGCGGTAGGCCCTCAGAGTCAACCCTCATAGGCCGCTTGTAGCTGTCCGGTTCGGGTGTTTTCGCCGGACAATGGACCGTGTTAAGCGACTACTTACGTCCAATTTTGTATGTGACTAACACCCAATAAAATAAGACATCGTCGCCTAACACGAACAATTGTCCGGCGAAAACACTGGACGTATAGATAGGTAGGTACCTACCTACAAGCGGCCTACATTAAATTATCATATATCATACACCGTATATCGAACCGCGGTCCTACAATACACACAATCATAATATTTACAATCAAAGATGACGAAGGTATTCGCAGCAAACAATTCCAAGACATTTCGAAACATTGTTCAGTTCAACAAAGCGTTGTCCTAAAGTTTACGGCGCCGTGCCGGACTTTCGTCATTTTGGAGTATGACAGAGCCTATCGTCTGGAAACTTTCGAAGAACAATAAACTAACAGCAACACTCTATGGTCTTTGTATTGACCATCGATGGACCTTACGTCGTTGCAATAAGGTTTACGAATGAGAAATTTTAACTCTGTCATCCCGACAACTATCGGCACAGTCTACCTAAAATGTGAAAACGATAAGGTTCTAATTAAGAGTGCTCGTGCTCATTGCTTAACATTGACATCCCCGAGATAAGATCGAGTAAACTTTATTATGTAGGGTGTTTCTAAGTGATCTTCCCGAGCCATATCTGCACTTCTCAAGGTCGGATTAAGCCACCTATTTAGTAGCATCAACACAACTTCCAGTAGGCCACGAGGCCATTTCCAGTAGCTTACTATTCTTATCTGAATAATTAAACTGTGCTGTTTTTAAACTGACAAATATGTTGGCTTTGCAGAACATGCGGAGAGTGCGAACCCCAGAGAAGCACGGGGCGTCCACGTTGCCTCGGGCATCCTCACTGGCGGCCCTCATGAGCTCTAAGCAGGAAGAGGAAACTACGGTCAGTTTGATAGTGGAAAATAATTACCTAGGTGTCCTAGGTTAACTACTGACGTACGGTTGGCAGTTGCGAAAATACCTACTCATGTTATACTGAAGCGTTTAAAAAATAACCGGGCACTGAATCTCTTTTATTAACATTGAAATAGAGTAAGAAAAATATGATTCTAACATGTTTTCCAACTGAATCGAAACTGTCGGGCTATTTAATATTTTATCGTGTAATTTTAATTACTGCCTAGAATAACATGACCCCGATATTTGATAGGTACTATACGTAATCGCAGGTCAATTTAAATTAGTTAGCTTGAGCCATCATTCATTACCTATAGGTACTACCCTTTCGCACGAAACTAGGTAATTTTAATAAGTACATACCGACTTACTATGATTGATTGTTCTAGGATTCTGAAGAATCTGAAGAAGGAACCTCGTCGGAAGAAACCGAGTCGCGTTAAATTGTCTGGCTGGTTAACTTTTACGTAAGGCTAAAGTAATATACTTATGTACTTACCTACTTATAAAAAACCTAATGTGTATCTTATATAGACAAGAACGTATTTGTTACATAAGTAATGAGATATTTTATAATGCTTTAGAAACGAATAAAACATTTTCTTGTGTGAAGGTGTCTTGTTTCTGTTACGAGTTTTTCAAATCTTGCATGATTTTTTACATCCCGTTTTCCAATTGAGCTGGCTAGAAATCGGTTTATCTGTTGGAGAGCTACGATGCTAGACAGACAGACATTGGCGTCAAATATATAACACCCCCATGTCATATATTTTTATTTGACAAAAACTCAGTTTCCATCAGTCTGGCACACCGCGTCCAAGCGGCATTTATCAGTTTCTACAAGATGACGTGTTTGGCTGCGTGAATATGAATAGTTGTTCCAAGATGTAACACAGTCGGAATCGGTTAAATTTAACAACTGAGCAAATATGAAAATAGCTTAAAACAGTCATTACAATTTTAATCTTTTCTGCCTAGACAATAAGGTCGAAATTTTAACTACTCGTTTCGAAACAAAGCACATCTCAGACAATTATTTGTGTTGTGATATGTCCAGACACTGCTGTGTCTAGTCTTAGACCATAGTTCCATACCCTGCTTCCTGTTTGCATCAGTAAATTTACTGGAAATTGTGAAATAAAAAGCTATAACTGAATTAAGTGCCATTCTTATACTTATTATCAGAGGATTTCATAGGTTTTGTTGTCAGTCAGAATGTTTAACCTATATTATCATGCCGCGATCAGAAAGGGATTAGAAATAACAGATTTCCATACACTTACATCAAAATCAATATGGATTGACAGCTATCTCAATCCCTTTCTAATCGCGATTCAGTAATACTTGATGTACCTACTTATCTAAGTTTTTTGATGCCTTTGTTATAAATTTGTGTTGTTTCTGTTTCTACCATTTTGTTGCATGACCAACTGACAGGTGCCACGGTATATTGATTTCAAGTTGTCTTGTGCCAGTCAGTGGCTGGCACTGTGATAATAATCAATATGCACCCTCCAAACTAAATAAGTATGAATCTGTATGAATAAAACAAATCAATATGTACTTTGGACTAAGTTTAATTTATAAAATAGGGCTACAAATTAAATAATTTGGAAATGACTTATATCAAAATACATGTGCTTATTTTCAAAATAGTACATCAAAACGCTAGTAACATCATGTGATATAAATGCTAATTCCTATATTACAAAATCAAGTTTCTTAAAATTACAAGGTAAAGGTACATTGCTTTTATTAGTGAGGTTATCAATAGCAATTGGTGTTTTCATCCTAAGAATAATTACTTAGCCTAATGGGTACACTCTTTTATCTAATCTAACGTGGAAATGTGGTTATGTGATAATGCAGTTTATATTAATTTATAACATGTAAAATAACTTAATGATTTTATAAATATATATTTATAAACCATGACACATCACTTTATTTCAATAAATAAATCATAATGACACAAATTTCAAAACATCCAATCAAAGATAATTATGATTACAGACCTTAATTATTTATAGTAATTTGAACTGCATTTTAAGTCTAAATATGTTTGATATTGCAAACTAACTAGCAAGTACCTTAAGGTAATACCTTAACATTGTGCATGAGGCTCCTACTTTTCATTCTCAACTCCCGCCTGAGTCATGAGGTCTGTGATATTCTTCTCAAGCTCGTCCACTCGAGTCCCCATCTCATCTATTCTGTTTATAATCTGGTCTGACATGCTTTGGAATTTATCTTGCATATTTTGGAGCAGTGATTGTACCTACAAGAGACCAATTGAAATCCTTTAAATTCGCCTATGTTCACCATTTACAAGTTACAAGGAATGAATGTCCAATATTATTTATTTTGAAATGATGGTATATTTACAAAGAGTAATAGATAAAAGCAAACTTACAATACTTACATACTGTGTTACCTCCTGCATGTTTTTGGGATCATTTGCAGGAGTTGAATAGTTACTCTCTACGTCATTTGTAGGAGGTTCTATGTTTGAGTCTGCCATGATTTTAAATTAGTCGTTTATTAGGATTTATCCAGCAACTAACCGCTGCTCAATCTGAAGTGAAAACGCAAAACAAATCGTCTTCCCTTGTATTTCGTACAATCAGTACAATGACAAGAATGACAATGATTACAATGAAATAGAATAATAGATGGTAGTATTTCTAGTATTTTTTTTTTCATCATAGATACATAGACTATCCCGTTCGAATTTGCAGGACCAATTAACGTTTTTAAATGTGTCTCGAATACACTGACTAAATGAGTAAGATAAGAAAACTATACTGGGTCAACCAAATCTTGTCAGTAAATAGGAACAAAAAAAACTATACTCATCCTTTTCTTTTGGGTGCTAGTACTAGTGTTAGACAAAGATAGTATGATTCTCTCTGTCTATGTTTGAAATCAAACAGACCTTTGACACACTACATATAGGTATACTTGGTCAACCAGATCTTGTCAGTAGAAAAGGCGGCAAATTGGAAAAATGTAGGCGCGAAGGGATATCCTCCTATAGAAAATTTGAATTTCGAGCCTTTTTTACTGACAAGATTTGGTTGACCATCTTATAAGTGATGATTTCAATTTAATAATTATAGAACAAAAACAGTGTACCAACAATTTAACACGAGTATATAAACTTTTTTTTTCAACATTACTAGACGAAACCAATCTGACGGCTTTTAAAAAAAAAAGTGCGAAGACAAGATATTGACACTGACTTGACACTGACAGACAACAGTTGCCGGTGCTTGATGTATTTCTATGGTTTGTGGATATTTGCGTTTCTTTAAGATTATAAACATGCCACTAACAATGAATCCTAAAGGAGATATCCCAATAGATCTGGATCAGGTCAGAAAGGATATATTACACGGAATACGTGAATGCTCAGCTCGGGGTCTATCACAGACGACTAAATGGCTCGCTGAGCTAAATTTTGCGTTAAAAGATCATCAAGTTACCATAGAAGAGCCACCCGGGGGTTATGATGATGGAATCATAGCGGAGGAGAAGGAATCTTATTTATTAGCGAAAAGTTATTTTGATTGTCAAGAGTATGACAGGGCGGCGCACTTCTTAGAGAACTGCACGAGCCAGAAGTGCGTGTTCCTGCACCGGTACGCCCAGTACATGTCCAGTGAGAAGAAACGCTTAGATAACGCGACGGACACGGGTGCAGAGAACACTGAATCCACCCAGGTTTTGCTGGATCTGCTGTCTTTTTTTAAGGTAAGCTTGGCATTTATATATTATCTATCCTCATGCAATCAAAATTTACGTCTATCAAAAGTCGTTTTACCCCCAATAGAAATCATTATAGGCAATAGTCTACCCCTAAATCTTGATCAAAAAATGTTATTTGCCATTTTATTCTACATGGAATCTAGCAACCTTTTAATAGTGAAATTGTGACGAGTCCGTTAGAAACTCTAAATACGTCTGGTGAACTCATACTTTTCATAATTGCTTCATATGCAGGTCAGTGTAGGCTGTCGAATAAATACAACAAATTGAAAAAAAAAATGACAACTTGGTTATCTTTTATTCCAGGCAAACCGCAATAACCTAGATGGCTACTTACTCTACTTACAAGGAGTAGTATTAAAGAAGCTAGATCTAAGGAGCCAGGCTGTGACAGCACTGCAGGCCGCAGTCTCTGCAGTCCCCATCCTCTGGTGTGCCTGGGTTGAGTTAGCAGGCCTAGCCAATGAATATGATGCGCTGGACTCCTTACAGTTACCGAAGCATTGGATGATGTATTTCTTTGCCGCACATGCCTTTGTGGACCTGAAGCTATCAGAGCAGGCACTGGAAGGGTATATGGTGCTGGCTTCTGCGGGGTTTGATAAGAGTACTTATGTCATAGCACAGATGGCTATTGCACATCATGATAGAAGAGGTACGAGATTTTAATGTTTTAGGTACTGAACTATGTGCAAATAAACAAAATAGTTAGCCTTTAACTGTTCCCTTTTCCACAATTCAAAGTTTGATCAAGGCACAGACAAGACATCCTC
Organism: Cydia amplana; assembly: GCF_948474715.1. NCBI lineage: Eukaryota > Metazoa > Arthropoda > Insecta > Lepidoptera > Tortricidae > Cydia > Cydia amplana. Next base: position 5,590,877 of record NC_086073.1, read on the forward strand.
TAGACTGAGCATAGTAACGCTACCCCCTCTGCCACAAATATACGGTAGTTTTACTCCATCTTCGAGTCAAGTGTCAGAATCCCGTGCTGTGATTGGTCAGTGTCTTTGAACGGACCAATCACGCCACGGGGATTCACTCACCTCGTCCCCCGCACCCCAGTCTTTTTGGCAGCATCGGTTTCATGAAATAATTGCTCTAAACTCCGTCTAGAGGATTCCTAGTCTATGGATCAAGGAAAGCAGGATTGAAAGCTTATCTGATATCTCAGACAACAAAGGCTCATAGACTTCCACCAAGTTATCTCTGTACAGACTTTACCATGACAAAGTGTGAAACTCTACCATATTTATCAAATTCCTATGAAAATATTGTTTATTAGTGGCAATGCAATGTTACTCTAAAAATTAAAACTGACTAAATTTTAGCTAAATTGAATAAATACTTATAAAATTCGATTTTGGTGCGGCTATGTACAATTTCTCGTATTACAACTGTGAGGTCTGTCCTCTTAATAGTGTGCCAGAGACTCGTTTTTCATGTCATATTCTGCCTGCCACAAGGCCCACAAGCCTCATTTTGCACATCTCATGCAAGCACAATTTAGTGTACAAACTATCATTCATAATGAAATAAGTTTTCTATCATTGTCTTGAATATTATTATAAGTAAATATTCTTTTTTGTGCACCATACAGTTAAAAATACACTGAAAATTAATTACAGTTAAAAGCTATGTGAACATACAAAATACAGTTAACAACAGGCAGTCTTATCACTGAGAAGTAATCTCTTCCAGACAACCTTTGGGTAGCAGGAAACTAAGAACTTACATCATTGAATGCCAACTGCAGCATTGAATGTTAGCTGTCTCTTTCAGATGTGGATTCATCCCTAGCCCTATTCCGAGAGCTATGCCAAATTGACCCGTACCGTCTGGACAACTGGGACGTGTACTCTCACCTATTGTACCTGAAAGAGCGGCGCATGGAGCTGGCGCACCTCGCGCAGCGCGCCGTCTCCATCGACAAGTACAGAGTGGAGACCTGCTGCGTAATCGGTAAATAATAAACTATAAATTTTTGTTGTTCCATGGTTGTTCCTTATAACACAAGTTTTGTCTAGTTTTATAACCCCAGCCTAGCTGAAAAACCAATAAGTTTAAACCTCCAGCAATAAGTTTAAACCATAACCACTTAGCTGTACTCACTGTAGGAAGTGATTTATAGTTGTCGTTTGTTATACAAGCTATATTCAAGTAAATACTTACATATCTAATTTTGTTTAAATATTTTCGAGTTGTCACTCATTATTCATGTTTTTGGTTTTATCAATTTTATAAACAATATTGCCAGCACTTTCTGTGTTAAACCTTTTGTTATCTTTTCCCTCTGACCCTAATGTAGAGAATCACGCGGGGCTAGAGTCTAGACTTAATTTGACGTAGGCAAATTGGGTATGTCAGGAAGAAGTTGAGGGGCAGTTCGCTGGAATAAACCTGGCAACCTAGTTATATATCACTAATTAACCTATCGTCCCGCCGCGGTCGTAAATAGACGTATCTATTTGAGTCGTGTGTAGGTATTTATTGATTCTGAACCAATTAAATCTGATAACATGAGATCATAATTGAGTCCAGGGTCAAATGCGTAACCCCGGATAGCACCAGACTGTCACCTCTCCTATTGAACTATATAATTGCGTCTTCGGTTAACTTATACGTTTACCTTACTTAAATAATTTCTTTGATCAAGGTATTTCATATATTTCGTCTGGGATTGCCGAACTCTTTATAAATTAGACTGCATCAAAAACAAAGCAACCTGATCTGACATCCATGCAACTTCCTCAATAGCACCTCCATGTTTTTATACTATTTTACGCGGATATCACACAGCTTGAACACTTGAACTGCGGCAAGGCGGCAACTGCATACATTATGAAACACACCTAAATATCACAATTGTATTTCAGGAAACTACTACAGTTTGCGGAGTGAACATCAGAAGGCAGTGATCTACTTCCAGAGAGCCTTATCACTGGACCCTCAGTACCTGTCCGCGTGGATTCTCATGGGGCACGAGTTCATAGAGCTGCAGAACTCCAATGCAGCTATCCAGTGCTATAGGCAGGCCATTGGTAAATATGTTCAATGTCTTTATTATGCTACTTGAATTAACCCTTTCAAGCCACATACAGTCATATCATCTGATAAATGTCTCATTCGATGAAAGACTTTATTTACAGATATCATAATGCCTTCATGTGTGTGGTGGAAGATAAGTAAATATTAGTCGCAGTTACCCAACTTCAATTACTTAAATATCTGGGAGACCGAGCTTTGCTTGGAATCAAAACATACTATATATTATAAAAACTCAAAAATGCGCGTTTTCGCAGATAGAAGACCTAGCTAGATCGATTTATCGCCCCCGAAACCTCCCATATAGCAAATTTCATCGAAATCGTTAAGAGCCGTTTCCGAGATCCCCGAAATATATTATACCACGTGTCCCAAAATTCAACGATAAGCTGGCACCAGAAAATGGACCTGCTCATGACTTGGCTCATGGCTTAAGAATGTCAAAATACTTAATAAAATACGTCAAGCCATTATTTTATTTAAAACATGCGTAATAAATATACATATAGGTAGGTACTTCGATAAATACCTAGTAACCTTTAATCTCTGTTTAATTATTTACTTAATTACCTCATTACTAAATTCAGGAGCGCAGTTAGCTAAAATAACAAATTAGTAATCAAGAGCAAAGCAATGATAATGATTATCCCGTAATTAAATATGGAGTTCCGCAGAGCAATGCATGACTCAACTATTTGTTTTGGTTCTCTTAATGATTTGTATGTAGTACTAGTAGGATCGTATCTATATTTGTTGTATGTATTTATAATATAACTAATTAGTATGTTTAAATGCATTCTTGTGCCTATCTATGACTGAGTTGTATATAATTTGTTGAGTTTAATGTTTAACACAAGCACAGTACGATGCGAATTATCACCGTCCGTATTAAGCTTGCATTCAAATTGGATCCTAATTTACACAGCTATTGAATGAATAGTAAACTGAATCTAAACTAGGCCATATCATTTCAGATGTGGACCGCAATGATTATCGCGCTTGGAACGGTCTCGGCCAGGCTTACGAAATACTCGGCCTGAACGGCTACTGCATTTATTACTACTCAAGGGCGGCGCAATTAAAACCGGACGATTCCAGAATGCTAGTCTCCCTCGGGGAGGCGTATGAGAAGATGGACAAGATACCTAATGCTTTGAAATGTTATTATAAAGCTCATAGTACCGGCGATATTGAAGGAATGGCCCTATTTAAATTAGCAAAGTAAGTATAGCCATGCTAAATGATATCTTTGACCGACTGATAAAACATTGGCAGTTGTCAAAAGGCTTTAATTTCACAGCTCAAGACCGTTTTATCATGGTTTTATCTGTCGTTGACATTCAGCGATGAGTGATATTTATTATTCGCGCCAGCCTTCTACACACCAAGAAAACTATACAATTATATTGAAATTTACATTAACCTCTCGTCAGCAAGGCTCAGAACCGGTTTTCTCTTCATACAAAAATACCGGTATTATTACGTTCTTTGGCTCATTATTTCATTTTTAATGGGACAATCTAATAATACGAAGTTGTAACCTAAATACATGATTCAGTCCTACGTGAAGAGCATAAAATAATTCAAAATATTGGGCTATTTTGGGTTTTACAAAAAAACCGATTCCGAGCCTTGCTCGTCAGTGTATGATAATGATAAGGAATCTTGACCGAATTTTTGGTCACCTTTTGCTTTTTTTTCTACATCGTTCTTTTCTGCTCTATGCGGACTAGGTTTGAAGTTTTGAACCCATGATTTTCGACCCCACACACAAAGGTTAACACCTCGTTTCCTACAATCAAGTCTGCAAAGAGAATCAAAATTGAACTCTAACGTTAAAACTTTAAGGCCGCTTTTTGCCTGACAAATTACGTATAAACCAGGGATGTTGCGAATATCCGCATCCGCAACCGCGGAACTTCCGCATTATTTTCAACATCCGCATCCGCATAAAATCGATGCGGATGTAATGCGGATGCGGATGTGGAACAGGTCGGTACAGGAACGTCTTAGCATCGGCGTAAGTGCTAGACTGCTAGGTAATTTAGTCATTAACCAAAAAACCTATTAGAAATGAGCAGTCAAGCGTGAGTGGGACTTATTGTACGGAGCCCTTGGAATGCGAGTCCGACTCGCACTTGGCCGGTTTTTTGAAATAAAAATTACTAAAATGTAATATTTGACGTTTTTTATGGTACTATCTTGACATCCGCATCCGCGGATGTGAGCCTTAATCCGCATCCGCATCCGCGGATGTCAAAAAATCGGCATCCGCAACATCCCTGGTATAAACGAGTAAATTTTTCAGACTGTACGAGAAGTCGAACATGCCGAACAGCGCGGCGGCGGCGTACACGGCGGCCTGCCAGGACCCGGCCAACGCGGGCAGCAAGGAACTGCCGCCCGCCATGCGCTACCTCGCGCACTACTACCTGCGCTTCTCGCTGCTCGACCACGCCGCGCACTACGCCTACAAGTGCCTGGAGCACGATACTGTAAGTGATAAATTGATAATTCTTAAAGCCTAATGTACAGTGATCGGGGATTTCTATGCCACTTGGGGTGAATGACCTCAATCATTATGCTAGTATGGATATGCCGCGGGATTCCGGGATTCGTGTGCGATATAGGAGAGTGTTTTGGCATGTAGTAACATTGATTAATTGATTAACAGTAGTTAATCAATTAATCATGCATTGCATATATTATTAATATTAATAATTGAAAATTTGATTACAGATCAATTGAATATATCAATAAAACCACTAAGCTCGCATTACCTTATCAGTTTTGCATTGCCTTTCTACGACCGAGTCGAGACCCATGTTTTTTACAGTCCTTTATTTTATAAACGTATTACCAACACCGAAATAGCGTTTACTTTTCGAACAGTTTTGTTCCTATCGCGGGCCAAGTGGCGTATCCATATTACCATTTCGACTTGATATCCCGCGGTGTGGCATAGAAATCCCCGATCACTGCAGTAATGTACCCGAACAGGGCCTTTAACACTTTTCCAGGCATATAGTACGATTCATCGACCACATAGGTACGTCTCAATGGTTGAACCTTAGGACTCATTTAAGGTTCAAATTAGATTGGACTTTCGGGAAATGTGACTCTCATTCAGAAACTGTACTACTTGGATTTTTGGGAAAACTTGGATTGGTATGACCTGGAAAAGGGGTTAAAAGTAGAATAATGTGACAAACTTAATGCATTAAATAAAAAAAATCTATTTAATCCGTTCAATCCATTGTTATCACAGATATCTTTTTAAGATATGCTAAATCCTTGTCATGCAAATGTTTTTTATTGACCCGATATCAAATTGATAGGTAGGGAATTAGATAATACATTCAATCACATCGAATGTTATCTTAAATACACAACGCGCTCAAATACCTACAACAATAGTAGGTTACTTAGGAGGATCGAGCACGTATGTTAGTCTTTTTTTTGTTCCAGACCAAAGAAGCTGGTAAAAACTTATTAAAAACAATATCAGAAAAAAGATTGTCAGCGTCATCGTCGCAGCCGCACTGCTCGCACGAGCTGCCCGAGGCCATCAGGAACGCGTCCACCGTGTCCGTCCCCGCGGCCGACAAGACGCCGCTTCCCAGCCCCAACGTCACCCCGGACAACTACTCCACGCCCATGTTCACCCGCCGGAACACCAAATATAAAATGTGACCGACAAACATCACACACCCGAAGATGTAAATAGACTGATAATGTTTAAGACAAATTGGATTGAATAAAAAATATCCTTGTTAAAAAAAATAAGTGTTTATTTTACACCATTAATACAACATAACAGATCTTGGTGCTCAAATAAAAAACAATACGTTAATTTAATAACTAATTAATAAATAGTAGTGCATTGATAAGTAAAGATTGTTCGCTATAAAATGATTAGGATTACTAAAAAAGTTACTGATTTAAATCACAGACCAGATCAAGCACATAATTTGAGAGCTTGTTTACGCCGGCTATAAGCTTCACTTATCAGTTTAACTGATAATAGTAGATACAAGTAAATACATAAAACCTACAATCAACTTCCACTATATATAGTCTGTTGATGGATAGCCGGCTTCAGATGTGTATTAAATTAAACAAATTATGATTAGATGTGATGTGAGCTATAACTATTGAAGCTGGTACTTATATGATTAGGCGTCAAGTACCAAACATACAATAATTCATAAATGAAGGTAAATCATACGACATAAAAATGATTCTTATAAAAACACATAAGTATCCTACTTTGTCATGGTTTAATTAACCAGTAAAAGTAATGAGTACTTGCTATACGATAGAAATATATAATTCTAGATAAGGTGGCATAGTCGGATATAAAACAATTCATGATAATAAACACGTACACATGAATCAGGAAACAAATTCATAAAAAATAATAACAATGTTAAGCCTCTAAAACTTCATAATGATGTGTAAATAAACAATCCATTCAGATAATTAAAAGCTTTACAAGACTAAAATACTTTGTGGAAATGTTTGGTCGCTGCCTACTTTTCGGCTACGTACATATTCTTAATTAATATCACCCCTATCTAGGATTAACATGTGTATATTTGTTGTGTTAAATTGGATGGAAACAGTAACATTTAGGTACTAAGCTCGCTTCCTCATGGCGGGCATGACTATGAAAATAAGGCCGCACCGCGCGCCCGATGACTCATCACACACAGCTTGTTGCCTAATCTAAATACTAATCTCGTTTTGTAGTCTCACTAACTTACTGCATTATTGGTAATATGATGCAATGACTGGAAATAAGTATCCTAGATACGTTTATCTTTATATGTACTATAATGAAATGCTTGGGCGATTATGCCACAGTAGAGTTACGTTATTATGAACTGATAATTTTAACAAACGGATATTTAGACCAACGTTTCTATTATGACTCGGCTGCTTCAAACTTGGTTATCAGAACACAATTTCATTCATAATCTGACTAGATTGGCATTTATATTATGTGTGGATGAAATCATCATTCAATCTATGTTTTTATTGATTGTGTAAGTGCACAAAACAATATGATTGTTTGTATGTAGTTAATTTGAGGAGAAAAATCCCCCTCATGTGGAATGGGCCCTGCCCCTGCCTCATTTGTTTATGTTTAGGTATTATTCATAAATCATATTACACCTATACTATATTACTTATTTTTCAGCATAACAGCAATGTGGAGCCTGAAAAAAAATCCCACAAAATTGTTTCATTGAAATAAGTTAATCCGATATAATTTAACAATTTCTATGCTTTTAAATACATATTCTTTGCTCGGTAACCTTACATACAATAATTTCAATATATGTATATTTGTTGAGAAAACGATTTAAGCATGAAAACTGCAAGTTGGGTGTGATAAGATCATCAAAGCGTCGCGAATTGCGTCATCATATACAATATACCTAGGTACATAATTGTCACGACCTACAAAAACTAGCCCCAGTCAATCCTAATAAGGCCCTACTGAGCATTTCCTAACCACATAATGGACAATTTAAATTGAATAAATTGGACACAGCAAGTTGCCTTGCAACATGCTCACACTCAGATTTCCTGATTGATTGATTCAAACTAAACCAGACATACTAATACAATACTTTCACGACATTGACTTGCCTAATATATAATGAGAAATTTACAACTTGTTAAGGCATAAAGAGGCACATCCGTTGCTAAAATTAAGCACATTAATCTAAGACTGATAAATAGTTGTAATGCCAATATAATATCACCGAGAAATTGGTAAAAACGTAATATACTTATTCATAAATGTATACTATAATAAATTTGTAGCTAGTTTTGTGCTTTTTGTTGCAAACATTTGTTCTTTGTCCCCAAAACATGGAGCACCTCTTCAGAGAAAAGGATTCTTCGAATTAACATAGTTCCCAGAGTTAGATGATGGCTGTAAAATAAAAACATTTCCTTAAAGTAGGACAAATCCCAAAATAAGCAGTATGTATATGGCTCAAGCCACTCAAGACAAACACTAATTTATTTATTTTAAAACGACAAATAACCATCATTCACTAGGAAAGGAAAATAAACATTATTGTGATGTCATTGGAATGTACACAAAAATAAAACTGCAAAATTGATGTGTCTGATAAGAAGTTCTGTGAACTGTTATGCAAAAATACTACAACTTCCCCTGGATGATAAGGCATGTCAAGTATTCTACACTTTTTTACTAGCATGATATACATTCATCATTGTAAATGCCCATAATAATTATATCTTCATGTATATCCTGCCAATTAAATTGATTAATTGTTCCTTGTAGGATCATTATATTATTTGCTCATAAAAGTATATTTTCTTGAACAATATTATCAATGATCTAAAATAAGAACACAAAGCAGTATGATGAACTCGCTATAATAAACAATGACATAAATAATGTTATCATCTTAAGGTTAGGTTAGGTTATAACGTCTTATTGAGATACTTAACGCCTAAAAATGTTTTGAGTGTTACCAGAATGATAACCAATTTATACCAGAAATAAATCTAATCAACCTTATTTTTGTATCCCAAGTACCCTAAGTTGATGAACCAATTGATTGATTATGGTTTAAGTATTTGTTTATAAAAACGCGGCTTAATAAAAGCCTAAAATGTATAACCATGGAATAAAGCTATGAGAAAGTGTGGATCACCACATAAAAATGAACAACATATGTACTACTATTGACTTACCATGAAAGGATTAACAGGCACAGGCGCCGGAGCAGCGCTCCAACTTCCATTGAAGAAAGGGTTTTTGCTGCCGAAGAAGTCATTGGTTGGTGCACTTTGGAACGGATTCTTGCTATTTATATTGTTACATTCCTCTGCAAAATACAAGTGGATCAGACAAAGCATCTCAAAATATTCATATTTATTCACACATAATTTTTACCATCATTTTACTTACCCATTGACTTCATGTTTTGCTGCCTCAGTGCATGATCTAAATCTGCTAATGCTGCATAGCGATCATCTGGAAAAGTCATTTATTATTTTATTCAAATGGATCAAAGAATATTTATTTACAGTAGCATTAAATATGATACCAAGATCATTTTGGGTTGCTGCACCATTAAGTAATGTTAGCTTATTTTAAAAAATTGCAATGGAATACTCACTAGCAGTAGATGATGGAGGAGTGAAAGCTGCAAAACCTGTAGTGGTGGATGGGGCAGGCACATAATTGTTGTTTACATTATTATTAAACTGGCTACTGTTATAAATATCTGCAGTTGAAAAGTCAACAGGAAAACTGTAACAAAAATATAAGCATTAAACCTAGTGCCCACAAAACATGAACATTTACTAAGCCGTAAGAATATTACTTACTCAGGTACTGGGGCAGGGGCGACGACGGGCGGCGCCGCGAGCGGGCTGGGCTGGGGTATGCTGTGCACCGGACGGGCTATCTTCATGCTGACATCATTACCTCCAGAGAAAAAGCTATTTCCCAGTTTGGGCGCATTCACCAGCGTGTTATTGTTCACCGTCGACTTCGGCGCCGGGCTCGCTATTGATATCAGCTGTGCTGAGCTCGCTGCAGCACTTCCGCTTTTAGCTTTTGACTTACTCTTCGATGATAAACTTCCGTTCGTAACAGTATTATTCAGCGGTTGATCGAGATAGTAACGTTTCTTCTCGTATTTGTCCGACATAAAATCTTTCACACTTTGTTCATCAGTAAAGTTCACACTTTCACCCTCGTATAGGCCTAACCAAACGCGCCTACAGTAATCATTTCCTCTCACTTTTATAAATTCTATCTCTTCCGGGGTAAATGTGGCCATTGAGATCGACTTTACTCGATGGGGAGGCGTCAGACCACGTCTGCAAAAAAATCGTGCATTTCAAATTATCTGTTTGTTGATTTAATTTCTAGCACAAAAGCAACAACACAATAACGCACAAAATAATACTTACAGCATTCCCGAACATTTTGAACAAACGAACGAACCGATTGTAACATTAACGTACGTAGGTCCTCTTTGGTTACAATCTAAACAATATTTGTTTCCATTAATAGATATAAGTTCACGTAAAATTTCTAAATTCTTGTCGTCTTGCTTGCGACGGTTTGCAGCCATTTTTGTAATAGAATAAAATAAGACAGACTAAAAATAATAAGAAATGCCAAATCGCAAGTTCCGCTCTTGCACCGCAAACCACAGCATATGTAACAAAAAGTACTATAATAAAACAAATTCTAGTACCAACATAAAGACATATAATATAGTTGGTCAAACCAATTTCCCAAGAACCAGGAAAACTATACTCATCCTTTTCTTTTGGGTGCAGTACCAGTGTAAGACAAAGATAGTATGATTTTCTCTATCTATTTTTGAAATGAGACAGTCCTTTGAGACAAACTACAGTTTGTCGAGAATGTCGAGTCACCCAATCCAACCCAATGAGTCCAATCTCATCGATTTGACAATGACAACTTGCGTTCATATATTATTACTTTTTACCACTACTGACAATTAAGCCCTTGCTACACGGTCGCCGACAAGCCTTCTAACCGTCTGTCCTTGGTCTGACCTTGGTCAGTTTTGGTCAAATTTTGTTGGAAACAACTGTCTACACGGTCCGTCCAGACCAAGGCCACGCGGTTTGAGGGGCTTGTCGGCGACCGTGTAGCAAGGGCTTTAATATTCCATATTCCACGGACTTTTATTTATTAGAAATCAAACCTAAAGTAAAAATAATTTTCTTATTTTTTATGTTAGAGTATTGCTATGTGGTTAGTTTTATAATTCTATAAGTTTATTTTTCAAAGAGTATATTGTATTATTTGGTTCAAAACTGGGTTCAAAGGCGGTGGTACGAACACATCTATACTGTATAGTAGTATTCGAACGTAGTATTGTTTACGTTTGTTTGTTTGATCGGATCGGTAATCGGTTATTCTCAGTTATTTGGTTTGATTACTTGATTTGTGTTTGCGAAGGATCTTCGAACTAAATTTTATTTATCAAAAATGTCCATAAATGATAAAACATGCAGGCTATGCATGAATACGGAGGCAATGATCAATCTATTTTCAGTGGATGGTGATCTTACACTTGATAAAAAAATTAGTGCATGTATTGATTTAAAGGTAAGTAACATGAGAATGAGTTACATTTTAGGATTTAAAAAAATCATGTCGCAAGATTGAAGTTGAAGCCTAAAATATTTAAAAATATCTTTCAGATTAGCATTGGCGACGGATTACCTGCAGTAGTATGCAAAATGTGTGAAAGTAATGTAAAAACATTTTATGATTTCAAGCAAAAGTGTTTATTTATTGATTCTAAATTAAGAAAAGAGAAACTAGCTAAGAACTGTCACTATTCACCAAGCAAACTAACTTTGGATGACACTGATCTGGACAATATCAAGATGGATATTAAATTAGAATGTGATATTTTTAACAAAATGGATAGTGAGTTGAAGAACACCTTTGATTCTTGGCTGTCAGATGACGCCGACTCGGCATTTTATGTGGACTACTTTAATAACCAAGTGCCTGGCAAGGAAGAAGAAAATGAACCTACAACAGGACTCTTGAACAACTTGCCACAACATGACGATAAGAAAATACATCTTAAAAAACAATGTAGAAAATTGAGGAAAAAAGAGTCAACTCAACCAAAAATATACCAATGTGAGATTTGTGGGCGTATATTAAAAAATAAATCAGTATTAGGTAAGCACATAGCTACACACTCTGGTATCAAACAATTTTCATGTAAACTTTGTTCAAAAACATTCACTAGAGCGGAACATAAGGTTGTTCATATGAGAATCCATCTGGGTATCAAACCATACATTTGTGAAGTATGCGGAAGGTCATTTACAAAACGCCAAGATTTAATAAGACATATGAGAATTCATAGTGATGATAAGAACTATGCGTGTCCCAGATGTGACCGTAGGTTCAAGCGCTCTGGTGATGTACATAGCCACTTGCGAACACACACTGGTGCCAAGCCATACAGCTGTAAAATTTGTGACAAAAGCTACACTTCACACAGTGGCCTTAGGAAACATTACAAATCACATTGTAAAAGAGAAAACACTATTATTAAATGAGACGACAGGATTGGACAAATTGTGGTTGAAACAGATGTCTGTTAAAATGTCTTGGGTCTTTATGGAGGATTGACTGGCTTGTTATATTGTGTTGCTGCAATGTGTACTTAGTATTTCTAGATTAGGGACATGAGTGATAAATAAAGAAGTAATAAATAGTTTATTTCAAGTGTTCGAGAATCTACTTGACAAATCACTGCCTTTCTCTTTTTTGTTGGCTATTCTCGATCCAAATTGTAGTGCTCTTTTGGGAAGGGTGACAACATTTCTTAAACTTAAATTAAAGGCAACAAGGCGCAACATTAGTTTGTCTCCAACGCCAGGACCAAAGTCATCACTAGGGAAACACCTAGAACAGAAAGAAGAATTAATTTATTCTGTTTATTAATTTATTAAATTATATAACTGTAAGTTAAAATCTTACTTCAGCCAGGGATTCAAATTCAAAACATAATCTGTGAACTCCTCATCCAGGTATGGCATTCTGGGTTGTCTCCCATGGTCACATATCACTCTGTTATCTCGTGCCAGGTTTCTAAAAGATATCCTCTTCCAGTCCAATAGAAGTTCCTGACTAAGCCCTGGCCAGGAATGTCTCTTAAATGCATTATAGTGCCTTTTATATCCCCCAAATAATTCATCAGCACCTGAACCTAATAACAACACCTGTAAACACAATTGCTATAATAAAAAAAGGTATAACCCTACAATGTATTTAATTGTACACAAATAGAGTTCATTTTACCCTGCAAGATGAAGTACTATCCTCAACTTGTCCTCGAGAGGCAAACCACAAAGCTGATCCTAGGCTTTCATCTAGAATTGTTTTCCTTGGGAACACTAGATCTGCAATAGTTTTCATTTGAAACTCCTCTAGTTCTTCTTTGGGAACATTAACTTCTATAAAATTCCATATTCTGCAAGATATAATTAAAATCAGGCAAGTAGACTGTAAGACTACTTTTACATTAAATTGTTATCAAATTTAGCATAGTGTGATAAATGAGTTCATAACAATTATTTGTTTTTAGGGTTTCCCAACTACATCCTTCCAAAAATACAAAATTACTATACTGAACATTCTCCTCACGTGTGAAAGTCAACACCGACATTGGCAAATTCACCCTGGGCCAAAGTGCAGGGAGTAAGCCAGAAAAAAAGAAAAAAAAAATGAGTCACCTTGTTGGACATAGAGTTTTCAATTCCTCAAAAGACTGTCTCCCTGTCAATCTGTCTGGCACATTGTATGATGCCATGGAATCTTTTTTGAAGGCAACATTTATGAGGTCAATGCTTTGCTCTTCAGATACATATCTATGAGCCAGATATGCAAGGATAGTACAGTCTAAACCTCCTGAAAATAGGACACCAATTGTACAATGAGAACAAGAGTCTTTTCTAGAAATAAGACAGTTTTTACACTTATTGGGTTGCCTTTTTAATCTGATTTTTACACTTTTTTGTAGAAGTTCAGTCAGTTTTCTAACAGTTGTTTTAATAGTAGGATGGCTCAGAAGTGTCTCCATCATTTTCATATGCCCATCATTGTTTTTGGATGTAGCTCTAAGAAACTCTATGAGATCATTCTGAAAAAAATTACAAACAATTCATATATGAAATGTTTAGTGACTAAGCAAGCATTGATTGATCTGTCTATAGGTTCATGTTGCACCACCCACCTCAATGCAGAGCTCTCTTGAAGTTTCCAATGCAACTTTGAAATCCTCATCAGGTATATTTTGTTGTTTCTGGAAGGTCTCATACAGATCTTCCATTAAATAATTTTCTGTTTCATTACTAGCCCATGAGTGTAATGTTACTTTATTAGTTTTAATATTTAAACAGTATATATGTGTTGCGGGAACTTCTACACAATTGTATCTTCTATCTAAAAATATTCAATGTATTACTTTATGATAGCTGAATTTAAGATTTTTTTTATGGTGCATCATCTAGAAGTATTTTTAGCTCACCCAAGACATTACTGATAGCTATATAATTATCCATTTTATGGAACAGCAGACTGTTCCTACCAATCCGATCACGAGTAAAATATAAATGTTGCGTACATTTATCATAGTAAATAATACTAAAGGGCCCTTTGAGCAACTTTAACTGTGCAATAATATGTTCTTTTGCAGAAGTTTCCTGAAAAAAAAAAGTTTATGTTTAGGCAAATGTTTACCAAACTTATTATTCCATTAAAATAACTTACTGTTTTTGGAGAAAGATTGTTCATTATAGTCGTCGTATCTGAGACACTTTCATTCCAAGATTCGTCAAAAATATCTCCATTATAAAGCAGAATTCCAACATCACTTTCAACAGGCTGTGGTGTTAGCTCCTGGCCCTGCATCCACAGCACTGCACCACAGAAAAATATCCTAATACCGCCATCAGAACTTATTTCTGTGGTATTGATACAGTCTGGACCTCTATTCCTAATACGTTGCAGAATAGTACGATCATTGTAAACCTTAAAAATACAATATAAGTTTGAAATTGGCGCTAACCTGATTTGCCTAACCTAAATCGAAGTTGTAGCGGAATTTACTTACCTTAGGCGTAACAGAACTTGAGTAACAGATTTCACAAATTATTCCACACATTATTATAACAATATTTATACATTCAGAAAAAATATTTAACAAATAAGTTACTTCAATTATGAAAGTAACCAAAAATCATTCTGTCATTGTCAGTTGCCGGAAGCACAGACTATAAAGTCAATTTTCTTGACCACAAAATACTAGGATATTCAAGTTGGCCAACATAAGTATTAAAAATTATTCAAGTCACTTATTTAACTGCTAAAAGTACAATGAACACACTAGAATGTCAGAAAAATATATCTGTGTTCTGTCATTCTATAAAAAGTCATAATTGTCATAGCATGCTATAAAAATGCTGTGAATGGACGTGGAACACATGAAGAGTAAATAAAATTAAAATATATAGCAAATAAGAACAGACAATCGTTTTATGTAATGCGGATATGATTTCACAATGAGTGCACCAGAAAATCAAACCGGTACGAACTGTGCAACTGATGAGACGGTTGAAAATACGGAAGAGAATGACAAACTGGCGCTTACCGAATATATATCTGGCCTGGAAGCAAGAATAAAACAGAAAACTGAAATGAGGAATAGTAATATGAACTGCGTTCGACCCCCAGAAAACTTCTTTTCAAAACTAGATTCTGGCTTAAAAAAGAACACCACTTTTGTGAAGAAATTGAAGTCTTTCAGTGCTATTCAAATGGACGCGTTACTGAAAGATTTCAGTGTTTTGAACCTTACCAAATACATATCTGAGGTAGCGGCTGCCATATCAGAAGCAAAGTTAAAGATGTCAGACATACCAGCCGCAATAAACTTGTGTTCAACTCTGCACCGCACATATTCAGAATTCTCTTCAAGTCTCTTCGAAAATTGGCAGAAACTACTTAAAGTGACAGATAAAATAACAAACTCTTCTAAATTGCGTGTGGATATCAGATTTTATGCAGAGTTAGTTGCAGTGGGTGTGTTCCCTAATAAAATTGGTTTACCTCTTTTGGGAAATGTTCTAACTGTTCTGATCAACATGGACAAGGAGGAGCCTAACAATATCCCAATACTGTTGTCGTTCTGCAAGCACTGCGGTGAGGACTATGCAGGGTTAGTGCCCAAGAAAATCAAGGATACTGCAGAGGTAATATTATACATTTATAAATAATATTTTTTATTTATTTATAGCCTTATAACAGAAATACACTTTTATACTATATCTATAGTTTTCCTTAATCTACGATGAACGATTCTGTGTGCCTTTGGGCAAAGGCCTCCCCCGATCTTCTGCACTCTTCCTTATTTTGCGCAAAAAATATATAAAAAATATTACCTACTATTATTTCATTCATTCAATTCTATGATTTTTAATTCATTGGTTCACAATTACCTTACCTTCACAGGGTGTCCAGTAAATACAAGGCTTTAGGCTGGTTCAGAAAATGGACTTATAAGTTGAATATGTTTCGTGTTTTTAAGATAATCGTTTTTTTGTCTTTTTTAGCTATCTATTCATTTTTTATTATTTCATTAGACAGCACATTACTCACTCTACTCTCTCATCAACCATTCTATTTTTAGAGATCATCTGGGATGGCATTATCCTTCAGAAGCACAGAAGGTTGTAAGTTCCAACCTCCTTGGCGTCAATAGTAGTAATGATTCTGGTTAGAAGGAAATTACAAAAAGAGGGTCAAAAGTTATGTCTAGTATTATGGATGTTGTATAATTATTGACTAAACATATAATAAATAATTGTAACATAAAATGTAAACAGTTCGTATAATAAAGGCTTTAATAATAATAATAAAATATTTATTGACTACACTTTGTAGTGATGAAACCAATCATTCCTCATCCATTACAGAAATTGAATGTGCAAATACCACGAAACACATTCCTGCCAGCCGAAAAGCAGGCAGTAGTGCGCCAGTTACTGAAGGACTATTTCGCCACATTACTCAAGCACTTGATGGAGGAGCGGGCGCAGTTGCAGGCACTCCATGCGGCCAATCAGCGGACGCTGCACACACGTGGAGAGCTCTCGCAGGAGCGCAAGGACCAGCTGGAACACCACCAGGTATGGACACGCCACTTAAAAATGGCCCAACCTACCATGCCATAAATTGTTTACTATATTTAAAAAAGTAATTAATAAAATTAAAAAGAGCAAATAAGCAAATTCTCTCTAAGTCTCATTATTATGTCTGGATTTAAAATGTATGTGAAGGCTGGGGATAATTAGGTGTAACCGAAGGAACTATAGCTTGTGGTATACCTATTGACTTATTTTTAACATGCTGATGCTGTTAAATGTATTTTTTTATGACTAGAGAATAGTTTGCACTAAGAGTGAAAGTAGTGCAAATTTGCAACTTATACAATAAAAGTTCAAGTTTGATTCAAGCAATATCACAATTTTTACAGGCAACTTACGACAAACTGCTAGCCGGCGCTCAAAGCTTCGCCGAGGTCCTCGGCGAGGTGCTAGGCGAGGCGGGCGAGCCCCCGACACTGTCCATGACCGTGATCGAGACCCCCGGCACGGTCACCATCGGCGGCGCCGAGGAGTTCAACATGCAGGCCGGCACCGACCCCTGGCAGGATGAGGACACTAGGACGTTCTACACTCACTTGCCGGATTTGAAAGTGTTCATGCCTAACTATCAATTAAAGGAGGTAAGAGATTGAGACATACCAAACGATTCTCACCTTAAATGTTAAGACTGAATCCAAGCGCTTGCATCTAGCAAGCCAAGTGCAGACAAGTTTTATGATCGCTTTTACGCCTCCCTTATGATATTCTATTGTTTCATTTGTTCCTAAAGGGTCTCTGTTGTTTCCCAAATAGTTTTAAGCCATAATGTATTGTTTGCCCGAATTTTCGTTACTCATAATTCATTTGGTTTAGAAACGGCTCACCTTTCAGGATTGCCATAAAATAAACCCAACCTGACCTAACCTATCTATAGGATAACCTAACGAAAATCCTGAAATGTTAACGGTTTCAGTTTTATGACTAATGATAATATGACAAACAATACATTATGACTTAAAACTTTATGGGAAACAACGGGACCTCGTTCCTAAAGGCACTTTTGTTAAAGTCGCGTATAATCACTACATAGTATAAAACAAAGTCGCTTCTCGCTGCCTGTCTGTCCCTATGTATGCTTAGATCTCAAACTACGCAACGGATTTTGATGCGGTTTTTTTTAAATAGATAGAGTGATTCGAGAGGAAGGTTTATGTATAATTTGTTAACCCATGCGAAGGCGGGGCGGGTCGCTAGTCTGATATATTTCTCTCTAAACGTCATCTATATATATATAAATGCAAGGACTGTTTAAAATAACTCTACAATCAAATATGATCATTGCAGACAACAAAAAGTAAGACTGAAACCGTAACAGAAGAGATGCTGGACGAGGACCTCAAAGAAGATGAGCTAAGTGACAGCGAGGAGCCCCCCGTGCCTGATGTGGAGGACGACCATCAGCCCGCCAGCGTCTCCAACAAGTAATATCTGTCAATTCCTTAGCGTTGAATAGGGGTTATTCTGCAATGTTCTGCCGCCAGAGTGCAGCACTAGAATAAGAATAAAGCCCTTGCTACACGGTCGCCGACAAGCCCCTCAGACCGCGTGGCCTTGGTCCGGACGGACCGTGTAGACAGTTGTTTCCAACAAAATTTGACCAAAACTGACCAAGGTCAGACCAAGGACAGACGGTTAGAAGGCTTGTCGGCGACCGTGTAGCAAGGGCTTATGAATAAGAAACCATTTATTGCAACACAAAAAGCATACAGGTTACAAAACATAAGGATTGAAAAAATAAGAATAATTGTGCGGCAAAAGGAACGGTCTCAGCATACGCTGCGTCAGTCATTTCATTACAAATTGCCTGCGCAGCGCTGATTTTCAGTCCGTCCCCTTCACTGAACCTCATTGACATTTATGCGGGTAAAAAAAAAAATCTAAACAAAAAACAACTACTTAGCACTTATAGTAAACCATAGAATAACATTATTACATACTGTGCCTTAAACGGTTTTTTGACAAGTTTTCACAGATAATTTGTCACAAATAAATATGACACTGATGCATCAAGGCGGTTTGTTTACATAGGGCCTGTTGCGAAACCCGAAAATCGAAATTTCGTTATGACTCTATCGCTCGAATATGAGAGGCTGATAACGAAATTTCGTGTTTCGCGGTAGGCGCTCTGTGCTAGTGGCACAGTTTTGCGTAATATTCCCTATTCTACCCTATTAACTTTTATCCAGGCCGCGTCAATCTAAGAGATTTTCAATATATTTTTTTTTTCTTGGTTGGGAAATAGATAAATGAAGCCGTCATTTTCTTGTGAACTTAATTCATTGCTACCTATATTATAATAGTAGTTTATGCAACAGTGATATAATAAGGGTTCTTAAAATTCAAGGGTCGAAGTTACAAAACGAGACGTAGTCGAGTTTTGTAAAAAAAGACCCGAGAATTTTAAGAACCAATTATGAGCTGTTGCATACATTACTTTTTCTATGACAGCTGCAGCAAAAAAAAAAGTTATTATTTAAAAAAAAAGAGTTATTATTTAAAAAAAAGAGTTATTATTCAAAAATAAATTAGTTATTATTAAAAAAAAAAAGAGTTATTATTTAAAAAAAAAAAGAGTTATTATTGTAAATGAAAACATACCTCTTTCAATCAAGATGATCGGAACTTGTATCTTTAAAAAAAATAAAGCAGTTGTATTATACTCATAAGATGACTGCTAGCAGTCATCTTATGAGCCTATAGACAAAGCATTCAAATGACATTGCTTTAGATATCACTGTCAGTCATTTAATTGACACATTTAAGTGCTGGAGTAGAAAAAGAATATTAAAAACCGCATGCTTTGCACTTGACGTATCTAGACGAGACAATGATTTTATGAGGATTCAATATTTAGAAGACTCACTTATGAATTTGTAGATATTTATCTGCCTACTACTTTGTTACAGATACGCTCTGGATGCATTTTTGAACGAACTGCCCAACTGTATCAATCGGGAACTTATTGACAACGCAGCTGTAGACTTCGTCTTGAATCTCAACACCAAAAACAACAGGAAGAAACTAACAAGGGTCCTGTTCAGTGTTGCCAGAACCAGATTAGATTTGTTGCCATTTTATTCCCGGTTTGCGGCAAATCTGTATCCAGTGTTGCCTGATGTTTGCATCGACTTATGCCAGATGTTGAAGCAAGATTTTAAATATCATGTTAGGAAAAAGGACCAGATCAACATTGAATCAAAGGTATATTTTGCTGAAATCTGTAATTTTCTGTGAAGTATATGTACCTACAGAGAACATATACCTACAATTTTATTTTTGTTTACAGATAAAAGTAGTCAGATTCATTGGTGAATTAGTAAAATTTAGTCTGTACTCTAAAATGGAAGCCCTATACTGCCTGAAAGTCCTACTACATGACTTTAAGCATCATCACATAGAGATGGCGTGCAACCTGCTTGAAACGTGCGGGAGGTATCTGTACTGCAATCCTGACACTCATCAGAGGACGATGATTTATTTGCAGCAGATGATGAGGAAAAAGGTTAGTTATTACGGATCAAGCTTTTTGTTCTTGTTTTCTACTTTATTATGATTGTATATTACATGTTAAATTTTTGGTCGCCCCTCGTATAGGGTAAAGTAACACGTAGTTTTACGTTTGTGGTCGTTTCTCTCTCCTTTCTCAATTTAGCAGGACTCATCGGTTTTAACTTGAAATAAACTCACATGTTCAGTGGGTCAACTTTTTCTTGTCACACGTTGACGTTACGGTCTCCTGAGTCACTCTTAAAATTTTAGGTTTTTCGTATTTAAATGAACCAAACTTGCTTTTTATGGTAGTTATAAGACCTTTCCATAATGGGACATCTACTGAGCATATTAGTAGAACATGGTACAGCATTTCTTCTAACAATCTATGCTACTATTGTCTCCTCGCTGATGGGACAGAATAACAACAAGAAATTGTTGATTGACCCCAGTCACTGTGTTTGTCTAGTTGTTATGTAATCTAGTTGCGTTTTTTAGACCGTTTCAGCCCTCGACTCGCGCTACGTAACGCAGATCGAAAACGCGTTCTACTACGTCTGCCCGCCCGAAGCTCCGGCCCAACCTAAAGAGGAGGAACCACCGATGCATCAGTTCATAAGGAAAATCCTCCACGAAGATCTACAGAAGAGTAACGAGGAAAAGATCTTCAGACTGATGCGGAAGATAAATTGGGAGGATCCGGAGATAGCGGCCGTGGCTATACAGCACTTGGCGGGGGGGTGGCGCGTCAGGGCCAGTGCCAGGCGGGCGCTCGCGCGCATGGCGGCTGAGCTCGCTGCTTGGCAGGTATGTGTATATTGAGCACTGACAATCCAACCTCTAGACTGAGCTTAGGCCAATTCTTTCATGAAACCCATGGTCTAATAAAACATGGTCTTCTCTTCCCAGAGTGTCACTTGCCTACGTCACAATAACATTGCCACTTTATTTCAACATACCATGTTACATGGGTACATTATATCTATGGTTAATAAGTTAAAATATTTCTTTATAATTTAATAATTTTCATTTATATGTATTTTATCTTAAATTTTACAATAACACGTCATTTTTAATTATTCGTTAGCAATATCTTCCGATTCACGAAAGAAATTTCAGACGTTCGGGTAATTCTGTTTACACTACTGGCAACACAGGATAGCGCTGTCACATTTGACAATCCGCCATTTTGTCCCTGACCGTCATCCTTGTCGAACGCGTGTTAATTGTTATTTCCTTCTCGCTCAGTGTCAGCAGTCGCAGTGTTTTCCAAACTTTTCACGTCGTAAGCTTGGTAATTAATGTTTTGTTACGAAAATGGTTGGCTGCTCTATTCGGAACTGTAATAGTAGGAGTGAAAAGTGCAGTATAGATTTGTTTTATTTTACTATGTTTCTACATGAATAACTTAAAATTAATGCCGTTAAAATAATTTTCATCGTTGGTTAAAATTCTCCCACATTTTAAAGTTTGAGAACCTGTAAACAGCATGATGACGTAGGCAAGTGACAGTTAGGTCATTCGCGAATCTCGGAAGAGAGTACCAGGCGGAGTATATTATTATACCATGATGAAACCGATGCTGCCAAAAATACGGGGGTGCGGGGGGACGAGGTGAGCGAATCCCGTGCCGTGATTGGTCCGTTCAAAGACACGGCACCAATCACGGCACGGGATTGACTCGAAGATGGAGTAACGCTACCGTATGTGTGGCAGAGGGGGTAGCGCGACTATGCTATGTCTAGAGGTTGGATTGTCTGTGATATTGAGTGAGCTTGAGTATGAAGGTAGATCAATTTGTTTGAATTTGAATAAGTAGGTTTCTTAGAACAAATTATACCTTTCATTTACATGTACTGTCGTGGTAATACTAATAGGTATTAGTCATAAAGGTAAATAAAGGAACACTAATCCCTTATTTTGTTTGTGTTGAGAGACCAAATTACCCCGCAAATTAACCTTTCCTTTTTACCTTCTTACCCTCGGTTCTTATTCTTCTTACCTTTGGTCTCAGGATGGGGTGAACACTACTTCTGAACCTACATGGAATATGAATGATCCCTCGTCTTTGGTATTAGTGCTTATCTTTATCATGATACGTATAACTCATTAATTTCACATATTTTGTCCACATTTTACCAATATAGGCGATGTTGAATTTAACCCCCCAATCCGCAGGAGCTTTAGTTTTATTTCGAATTTTTAACCTTGTCCTACTTAATAAAAGTTATAATTAAATTTAGCAATAAGGCCTTTGTAAGAACCTCTGGGACTCGGGAGGATATCTAATACCTTTAAACGAGCAATTCTTGTTTATTTATTTATTTATTTATTTATTTATATATATATATATATTTCGGGGATCTCGGAAACGGCTCTAACGATTTCGATGAAATTTGATATATGGGGGTTTTCGGGGGCGATAAATCGATCTAGCTAGGTCTTATCTCTGGGAAAACGCTAATTTTTGAGATTTTATATGTTCTCCGAGCGAAGCTCGGTCTCCCGGATATTGGTATTAAACGTATAACGTTCCGTTGCCCTGCAGGAGATGGTGGCGCCGTGCGTGGTGGACGCGGTGCTTGAGGACATCCGCGCCACGCTGGAGGACCCGCACCCGCGCCACAACCAGCGCCGCATCGCCACCGTGCGCTACCTCGGCGAACTCTACAACTACAAGCTACTCGACTCGCGCGATGTCTTCACTGTCCTATACTCGTTCATTACTTTCGGCGTCAGCAACGACCACACTGTCATCTCCCCGCTCGACCCGCCCGAGAACGTCTTCCGAATCAGACTAGTTTGCGCTTTACTAGAGACCTGCGGCGCGTATTTCAACAGCGGCTCGAGCAAAAAACGCCTCGACTACTTCTTAATCTTCTTCCAAAATTACTACTGGTACAAATGCTCCGACCCCATTTTTACCGAGGAAAACAAATTCCCCATTTACGTCAAATATATTTATCAGGAGTGCTTGACGACTCTCCGGCCGAAGTTGACGCTTTTCACGGATTGGCAGCAGTGTAAAGACGCCATTGAGGAGTTGAGGCAAACTTTGTATCCAGAATTAGGGGAACAAGAGTATGATAACGAGGACCAGGGTGAAGATAGTGTTAATGATGGATTGGATACTATAATAGAGACTGATGATGAGACTGACAACCCGCAGTTGATGGACGAGAGCTCGGATGATGAGCTGACGGAGAACGCTGGGGCTGAGGAGACCGAGGTGCAGAGCGATGATAATAATATGGGCAACGAGCCGAGGAGACCCGCGCCTAAGCCGGTAATGTTCCTGCAATATTCTATACTCTGAGTCACGACTTTGTCAGTAGAATTAGGCGCGATTTCAAAATGTCTTTTGAAGATCGGTCCTTAGCTCGATTCAATGTTGTCGACTGACGAAGCTGGCTTGCCAGACTATAATATTAAACATACTTAATTTATTAACCTAAACTAGTTTAGCGCAGTATCAATTACGTATTTAGATTCGTCACTTCATACAACACAACTTACAGAACATGCGCGAGAGAAAGACCTACCTATTCATAGCTTAGTAATTTTGTAAAGCCGGCTTCCCACGGCCCGTTTTTTCACAGATCTGACCGCGCCTCTACAGGCCGAAGATCGTGGGAACGGTCGCATCCGACGAGGCCTGTCGTCACCCGTCCGATCCGTCGGGAGTCGGTAACTTCAAAGGCGCGTCGCGGCGCGGCGCGACGGTGCCTGTAGGGGCGCGTCTGCGTCGGTTCATTTCACCTGGGACAGCGCACAGGCCTCGTCGGATGCGACCGTTCCCACGATCTGTCGGCCTGTAGAGGCGCGGTCAGATCTGTGAAAAAACGGGCCGTGGGAAGCCGGCTTAATCAACCGCACAGGCATCCACAGGCGTGGCGCGATCCGGCCTGGCCTGTAATAAACACGGGCCGTGGGAAGCCGGCTTAAAACACCTTATTTCGGTCGTGTCGTGTCTATTAACAAGCATTACTGTCATCATTAAGATGTATCTTACTAGTTATTAGCTCTGGAGGCCTAGCCAAGATGACTTATTGTTGATATAAAACGCCAATCAAAATTGAAATAATATATGCAAATAGTCACGCGATTTTTCCTAGCACCTGTCATCCTGCAAGATTTATGCCTGCCA
Organism: Cydia amplana; assembly: GCF_948474715.1. Taxonomy (NCBI): domain Eukaryota; kingdom Metazoa; phylum Arthropoda; class Insecta; order Lepidoptera; family Tortricidae; genus Cydia; species Cydia amplana. The sequence continues at coordinate 5,615,428 of NC_086073.1, forward strand.
TCTCGGAGGCCCCCTGAACATACCAATCCACTGACAATCCAACCTCTAGACTGAGCGTAGGCCAATTCTTTCATGAAACCGATGCTGCCAAAAATACGGGGGTGCGGGGGGGACGAGGTGAGCGAATCCCGTGCCGTGATTGGTCCGTTCAAAGACACGGACCAATCACGGCACGGGATTGACTCGAAGATGGAGTAACGCTACCGTATGCGTGGCAGAGGGGGTAGCGCGACTATGCTATCTCTAGAGGTTGGATTGTCTGTGTACTCTCTCAATCTAATAATTAAATTATGCCGTAGGTTGAAGACGTGGAATTCGAGTCGGCATTCGAAAAGATGGTGATGGAGAACATAGCGGAGCGTCAGCGCGAGAACCGGCCGCAGCAGCGCGACATCGCCGTGCCGATGACGTGCCGCCAGACCACCAAGAAGACCTACGACCAGCTGCTGGTAGGCTCTGTCCGTACAAACAATTCTTTACATATATAACCTTTGACTTTAACACCCCTGACATATTTAAAACAGCAAGTTAGCGAAACCTATCCACGAGCCAAAAAGAAGAAAGCTGTGTCCAGAAGGGCTGGGCAAATCGACCGATTTGATCAGGAAAATAATTGGCGTCAATCTCCAATTTAAGATTTATGGTGATATTTAAGCCCTCTAAGTTAAAAAAATGTTCCAAAACGAAAATACTAGCGTCACAAATTGGTATTCTTGCGTCCGCACCCTATTTTATCGGTAATATCGGTCATAATCAGCGGTCGAATTCAGCGAGCCAAATTGGCGTTTGCGTCCGCACGTCCTGATTTGATCGGACAATTTCATCAGATTGGCGAAAAATTGTCCCGTCTGGACACAGCTCGACAGACAACACCTTTGAATAAAAAACTGCACTACTATTGGTTTATCCATTAGGAAGCTATTCGTTAGTTTTTAAAACGCGGTCTAAACGATAAAAGTCTTATGAAAAAATAATTGATGTCTTTCATAATAAAAGAAAGATAATAATAATAGATGTATCTTACCTATGTTTATGCTTTATTTTATTTGTTTATTACAGCAAGGGGAGGAAGGTGTTGAGTTTGTCCTCATGGTACGGAAAGGCACCAAGCCCCAGTACAAGTCGTTCAACGCCCCGCCTGAGCTGGCCAGCAACTTGCAGTTGCAGGCATTGGCCGATAAGCAGGAGAAGGAAAGAGTTAAACGGTATGTAGACTCCATTTAAAGATACCCGATGGTGTTTACATTTAATGTTGCCTTAAGAACACTCTGAGGCAGCTTGCGTAGCCGGAGCCAGGCCTCTTTAATGATACCTATGCTATTTAATTCACTTCTCCTTGCCCAAAGCAGAATGCTATTCTAGTATTCTGCCTGCCTGCGAATAAGGCAACGATGTTTGAGCCAGTTGTGCCAGGATATTATCGTGGACTATTATAACTGTATGAAATTGATTACAGTGTTTTTTTTTCTAAAATCACATATTTGGCAGTTATGAATTCACCCTTATAGATATGAAGCTAAGATCTACCCTTTAACTGATACCCTTAAAGTCATATATATATAAGGGTCAATTCATAACTGTCAAATATGTGATCTTAGAAAAAAACACTGTGGTTACAGGTCTCTGGCACAAAATAATTTTATTTTCGTTCCAGGTTAACCTTGAACATATCAGAAAGACAAGAAGAAGAGGAATACAGCGCCGAAAGCGGCGGCGGCTCTGGCGGGCTCGGCAACCCCAACCGCGGCCAGCACGTCCGCCAGAAGTACCAGCACCCCAAGGGCGCTCCGGACGCCGATCTCATCTTCGGACCAAAGAAATTCAAATGAAACAGACTCGACTCAACGGAATTATGAGTCTTGTCTTCTGCTGGTGGCATTCACTTCAAATGTTTCGATGGATGGTCTTCCGTTTAGTAAAGCGGAAGTTGTAATCGGATTTGTATTTGTACTCCCAAGTACTTCTTGTTGTGTATCTCAGTTATTAAATGAAGCGAAGAAACGATTTGGTTTATTTGTAAAACACACCCACTTAACTCTTTAAAAAATTATAATATATTTAGGTTTTAATAGCTCTTCTTCCTCGCGTTGTCCCGGCATTTTGCCACGGCTCATGGGACCCTGGGGTCCGCTTGGCAACTAATCCCAGTAATTATAGTGTTTCAAAGGTCTGTTTGATTTCAAACATAGACAGAGAGAATCATACTATCTTTGTCTTACACTAGTACTAGCACCGAAAAGAAAAGGATGAGTATAGTTTTTTATGTTCCTATTTATACTGGATCAACCAAATCTTGTCAGTAGTAAAAGGCGGCAAATTTGAAAAATCGCGGGTTAGCAACACTGTGTTCGAATAATTCCAAAATCGCGTGTCATATGTGTGTTATCTGTGGAATGTGGATCGTGAATGACAGCCATCATCTTATTGTTTACATTCTGAATCGTTTCTATTTCAAGAGAAATTTCTGCTGCCACCATTAAATACCAAGATTATGCATGACCTCAAGCAAAGCTAAGGTGCCTACAATGTACAATCATGCTCGTTGACGGTAATCATTACTAAAATTTGAGGTTATGATAATTCACTCGAACTGACGTATGAAGGGCGGAAAAATAAACAAGTTTTGGTTCGATGTACATTGCTGCTTTTCTTAGAGCAATTCTGCTCTTTGAGTGTTACATGGTGTTACCCTACTTTAATTTGCAGTACATTGCTACTGACAAGATTTGCTTGACGCACTATACTAACAAGATTTGGTTGACCCAGTATATATGCGCCAAGTTCAATAATTATAAAGGTATATCGGGGTAGTATACGAACGCACTCTGTATACGTTATCTGTGGTCCAATTTTGACATTTGACAGATTAGCACGTTTGACAGCTACAGAAGCTACAAAAAATGCTTGCTTCTACTTAACGGTGGCCGATTTGAAAATAATTTATTACTGTTGTGACATCGTAGGACTTGATTGAGAAATTAAATTGACCATTCTAACGATTTAACAGACGTTTGTTGAATATTATATCGTAGTTAAAGGTTTCTAGCCGTTATTGTTAAGGAAGTATAACCTATAACACCATGGGTGACTCCGATTTTAGCAAGTTATTACAGCAAGCGGAACAGCTAACAACAGAGATAGAAGGCAATGAAGAACTGCCGAGGGTCGAGCGCTCCTTAGGACAGGTGTTGGAGGCTTCACAAGAGTTATATTCCAAAGTTATTCAATCTGGCGCCAACGACATCCAAGCGTATGTAACTTATGTTTGTATAGCAAATAGTGATTGAAAGTACTTATTTTAAGATTGGATTGTATTTTAATACGTTTGTTTGTTGTAGCCATCTGCTGTTCGGTTCAAAGGGAATAGATTTGCAGCAAATATCTCAAAAGCTAGATACATTGAGTTCCAAACGCACATTTGAGCCCCTGCAGCCTATTGCGGATTCTGATGTAGAGAGTTTCTTAAAGAATGAGAGGGAAAATGCTATATTATCGCTAATCGATGAAGTGAACAGAAATGTAAGTGTACAAATTACTAATAATTTAAGTAAGAGTAGCAAAATCTGGTAAATTACTTGACTGGGTAGATTTTCTGCTTTAATTTTTATATATTTTAACTAAAAAATGTAATAATAATAAAATTATGTGTCTAAAGATAGAGTCATAACAATGAGATATGAAATGTAGATTCACTATAATTAAATTATCTTTTTAATAATTTGACAATGTTACATATAGGCAATACAAACAGTTGAAGATCAAAAATGGGAGCACATGGTCTCAGAATGGAACAAAGAAAAGATTAAGCTAATGAATGCCATGATAGGCCCGTCACAAAACTGGCTAGATTTAAAACGCACAGCTGAGCCGCCTAGCATTGCTGACACTCCCAAGAAGTTTGGACACTCTATCCTAGATCCGGTGGAGGTGGCATATTCAAAGCAAGTCCATCAGTATAATAAGTTGGTGTTCCAAGGTTCTAAGTCGAGGACACCGTTGTATCAGAAATTTGCACAGGTGGCTGAAGAGCTGAATGACCCTGTAAGTGTGCTTGCTGTATTATGGCACATTTTATCTTAAAAGAAATTTATTTGATTGCTGATGTCATATACTTGTCTCTCTCTTTTGCTGTTAGGTACTCAAATAAGCTCTAATACCGATTCACCTTTTATGTTTTGATATAACAAAAACTTTATTCAGCTTTATAGCAGCTCGGTCTGTGTAGACATGCCTTGACCGCATTGCCTTAGGAGAGGCACATCTCCACCTACCAAGCTGCTTTGCCCCCAGCAATTTGCGGCTTGTTCTGTGTGGACCCGCAATGAGACATGAATTGTAGGTTTTAAAATCTGTCTCTTTCAAGGGTTTTTATTTATTTTATTTTATTTATTATTAGCTTTCATTTATTCTACAGAGAATTGTAATTTTTAAGTTATTTGTATTACTTATTTGATACATATATTTTTAAGTTTCTTTATTTTTATATTGTAGATCCCTTCTGGGTAAAAGCCTCCTTAATCTCATAATCAGGGTTCCTCCTTTCAAGGGTTAATCTGCTACAACTAATGAACTATAGATCCTAATTCTTATGTCTATGTTTAAGACAAACAATGTAATTGGTATTACAGAAAGTGAAAGAGATGTGGGAAATTATAAAGACCATGGCCAATGTTCCACTGCTTGCAAGGGAGGAGGACCCTTTGAAGTTGCGAGGAAACCCCACCAACCAGCAGTACTTCATAGCACTAGGGAAGAAGTATTTGGAAAAGAGGTTTGTTTATTTTTTTCAACAAGTCATTAAAATAATAATTCACACAAAAGCATCAACATGCCTTTTTACTGTGTATTAATTACTATATAGTTATAAGAAATGTATTCATAGAGCCCTCATCCAAATCTTCCTGATTGTTTTCTGAGGACAAACCTGATGTAAATTACATCAAAATTTCGCTACTCTGCTCAGTGGCTCACTATAAAAGAGACAAAATAATTCCACACAAAAAGTCGCGCGCCAGGAGATTGAACGAAAACCTATTTAAAAAAACATTCTTCAAAAACCTAGCAATCAACTTCATCATCATCATCATCATCATCATCATCATCATCATCATCATCGTCATCATCATCATCATCATCATATCAGCCTTTTATCGCCCACTGCTGAGCATAGGCCTCTCTTCGAGTACGCCACTTATCCCGGTCCTAAGCCAATCTCATCCAGAAGTGACCCGCAATCGTCTACCCAACGACCCAACGGACGCCAGGCACTCCTTTCGTCTGTAAGCGGCCACCACTCCGTTAACATTTTGGCCCACCTGCCATCACTCTGCCTGGCAACATGTCCAACTTCAACTTCAACTCATCAACTTTATTTATTTTTATTAATTATGGTTGTTGATTAAAAGTAATGATATATCATACGTACGTACCTACGTATTTCAATAATTCAATTCATTTGAGTTGTTGTCTTTCGTCTTGAACTTTCAAGGTATAATCAGCCTAAATTCATGACACATAAGAAGAAAAAGGCTTAACTTCGCATAATCTGGTACAGGTATAAGCAGTACATGAGCGACGTGGTCCGCACGAATCCCGGCTGCGCGCTGCGCGGCGGCGAGCCGGGCACCTACCCCCTCGTGCGGGGCTTCGTCGCCCTGCGGCTGCAGGCCGCGCCCGCGCTCGCAGACGGTACTATCGACGACCGTCCTCTCTGGCCTATGGTGTACTACTGTTTGAGAAGCGGTGATGCTACTGCGGCGCTGCATTGCCTCAGGAAGGCTGGGTAAGTGAAGCCAGTGAAGGCTTTTTTGCTTTCTCAGTACATCTGTAATTTAGAATTAAATTGAATTAAGTATCAACCTTGTTAGTAACACATTTTAACCAAATAAGGTGTTTGATGTTGTACAAAGAAATAAAGAGATAAAGATATTAGAGATTGACCATAAGCCTAGACTTTTCCTGATGTCTTTTTCCATGGATACATTGGACTTTTTTGTTTTTAAAGATTATGTAGAAGTTTTTCTTAATGGTTTTCTCAGGCGCGACCACGAAGAGTTTATTGCGGCTCTGGAGGAGCACATCAGCAATCCGGAGAAGGCTTTAAGTGATAAGCTGCAAACTGCCATCAACTTCCAGTACAGAATCCAAGTTCGCAATTCACCAGATCCATATAAAAGAGCTGTGAGTATAGCTTGGTTGAGAGACCACTAATAACAAACAACACTTATTTTTATGGCAGGGCCAATATTACAGCGTTTTTATCCCTGACATTTTTGATGTAGTGTTTCGGCATTTTTGTGACATTTTTGGTTGCCTACCAAATTCAAGTTTCTTTTATACCTAAACATGGACTTGGCCACCAAAATCCTTTATTTTGAAGCAATTTATTGTCTTTAGACGAGCGGTGGCTCGCGCGGCACGATCAAAATGTATAGACTTGAATGAATCTGTTCTGGACGACAGCAGAGGCCCGGCGCGCCACGTGCACGGTGCGTCCAGACCACGGCCTATCTTTGTTATAACAACATTACAACATATACTGGGTCAACCAAATCTTGTCAGTAAATAGGAACAAAAAAACTATACTCATCCTTTTCTTTTGGGTGCTAGTACTAGTGTAAGACAAAGATAGTATGATTCTCTCTGTCTATGTTTGAAATCAAACTGAGTCCTTTGACACACTATATGTAGGCTGATTCTGACGTTACCACCACAGAATATTATTAAAGAGGTTAGAATGGCTATCGCGCGCAGTTAGTATCGGAACCGGTGTCGCCGCTCGTTCCTCTCCACATTTACTCACACTCGCGCAACTGTAGTAAAAACTTGTGTGCCTGGTGAATGGATACGCCTCCTTTAGACAGATTTGATGTCTGGCTTCTTAATCTGAAGGTTATTGTGGCGCAAAAAAGGCATGTTTACTTCGTTTTCGGTCAGCGCGGGCGAGTAGCATGCGAGCGTTTGCTCAAAACCGGCGGCGACACGTACCCTGCTCGCATCGCCATTCTAACTTGTTCTGTGGTTACCACGATGTTCGTAGGTATACTGCGTGGTGGGTGGCTGCGACCCGAGCGACGAACATTCCGAAGTAGCTCGCACGGCCGACGACTATCTGTGGTTGAAACTAGCAGTCATCAAGAGCGGATCTACGCAGACCGAGTCTTTCACTTACTCTGACTTGCAGAAACTGATCTTAGAAGAATATGGTAAGGATTGTAGTCCCTAGGATACCTTAGGCTAGGTAAACAATGAGATAACGCCCTATCCAACATTCAACAAGGCAGAATTCACCCTCATTGATTGAGCCATTTCTTACTCCAACTTGGGCCCAGCCAAAGAGTAAAGTAAGTATAGCGCTACTAGAGCGTCAAAGCCGTCATTTGGTAAATCGACCCAACGTTTTTCGTTAAAATACCAGAAAAAACATAGCCATCTCACTAACCTTAACATACTGTATAAAAATCTGAAATTGTATGTGTTATTTTTGCAGGTGAAACACATTATCACGCGTACGAAAAACCACTGGTGTACTTCCAAGTCCTAACATTGACTGGACAGTTTGAACCGGCGATTGAATTCCTGTCGAGAATACCAAGGTGAATATTAGATACCTATTGTTGTTCTGTTTTTCATGTGTGTTTTAAAGTGAACTTTTATAATGAAATTATGTATTGTTATTGTTTAGATATCGAGTACACGGTGTTCACATGGCTCTGGCGCTACATGACGTCTACATGTTGGGGACACCTCGCAACGTCCAAGCGCCCCTACGTAAGTATACACTGATATATACATTAATTACGTAAAGTATACACTGATATATACATTAATTACGTAAGTATACACTGATATATACATTAATTCTTGGCCTGTTCAACCTCATTTTAAGGTAGCAATAGCAGCATAAACAAGGCCAATAACCCCGGTTTTGTTTTTGTGTAGTATCCTTCCTTCCTTTTTGGAAGCGGCTTAAAGATGTGACCTGGGCTACAATACCAAATTATCACTACATAGTATTATAGTATAAAACAAAGTCGCTCCTCGCTGTCTGTCTGTCCCTATGTATGCTTAGATCTTTAAAACTACGCAACGGATTTTGATGCGGTTTTTTTAAATAGATAGAGTGATTCAAGAGGAAGGTTTATGTATAATTTGTTAACCCGTGCGAAGCCGGGGCGAGTGGCTAGTTACCAATAAGTATTATTTCAGTGTCGGTGGACACGGAAGACCCGCCGCCGCTGCGCCGCCTTAACCTGACCCGCCTGCTGTTGCTCTACGTGAGGAAGTTTGAGCTCACAGACCCCTCTGATGCTTTACACTACTACTTCTTCCTCAGGTAAAACTCATCGTATCATTTTAGAAAAGAAGAAGAAGAAAAAGCATTTATTAGCACAATAACAAACTTAAAAACTAACAAAAGAGAACACAAAATGAGAGGTTGCGCTAAATGGTCCTCACTCAGCTAGGTGTCACGGTATGAGCCACATGGCACACTCCGCGACGCTGATTTTCAGTAAGGCCCAGTGGATGGACTAGGTGGCACTCAGTAATGGACACAATGTACAAAAATAAGGGAAAACTTAAGTAAAACTAAAATTAAACATTTTAAAGAGTTAGATTTGGTTTGTAATTTGTCTATTCTGTTCGCATGAGTTAAGACCACTGTAGCACAGAATATATTATCATACAGAACGGCCACGCACCGCCCCGCTCCGACTCGCATTACCTCGCCCCGCGACATGAACTGGCGATAAACTGGCGGACTTCGGGCGTACTCTCAGTAAAGCGACTTACCCATACATACACAATGACGCGTGTACAGACGTGCCGTGCACACATATAAACGCAAATGATTTTTGATGTATGGCGTGTCCGCCCTGTGACTGTAGTAAATATATAAAAACACGAGTAGTTTGGCTCACAACTGCACCGAGAAGTAAATATGGTATTACTGTATAGGAAAGTATGGTAAACTATGCAAAGATTTATTTTGTGTACCTAAGTCGTCGGTAGCCATTTTGGTTAGCAGCTTTTTGAGAAAGGGGTAGACAACTTTTGTTTTACGGTTTTTTTCTGCATATTTATTTCATTACGACCATAGACTAGGAATCCTCTAGACTGAGCATAGTAACCTCGTTCCCCCGCACCCCCGTATTTTTGGCAGCATCGGTTTCATGAAATAATTGCTCTAAACTCCGTCTAGAGGATTACTAGTCTATGATTACGACCCATTATTGCTTTCTCCATTTCCAGATCACCATTAAATATTGTTACAGAAACTTGAAAGACCCCGAAGGCAAGAACCTATTCATGTGCTGTTGCACGGACCTAGCCCTAGAGTGCCGCGACTTCGAGCTGCTGTTCGGGCGCACAGACACCAACACCGGCGTGCGCAGCCCCGGTCTGCTCGACCAGTTCAACAACCCACACATTGACAGCAAAGTGAGCACCGATAGTATACCTTATTGCTTTGAGATAAGGTCGACTATAATATTAGTACAGTCGCCATTAGATATATCGGGGCGGCCGAGGTGCTCAAAAATATCTGAACACGCACTCTTAACGCCTTGACAATAGAGGCGTGTTCAGATATTTGTGAGCACCTTGGCCGCTCCGATATTTCTGATGGCGACTGTACTCTTAATTCATATATGTCATTCATATTGTTGTATAAATAATTAGCGTTTTGAACGCTACGATTATATTTATAACACGCCATAGTAAACCTTATCGGAATACATGAAGGTTGATTTTAATCTGTAAACATGCCGGTCTGACTGTCTTTGGCGATCAAATTGTGTATCTAAAGAGGGGCGCAGATAATCACAGAAAAATATTAAGTTGGAATATTAATGTTAATCAATTTGCAGGTAATCGCCATGAATGTAGCTGAGCAGCTCGTCAACAAAGGCCTGTTCGAAGATGCCATTACTGTTTATGATATAGCCGAGGTAACCATAATAGTATATTACGATACGAGTGCGAAAAATAGGAATTGCAACAAGTGGCGATAAATTTAAATCGACACGAGTTGCGAATTACCTATTATTATAGATTTATAAGTGTAAGTGCAAAATTCACGTACGAAGCCTTCACTCGTTGTGGATGGGCCTAGTTTTTACACCACTTGTTTTTTAGTGTTCCGTACCCAACGGGTAAAAACGGGACCCTATTACTAAGACTCCGCTGTCCGTCCGTCCGTCTGTCACCAGGCTGTATCTCACGAACCGTGATAGCTAGACAGTTGCAATTTTCACAGATAATGTATTTCTGTTGCCGCTATAACAACAAATACTAAAAACAGAATAAAATAAAGATTTAAGTGGGGCTCCCATACAACGAAACGTGATTTTTGACCGAAGTTAAGCAACGTCGGGCGGGGTCAGTACTTGGGTGGGTGACCGTTTTTTTTCTTGTTTTGCTCTATTTTTTGTTGATGGTGCGGAACCCTCCGTGCGCGAGTTCGACTCGCACTTGGCCGCTTTTTTGCCCTGTAACTTCTAAAATAAGAGAATGATAAAACTAAAAAAAAATATATGATCTACATTACCATGTAAACTTCCACCGAAAATTGGTTTGAACGAGATCTAGTAAGTATTTTTTTTTATACGTCATAAATCGCCTAAATACGGAACCCTTCATGGGCGAGTCCGACTCGTACTTGGCCGCTTTTTTTACACCACTTGTTTTTTTTTTAGAACCTCGAGAAGGTCCTAGAGCTGTTCTGCATGCTGCTGCCCCAAGTGCTGGTGCAGAGCGGCGGCGGCGCGCTGCGCGGCCGGCTCGGCGCGCGCGCCGCGCACGTGTCGCGCCGCCTGCGCCGCGAGGGGCCTGCGCTGCCGCCCGCACTAGTGGAAGCGTACACTAAGCTGTGCAAGCTCATCACCTTCTTCGATCAGTTCCATGCTGAGAATTACGATGCCGCTTTGGAGGTCAGTCTCATGTTATTAAGCACAAAGGCTTTGATTAATAGGGGATATTACTGCGATGTTCTGTCGCCAAAGTGCAGCACTATAGTTCGTTTTTAGGGTTCCGTACCCAAAGGGTAAAAACGGGACCCTATTACTAAGACTCCGCTGTCCGTCCGTCCGTCTGTCACCAGGCTGTATCTCACGAACCGTGATAGCTAGACAGTGCGCGCGCCGCGCACGTGTCGCGCCGCTTGCGCCGCGAGGGGCCCGCGCTACCGCCCGCACTAGTGGAAGCGTACACTAAGCTGTGCAAGCTCATCACCTTCTTCGATCAGTTCCATGCTGAGAATTACGATGCCGCTTTGGAGGTCAGTCTCATGTTTGTATTAAGCCATAAAGAAAAAAATACATAGAGTGCTCACTCCATACATCAGTTTTAGTACCAAAAAGACTATTAGCATCTAGCATCGAGTAGCGGAACTATTAGTACTGCTACTTGACAATAGATGTAGCACCGACCGGAAAGTCTTATGCTGTTGAGATAAGACTTTCCGGTCGGTGCTACGTCTATTGTCAAGTAGCAGTACTGATAGTTCCGCTATTCGATGCGAGATGTAGACACTGAAATTAATAGTCTGAACTGATGTATGGAGTGAGCACTCTTGTCTTACTATATTTCTCTATGATTAAGCACAAAGGCTTTGATTATAATGTGAGCCTATATACGTCCCACTGCTGGGCACAGGCCTCTCATGCGCGAGAGGGCTCGGGCTATAGTCCCCACGCTAGCCCAATGCGGATTGGGGACTTCACATACACCTTTGAATTTCTTCGCAGATGTATGCAGGTTTCCTCACGATGTTTTCCTTCACCGAAAAGCTAGTGGTAAATATCAAATGACATTTCGCACAAGGCTTTGATTAATAGGGGATATTACTGCAATGTTCTGTCGTCAAGTGCAGCACTATAGTTCGTTTTTTTTTAGCATTAGATAGAACTTGAAAGAAAGTAAGCGATTTTGACATGTCTTTTATTTGAAAAACACTTTTTAAAAATCAATAACTATTACTTATGAAAGCAGAAGACTATAAAAGACCGCATTAGATTCATAATTGTTACATATTTACCGTAACTTATTTTTAAAATGTGTTTTTCAATTAAAAGACACATCAAGATTGTTTACCTTATTTCTAATGCTAAAAAAACGAAGTATAGCACCCATCGTAAACCATAGAGTAACTTATATATACTGTGCCTTCGACCGTTTTTTGACAAGTTTTTACAGACAAAAAAATGACATTGATACATCAAGGCGGTTCGTTTACAAAGAGCCCACCGGGAAACGCGAAAATCGAATCTCAACTATCTGCCTCTTAATCGCTCGAATTTGCAAGTGATAGAGAGGTTAGATAACAAAATTTCGACTCTCTCGTTTGCGGTAGACCCTCAGATTGTGAGTAACTGTGGTAGGGACGCCCCCTACACAGTTTCGCGTAATATTCCCTATTGAGAAATGTATTTTTAGGGTTCCGTACCCAAAGGGTAAAAACGGGACCCTATTACTAAGACTCCGCTGTCCGTCCGTCCGTCCGTCCGTCCGTCCGTCTGTCACCAGGCTGTATCTCACGAACCGTGATAGCTAGACAGTTGAAATTTTCACAGATGATGTATTTCTGTTGCCGCTATAACAACAAATACTAAAAACAGAATAAAATAAAGATTTAAGTGGGGCTCCCATACAACAAACGTGATTTTTGACCGAAGTTAAGCAACGTCGGGCGGGGTCAGTACTTGGATGGGTGACCGTTTTTTTTTTGCTTGTTTTGCTCTATTTTTTGTTGATAGTGCGGAACCCTCCGTGCGCGAGTCCGACTCGCACTTGGCCGGTTTTTTGACAAGTTTTTACAGACAAAACATTGATACGCCTTGATGTATCAATGTATTTTTTTATGACATTGATACATCAAGGCGGTTCGTTTACAAAGGGCCCCCCGGGAAACGCGAAAATCGAATCTCAACTATCTGCCTCTTAATCGCTCGAATTTGCAAGAGTGATAGACAGGTTAGATAACAAAATTTCGACTCTCTCGTTTGCGGTAGACCCCTATTGTAACTGTGGTAGGGACGCCCCCTACACAGTTTCGCGTAATATTCCCTATTGAGAAATGTATTTTTCACCTCAGCAGCTCGAACAAGGGTACTTTGCTACTTAAAAACAGTGAGCAAAATCGCATTTTGCTCACTGAGTGAGACAAAATGAGCAAAATGCGATTTTGCTCACTCAGTGAGCAAAATGCGATTTTGCTCACTGTTTTTAAGTAGCAAAGTACCCTTGTTCGAGCTGCTGAGGTGAAAATTTAATTGTTCGTATATCTTAAGAAAACATGAGTGAATAGAGGTAAGCGATGAAGAAGGAATACATTTTTCGGGTTCTCTAATATGTTCTCACTGCTGAGGTGAAAAATGTTGTGTACTACACGAGATCAAAGTTATTTACATCTCGTGCGCTTTTGAGTCCCTTACTACGCTCAAGATTCTAAATTAGATTCACTCGCTACGCTCGTGAATCTATTATAGAATCTTTCGCTTGCACGGGACTCAAAATAAGCACTCGAAGAAATATCAAACTTTGATCTCTTGTTGTACAAATAACTATTTTCCTAGACGCTGCGCGAGTGCGAGCTAGTTCCCCTTCGGCGCAGCGAGCTGGAGGCGCGCGTGGCGGGCGCCCGCGCGGCGCTGGGCGCGCTGCTGCGCGCGCTGCCGGCCGTGCTGCGCGCCGTGTGCAGCATCCTCGTGGCGCAGCGCCAGCGCCTGCGCGCCGCGCCCAGGCAGGCCACGCTCGGCGCGCCGCACACCAACACCGACAAGGTCCGGGGTTCACAGATAGAAGGGATAGTGCGCGTTGGAGGGTCTGCCACCTCGCAAACCTTAAAGCTTTGGATTCCTCCGAAAACGGTGCCGTCATATGACGGCCGCTATATAGCGTTGACTGACGTCACTAGAACGTTGTCTATGTAAACAAGATGGCGCGGTTTCCTAGACGGCGTTACGTTACGTTGATTGTCAACGTAACGTAAGATGACGGCCGTCATGACGGTGTCGATAGTTTCGTGAACGTTTTATTAGATAGCGGTGACGCCATTTTGAATAAATGACACGAGATTTGAATAAATGATTCCGTACTACGATTATTTTCCTCTTCTGATGATATTTCATCCTCCAAGTAAATTATAGATGATCAAGCAAATCTTGTCAGTAGGAAAAGGCGCGAAATTCAAATTTTCTATGGGACGTTATCCCATCGCGCCTACATTTTTCAAATTTGCCGCTTTGACCTTGGTGGATGACGGTGTGTTATGACGCCGTGGTACTTTCCACATGTCGCCACCGTAAAGACGGCCGTCTTTTGCGGCCGCTATATGACGGCACCGTTTTCGGAGGAATCCAAAGCTTAACGCCTCTAAGCGGGTGCTGCCCCCTACAGTTTTTGCACGCTGTCTGATGCCAAAAAATGTTTGTCCTACCGAACTGCTGCTAGATACAGGTGAAACCTCGACACGAACCGCACAAATCAAACGAGCAGTCCAGTGGTCAGGAATTCCATATCAATATGTCACCTCGTTTCGACGATAAGATGCATCGCATACGCTCTAATACGATTTTAAAATACGATGTTAACGAAAAATAAATCTTACTCCTATTCTTTATTCTTTATACAGGCAAACACTAAGTATAAGTTTACAGCTATAGCCAAGACACTTATACTGTTAATAGATATGTAGTCAGTATGATAAAATTAGTACACTTGTATTACACACATTATACACTTTTCGAACTATCTCTAGAATTAAACATAGTTAAGTACATAGTAAGTATTACTAAGTTACATAGAGATTAAAAAAAAAATCTGATATTAAGTAACATAGGTGGAGTTTAAAAAAATCCTGATACTACGTTGTAGGGACGGCCACTTGTCTGCGAATATGTCCTATTTCTATAATATTTGATATTCAATTCAAGTGATATTGTAAAGTAATATTTCACGTCATATTCGAGCATACTTTTCAAAAATGTATTTTTTTACAGCAATTGGAATGGCTCCGGGAGCAGGCGGAGGTGCTGAACACGTTCGCGGGCAACATCGCGTACAGGATGCCCGGCGACACCTACAGCCAGCTGGCGCAGATGCAGATCCTTATGCACTAATGAGTAAAGATCATTTTTCAATAACAACTACGTAATTATTAAAATATTTTTGTAATTAACAAAATCAGCCTTTTGTTTTTTTTTTCTTCTGCTCACGTAATGGCTCCTCTACATGATGGGCCAACGCCGGCCACTCCAAGGGACGCAGCCATGCGGTAGAACGAGATAGCAATATCACTTGCTCCCTCTAACGCATAAATGCGTCCCTTGGAGTGGCCGGCGTTGGCCCATCGTGTAGAGGAGCCATAATACTGTTAAAAGTTTCACTTTACAATCATGTTACAGAGATTCAATTTATGTATCTTAAACACTATAATAAATTCTTTCCGCCAACTGCCGTCTCACTTCCATACCAATATACAAGTCATTAATATTATCTTCAGGCAGTTCAGTAGCTTCATCCATCGTAAGCGCCACAGTTTCCACATAAGGCTCCGCGTCCAACCCAGCCTTTGTGCAAAGATTATGCAACACAGCACAAGCGTTGATAATCTTCGCGGCTCTTTGGGGGGAGTAATGTAGAGGTCTTTTATACAGGCACTGCCATCGGCCCTTTAGCTTCGCGATGCAGCGGTTGATGCAGGATTTAGTGCGAGTGTGGAATTGGTTGTACTGGGATTCAGGCGTGCCCTGGGGCGCGTGGGGGATTGGTGTCATAAGCCATGGTCTTTGCGGATATTTGTTGTCAGCTGTAAAAAGATAAGTGACGCAATTATACATTGACATTTGAGATTCATAGTGACTTCACAAGTAAGGTACTTGTTTGTACCGGTATTCCAGGAGGCGGCTCGTTCGTAAGGATGATATTTTGGAAAAGTTTTCAAATTATGAACTTGGTTTGACTCAACACTAAGTGTGATGTGTTTTCTAGTGGACAAAAGTTAATTTTATATCCCCTTGACATTTTTTTAATGCGACAACCCCTTATTTTGTATACTTCTCAAAAAACAGAAAGCGCTATCTAGCGGCTTGGCCTTTCCACTACGCGAAAGGCATGTAAAGTGTAGGCAAATTGTAGCTAGCAAAGCTGAATTGAAAAGTGAGTAATAGGTTAAATTGACTACAGATAGGTAAGTACCAATAATCCAGCCAGTCTCGCCCTGTTTACTGACATGCTCGACAAAAGGCCGAATGTTCATCTTGCTCCAAATGTACGCGTTGCTCGACGCCCCGCCGAAACGGCAGCACACTGCTGTTATCACCATGTCCGCATCACACATCTGGAATATTATTTGAGTACTTAATGAATTAACTGAGAACTGGCCAGAGTAAAAGTAAATAATGGTGCTCACTCATAAATTTATTAATTTTAGATGGACTGAAACATGGAAAATTTACGTAGTATAGGTAAGTTTGAGTAAGGCCAGATATAGTATGCGGTTATCTGGAAAAGTAAGCAATCGAATAAATAAAACTTGAATGGGTATTACACTTTTTAAATAAAACTTACAATTTGTGCATGTATGGAGTATTGGCATTTTTTGTCATAGAACGCTTCTTCATCATCTCTAGGGCACACTATTTCAACATAACTGCCGTCTAGGCATCCAATAGTTTCAGGGAAGTGATACTTTCTGTAAAAACTGTAAAACACCAAAATAGGTAAGAAAAAAAATACAACACAGTATGTACCTACTATTGAAATTATATACTTCCATAGAGAAAAAATACATAGATGCTCACTCCATACATCAGTTTTAGTACCAAAAAGACTATTAGCATCGAGTAGCGGAACTATCAGTACTGCTACTTGACAATAGATGTCGCGACCGACCGGAAAGTCTTATGCTGTTGAGATAAGACTTTCCGGTCGGTGCTACATCTATTGTCAAGTAGCAGTACTGATAGTTCCGCTACTCGATGCTAGATGTAGACACTGAAATTAATAGTCTGAACTGATGTATGGAGTGAGCACTCTATGTATTTTTTTCTCTATGATACTTCTAAACTTACCCATCTTTTATTTGTTCCCTCTGAAGGGAGCTACTTGGAAATACCACCCATTTGTCCAACACAAAGTTGAGTCCTTCTACAATGATCTTGATAACTCTACTCACTGACTTTTGAGAAATATTGACATTGAAATCTTTGCCCACTGACTTCTGATGGGAACCACTAGCCAGAAATGACAAAGTCAGCAGTACCTATAAAGTAAAATGGAAATATATTATATAACAAGCAAAATGTTTAAAAAACTTTCATCTGACTACATATATAAGAAACCTCTTTCAACGTCGGTAAAAAAATCTAGCCCTAAACGAGTATGTCGTCCGCGCAGTAAAGGGCTAAGCGATTGACAAGGATTCACCACAAGTTGCTTAGATTTTCTGACGCGACACAAAACGCGAAACAAACACACATAATATGTATATAGACTGCTAAAATCATAACCCTTCACCAACCTTCACGTAGTCGGGTAAAAAAAACCGCTAATATCCGGTTCGAAGGACCATTTTTATTTATAAACTATAAATAAAAATAAGGGTAAACAATACAGTAGTTTCATAGAAAAATAATGATGTACCTTTAAAGGGAATGGTATACCATTTGACCTTTGTGTCTTGGGAACAACAGGCTCCAGTATTAGTAGAATTCGGTGGAATACCATCCGGTTAACTCCACAATTTTTGAGTAAATACGAGTCAGGCAGATTTACACAATCGGATACATCTCGGAGGTGTCTGTGTACTATTTTCTCTCTGTGAGAACTGCCTCGTAGCAATTTTAATTTTAAAAGAGTGTTCATCTCTTCATCCCCTAGAAAAGCCTTAAGGCTTTTCTTTCAACATCTTAACATAACAATAAGTTTGTTTGGGGCTGTCCACTGACAGCCACATTTGGTCAAATACCGTTTTGTTCATGTTTTGTTTTTCCTTTGATAGAATATGTGATATAATAATTATTCTCATTATTTTGTTTGTAAGTACTTAATTAAATCTTAAATCACTAGAACAATGTTAAAATATGTATATCATCAGTCTAAGCTTGTTCGTGCAACTTCATAAATAAACTTAGAAATCTATGCGATTGATTTTAAAATTAGGTATTTGAACGGATTCTGCATACTACCATCTATGATGCTACAAATCGAAATACAAAGACAACAACAACTTATGTTAGATTATTTGCCATTGTAAAATGTGGTTTATTGCTCTAAATTTAAAGTCTATATTTTTTAGTTTATATTACAGATAGTGCTTTTTAGCTCCGAAGATGAAATTCCTGAAATGTCAATGTCAAAAATGCAATGCAAATGCTCAAGTTTGGTTTGTTGGAATACTAAAAAATAAAATAAAAGAGTTTAAAGAGATATTTCATAGCGAAAATAACTTAAATACCAATTATCTTGTACTTATTTAACCTAATTAACCGATAATGTGCTGTATAATTAGACTTTTCATTAACTAACTTTGTTATTTTCCGAGTTGAACTCATTCTGTTGATGTCCGTTGATGTTCTGTTGATATTATAGTTAGGTAAGTAAATGCGATGGAAAGGCGTAAGGCAAGCCCCGAGCAGTTGAACATGCTCCTGCATTTCTTAGACGAGGATAAAGAGTTAGCGATAGGTAAATTCACAGGCTTGGAAGGTAGAGTTCGACAAACGAATGCTTGGATTAAAATTACCGAAAAACTAAATGCTAACTCTGGTTTTGGATCTGGTGCTATAAAGACTCCTGATAAATGGCAACAGGTAAGCAAGCATAATCTACGTAAAGAACAGTTTCTAAGGAGCATGAGTTAGTATAATTTGTTTCTTTTCAGACATGGCGTGATTGGAAATCTAATGTGAAAAAGAAAGCATTTAAAATACGCAAAAATCGCTTTACTCCCGGTTGCAATGCAAGTACTCAGTTAACAGATTCGGAAGAGAAGATTCTTAGACTTATTTGCACAAATACTTCAGCATTTGGACTACCAGGAGTGCCTGAAACATCGGCTCTCTCGTCAAATCATATGGTAATAAGAAATACAATTAAATTTACCTTAAAGAAGAAGGGAGGTGTATCTTACAGATACTATTTGACTATTTCAGGTTCCATCTCAGAGTAATGTATCAAATGAGATATGCAGTTCAGATCCGTCTACCAGCAGTATGGTAAAATAATTATTTTCAATAATGTTAAGAATAAGACCAAAATAAATAAAAAATTTGTAAGCTTTTAATTTTCACAAAATTTACTACATCTTACATTACTTATTGATTACATTTTTATTTAATATTTTGCATAGAAATGGC
Organism: Cydia amplana; assembly: GCF_948474715.1. Lineage (NCBI taxonomy): Eukaryota > Metazoa > Arthropoda > Insecta > Lepidoptera > Tortricidae > Cydia > Cydia amplana. The sequence continues at coordinate 5,634,786 of NC_086073.1, forward strand.
CATCAGATCCACAACATTTTACACAAGCAGACATTGACATGAGTTTAGACGATGGAGTTGGGGGTGACATGGACCAAGCGATGGGTTCCAATGAGGTGTCCTCTGCTCCTGTTACTGGGAAGCCTTTGTGGAAAAGGGGAAGACCAGTCAGTTAGTATATTTCAAGAATATTTTTTTTATTATTTACATGGAAATATTAACAGTAAAATACCAGTTAAATTATATTTTATTTCACATAATTTTAAATCTGTAAATAAAATTTTATTTTTAATTTTTTTTGCAGGACTGGTACATGACAGACTTTTAAACTTGGAAGAAGAGAGGATAAGAATTGAGAAGCAAAAACTTTTAGAAAAGAAGAGATGCAATAACATAAGACTCAAAATAGAGAAGGATAGACTTGAAATTGAGCGGCAAAGGAATATGCTATTAGAAAAGTAGGTATCTTCAGATGAAATTGTTAAATTATTATAATAATATTTATTTTCATGTTTTACAAATGTGTACTTAATAACTCATTATCTTTTTTTTCAGACTACTAGTTGCTGTAGAAGCTGTAGCACATAGATGACTTCCATTATTTTATTGATAGGTACTAGATTATTCGTTTTATACAGTATTATAAGTATACCATTTAGTTTGATTAAAATTGTGATATTAATTAAATTACACATTATACACACTACTTATATTATAAACTTTTAGTTTTTACCCTTGACCTTGAGTAATCAAGTATTAAAGGATGGCCGTTGGCTTCTCTTTCTAACAGTCATCTTTTCAAGTAAAAAATAGCGAACTTTATCCCTAGGGTACTTTTATAAGTCGGGGGCGATGTCTAAAACTTGGTACAAAACCTACATGGTTAGAAACCGACAAGGTCACTTTGACCGGGAGCTTGGTTGGCGGTTGGCGTGGCGACTACTGCACGCACCACACAAGCTCCCGGCGGTTCAATGTCTCGGTCAATTGGTCGGGATGCAAAACAATTTGGCGGCAAACGACATCGTCTTAGTAGATTGTACAAGCCACCTACGAAATTGTCGGAAACTAATAACAAGGTCTCATTGGTCAGAAACGCTTCCAATAGTAGGCTTATAGTACGCTTCCTAAGCATTGAAAACTTCCAGTAATAGAGGAGCTACCGCGAAAATCGAATTTTCGAAAACCCCCGCAATTTGCGAAATTCGATTCTCTTTTACTCCAATAAAGACGTAATTAAGAGTGAGAGTGACAGGAAAAATGCCCGCAATTTGTGAAATTCGGTTTTTGCGGTAGCCCCTCTGTAAGCAAGCATTTTAGAAAGAGATTTAAGTATATAAGTATATAAGTTATAGCTGGTCAAGCAAATGTTGTCAGCAAAAAAGGCGCGAAATTCAAATTCTCTATGGTACGATATCCCTTCGCGCCCACAGTTTTCAAATTTGCCACATTTTCTACTGACAAGATCTGCTTGACCCAGTATATACTACAAGTCATTTATAAAAGCTATACCAGGCGGCCGTACCGGATCTGCCCTAGTAGCACGGTCGTATTTTTATCATTTATCACCATGCCTGTCACGTTCTAACAAGTACGTAAGTGCGAAAGTGATGGGCTTAGTGATAGTCGATAAAAATGGAACCGTGCTGAGCCCGCGGGCTTGGTACGGTCCGAGGCCTATCCGATCGTATGGAAGGTGGTACGATCCGTTAAGGACAGCTATAAGTGAGAGCGAGAAAGGCCGATTCCATGAATACATTTTTGAGTTTCTGAACGATATTATGTTGTTTTGTCAAACTGAAAGAGAAACGTCAACATAACCTTAACACATCCTTAATATATGAGTAAAAATAAACCACTTCATATTTTCTCGATAAAAAGAAAATTATCAAACAATAATGGAGAACGAAGATCTAAACCGAGAGTTGGTTTGTGTTCAATTTCCAGGAATTGTGAAAAACGAAGATAAAGCAATGGAATGCTTAGGAGGCATCCGAAATATTTCTGAGGTACATTTTGACTATGTTTAATTTATGTTTTCCCTACTGGATAATCACAATTGATTTATTACTATTTTTTTCGAAACAGGTATTAGCTCAACCAAACAAAAAGCGGCTGGGTGTGAACTTTCAGCCGCAAAATCCGTTCATAAAGAAAGTTTTTGGCGACAACAAAAGAACTGCCGGTGTGCTTTTGAAAGTCAAGGTGAAGAAAACTAAGAACGGGGATGAAGTTAAGAGGGAGGTTGTGGGGACCTCCGTTGTAGGACAGGTGAAGAGGATCTATAAATTTGATTGTAAGTTTTAAATTTATGTCATTCTCATTGATTTACTACATACTACATCGGATTGTAGTCACATTGGTCGTTACATTTACGTTCAGTAATATTGATCCCACATAAAATGCGACACAAATGTCTGTCACAATAACATATGTTTTTCTGAGAATGATACATCATACATAAGTTATAAATTTTATTGTTTTTTTTTAAGATACAATGGCTTTGTTAACTTATTACTTGGTATTACAGCAATGTGCGATTTCCAATATCTACCTGTACAAACTGAGGGAGAGAGTGCGCAGTGTATTATAGATGAAATATTACCCTCAGGAACAGATGATTACAGTTTCATGACGTAAGTACCATTTTTTTAAATATTTGTAATCATAGTTTAGTGTAGCAGAGGACATTGAGGTGTGATTCACATGCAATAATGTTATATGATTAACCCACATGTGCAATATATTTACCTACTAAAAAAAGCTCTATACAGAATGTACTGCACCATATATATTATGTTCTTTGATACTATTTTGCTCATTCAATTCACAGATGTATTACATTATTAGGCTTACTGTTTTTTTTAAGAACTAGGAATGTTCTCCATTTTTTTTATTCCGTAACTCAGGGAGGAGTCTTCTTTGTTTGTGGTGCCCTCCAACTTCACAAGGTCCGACAAGCCAATAAACTACTCCTACTCCGACAAGAGATATCCGAACAAAAAAGAACAACCCCAGGACAAGGACTCGGACAAAGACGACTTTCATAACAAGAGGAGAACTGAGAGAGGGATTGGCATGGCGCATTATACATTCAATTTGACTGATAGTCTGCCTACTGAACCAAATGAGGCTTATGTGAAGCAACAACAGTTGAGGCTGTCTGTTTATCCTCCATTGAAACAGGAGATAGATACAATACACAAGGTAAAAACAATATGTTTTATCAGTCTTTATTAGGTACTAGCGACCCACCCGGCTTCACACAGGTAAACCTTACACAAGAATCACTCTATTGATAGGTGAGCCCCATGAAAATCCATTCAGTAGTTTTTGGGTTTATCGTAAACATACAGACAGACAGACGCAGTGGGGCACTTTGTTATATAAGGTGTATTGATGTATAAGGATGTAATTTAGGGAAATGGATCCAACTACAAAATCAGTCAGTAAAGTTTTAACTTTTTGGTAAAAACACAAATCCATTTCAAATGTAAATTTTCTCTTTGCTACAATAGATACATTACTTAGTATGCTAAATATTTTTGTGATCACCATTTGTTCTTCAAATAAATAAACATATATAACATACCTATATTTTAACCCATGTGATTCAACAATTTGCTTAAGCATTATTTTAGCTAAGTCTGCAACAAAAAATACAGTGTCATTGCAAATGATGTTTGCATTTTAATTCTTATTTGTTAATCAGTAACATTTTCCCCTTCTCTGTTGGTAACATGTAATTATTGTTCCAGTTGTTTGAAGAAAGACCAATTTGGTCCCAGAACTTGCTGAGATACCACACGAAAATGAAATCAAGTTCTCTAAAGGTGATTCTGCCATGTGTTGCCATCTACATGAAGGATGGACCTTGGAGGATGCAATGGGTCAAATATGGTTATGATCCTAGGAAGATTCCTGAAGCTAGAATGTATCAAACTTTGGATTTTAGGCTGAGGCATCAAGGTAAAATTCTAAATGTTACGATAATTTTAAAATTTTTATTAGTTACGTGAGGCACAGGACAGGAGCGGATAGTGACGTCTCAATAAGGCCCTGTGTAGTCTGTACCAATGGGGTACCATAGGACTACAGCAACTGGTATAAATTGACAATATATTTGTAAAAAAATCTAATATTGTCTATTTTACCACTTAATTATTCTGAAAAATTGGAAACATTATTACCATGCCATAAAACCTTATTCTTATAATCATACATCTGGGTTTTTGGTGCAGGAATGTTTTACAGTTATACCAGGCGTGGCTTTGCTACAGGTAGCTAAAAGTACATCTGTTCCACACCAATTTTGGTGGCTAGCCATAAGCCGCGCGTGGCGCTGTCGCCACCTAGCGGCCATATCTGTCCTGATCGTGACAGACGCGTTTTGTTAGAGAGTGAGTCTTCTGTACCTAGTACTATTATTTATTCTATTATATTATATATATATTTATTCTGTGCCGATACTATTTTCACATTTCTAAGCACATTCGGAGCTTACTATCTATTTTTAATAAATAATTTGGTAATTATTTTACAATAAACAAAATCATTCCCGCGTTGAAAACCCCGATGCATGCTTTTAATGCACATCTGCAGGTTTTTATTTATAGGGTTGTTCATGTATTTTATTTTATAAAAGAGAAAGTAGGGAAATCAAACTAATTTTAAGAGTTTTTATTCACTCGTGCGACATGCTTCGCAGCGCGCAGGTATCGTGAACCGAGACATGTCGTGCGAGTGCGACTCGCGTTTGGTTGGAAAAACCGGCCAAGTGCGAGTCGGACTCGCGCACGGAGGGTTCCGCACCATCAACAAAAAATAGAGCAAAACAAGCAACCAAAAAACAAGCAAAAAAACGGTCACCCATCCAAGTACTGACCCCGCCCGACGTTGCTTAACTTCGGTCAAAATCACGTTTGTTGTATGGGAGCCCCACTTAAATCTTTATTTTATTCTGTTTTTAGTATTTGTTGTTATAGCGGCAACAGAAATACATCATCTGTGAAAATTTCAACTGTCTAGCTATCACGGTTCGTGAGATACAGCCTGGTGACAGACGGACGGACGGACGGACAGCGGAGTCTTAGTAATAGGGTCCCGTTTTTTTTTACCCTTTGGGTACGGAACCCTAAAAACGTGAGAGAGCCATACTAATATTAAATTAATTTTACGGTTTAAAATTAATTTAATGTTATTATGGCTCACGACACTTTGAATTCGAGTAGTAGGTACAATAATGGGTAGGTAAAGATAAAAAAATATCATAAAAATACACGATAGGTACCTATGTGTTTTAGAACTTTGGTTCTAGAACTCGCTAATGTACTTTGTGCTATGATTGAATGCTCGTAATAAATGATGTCATTGATGACGGTTTGTCTTTGATGTACATAGACTACATAGTTCATCACATTTTTGTAGATTCCTTGTTATACAGTCCAGTGTAAAAATATGGGTGCACATATTATCATACTCATAAATATGTCCCATAGCTCTTATGTCAGCGAGTTAAGAACTATGGGACACATATTTTCGAGTAAGTTATATGCACCCATATTTTTACACTTGACTTGAATACAGTCGCTGCTATAACTTAAGTAGGTATCCACTTCTCCTTACAGCCAGTATGGCGACGTGAGTACTTATTTACTATTAAGTACCATAGTAGACATGGATAAGTAAAAAGTTAAAAGATAGAAAAAGAAAACAAGCACCACCGAAAATGAGATGGGAAGATGAAATTGTAAAATTCGCAGGGAGGCATTGGACCAGACTAGCGAGACACAGGGAAAAATGTAAAGGGATGGAAGAGGCCTTTGCCAAACGGCATACAGACCAAACCGATGTTGTCTGAAATAGTTTTAATTATTTAATTTGATAAGTTGTGTTCAATAATACTTAAATTGTAAATACTTGTTTGAATAAAAGGCTTATATTATTATTATAAGTAAAAAGTTAAATTTTTGTCAGCGGGCGTGCACTCCATGGTGAACACTCGCGACCAAGTCCTGTACTACAAGAAGAACGAGCGCGTGCGGCCCAACACGCGCACGGAGGAGAGCGCCGCCGAGGACCTGCCAGAAGGCTCCGTCTACTTCCGCCCCGGCATGGTGCCCGCGCAGCGCCAGATCTTCTACCAGGTGTGGAGAATGAATACACTGACATAAATATAATCACGTTTAATTATCAAAAATGTAAAATTATAAAAAAAAAACAGAATGAGCAACATCAAAAACATGGCGCTAGTGCAGGGTGAAGGTAGACGGGCTAGGTATGGCTGCACCGTCATCGAGACCGAAGAAATGTTGGATGAGTTTGAATTTGTGCCGTGTCCCACGGATACACATGCTGGTGGCTCGGATTATCGAAATCATAATTTTGGATTTTAGCCAGCCCATTACTACGCTAAGGGATCTGCCCCAATGGTCAGATTGAATACACAGCCTATATACTCTAGCAAGCCAGCTTGGTAGTAGATAAAGGCGGCAAATTTGAAAAATAAAGGTCGCGAAAGATCGACCTGTCACAGAAACTTAGAACTTCGCGCCTTTTTCTACCCACTGAAAAAGTTGGCTAGCCGGAGTATAATTCATATTCACTGTTTAAATTCGTTTTTATTATCTTAAGCTAAGTCTTAATATTGGACAATTTTTCCATACTACATGTCTCTTTAATCATCGCCGAGATTTCCTGCGTTGAAAAAATAATAATTTGTCATTTGCAATACATTTTGTTTCACAGTACTGCGACGTGAAGCTACCTGAAGTGGAGGCTTTGTTAGCGGTGCCGCCGGCGACGCTGCTGTGCCACGCGCGGCGCGGCTGGCTGCCGCCCGGCACCGACCACGCCTGCCGCGACCATATCTTTAGCTACGTCAAGAAAACCCTGCTCGCCACTCACAGCGCCGACTTGAAGCTTGAAGTAAGTGTACCTCTCCCTGTATAGTCCAGACACGTGGTCACTAACTGTCGCCCACCACGCCTGCCGCGACCATATCTTTAGCTATGTCAAGAAAACTCTGCTCGCCACTCACAGCGCCGACTTGAAGCTTGAAGTAAGTGTACCTACCCCTGTATAGTCCAGACACGTGGTCACTAACTGTCGCCCACCACGCCTGCCGCGACCATATCTTTAGCTACGTCAAGAAAACCCTGCTCGCCACTCACAGCGCCGACTTGAAGCTTGAAGTAAGTGTACCTCTCCCTGTATAGTCCAGACACGTGGTCACTAACTGTCGCCCACCACGCCTGCCGCGACCATATCTTTAGCTACGTCAAGAAAACCCTGCTCGCCACTCACAGCGCCGACTTGAAGCTTGAAGTAAGTGTACCTATCCCTGTATAGTTCACACAAGGGGTCGCAAACTGCCGCCCGGCACCGACCACGCCTGCCGCGACCACATCTTTAGCTACGTCAAGAAAACCCTGCTCGCCACTCACAGCGCCGACTTGAAGCTTGAAGTAAGTGTACCTATCCCTGTATAGTCCAGACACGTGGTCGCAAACTGACGCCCACCACGCCTGCAGCGACCATATCTTTAGCTACGTCGAAAAAACCCTGCTCGCCACTCACAGCGCCGACTTGAAGCTTGAAGTAAGTGTAAGTATCCTTGTATAGTCCAGACACGTGGTCGCAAACTGTCGCCCACCACGCCTGCCGCGACCATATTTTTAGCTACGTCAAGAAAACCCTGCTCGCCACTCACAGAGCCGACTTGAAGCTTGAAGTAAGTGTACCTCTCCCTGTATAGTCTAGAGACGTGGTCGCAAACTGTCGCCCACCACGCCTGCCGCGACCATATCTTTAGCTACGTTAAGAAAACCCTGTTCGCCACTCATAGCGCCGACTTGAAGCTTGAAGAAAGTGTAAGTATCCCTGTATAGTCCAGACACGTGGTCGCAAACTGTCGCCCACCACGCCTGCCGCGACCATATCTTTAGCTACCTACGTCAAGAAAACCCTGCTCGCCACTCACAGCGCCGACTTGAAGCTTAAAGTAAGTGTACCTATCCCTGTAAAGTCCAGACTGGATATCCTGACAACTTAATAGAATAAATGCATATTACACATGTGCAATAGCACATAAACTATACAACATGTTGCCAAAGCAATAAAAACTGAGCTTACTTTGTCTTATTAGCATTAGAAAAAGGGTAAAATCTTGACAATTCCTTTAGTTAGGGCATTGAGGGCAATAGCCGTTCTAAAGACTTAATGAAAAGTGTGCCATGATAATTTTCGATAAATATAATTATCTGAATAGGTAGTTTAAAAATGTTTTATATCTATTATCCTTCTCGTCCCTAAAAGTGTAAGGCCTGAGTGGACGCTCGGAGCGGAGCGTTCCACGGGGCGTGCAGCGTGGCGTCGGGCTCACAAGTAATTTGAGCAGTGTGCACTAAAGCCGCTATTATACGTTTGCATTTGTTTAACATGCACGCCGCACGCCCCGCCCCGCTGCACGCTCAACTCGAGCGTCCACTCAGGCACAGTACAAGAACAGTAGTGAATCTTCATAGAAATGTGCCGCTGCCGGCTTGAATGTGTGCGTGCGCGCCGGGCGCCGTGTATGCACGCGCTGGCACGCACACATTCGCATAATATACGGGGGAATACGGTGGCGGCCTGGCGGCAGTGTGGGCCGTACCGCGACTGAGATCGCGCGCATTCGAGTACGCTCGCATTTGCCTGCTCTTACCGGCCTTAATTTATACCACATTTATGAATTGATAGAACATTTCATTATATTATATAAATAGAAACCTAGTGCTACTCATAATACGCAAATAATATTTAACTAAAAATAAAAGTGACAACCCTAAGCGCCAATGCATGAGTAGGTAAATAACTTGCCGAGCGGCCTTAGATTCACTACTGTTCTTAGTGTACTCAGGCCTTGCACTAAGTATATTAAAACCGAGTTTTTTGTCGCAGCAAACGAGCAGCGACGATGGAGCTAACTCAGATGACGCCTCCGCCAATGCCAATGTTACGGAAAACGACGAGCTATCCACCTCGAATACATAATCTACATTCAATACGGTGCCTTTTATTATAATCAATCACTTTACAATTTAACGAAAGAAGTTAATCATAAGAAAGAACATGAACTGAAGTTAAATGGGATCACTATAAGCTGAATCGATCCATCAATTTGCGATGTAAGTACCCAAATGTTTTATTGTATAGTCTACCTATAATCGCATGTGGAATGTAGACTTGGTTCAATATTTAGTTAGTTTTGTAGTTTAGCAAAATGTACAAAATATTATCAAAGTTAGCTATCGTGTGTGTGATTTTTTAGCTTTAAATTCTCGTGCGTAGGAACAGGATCTTCTGGATTCTAGACTTCAGGATTTTCATTCCCACTTTTATCACAGAAGTAGGTAGGTAACGGTCTATTTGATACACGTTCACTTCAAACAACGGAAACTTTCTTGAAATTCTGTTAATGACTTTTAGGATTCCGTATGATATCTGAAAAGTGATAAACGGAATACTATTATTTTAACTATTATTCCCACATTCACTGCCTGCTCGTGCTACGCGCTACAAGCGTAGCCGATTACACGTGTTTCCGCTTTATAGCGAAAACACGAAAGGGCGTTTTTTTTTGTTGTCCCCTACACTTTTTTTTCAAATTTCGGATTTTTTATGTTATTTCTACTCAGAATCACGAGCTCTTTCTATCCTAATAGGAGAAAAAAAGTGTCCTAAGGTTTTATTTCCATTACCGTCATTTTTCATAGACTTTGTATGGCGGTCGCGGAATGGAAAGATCGAAAAATGTATGGAAATATTGGGACACTTTTTTTCTCTTATTAGGATAGAAAGAGCTCGTGATTCTGAGTAGAAATAACATAAAAAACCCAAATTTTTAAAAAAAGTGTAGGGGACAACAAAAAAAACGCCCGAAAACAAACACGAAAAAACAGTTAAGTGTTAAGCCGTCGCTGTCCATTCATCTACCTGTCTGCAGCCTCTAACTCAAGAATCGTAATACGCTACAGCACCATATGATAAAAACAAAATAAAGTCTCAGTCTCTCTAACGGTCCTACCTAAAAAATCAAATATAAAATACATTATAAGAACTATGATGGTATGATAGCCCATGGGGTCGTGACTCGTGAGTCTGACTCACGCTTGGCCGGTTTTTTAAGACAGTTCACACATCAACAGAATGCCTAAAACATATTTTCATCATCAGCTAAATCGGAAACGCTGATTTGCTATTCGGTTCTATGTGTCACCTTCTAGGTAGATAAAGTACTCCTATTTAGGTAAATACTTGTAATACTAACAACTGTGTATTTGATCCCTTTGTACCTACAGCGTGTAAACACATCTTCATTGTGGTTGTCACATTCATTAGGATTAGCAAATATAGATTTATAGCGGGACACTCGATACAGTGACCGTTGAACCTATCTTGTATGTAAATATAATGAGTCACTCGTTAAACTTTGATCCTTGCTTTGTCCAGCCTCCGAAGTTTTAGTAGACTGTAGTTTTGTTATTTATTTATTTATTATTCGGAGAACCAATAGCTATCAATTGCACAATGATTATGTATAGGTACGTAAGTAATAAAGAGCCAATTACTTATAGGTTCCCACCAGTAGCAACAGGTTAACAAACAATTGGTGGTTAGCACTAAATTTTACAACGTGTTACCAACTAATATCTATTCTATGGATAGGTAGGAACTTATTATATACTGAACTAGGAAAACAAAACTTATTAAACTGAAATTTTACTATTTTTCACGCGGCTACGGCAAAGGCATAAGAAAAAGTTACGATTTTGTATTGTACAGTCGCCATCAGATATATCGGAGCGGCCAATGTGTTCACAAATACATATATGATCTGAGGGCCTACCGCGAACATCGTTCGACGTGTTACCTCCCTGTCACACTTAGGTTGGTATTTACAAGTGCGACAAAGAGGCAACACGTCGAACGTGGTTCGCGGTTGGCCCTCTGAACTAAGCCTCTATCGTCTGCCACTTGGGTGAGTATGTTTGTATCTTTCATTATGCGTATTTCACCATAGAATCAAATCTACTGAACGAATTTTTGATGAACGAGGGATTGAATGGTTTTATGTCCGGGTTGACATAATCGATAAAAAAATCTATAGTTAGGTAGTCGATTGCCATAATAAATAAAAGAATCGGATTCTAGTGGTTTTGAAGTTTTTCTTGTATTATATTTTATCAGTGTGACTGAAACTAACAGTATTAGGATAATGAGATTGAAACCACTAAAAGCAAGAAAATGTTTCAAAATCGGTTAAGAAAAGTTTAGCTACAATGCAGCATGCAGTCTCTATACTCTCTATTGATGTTGTCAATACCAGGATTCAGGACACTGGATTATTAAGTAACTCATCATACTTACTGCTTATTTTTGTTCAAAAGGAAGTTACCTAAGCCTGCATTATCCATTAACCCTTAACTTAAACTATTTGACGTTGCTTTCTAGCCATTCGATTTCGAACCGTAATTCTTATGTAACGATGAGCTTTTGTTTAAAGCATGATGGCACGTATGTTGTTAAGATGTTCCGGTCGCAACATTACTACACGGTTAGCAAAGATGCAACCATCAAGAGCCTCCCATTTCAGTGTTTCTTCACTTGACTCTGCGTATGAAGCAACTGTACCTGAGCAGTGTGTGACACCGATTGTTTTTAACGATAAAATGACTTGTCTTTAATTGAGTGTAAAATGGGTTTACATAAAATAATTATGGTACCTATTTAGGTAAACATAGAGGTGAAAATATTCTAATGTTTCTTAGGTAAATGTCCATTGTAACTTCGCACATTTTATTTAGCAATAGGTAAGTAATTATGCATTTTTAAATATATGTGGACAGAGTAATTCAAATGGAAATAATGGAATTCATTTGAGGTTTAGTTCCAACTAGAAGTGATTAGTGACCTATTCAAATACGAGTAGCTAAATATAGAGTCGACAAAACAATACGTTTATCTTTTCGAGTAATTGAAGCCCCAATTCATTTTTCTCGTTTTAGAGATAAAAATTGAATTGGATACCCGTGTAGGAAATCGTTGGAAGGAAGGGAACAACATTTTCGTGAAGGATTTCGCCGTATCTAGGTTCCATTCGTCGGGATCTATATGTCTATTTTTACCTATGTAGGTTTCTCATTTCTAGAAGACGGCTGAACCGATTTGGATATTTTATTTATTATAAAAGATCGTGTCTGGGCCTACTGATGAGCTCCTATTATAGGCACACCTACAGGATTTTGGGTACCTATTTTTAATAATAAATCGGTCGGGAAGCGATGGTGAAGAGAATAATTAAGTACCTATATTTGAACATAAATTAAGAAGTTCGATTAGTTTTCCTGGCGAAATAACTTCCAAGCACTATTTATTTTGGTGTAGTTTTGTATAACATACCTATATTAAATATGGCTGAATCCTACAGATACATTTAGGGTTTAACGAGGCCCGACTCACTTTATTTTAAGTGGACTAAAGTGTATTTTTTTATTCGGTAGACTAAAACGACATTTCATACTTAGTATGAAATGACACATGATGTTCATACTATGAAATGTCATTTTAGTCTACGGAATAATAAAATAAAATTTATGTATATTTAGATAAATATATTTAGATACCAGATTTGCAAATAAGTAGTTATTTTACTTATTTTCATAATTACCTATTGTATTTTTTAGGGTTCCGTAGAACTAGGATAGGAACTCTTGTAGTTTCGCCATACGTCTTTTTGTCTGTCCGTCTGTCCGAGGCTTTGCTCCTTGATTGTTAGTGCTAGAAAGCTGAAATTTGGCATGGATATCGTATAAATCAGTTACGCCGACTCGCCGACTAAGTCGTACAATAAAAACTAGTTTTTTTTCTACCCTGCACGAAAGGTGAGGATGTTTTTTTTTGTTTCAACCCTGTAGTGTGGGGTGTCGTTGGATAGATCTTTCAAAACAAATACCTAGGGGTCTTCACGAACCATTTTTAGATAAACATAATATTTTCGGAAATAACCGCTCCGAGAGAAAAAAAAAACAAATTACCCTTCCCCTCTAATTTCGGACCTGGGGTCCAAAAATATGAAAAAAAAAAATCGTGAAAGTATAGAGCTTAGTGAAGGCTTTCAAGGAAAACTACTTATAGCGAAAGCGATCGGTAAATCCGTTTTTGAGTTTGTGCAAAGGTACTTACTACCTTTTGCTTGATGTTGTTATATATAGGTAGGATACTTTTTTGGCTCTTTTTTTTTTTTTCTTTTTTTAGGTAATCTTAAAATGCTAGACTGTAAGTAAAATTTGCATGCCTACACTCTCGGCGAGATGTGACGTTCGATTTATTCAAGATGAATGTTACCACCTAATTTATGTACCACATTTCAGGCAAATAAACGATATTTCTATTTCTATTTCTATTTCTACTGATACAGAAGACCCGTTCTTCTGTATAATAACTACGGAACCCTTAAATTCTTTTTACTTTTACTTACTATCAGTGGCGGATTTGCAGTCTTTGCCGCCCTAGGCCCAGACCCTGTAGCAGCGCCTTCAGCATCAGCACCCATCATATTGACTACATTTAGGTCAGGCAAAGAAAAAGTATAGAGGCAATGCTTGGGACACATTTTTAACTTAGTAACTTTGTTTGGATTCGTTAGGAGGTGAAAATATCAAAAGTCCCTGGCCGTAGCCCTTGAGCGGGGGTACCCACGTGCCTAATACTGTGCCTTATGGGAAATCCGCCACTGCTTACTATAAGTATGTTTTACCTACTACTTACTTAAATACATATTACTATTTATCAAGCGGTCGTTGGATGCGACCGGGGTGCACCGACTTGCGGTGACTGATCCATTAAAGCAAAGTCCAACGACACCAAGGACGAAGGTTCCTTCTGCATTAGTACAAAACAACAAAGACTCTCATGAAACCACAAGAAAGATGACATAACAATGCCGTCTCATCCCTTTGTTTATGACCCTCATAATCATTAGCGGTTTAAATTTGGTAGTTAATATGTTTATTGTTAGCCACCCTGTGTTTATGCGATCACAAAGAGCGCCTTATCGCTCGTATATAAGGGGCGTGAAGGCGCGCGCGCGCACACTCGCTTGCACGTCTCTCGCGCCGCACGATCGATTTCCCGCCCTTTGCCATTTCCACCGGCGCGCGAGTTCCTCTACGCGATCCAAGCGAGGTTAGTGTACGATTTTCACAAGTTTATTCGTTTGTGTGAACAAATTGGAGCGCGACTGCACCAGTTCGCATCTTTCAGTGTCGTGCTCGTTTGTTTTTGCTTGTTGTGTAATTAGGTTCCGTTGTTTTGTTTTCGAAATTGCAATTGGATTATTGTGTTTTTCGTAGTGATTTTTACTTGCTCGAAAGAGGTAAAATAAAATTTTAGTAAATAATTAAAATTTTGTAACACCTCTAACGTTTAGATAAGTAAAGGTATCTACTTACCTATTAATTTAAGTAATCACTGTTTCCTTTTTTTGGCTTTGCACACATTGCCGCGAACTATGGTATAAATAGGTAATCAATCGGTGTAAGCTTGCCCCCAAATATTTTTACTTATTTATATTTATTGTCATGAATAAATACATTCTTAAACCATAAATATGTAACAAACAGATGAATAACATTCCGAAAAAATTAATCAAGTACTTACCTAGTGTGATCAGTGCGATTGAGAGAAATGTAACATTAAGAGAAAGGTTTCTTAGTCATCAATAGACAAAATATATCAAAGTTGCTTGCGTAAGGAATACGTTTAGGTATACACTATACCTACATAACCGACATTGTCTAGTAACTGACTTTGTTATTGCGAGAGAAAAGCTATCGGTGCAAAACAACATGCAATTGTGCAAAATAATCGGGAACAAGTGTAATAACTTAAGCGCGTGCAGAGTTGACTGAACCGAAGATCATAGAAAAACATGTAGCAAAATACTACATAACAAATATGTATATCTATAGGTACTTACATTGTCTATATAACCATGCACACAAATCATGATAGTGCGACTTATCTACAGTGCATTATTGGCAATAGGTAATTTTATTTGTGAAAACGAGTACAGTACACATGTGTTCAAATTGCGTGTTACTACTGACCAACTTAAGTGACTTAAATAATTAATTGATTACGCTGCGTAAAATGTGGCCTTTCTCTTAATTTAGTCTGCAGTCTGCACTGTACACTTTGACTTAAAATATTTGAGTAGGTACCTATCCTTTGTTCGAAGATTTTTCTTCGACATATGTTCTAATCAAGTTCTTTGATAAACAGAATCTTATCAATGTATCTGCATAAAAACAACCTAAATCTGGAAAAGTCGCGTAGGTACGTAAGTTATTATTTTTTACAAATGCTTCTTAAATTCTAAATCAGCCTAATAATATTAATGTATTAAAAAGGTATTTTCTACTTTAAGTAATATGAATATTACTAATATGGGATCAACATTACTTAAAGTAGAAATTAATACATCTAATAATCTAATCTTCAGATTATGAAGCACAAGAAGCAGATTGGCAGCGTCAACAAACAAAATAATTTGTTGTCAAAATTACTTACTTCACATGCTTATTACTTGACCGAACTAATAAAACCCAAACCTAAGGTCGGACTAGTTAGATCTCGGAATGATTTTTGCATTATTAATAATAATAATATTTATTATAATTATAGTATTGTATATATGTATTATAATATATGTATATGTGTTGTGTTGTGTAGGTATAAATAATTTTAGTAGTATGTATGTTTATGTATTGTATTATTGTTGTAGAATTAAAATTTAAAGGTATTCTTTCTAGTTTAAATTTAGTTTTCTTGCACCTCCTAATTATATCATTTTTCATTTCTCCACTACCTAAAGGTTGTATGGAAGAGATCGCTCTTTAGCGATAAGACCACCTGTTGTTTACCTCTGTCTTCATGTATTATTTGTGTTTCCATGTACATTTATTTTGAGGTTGTGCAATAAAGAGGATTTGTATTGTATTGTATAATGCCTACTTACAAGCGATTGTGAAGTGAACCGTAACTTTTTTGGAAATCGATTGTAACAACATTGTGGTTGATTAGCAGTCTTTAATTAGCTAATACCTAGCCAATTTATATCGATTTACAACACAGCGTCATCGCATTAATCTTACGAACAATCCGCGCTAGTGATAAATCAAATCGGTTAATCTCCGAAGACAGGTGAATACTAAGCGATCTAAAACGGCGCGGCCACGTGCGGGCGTGCTTGGGCATCCTAAATGAGTCCTCAGCACTCACCTCGGGCCTAGCTCAAGTGTCAAGTCGGACCCGACGGCCGACATCCCTAGGAAGTCTTGTAGATTATCCGTGATATTCCTATGGATAATCGTTATTAACTATACATATTATACGATTTATACGTTAGATAAACGGTTACGATTAAACTTTGCTTTACTTAAAAAATATAAGTTGTGTAGGTAATTGAAAGTAACGGTAATTAAAATGCTAAGTTTTGAGACTAACCCAAACTAACCATTGACGAAACATTCAATACTCATACTCATTTTTGTCAAGGCCACAATAGATTGGAGCGAGAGAGAGGAGTTTGAAATAACTTGGCTTGGTAATATTTTGGGTGCGTTTTACTGACGCTGGCTGTAGTCGCAATTAGTTGAAGGTAGTTAGGTATCTTGAATTTTAGCTGGGTTGCAGTAAGCTTAGTTTGTGCATTGTTCATAGCTCTTTCTGTCTGGAAAAAGATAATTGATCCATATTGACCATCCGGCGGGGACAAATGGGAATATTATACTTACACCTCCTATTAACTTTACGTCCGCAGCTTAGTTCGCGTTGTATTCGGCTAACTTTTCTTTACTCTATCTGGTAACTTGGTAACACAAGAGATTTTACTTTTACAATAATTTCATACCTAGTTGAGAAAATAAAATAAACTTCAGCATTTCAACTCAAGCCTATATCAATGATGAGCAACACACATATAGTGCCATTCTACCATGAAATTTGACTCGCCTGCCATATATGCAGCATGAATACTGATGAATTTTCCTCAACAGTAAAATCGCCATGAGTTCCACGGACTTCCGCCTGGAGCGCAGCCAGGAGCTGTCGGCGGAGACGCGCGCGCTGGCCGAGCAGGAGCTGCGCGAGACCCCCGAGCGCGTGCGCGAGGCGCTGGAACGCCTGCGCGAACTGCTCAAAGAGAACAAGGACCTGAACTTTGCGGATGATGATGAAACGCTTACAATCTTTCTACGTCCCTGCAAGTGGTACCCGGAAAGCGCTCTCGCACTTGTGAGTACCTAGTATTATTAATTATTATGTATTTACCAAATAAGTCTTGAAATATAACAATTTTTAGTGTACCGCACAAACTTTGTTCGCGGTACACTTATGGGATCACATCGGTCTTGCAAATCAGTTAAATGTGTTTTTCTCAGAAACTTTTATTTGATAAGCTATCGGTATTCGGTTCTTACAAGAAGTGCTCTCTATTCTCGTCGACTTCCCTTACTTTTATCTTGGCCTGGCCCATTTTATTTGAAATTGCAATAGGTAAGTTTTTACATAAGTGGTTTCAGTACGCTAATAAAACTTGCGAAAGCTGTCGTTATTCTTAAAATGATAGTTATTACAAAAACCAGCATCATTATTTTGAAAACTAAATTGACCTCAGCTGAGCCGTTGTGTATGATATTTCGCCAGAAGTTCTACTCAATGCAGGTTATATAATTCATTGTTTAACCACGTTTGTCACTGCATCTGTATGAGCCACGTGAATCGCATATCGAAGTGACCAGTTGTTTGTGAAACTGGGCGCCGCGCCGCAGAATCCTTGGGGCACCATAATTCATCATTTCGATATTTGCCACGATGGATAATAATAGTTAAGTAGATAGTTTAATATCAAAATGAGCTGTATATTTTCGTTTGTCTGTGGAATGTAGGTAATTTACTTTAACCTACAGTGACATGGACTCGTATAAAAACGCTAATGGGCGTGCGTGCGTGTTTTAAATTAAGCTACATACTAGATTAGACTAATATATACCGTCACTAATATCTCAAAGTTTGGAGCTTCCGTGGACAACATTAAGTTCAGATATAAATGACATAATTTTTAAAAGTTTTAATAGCTGCTTGCAACTTGTTTTAACTTATTGCAAAAATACTCGATAACATTATTGGTCCTGTCAAGGTGTATCTAGATAAAATAGAAAACTAGATAAACATTAGGTATAAATATAGAAATACCTATGCAGTTTCATGCGACCCAAAAAACAATAGTAGGCATGAATCGTATTGATTATTTATACAATAAGTGCTCATTGACCGACAAATTTTACGAATGCCATACGAGCTGCCAGCAGCGTACCAAATTTGCGTAACTTTACCCATCGTAATGACGTACTGTTGAGTAATGTTTTAGTGCTAGATGTTAACGGTCGACTTCGTGGGACTGGCCTAGACCTCGCCGTTTAATATCTGCGTAATCTTTGTTATGTCTTTCTTATCTCTTTAATTACGTTTAAATATTTTTGAAATTATTTGTGCTGTGAGTTGTAGACCTCGTGAGACCCCATAGATCCGCAATTGTAAAACATTTCCAAAACCTGAATATTATTAATATAAAATTATCACCTCATAAAATTTCACAAGAATGAGCAATGCATAGAATAAAGCCGTCAAATGTACGAACGCATTTTTGCCCAAGTTGAAAAGAAAATATATCTCTCGCATTTCGCGTTTGCTCGGCCAAAAATAACTATATCATTTCTTATTCTTATTTTTTAACTACAGATCGATGGCAGTACAACACATGTTTAATCTGTACAATGTCTAAGTAGGTATGAATATTGATTAAATTCCTTCTACGCCAGTCTTGATTCCGTACGGCTAGGTACATTGTCCGTGCCCTACGGTGGCAGGTATGTAATGTACGTAATACGTGTGCTCCTATTGAATGCTGAAAACTACGAATAACAGCAAAAATACATTTATTTAGAAAACATTTAGGTATAGGTACAACTATTTCTGCATAAGTGATGATTAATTACCATTTGTATATTTACATAAGATATTACATTTCGTTTTTACAACACCAGAAGTAAAATTAATCTGTTATGGGCTTTGTCGTAACATCTTTATTCTTTGGCAGTAATTGTTTAAAAGTACTTATATAATATCCATATACTATCTAGTGAGTAGACATAACAACGATCGATTGTCGTCGCCTTTCACGAGCGTAAATATATGTGGATGAAAAAGGACAGACGTGTTGCATAAAATCATAGTTAGTTATTGTATGAGAAGTTTCATAGTTCAAAGCTGAGTGACGTTGATCGGTCCGCTAATTGGGGTTGTTGCAACCGGCCCAATATCTGTCACAGATTACTTAACAGTTAAAGGCATTATCAGTAAATGTTGTAATGTAAACAGTGTAACCTCTGTTTGTCCCACATACATTTACATATGGAGATACCTAGATTTTTACATGACGACATCCGGAAGAGCATATACGATAGCCGATGTCAAAGTGCATCGCTTATCGATATATGCTTGCTCCATATAAACTAACAGCAGCGTTTCAATAACAACGTTATCCCCGCCTAGCAACGTTGTGGAAACTACTTAGTTATAAACTGGATAGACGAGTGATATGCCTCCACGAGACTCGCTTAACCCCTGTAATTAGAACGCTTTCAACGAACAAATTGCTGGCAGGGAAATGTTGTCTAATATCTACGTACGTCGGAGAAAATTGTTAGGTTTTGATGCGAATCATTTTTATGGCAGACATGGTAAATTAAATGTCTTTGAGGATATAGTATAATTTTCGCGTCAGGGTTGTTTCTGTAATATCAGGTACAGTATTATACCAATTTACATCTTCGGGACATGTAA
The DNA here is from genome assembly GCF_948474715.1 of Cydia amplana. Taxonomy (NCBI): domain Eukaryota; kingdom Metazoa; phylum Arthropoda; class Insecta; order Lepidoptera; family Tortricidae; genus Cydia; species Cydia amplana. The sequence goes on from NC_086073.1 coordinate 5,654,712, forward strand.
GTGGCTAGGCTATAGGGTTCTAGTTTGTTTGTCCGTGATATGATCAGATGAGGATATAATTGCAGTTATTGACCCTATTACTTTAAGCCTTTTTAAGGCAGAAGGAATATATTTTCTACCTGATTTTCAACTTTATTTCAAAGTAATAGGGTTCAATTCTGCATAATTCCTGACACGCTTATGCCTTATATAGGGTTAAAGTGAAATGATGGCATATCGTAATATTTGTTACAAATACTGAAACGTTTACGCTACCCTCTGCCAAGATTTACTCTCACCGACAGTAAACTCTCGTCCAGGAGACATGTTGTTAATTGGTTTATCCTTAGTTTATTTACTGGCGCTAAACATCGCCGCGGCAAGGACCGGCAGAATAAATATTGTCAGCAGCGCCCAATGTCAACTACTTCTATTACTCGGGTACAATACATTATAATACACATGTAAGTCACAGTTCACGTTCCGGGAGGGCACCGACATTGTTGCACTTTATTACGACTTTATAGCCTACATATGTTTCTATTGGTACTTTAATTCAACTGACAAATTAAACAATAAGTTATTGTTTAACAAATAAATATTGTTAGTTAAAATGATAAAAATAAATACCTAGTAAAACCATTGTAACTTTGAATCGTATTTGTACTTAGATTCTTAGAACAGCTTTTCGCCGAAACAATATACATCGTAAGTATACCAGACTAATTCCATCAAAGTAAAAGAATGAAAATTTCAATTTCGTATGTAATCTTGAAATAAATCGGAATTATTATCTATAGTGTGTCAAAGGACTGTTTTATTTCAAACTTGATGGAGAGAGTCATACTATCTTTGTCTTACACTAGTAAGAGCACCCAAAAGAAAAGGACGAATAGGTATAGTTTTTTTTGTTCCTATTTACTGACAAATTGGTTTGACCATCTATATGTACCTACTTAAGTGATTTTTTGATCCATCTTAGGACCGATATCACAGGTTGTTTATCTTATGAATTAATCACGCTGCCTCTGGTGCAACGTGCACAATTGTATTTATGAACTCGATGATTGAATCATACGGAAGAATGCAATAGTTCACCGTTCTACGATATTGGGGAAAACAGTGTGCCAAGGTTCCTAATGTTAGTATGAGCCAAGGTTTATAAACAATAAAAAATGTTACATTTTATAATTAGTTAAGTATTAGGCGGCAAACGATGGCAAAATCGCAACCCCTATAGTTTCGTCATGTCTGTCTGTCTGTCCGTATGTCACAGCCATTTTAACTGGAAAGTAAAGCTTTATTTTGGTGAAATTTGGAACGTAGGTGTAAATTGTGAGCCGGTACGGTACTTAGTATAGAAGTTAAAATTTGAAAAAGGCACTTCATAGTACTTTATACATGTAACTAAAAGTAAAAACGTACCGTCATTTGATAGGTCGTCTTTTTAAAAAAACTAAAAGTGAATGTATATTTTAAATAATTTTAAAATACCTAAATATTTTTGAAATTAGGTACTTACTCGCTTTGAAAGTAAAAAAAAATAACCCCCCCTCTAACTTTAGAATTAGCCGTACAAAAAAATTTGAAAAACTAAAGATAATATAGCAAGTAGTTTCCATGAAAATTATTTTCAGCATGATGGTTGAGCCATTAATGAGTTTTTTTTTTCAAATAAACTTCTCTTTTTATTAAAGATTGCTAATTACATTTTTGGCAACCGTATTGTGTTCTAGAAAAGCGCTACGACTTTTCATAAAATTTCGTTCTCTGAGCCTACTGCACCTTAAGTATATGTGCCAATGCCAACATGTACCTACTTACTCTTCGTAGGTAACTTTTAATTAAGCTCTGCACATTAAATATACATGTGAATAAAGTAAACAATGATATTACCTACATGTACTTACATAGAAGCTCGTGATTCATTCTTGTATTTAATAACTAATCGATGTTATTAAAAACATTGATGGGAGTTATATAATTAATATAATTAGCTTTATTTCCTAATACTCCTGACTCTTAAGGCTTATGTTATGTTACTCAAAGCGACTTTTACTTATTGAATCAATAATTTGGTGTGTTAGTAGAGTTAGCATATAGCTAGAATTAGATAATGATAGGTAAATTATTTGAATGATATATGTATGAGTAAGTATGTGTAATGCGCACAACTGCAAAATTATAAGCGTATCAAACTCGTAAGTTAATTTGCTTTGCCTACTCTTATGTTTTAATTAAAACTATATTTTTTATTTTTTTATTTATGGATGTACCTGTACCTAGTAATTACTTATTCATCATACAATAATCTTTTAATAATGCACGCCGGGTCTAAACCAGGTTTTAACAAAATGTGAGTAGGTAACGCATTAGGTTTCGGATGTTTTCATTCCGCCCAAGTATTTATTTTTCTATATACGCATACGCAATTAAATTACGCACGTATTTAGTACCTACAAGCCCTGCTTAATATAGGATCGTTGTACTGACACCAATAATATTTATTTATTTTATCATTAACTCATACATGAAATAATGAATAAATGATTAGTATCAATAAGCAATGAAGCGGTTATAGTGTAGTGTTTGTGTTAGATTACGATGGTCCAAAGGGCGGCGGCGCCGGGGCGGCGGCGGCGCGGCGGTGACACGTCCCGCGTTTGCGCGATATGAGCCGGATGCGCAGGCACCTCGCCTGCAGCCGCACCAGTAGGCACTACACTTAACACTTGATAACATTGATATGGTACTAATTATTTTGCCTTATTGCATTGGCTTATAAAAGATGAAAAAGTAAACATATCGTTGTCTTTCACCTTATTGCTTAAATGATATAGATATAGATTAAATGAGCAATTTTCTTCCATCGGTACCATGGTATGCAGACACTGTTTGTAAACTTTGTACTCTTGCAACGTCAAAGGGGTACCTACCTAAGCCTTGCCGAGAGTTTTTATTTTACCCAGTTGCGTCATTTATGCGTATCTAAATCTGTTTGTGAAGTGCCTTTTTACGATTAGGTACGTTTTGATTCTAGCTCTAAAGTGTTTCAATCACGTTGCGTTTTCTTTTGAAAGCGGCTTTACTGAATTATTCACTCGTTGACACAGGCCAATGAATAGACCATGTAATTCTGTATTCGTGGACGATGTGACGAACGAATAACACGATATCGTGCAGGATGATAACCGCCTCAACCGCTCGCCGGGCACTAGGTACTGATAAGCAAGTTGAACACCAATTACTTTTGCTGATACTAGTGTTTGCTCCTTTGTTTTCTATTTACGGTTTTCAAGTTTATTGCCCTTTCATCTTCAATATCTATATCTGTCAGGGTTCTTTTGGGTAGGTACAGAGGTACAGCAAAGTTAGCCTCTATATAATTGTTTTTGGATATCAGCGAAAGTTGCCAAATGTATTAAACATGTCCTTGTTAGGTCCGTGATATGATTTATGTTTAACTGATGCTGACTGTACATAGAAATTCTTGTGCAAAGAAAAATCGTACTACAAAAATTTGCCTCCTTGTGGTTTTCTCAATTTCTCAAAAAAGTTGTATCGTACCATATTGTAAGTGTGTTATTATAAGACAGTTTTAAGTAACTAAAATGAATATGATATACCTTCCTGCGCGGCATATTAAATGACATAATAATGACATATGTATGTCATTAATTTTATCCATTGGTGTTAAAAAGTAGCGAACACTATTATACAACGCGAATGCTGTTGAAGTAAAAAATGGTGAATGTCTTTATTGTTCACACATCTACACAACCTTTCTATCGATATATCTATCGATATTTCTTTCTGTCGATACATGCCAGCATAAGGCGCTTGTACAAAGTTTCATAACTAGAAAGTCTTAAGTGCATTCATTTTTCATAGTGATATATATCATTTTGATGGTGTCGATTGCAATCTATGTCGATGCAACGGCACCGATTGGCAGGTCCATTACATTTAATAACGGAATAATGATTAGGCAACCACATGGTTGCTCTGAAGGCATGGGTTGCCGCGTTATTGCAATCAGTCGTTAACCCGCCGCTCGCACGTGGTTGGGCAACCCGCGGTCTTTTGTATGCAGCTGAGGTCTGCTCGCAATTTAAATTATCCAGAAGATGGATTGCCCAAAATTTTAGATAAACACATTATTATTTGTAATAAGCAAACATGAAGTGCTTGAATGACGAGAGGCTTTTTTTACTTACGTATGTCTCAATGTTGACTAAACCGGCGGCCATTTTAGAATCTCAAGCATCTTCTTTCAATCAATCATATTACCTACATCTGAAAGATAACGATACCTCCTCCTCATCTTAACGCATCGCATCGCAATATGCATAAGCTATCCTGATGGTACAAATTATTCCGAAAGTGACTGCTAAGGGGAAACTATAGGAATGGCTTATTTGGTGTTATCCTAATTATTTATAGGTAGGTACCTACACGTTTCAATCTTCATTTCAAATCTTTAAATATTATTTGACGCGCAATGTATTGTATGTAAAACAATAACAAACTGAGCCATTAAGATGCATCTAATCCATAACTTAATAGATATTATTGAATACATGTTGCTTACAATGATACGTTAGGATTTTACAGTGTGATTTTTAATAGCATAATAAATTTAGGTGCATTAAACTTTAACCCGTGTTGTAATTTTCATGTACGTAATGGTCACTAAAACGGCCAGACAAGAGACAGTCGACTAGACTTCCCTTCGACTCTTAAGTCATGGCTGATTTGCTATACAATTTACCCACTTAAAGTAGATACATAGTTTCTTCAACAAATCATTTCCCGGTAGTTTGCTTGTTGTGTAGTTAGTAGTTAAAGTACTCAAATTATCCAAATCATATGAGGAAATGAGGTTCATTGTGTCCCCAGGTATCGTAAACGACTTGATTATTATGATGACAAGTAGGTACAATGTCACCAACTGTACAAATGGATAATATTTTTGTTTGCGAAAGGCGGAATTTATTACGCAGCGGTGAAATGCTGTAACAAATTTGTTTTAATTTCGATCGCGGTTAATGCTATATAGCTAACGAATGTAATAAACATATGTAGGTTAGCTACATTTCCTTCAATAAGTGTGTTGTATAAATTCAGACTACTTGTTCTTCGTTTACCTATAACTGAGATGAATCCACCATAAAGACCAGATAAAAACCAGCGCTCTGCGAGAAAAAATCTTCGTACAAAACCGACCTATATATGCCCGAAGAAAATATCATTTCATTATAATCGAAAAAAAAAAACTCAATCAATATGTTAACCATTATAGGGAAAGGTTATATGTATTTCTTGTTCCGAACTAAACACGGTTATAATTTACTAAAAATGCATGTTTTTCACAGATGCGAAGAATAGCAGAGTTCAAGCGCGACAATGCGTCGTTGCTAGACGGCTTGATGCCCGACCACGAGAAGGATGCCTTCCTCAACCACAACGTGGTGAACGTCATGAAGGGCCGAGACCACAAGGGTCGGCGGGTGCTGATCGTCAACGCTGGAGGTAAATACCTTATAAAATTCACCGGTCTAGGCACGTCCTACTTCTTGGCACAAAACTCTTGTCCCGTGACAGAGGGAATCTTGTTATTAACATACATCGGGGTTTTGGGTGCGGGAATCATTTCGTGTCTTTATAACTTTGTTCACTGTAAAATAACCAAACGATGAATTAGAGAAATAGGTAGTAAGCTCAAAAATAATGTGCTTCGAAATGTGTTAGTTTATGTTTCTTTCTACAGCACCTAAAACCCCAATGTATAGTTATTAGGTACGAACGTTACGTAGTAGGTACTAGGTACCTACCTATTACAGTATCACGTACGGTAAAAATCGACCAGGATTAGAATCTTTTATGTTTCGTGTACAGTAAATAGATATACATACATAATCAATGATTGGAAAAGTAGGATTATGTATTAAAAAAATACAAGAAAGTACTGTAAGCCTCTGAAATCCTACTTTTATTCATAAAAACAGGAGCTAAGCCGATTACTAGATAATTGAACGATGTAGGCATGTTTGATTGTAAATGAACAATTGTTTTAATACAATTACAAAATACATTGCATCTATTTTCCTTCAAGTTTAGGTATTATTTGCATATAGTGAATACAAAGTATAAATAATATGATGCCAAGAATTAATTAAGCAGGCCTACTTAATATTATATCGGTATCTTATCTCAATTCTTATCCTTTCAATCTTGAAACTAGGGTTAACTTGCTTTATCTAGATTTATGTGTAATGCTTGGTTTATATATTAATATCTGGGTGACCGGAAAACATAAAAAAACTCGAAAATGCGCGTTTTCCCAGAGATAAGACCTAGCTAGATCGATTTTTCGCCCCCAAAAACCCCCATATAGCAAATTTCATCGAAGTCGTTAGAGCCGTTTCCGAGATCCCCGAAATATATATATATATATATATATGTATATATATCGGTTATTTTTGTATGGAAATAACCGCGGTTTCGGTTAATAACCGATTACTTCCATACAAAAAATAACCGAAAATAACCGATTTGCATTCCGTAGTTTAAAGGTATTAGATTAAGAGATTAAACAAGCTGCCTTTACGTTACAAACAAGTTATTATCACGTTTATCTTTCTCAAAACAAAACAAACTGTAGAAAGTAACATCGTATTGAACGCTGGTGTCTGATCAGGATCCTGGGACCCGAAGAAGGTGAACGCGGACCAACTGTTCCGGCTTTTCTACCTGATCCACGAGGCCGCCATGCTTGAACCGGAGTCCCAAGTTCGCGGCACCGTCGTCATCATGGACTTCAACAACATGGGCTGGTCGCAGGTTAGTACTCATAATCTCTGATGAGCCAGGGCGCGTAGCCAACGTGCCAATCGCTCCGCTCCGTAGCGATCGAAACGCAACTGTCACTGTCGCACTAATATGGAAGTGATAGAGAGACACAAAGCCGGCCGCCTGTTACTGTCATACTAATATGGAAGAGAGAGAGACAAAGCGATTTGATGGCGAAGCGATAGCGATTGTCACCTTGGCTAGGCCGCCTGGACAGTTATTGTTACTGATTTGCGGGATCAGTTCTTACGACCTGCCTAGCAGTCGAGACACCTACCTATAAGCAAATAAAAATAGTCCCGTTTATCAAGTAGCGAATATTTTATTTTATAGTGCCTCCCTAAGGCTCAAATATGTGGAAATATTCGCTGTATTGGGTAAGGTGTTGGTAGCTCAGCTGGCAGAGCACTGGGCTAGCGATCCAGTGGTCGTTGGTTCAAGTCCCACCCAAGACAGAGAATTTTTCCAATTTTAGTTCGATTCAAGCTTAGTAGACAATGTTTTGTAAACGAACATATGAGGTTCCTTTAGGACGGTTTAATAGGCATCAAGGGTCTGGTGATGTACATGTAACAAGTATTCACATACAGGTACTAATTTCACTAATTTGTTTATACTACTATAATACTTAGGTATGTTTGGAAAACATACGTTTGAGGGTTTGAACCTACGACTTTTCTGACTCTTGATTACCAAGTGCCAAGAAGGAGTTAATTGGTGCTTTTAACATCTTTTAGTGTAAATAATTATAATCAATTAGCGTAGTACGGCTTTTGGTTTTGATATATCGGTTACCTTACTTCGACAACACTCACTTTCCTCTGTTGACACTTAGTTTTCAAAACAGCCAGCCAAGCACGTGTAAAACTGACGATGAATTGTTTTAAAACACGGCTTGAACACTGGAGATGTTTCTTATGCTAGTTATGCAGACATACATGTACAATTGTACATATATTAGCGAGATGTTCTTAAGCATCGGTACAGATTGACGTGTGCATAAATATAACTTTCGCCAAAATACCCATGCTTTTGTAGAGAAATTATATCCTGCCTAGTTATTATTATAATTCCTTAGTAGGAAATAATATCGTTCTTAAGTTACATGAAGTTCGGAGACTGGACCGCAGAAGCAATTCTTTCCGTCCGTCTTTTTGGGAGGTAGCCAGAGTTTGACCACGTGGCTAGGATAGGGGACTTGTAACGTCAGTTTTAGCTTATACTTCAAATGATTACCGCGTGTTACCTCAAATTGTACATCTACGTTCTTTTTACTAGGCATTTACACTAACCTTGCACTAATTCTACATTCATTAATTACAACATAGCATGCACAACGATACTGTTTTAGTTGGTAATCCTTACATTTATCTTAGATCATAACAGCCATTGCGCTTCATTGTTGAGTTTCTAGTTTCGCCATCTACTCGTACCTATGTCTTCACCACATTTAAAATAACTTGTAATCTTTTAAATACATCTCATGGTTTACTTACATTTTATGTAATTTGACGTTAAAATGAAATGAAATGAAAGTTTATTCACGAGAACATATGGTACAGTAGATGTTATTAAGTGTACATATTGACCCATGATGTGTTCGGCCTTATGGCATGTGAAAATTATTTGTATTGACATAGTTCATGCATGTCAAAGGAAAATACTAAATTGTCAAATAAAATTATTAAATACAAACATCAAGTTTCAAGTCTCAATCTACAGTCAGTTAGTTACATACAATATATGTACCACCAATTAGCCCATATTTAATTGGTACATCTGAGTATTTAAACGAGAACGTATACCAAGTCGCCTAGCCAAAAAGCTGTATATGAGTGCAATTTTATATGATTTGTTTTGACGACTTGTCTGCCCTAGTCGGTACTGAAGCTGAAGCCGGTGGCCCAGGGCCAAAACCTCTCCAAATTTCATTATAATTGATCATTTCATTATGTGGCAATCATTTCTTGAAATGATCGGTTGGCCTTATCCTGAAAAAGTCAAACCTAACCTAACCATATCATGAAGTGATCAATTCTAAAATTACATTGCATGATATGATCAAATTCAATGATCATAGAATATAATTTTCACTATCTAAGTATCCACAATATAATTAGCCTTATTGAGCTTATCTTGGCTTAGTTAATTTGTGTAATAATGTCCTATAATATTTATTTATTTTATTTAACTTTCAAGTCAATTAGGTTAAGAAATCGAGCACTCACTTGTTAACGATAGATTAACGTTGTACAAACATAGCATCTGTGTTATTGTTACGAAGCGCGTGATTACACATTGTATTCGTGTTTTATGAATCTACAGACATGTGAATAATATAAACTTTTAATCTCTTTACAAAATCGTGATACTCGTTTTCGCTTTATGTACCTACACCATTCCTAGTAGAAGTTGATATGCTTCTCGTACCTGATGCTAACATACACTAAGACTCATGGTTATGTATTTATTTTTGAACCAGTCCATGGTTTCATCAAGCCGCAACCTATTGCACAGTAATATTAATTATTTAATTTTTTAATCAAAACACTTGTAGTTAGAAAGTTAAAAAAACAATTTTAATATAGTAGGTATACTATAACTACTTATAATGTGACATCTGCAATTATTATAAGAAACGCAGTAAACGTATATGCAGTCTACCCAATTCATGAATACACGTCTTGAATGAACCTAGATTGAGACGCACACGGCTTTGCAACAAAGACGCGTCATTGGCCTCTGCACTGCACCTATTGTGTTAGGGTTCATCGTGGCTTGTTCAGGTGTTTGGCACGCTAGCCCACTCCCTGAACTCATTAGGGAAGCCGTACAACAAATTACAAAAACCTTTATTCTTAATGAGGTTATTCAAAATCAAGAAATGTGCCGTATTGTAGAATATACATGATCGAAGAACTGATTTTACTGATTATTGAATAAATAACTAAAACTGAAATAATAAAATAACGATAATACGCGTGTACAAAGCGATATACTTTGTTTATATATTGTTGTTAATATACCTACGCTTATCGCTTACATACTCGTGAGTGAGTATTGTCCGATAAAGCAAATCTTGGTAAACAAATCTAGGTATTAATGCAGCACCTATCAGTTTAAAAATGTATAGTAGGAAGTATACATATAACCTTGTAGCATTTTTGCAACGAATAATAATGATAACATCCATCAAAATCTCAAATAATCCGCAAGCCTTTGAGCCAATGTCTAGTATAACTTGACCTCTAGAATTAAAACAACAATGCGCAACCAGAGATCACACTCAGTACTGGTATCGGTGAGGTGAACGCTCCGTACTGGGTGGCAGTAACAGCTGCTATCGAATCACTTTCACTCGCCATCGCACGCGCATGCCGAATGACAAAAGACGCGCGCAACCACAACAAAGGGACTGGGGTGCAGTTCAACGGGCAACTCGTGACATTACCTGACGTACACTCTGACTTATGACAAATGCGGCATGACCATAAATACCTATACCATAGGTAATTAGGTACCTATTACAGAAATATCCATATATCCGTTTTTCGTGCTCAAATGCAAATTCGCTGGTGAAATTGCCGCTTTTAACCAAAGTTCATTCGTGTTCAGGTCGTGTTTAAAAAATAAAGAAAACAATTACGGCTTGTCACTCTTAGATCAAATATCAATAAAAAAACACAGGCTTAGGTGTAGAGTCGTCTCAAGATTGCTAACTATTTTAAAGGTTAGTAGAGCATATATATTTTTACTAACTGTATACTTACCTAGTTTACACGTTTCTGTAGTTAGGTAGGTATATTAGATAAGGTAATATTATGTTATGACACCGAGTGGTATATATTATTAGTGCAATAACCCAGTTTCAACACCCAAAAAATAATTCAAACTTTATTATGTTTATACTTACTTATCTGGGGGCACGGCAGTGCCCCCGCCAAGTCGAGCATATACCTTATTCTCGAGTAGGGGCAGTACCAAACTACTACATCTGGGGGCCGATTTTTGAAATTCGACCGCTCGATTTCGTGTATTTCGTTCAGTAATATCTCCACTACTAATAGAATAGAAAACAAGTGGTCAATACCACTAGATTCCCAATTTCTATCGCTCGTATTTGAAAAATCAGCAATTCTCCGTTTTCCACCGATTTTCAAGTGACGAAATCGAGCGAACGAAATTCAAAAATCGGCCCCTGGACGATTTTGCATGAAACTCACGTCTTCGCACGCTGGAGGTACTTGCACTGTTCATCGCGTGATTCACACACCGCTTAAAACAATGTATTTGTTTAAAATTGAAGTAAGTATTTAGTGAATGCAATTACTCCAAACAAAGGATATTTGATATCGTCCTTTCTATTGTCTCTTTATTTATTGTTAAACGTATAAAACTTGGTATTTATGGGACTGTTACAAAATGAGAGCAACAAAGGTAACCTTTATTATAACCTTTTATTAATTCAGTGCTCCACGATATAAGTAATATAATATAGTTATTTTGTAAGTATTAAGTACATAATTTTGGTCCTAAATTTAATAAAAATTGTTTGTTATGTCATAATTATATGATTGCCCCTTTTACTCCCGGAGGCTTAGAGCTTCGTTATACCAATAACCAATACAAATACAATTCTTATTGAATGCCAATTGATATATCCAAGTAAAGCTTAGGTAACTCTTTACCAAAGTATACCTATACTTACGGACAAGATTTTAAAACGGATACCGGATCTTCATTATCTAGAAAAACCTTCACGACACATTTATATGAACTACTTATGATGAATTATTAACACACAATTCACGTTAGTATATTAATCCCATAGATTAAAACGTCATATATCATTATCATATTATCAACCAAATTTCCATCTATTACATCAATGTAAGCTATATGGTATCTATTAATAGATTTTATTACTTTATTTTAGTACACATATCAATTGTTGTGCGTAGGTAATGGATTGTCAAACTTAATTTTCATACCACGTGTCTGTCACCATTGTTCCAAACACATAATTGTTATAATCAACCTTCCAAGTTGTTATGATCGAGTTCCTACACTTAATTACCAATTATCGATCGTTATGCTTGCAATAAGATTTGTAAACAGTCAAAAGATTCTCAAATAACCTTCTGATTTTACGAAGGTGTCATGGATCAATTTTCACGGAGCTGACATGATCGGACGGTCAACGAATCGATCTCCGAGGAAAATGTTACTCGACTCAGGGTTTAGACTCAAGGGACGTCACGTCCGAGGCTAGTACCTACATAAAACAACGTTTATTCCGGTTATAGTGTTACATGTTAGGAATTTTGAGATGCATCACGCGTCGAAGATCGACCTAGATGCAATGAGAACAAGGGTGTCCAGGCACATCTCCAATTGTGTAGACTTATTTGAAAACACCTCTCGATCTTGCTCAGTTTGTTCAAGTTATCTGCAGTGCTAATTTTTGCCAAGTAGGGCTCTCAGATAGGTCAATATTTTAGTTAAACATCCGTTCCAAGTCGCAGGGCGATGGAGGAAGTGTGTTTTCCTCTCCAAATGGTTAAAGGACATAAACGTTTGACGGGTAAATACCAGTAGGTGTGGGCACGTTTTTCCTATCTCGGCGGCGCGCTGGTGTCCGATGTTGAGGGTGACACCTGCGGTCAGCCGCAAGACGGCCCTGATCTATGCAGTGTTTAATATAGCCTATTTATCGCTAAGTAGGTAGCTGCAAATTGTGCCTAAAAAATCATTTCTGTTGGTAGCAATTTTCAAAGATTTGGGTTAGATGCAATCTTATTTAGCTAAATAAACGTTATTGTAACAGAGTTAATAGGTACATACACTGTATATCCGTAAAAATCTGTTTCGGCAACATAACTACCTATTAACATTGTTTAAGTATACCTAGGTAGGTACGTCCGTTTGCACTTGAAGTACATGTAGATAACTTTGAACACTACCATTTATCACTAGTAAGTGCCTATTAAGTATCATAATTAATGTAACTGATTATATCATACAATAAGTAGGTACTTATAAGTCTTATAACATTCGTAGGTAGCAACCGATACTGGAATATCTGAAATTAAAACAATACTTATTATTTTATCAGCTGAGAAAGTGGGTGCAAATACTGCAAATAATCATGTATTTGTGCTTTAACCCTCCTTAATTTTGATGCACCAAATACGTCGACAATTAACTTGCCTATATTACTCCCGTAAAGACACTAAAGACGTGCCCTATGGGCGAAATGAAGTTGGCCAGTACATCGGTGTCAAATTGCGTTATGTGCAACAAATGCGCGACAGTCGCAACTAGGAAAAAAAAACTTATACATATTTATTAGTTTTTTATAAACAATGAAGTGTAGTTGTTCGATTTTGTTTGCAGACAATGGGTCTGACGCCGTCGTTCTCGAAGCGGCTGCTGACGTTCATCCAGGACGCCATGCCGCTGCGGCTGAAGGAGGTGCACTTCGTCAAGCAGCCCATGGTCTTCAATGTCGTCTGGAACATGTTCAAGCCCTTCGTTAGGGAGAAGCTCAAGACCAGAGTGAGTATACGTGCCTACCATTCATATTTTTTCTTGGCAAGCCAGAAATAGCTCGAGTTGGAATAGCAAGCATAAGACTACGAGAAGTAAAAGTTTATAATTTTATTGTTATTTATGTCATTTTTTTGCGAGATATTATTGTTTATTTTTATTTAATTTTTTTATTTGGGTAACATACAGCACATAATTACACAATAAGGTAAAAGATATATATTTAGAACATAACCCAAAACAGTTTTCACTTATAGTTATTACAAAATTCCTTTGCTCCGAATAAGAAAGTACAATTTATAATTTATTAATTATTTTGAATTTAAAAGTAGAATTTATCAGAAACATTCAGTAACGAGCACGATTAAAAATGCATTGCATCAACAAATCGATACATCACCTATATTTCTCTATGCCTATATCGATATCTGCTAACAAATGTAACTAGGTATTTGAATGTTTACACAATTACCTATGCTTAGACTTTGCGAAAAAATCGAAATAGTATTCACAAGAATTGCTCTCTGAAACCCGCAAAAACGCACCAAAAGAAACCGTTTAAATCTCTCAACGCATATGCAGACAGAAGCCCTACTGTTTTAGCATTAGCAATATATTCGGCCTCTACATGCCTTGGAAAACCAATTTTCATTTCTCATGCTCTGAAAGTGGCTCATTCTTTATCTATGAAGTGGGTTCAAATTGGTACGTTTCGACCCTAGGGCGTTTTACTTTCCAAGTACATTTTTTTTACTAAGTACCTATTAATTTAAGCAATGAAAATTCGGATCAAAGGGAATTTATCTTATCATTTCCATTCTGATATCTGCGGTTTTTTGTCAAGCGACCCACGTGCACGGGTAACATTTATTTAACTCGACTGATAAAAATAAATGATACTGATTATTGATTGTTAAAATATTGAAAACAGAGGATGGCGAATCCTGTTTCCACCGTGATACAGTTTAATACTAGTACGGGGAACAGATGTAGCTTACTTTATTCATAAAAATCATAAAATGTTGTATATTATTTTATTGTAATCTTTAATAATAGTGCAGTTAACTGACCAATTGTAGACCTTATTCTAAAGACTTAGGGATTGGGGTTGGTCACTGAACTGTGCTGTAACTACGTCATTATTTTCTTAGTTTATGTTTATTAGTTGTGAACTAAAATGTGAGCTAAAATATGTCCTTTATTACTGAATAAAGATATTTGTATATTTAACTCCCGATTGCATAAATAACGATAATTTTGTCTCAATTCATGTTTTATAAAATACGCATGTATTTTACTTTCTTCGTATTCGAAATGAATATAAGTAGGTTATAGTATGAATTATAGTAGTATAGTATGAATTATAGTAGTATAGTAGAGTTTTTAACATGGGTGAAAGCTCCCAATGCGGACTCGAACTAAATATTATCTCGCTAGAAACTGGCCCTTTCGTCACTTGATTAGCAATCTACTATTGAATTTGGAATTTAATGCGCGAAATGTGTTATGCGTCAGTATAGGCATACGAGCAAGTGGCATAACATCTGCGGGCAGAATATGTCTCCCTCCTTTTATCATTACGTTCCCCTCCCTTAGTTTTAACACAGATGTTATACATACATACATACATACATACATACATCACTGGCTCAGAGACCCAAAGAGGATCTTGGCCTCTGACACAAGAGAGCGCCACTCTACCCTATTCTGTGCCACTTCGCGCCAGTTGGGTATTCCAAGGGCGGACAGGTTTTACCACAGGATAGGTATAACACAGATGTTATACCTATGTTTAACCTAATCATCATTAATTCTCAGATCTTCTTCCACGGGTCAAAGATGCCGTCTCTGCACAAGCACCTGGCGCCGTCGCACCTGCCGTCCGACTACGGCGGCGAGCTGCCCGCCATCGACTACCGCGGCGCCGAGTGGTACCCCGTCATCAACGAGATCATGCCGCACATCGAGAAGTGGAACTCCTTCGGGTTCGCCAACACCTCGTAAATGCATTTAATGGTTTTTTATTCCTTGGTGAAGCGTATTTGTCTGGTTTCGTGTGTTGACTTATATTAAAATTGATCAGCACCCCTAGCACATGATTGGCGCGACAGTATCTCGCGAATATATCCGTCTTTTTCTAACTATGTTAATAAAAGAGGGACAGGTAGTCTATCTCGCCGCGAGATACTGTCGCGCCAATCATGTGCTAGCCCGGCAGGTCAATTCAGCCACCCAAAAGACTATGCAAAGAATAATCAACACCATATAGACATTCAAGATCTAGGTCCTCAAGGTTTCAAATAGGTATCAAGAATTTCCATAGGTCTTTATTAGATGGCTATAAGCAAGTTTAATATGCGTTAACACAAATGCCCCTTTCACACCTTTAACAAATGCTCTTCGCTAATGTTTTAAGAATGTGGATAAGCCACAAATACCCTTTGTATGACAAGCCGCTCCCGTGGGTTGTAAATGGATTCCTTTCACGTACAACCTCGAGGTCCAGGCTAAGATAAAGGGGTCAGAGTAGATTAATAGAAGATTGCCATAAACAAGTGTTTCTATACAGCTAGCACAAAGGCTGCTGCTGTTGTTCAGATTAGGGTTCTTAGGTAATTACGTAATTGGTGACGCATGAATGCCCATGACAACTGTGTTGTGAATGTCTTTATAGATTACTTATGTAGGTAGCTATTTTAAGTTATTGTAATAATAATAGTTATGAATGGTCGGAACAGCTGCAATGTTTTGAGTGTGATATTTGATGCAAATAATTATTACACATAAATTGCATATATATCTTTGTTTTACTTCGAAACGACTGGTTCAAAATATTCAAATGTTTGCATAATTTTATGGATAAGTGGGTGAATATCATGACATTTATATACTATGGATGAAAAAGATTTTATTAAATGATGTTTTATATAAATATATAATTTAAGCTCAAGTATGGTTCGATTTTAAATTATGACATGAAATTGTGTGCCTTTTACAATATACAGTGTTTCAAATATACAGAGGCTGTGAAGGTTATGTAGTATGTGCCAGTTGATTACCATTATTACCAAAATGTAGGTTTAGGTATAAATCGTCAACTTGTATGTGATATATATTAGACACACGGGCAAATGAGACAATTCTCCTCGTGGATAGATTGCAATCAGTAATTACATATGTCTAGTTATATTGTCTCCAAAAGTCATTCCAAGAATTAGCAATACATTTCCAAAAAAACATGTTTTGATATGTTATATACCTGACTCGCTCAAAGAATAGATATTATGTATATAAATGTAAAAGTGTCCTTTTAGAAATCTGTTTTAAGTAAAGCAAGTTTCTAGGAAATAACAGTTGTTTTATTTCGCTGTCACTCGTGAATATGAATCCCCCTCAAATAAATAAAAGGCTTCTGTTATGCAGCTTCTCTGGATTTTAAAATACGGCAAGGGTTTTTAAGTCAAAAAGAAGGTTATGATTTTAGCAGTCTATGATATTAGTTGTCTTTGGCGGGGGTGGGTGTGAGTATGTTAGTGTCGTGTGTTCCATTGTCCAGCGTCGAAACTACCGGAAAGTTTAAAATACCTATTTAGATAGGTCACACCAGAGGGTTAATACAAATAAATATACCATCACTTCACGTGTCCGTACACATGAAGTAAGGATGCGTAGGTCTTAGGTAGGACTTTAAAAAAGACATACATGTTAGATCAGTCAAATCTTACAATAAAAAAACATTGCGTGATGTATACTTGGTCAAGCAGATCTTGACAATAGAAAAAGGCGGCAAATTTGAAAAATGTAAGCGCGAAGGGATATTGTCTCATAGAAAATTTGAATTTCGCGCCTTTTTTTACTGACAAGATTTGCTTGACCAGCTATAGTTATATATTTTTGTGTATGTTGTTTGGAGTCCTTGGAGGAATGTAAAACTATGTTTTGCAAGCAAAAAAAAGTTGTGCTCCCTTCCTAATTTGCAAAATCTGCAAAAATTTCGGACTTTTTTCAGTTTTTGCACTTTTATTATGAAACTATGGGTTTTTGGTCAAAGCTTGCTATGTAATGTTGAAAGAACATTAAATTTGGAACAATTTAAGTCCATTTACAGCGCCGTATGTCAAATAGTTCATGAGATATGGAACTTTAAAAAAGGGGTATTTTTTTCCTTAGAATGAAATTTTTAGTTTTTCCTATATTTCAGGACAAATATCGGCACAACCGCTCATGCTATGAGATATATTGCGTGAATAAAGTTGTAGCAAATTTAATTACCTTTCATTTAGGTAAGTGCAAGAAAGGGTCAGTAAGTTCTACAGTTATCGTAAAAAAATGAAATTGCTATAATGAGGCAACTAATGTATTGTTTAAGGCATTGTCAAAATCCCTACAAAAGGCAGTACCATCGACGAGAGTGCCATCTACGCTTTTACCGGACTTCTCCGATAGCAGCAGAGCGATGTTAGAGATCAACCATTTTTACTTGAATTCCGCGTTCGGGGGCCACAGTTTCTTCTGTGACAACAATGAATTCTGCTGTGGGCTTTAGTTTTGTAAATAAAGTTGCGTAGGCGCCTAGACATGACATTATAGCAATAACTGCGATGGTCTTCAGAAAATAAAGTAATGAAACGGAAACATGCAGGAAAGGCATTCGAATTTTATGAATTGGTCTCAATTTAATCACAATTTTTAAACAAATTGAAGTAAAAATGTTTCATGTTCCGGGCAAGATACGATCTCGAAATCTTTTATAACACCAGACACCTGTTCGATCGCGAGATGAGAATTTACCGGTAACAATGTGCTACCCCATACTTACTTATTTTTTGGACTAAGCAGAGACGTTTGCAATTGAATTTGGGACTACGGAACCGTTATGGTAAAATACTGTTACGGTAGATGTTGGCATGCGCCTCCCGCGCCTCGCGCCTCTAAGGGTGGCATTCCATCAGTCCAATATCTTTGTCCAATGCATCTCTTTCTCTCATTAAGCAAAATGTGAGACAAAATACACATTCATCAGGAGGAATCCCACCCTAAGGCGCGTATACAAAGTTAGGGACGGAAACACACGCATAGGGGAGGGGACCGATTTTTAAATTTCGATTTCGTGTATTTTGTTCAAGAATATCTCCACTACTAGGCATTTTAATTCTACTAATAGAATTGAAAACGAGTGGTCGATACCACTAGATTCCCAATTTCTATCGCTCGTATTTCAAAAATTACTGGACCAGGGACGTACAAAAAATTATCCAATGGTTATATAACTAAGTAGGTACGAATGAGATGTATTGAAAATGATTGTAGCATATAAACAAATTGAGTTCAATTCGTAAAATTCCAATGCAAGAAATGTACAGATTTCATAGTAAGTAATAGATTAATATATGCATTTGACATGCTTGGACTCGAATGTGGTTTAAACCGTCAGGATTTTCAAATTTCTCAACCACTGATCATATCGCAAGATGTGCATATTGCGCATGTTTATGGCAGAGAGCTGTAATAAAGATTTCGCTATATTCAAGGTAACATTCATAATACTCGAAACGTTAATCATATACCTACTACTTCACCTACTACCTACTATCTACATAAACCTTTAGTTTGTGATTCCCAAAATTGCTTTTAATACTTATCTATGTTTTTTTTTCTCATGTAAAATTAACTTAGTCTTTATTATAATTATCAGCATCATTCATACCTAACGTTTGAGAGTTACTTAATTCTGTTTTTGTAAAGTTAAGTACCTACTTACAGAACTTTAGGCCTGTCGATTTCCACATGGTATTTAAATGGGCAATAGTATATTAAGACCGTAACAAACGTTTAAATGGCCGATTCGGGATAAGTTAAAGGAAAATAAAAATATGCCCTTATCTCATAAACACATTTAATTCATAACCGTAATCTCGCACTACTTATAAATATATATGTACCTACCAAAATTTAGACCGGTTTTGCAATGGATGCCATTATGTGTGGTTGGATAGAATTGCCCTGCTTTGACCAATTCAGCGTTTTGGCTAGACACATTACAAGCGATATCAATCACATAATTATTTCGAAAGTTATTGCACTAAATAGTTACGTATCTATCTATGTATGCAAATGTTAGAATGGCGGTCAAAAGTTGCAGGTATTAAAGGAGAATATCAATACAATTTGCAGTGAGTTAAGAATGCACAAATAATATGTTGAAAGGAAGGGGAAATAATCCAGTTTAAGTACTTACCTATAGCCTATAGGGGAATATTAAAATCTGATTCTGATTAATAGTAATAAAAGTGTAACAATTTAGATTAGTACATAGGTAAGAACGTCAATACCTACTTATAAATACAGGTGGATATATTTGAAGCATGTTGTAAAAATTGAAAAGAAAGGTCTTCTAATTCTAAGATTAATATCTGGGTGACCGAGCTTCGCTCGGAAAACATATAAAAACTCGAAAATGCGCGTTTTCCCAGAGATAAGACCTAGCTAGATCGATTTTTCGCCCCCAAAAACCCCCATATAGTAAATTTCATCGAAATCGTTAGAGCCGTTTCCGAGATCCCCGAAATATATATGTCGCAGCCGGATCGTATAATCCGCCGTATTACATTACGGCTAGCCGTTTTACAAAACAGGGGCGTTTTGAAATGCGGCGGTTCGACGCTTAGCCGGATTGAATGCGGCTGAATGAAAATCCGCCGGAATGTATTCGGCGCCATACGTTCTTCAACACGGCTAGCCGTAATGTAATACAGCGAGTCATTAGCCGCCGCTTTGACAGTTTTTAGTTCCCATTTTTAACATTCGTGGCGCTGTCTGACATAACAACAACAAACTATGAAAAACGCTGGGGTGTCCATCAAATCTGGAGTTCCTCGGACTGTTTCTTTTCAAAAAACATTTCCTTTGCAACTTAACTAGACGGAGCCCCGCTTCGCGGGCTCCTATTTCTGAGCGGTTTGACCTTCGGGCATCTGAAGCTACCTAATGAACCTAACCTACCTACCTATTGATTTAGTGAGACATCCGTGAAAACATTACACTTTAGGGAAAAAACTTGAAAAAAGCGTAGGTAGGTAAGTATTAGGTTAGGTTCGTTAGGTAGCTTCAGATGCCCGAAGGGCAAACCGCCCAGAAATAGGAGCCCCGCTTGCGGGGCTCCGTCTATTTAAGTTGTGAAGGAAATGTTTTGGAAAAGAAACACATGTAGTGCGGTGGGACCATGGTAAAAATAAATTAAATTGCAAACATTGTCAAACAAAGGTTACGTAGGCGACCGAAAGAATTGGTCACTCTACAATCTAAATAGTAGATACGATGCGGCTAAACGTAGGCCGCCTTATTGAAGAACGTATCGCAATGACAATCCGGCTAATCGTCGAACCGCCGCATTTCAAAACGCCACTGTTTTGTAAAACGGCTAGCCGTAATGTAATACGGCGGATTGTACGATCTGACTACGACATATATATATATAAACAAGAATGGCTCGTTTAAAGGTATTAGATTTTAGTGACACGAGAATCACGGGATCAAGGAATGTGATCTCATATGCACGGGATCGAGTAGGTAGATTAGTCATTTCATACTATTAACTGTCATTTCAGTCTACCGAATTAAAAAATAGACTTTAGATGCCTATTTAAAAAACCATATATGGCAAATTTTATAGAAATCCGTTCAACTGTTGCGTGATGCGCAAATATGCCCATACCTATGTACAAATTTTCACATTTATAATATTAGTAAGTACGTAGACTGTGACGTAGATATTCAATTTTGTCTTGTTGTTATATGTAGGTACTTGTAACGTTGCTAATGTTGTCATTGCTATATTATATTTTCTTTAAATAATTATAACGTCGATGGCAAACAAGCATATGGCCTGGCCCGCCTGATGGTAAGCAATCTCCGTAGCATTTGGACGCCTGCAAATCCGGAGGTGTTACGGGCGCAGTTAGGAAGGGTTTCCAGGCAGCAGCGTCGAGATATCCAAAAGATATCTTGACACCAAGTTAACGTTATACCTGCCTAAAGTGTTTTTATAACAATTATTAATTAATTGGTGTTTGTTTACTTAAACGTCCAGAATACATTTTTATCTTATCTTTATTTATCTTATCATTTGTAATATAGGATTATATTTATAAAAGGAAACAATATAATACGCATTTCCGTGAAATCGTCATTCCTCATTCGTCACTGTGTGACATGTTACACTAGGTTCTCTGTTTATCGGAGATTAAGCTTTTGATTCATTTAAGTGAGGTTTCCATCCATCCGGAAGCTTGACATACATTCGATCTGGATATATGAGTTAGTGTGGTAAGCTCGCCTACGTAAATGAGTGCTGGTGCCATGGAAGTGGCAGGGTACCGTTAAGAGCACGCAGCGGCCAGTGCGAGCCCGCGCGTGATCGGCGCGCCGCGACCACGACGTCTCGGCAATCTTCACTAGACAGACGAACCGGTTGGATCACTGTTCCTTACTTAATCCTTACATAAACTGGTGTCAAAAATATTTAGTTTCTCTAAAATATGACCTAAATATATCCTAGAGTGTACGTGTTTTGACATCCAAGTGTCGGTGAAGGGACATTTAGGTCCAGCGGCTGTGTAAGTTGTACGCTCGCTCAGTTTACGGTATTATTTAAACTTTCGAAACTTAGTATTTTTCCGTTGCAACGAAAATGGATTTGCAATATGAAGAAAATGGTACGCCGTTCGTGATGTGGGGAGACAGTAAGATCCAGCTGGAGAATTGGCCGATCACGGAAAAGTTTTACACAGAAAAGGCAGAGACCGAATTACGAGAGACGCCCGAAGGAGTTGCGAAAGCTTTACGAGAACTAAGAGAACTATTAAAAGGTAAAATATACGTGTTTATGATAAAAAAAGTAGGTATTAAATATGTATAGCCATAATTCAAGCTATAATTTGAGAAAGTTTCTGACGTAGGTAATTACATGCATGTAAGTATTTAAGAATGATTCCAAAATGAACTAAATCTTAAAGTTTTTCGGTTTTGAATACTAGGTAAGTACCTACCTGAAATAATGATATTTGATGGGTAATATTCTTGATAAAAAAATGTTTACAGAAGAAAGAATGCTTGCAATTGGTTACTTTATTGTCGAAGACTAGATCGAAATTGAAGAGGTTAAACAACAAAACAATAGACGCGGATATTAATATCCGCGTCTATTGTTTCGTCCTCATTCATTTCAAAACCAATTTGTCATTTAGCAGTGATAGTCCTTAATGATGCTTAACTATTAAGTAACGAGCTCCAAAAATATTTGTGGGAACCATAGACCTTAGACAAAGAAAACCATAGATTACCACTATAAACTATGTCCTATGTTGCGATAGTATTTTAGTAAAGTATAGTATAGGTACTTGCTTTTAAGTTAAGAGCTGACTTTTCCTGAAGGGATTTTAGGGCCTTCAAATCAAGTATTTAACATTAAGTACATAGATCATAATTAAATTTTTTTTATATAGCGATCCGCCCCGGCTTCGCACGGGTTAACAAATTATACATAAACCTTCCTCTTGAATCACTCTAAGTATCTATTTAAAAAAGAAACCGCATCAAAATTCGTTGCGTAGTTTTAAAGATCTAGACATACAGACAGACAGACAGCGGGAAGCGACTTTGTTTTATACTATGTAGTGATAATGACAAGCAAAAACGTCTGCGAAATATGCGAGAGTTTAAGGCACGAGGGTTAAACAAACTTTGCTACCGAGTGAAAAACAAAAAATGTTCACCAAACCAATGAGAGGACAAAACTAACTGAACGCTATTAAATATTTACCATTCAAAATCATCACGTAAAAGTCAATTCGACCAGCCAACATGAGGAAACCACTCAAATTTGCATGTCAACTTTTGCAACTTTGCCATTCTTGTGGATAAAATTAAATTTTCTCATTCGTTTTTGAAGAATAAGCGAGCCTTATGGGCTGGTGTGCTGAAAACATGTACGTTTCGTAATTCTAATACCTAAGTCAGCTTTTTCTCTTTAAATGTTGTGTTTTAGGGTTCCGTACCCAAAGGGTAAAAACGGGACCCTATTATTAAGACTCCACTGTCCGTCTGGCTGTCTGTCTAGCTGTCTGTCAGTTGAAATTTTCACAGATAATGTATTTCTATTGCCACTATAACAACATATACTAGAAAGTACGGAACGGTGGGCGATCCGACTCACACTTGTCCGGTTTTTACAACTGTAATACTCAGTCTAAACTGAGAGATTAGACTTACCTATATCGATGAAATAGGAAAATTAAAGGTAATCGAGCTCATTGCCTGATTCTGCAGTTTTTGTGTTATTAACAAAAGCATATTCTTGTCACTCGCAACCTTGAAAGATGTCACCACATACCTACATATATCACGTATACCTAGTGACGATGTAATTTATGACTGTCGTCGGAACATCAATTAATTACACGAGAAATTAAAAGGATAGAGTTTTATGATGTCTAATGTACAAGTCATCGTATCATGATACGATTATTCGGACCTTGATCTTGCTCTGCCTACTTCCTAAGTGCACGCAATAGCTCTACAAGTAGAGCACCAAACGATCAGAACAATACCTAACGCGGAAATAAATAATGAAACGAACAAAGCACAAATTACGGCATAAGTAATTTGTTTGTGCATTGTGGCACTAACATTAAAACTCTGGCCTTGACCTGTAGTTTCTTGTAGGTACATACCTACACTTAGGTAACTTTGAAAACTTATCATTACAGAAGACTTCGCGAGGTTTAATTTATTCATTATTTTTCTCCTTGAAATCCACCACCGATGAAGTCCTCTAAATTTATTCATGCCAATTGAAGGGTCCACGGAAAGAACATGTCTAGTCACATTTTTCGGAAATTGATATTTTTATCTTAAAATGAAGAGCTCTTAATGAACTATTAGTTATATCTTTGCTACCACTGTATAATAAATGTAACACAACTTTATTTTTAGTTAAATAATATCTGATCACGGAATTATCATACGTTTTGACATTGTTCCAAATTTTAAAACCGCGATTACTCAAAATGTCACTAGTGTGACTAGACATGTTCTTTCCGTGGACCCTTCAATTAAGGAAGTCACATGAATCACCAGGATGTGTGGGAAGAGACATTCGAGAGGTCCGCCGTCTCTCATCGGAGCGCGTTTTGTTTGATGCGCCGTGTGGAGACCCTGGGGAGACAGATTCGTTGTGTTTGCATTTCGCAATTTTTTTGGGAGAATTGTATACTTACTGTTTGATGTGTTGTTTTAATCTTTTGCAGGTGAAAAAAACCTTAACATTCCTATTGACAATGATGACTTTCTGATGAAATTCCTCAGGCCCTGCAAATTTTATGCAGAGAGTGCTCTAAAGAAGGTTGGTACTATCCCATAATAAATGAACCTACCTACATAAAACATAATGTTATCAGTTTAAAAGGTATACAGTTGAACTGGGTCGTAGGTATATACTGGGATACCCTGCCTGCGACACGAACACCGACCACTGAATCAAACTTTGAGGTTGCCAGGCAACCGACAATGTTTTCATGTGGAGTAAGACCCACTGTAATTTTAAGCAAAAATGTCTTAGTATCGAATAAACTTTAGAGTTTTGAATACGCTAATATTTACCTAATACTCAATTCTTGCGCTATCAAATTATGGTTTGCGAAATGTATTTCCATGGGTTATGTAAGACACTGACGAAGTTGTTTGCGATCAAGCTTGTGTAGCCGGTATATTTGGTATTATGTTGTTACTCATATACTTAAGAGCCGCAACGCTTATGGTGACGTCACATCGTGGGAATTGACAGGTTAAACTATTTATTAGTACCTACCTAATTCATGCAAGTTTTGGACAAAACAATTATTTGATAAGACTACGGGATATTGCAAGAGAGCTTTTATTTCGATAATCTACTTATTTATTCTGTACATGTCAATTTTATTCTATGTAATTTTCAGATACAAGCATTCTACAAATTCCGCCAAGCGCATGCAACCTACTGCCATGACCTGATGCCGTCGGTGGTGCGAGCCGCCTTCGACCACTCCATCATATCCATCCTGGCGCCGCGCGACCAACATGGTCGCCGCATCATGTTCGTCGAGTCCGGCAGTCAGTTTTACTCAGTTTATTGTTATAAACTATTTTTTGTGAAGTCTTTCCATTGACTTTAAAGATAAAACATAGATCAGTATGATGGCGCAGCCAAAATTTGATATAATTTGATCGCAAAGTACATACACATAGGTGCTTATATGTTACGCGAGGTCATTTTGAAAGGCGAAAGAGTAACCAAACGCCGCCGCTCTATCTGAATTTCAGACTATTTCAGAGAGTATAAAAACGCTGAGTAAAATCTTAAAACCGGACCTACCTACTACCTACCTGTGACAGATTTAATTACTAACACTAGGGTCAACTATTAGACGCAGGAAATCCGCATGTTAGCTGATGTTGATTATTTTCTTATAGGAACATAATTGCATAATTTGATGTCGACCTCGCTCATGAACTTAATGTTAACTCGATGTATAACTTTAATTACAATGTAAGAGTAGGTAGATAATCAAATGACCAGTAAATATAATTCTTCTCATAAAATCCTAAATTAGAGTTTGTTTATGCAGTTTTATGTCTTAAATGTTTCAGAGGGCTGGGACCCTCGCGCGGTGCCTCTATCCGAAGTGTTCCGCGGCGTGCAGCTGGGCCTGGAGGCAGCCATGACAGAGCCGCGCACGCAGGTCTCCGGCGTCATCGTCATCATGGACATGCAGGGGCTGGCCCTTAGTCACGTGCTGCAGTTCACGCCCTCCTTCGCCAAGATGGTCGTTGAATGGGTGCAGGTATAGTTTGCCCTTTACTGAGCTTTGTTAGGGGTTTGTTTACTAAGAAAAGTTGCATGTATATACTATTAGCGTAAAGTAAAGCAAACGCGGTCCCGTCCTATCCATGGTCTAGAATGGAACAGGCTTTCAGGCAATAGATGTCGTATAAGAAGGCCAAGTAACCAAGGCCTCCAGTGCCCAGGTCAATCTGACGTGAAAGCGGAGGACGCTGGTTCGAATCCCAGCCCTGGGCACTGCTAAGGACTTTTTCTTTCGTTTATGACATCTATTTCAGTTTAGTGTTTAGGAACCTAATTGAAATAACATAAACTAAAAGATTTTCATAATATAATTTGACTTCTTCCTAGTAATAGGTAATATTCTCGTAGTGACACCGAATACTGTTATTTTAAAAGTACTGATTACATTATACGTATTCATCATATTGAGGTTTATTCGTTAGCTCCGTTGTACCTGTTAATTTTTAGTGCTATTTTCATTAAATTATAACTAAGTTATTATAACTGCTTTCTTCAATTCAAATAAACTCCAAACAAAATTAAATGAACTAGGTTTTTTGTCTAAATGTAGTTTTTCCTGTCAAGCAAATTGCATCATAATGTGACTCATAGCCACAACCTTCACTCTTGCTTCTCAGAAAATCCACTAGGTATGGCGTCTGCCTTATGCCCAGGACCTCGTCTTGTGTATAATTGCACATTTACGTCATTCCGACGTCCATTGCAACTGTTTACACGACTCTAACATTAGCGAATATCTTTGAAGACAGCAATTCAGGCCGTGATTTTGCTTGTGTTCGCGCGTCAAGGCAGTCTCAACTCAAGTCTCAATAGCAAATGTTCGTTCATTTTTGAGAGGGCTACTTGCGTGTGGGGTGCAATGTGGATTGAAGCATCCGTAGGCTATGGTACCTAATAGTTTACCGTCGAGTGTATGATATGATTGGGAATTGTATCTGAATATTCTAAATATAACTTGTAACATGTTATTTCCAGGATTGCATCCCGATCCGGCTAAAAGCGGTGCACATCGTGTATCAGCCGTACGTGTTCAACATGGTGTTCGCGCTGTTCAAGCCATTCCTGCGCGAGAAGCTACGCTCGCGCATACACTTCCACGGCAACAACATGGACTCGCTCAAGGTGCGCTGAAAACTACAGAATAGTCCACGTTGAGCGAGGTTTTACAACCTAACTGTTGTTGTTGTTGTATAGACTCGACTCTAGAGTTTTAACTCTGAGGAGAGTCTATCTTTTTCTTTAGGACTGATAATGGAATGGAATGACTCTTGTTAGAGCAAGATCCACAACAACATCGGACTTAACGTGAGATATCTACTGAAGAGTGCAACTAAGTAGTGTGTGAGAATAGTGAGAGCCACTTATTATTAGGCAGGTTATGAATATCACTTAGCATGACCATTGAAAATATTGATGAACCAACCAACGGTTAAGTTATATTTTGTCTGCGAATTAAAAGTTACATCGATAATTACCCAATATTTTGTTTGTTTTGTAGGCACACGTGGACGGCAAAGCGCTGCGTCCGCGCCACGGCGGTTCGCTGCCCGAGGTGGAGGTTACTGGAGAGCTGCTGTGGAAAATGCTGTCACATTACGAGGACGGTTTTAAAAGTAGGTTTTAAAGGTTAAGCATGTGGGGGAAAATGAAATGTGCCTGCTTAAGCAGAGTTCTGTTCTGCGCTTTAGGAGCTCCCAACAAAGCTAGTAAAGTCCGATTGAACTCATTGAACATAATGTTAAATTATGATACCTTACTCTTACTGTACTTTGTTTTTATCCGGCAACTATTTTTGTTTCAGTGGCTAACTCTTACGGCTACGTAAAGAACAATGAAAATCACAAATAATGCAGCTCACAGGGTACCTACCGATCAACATTTCAGTTACATTAAGTACATATTCACATACCTATCGATAGTTAGGATAAATAAGGATGTGGGTCAACAAATTATACTGCGTATATTATCTTT
Source organism: Cydia amplana (assembly GCF_948474715.1). Taxonomy (NCBI): domain Eukaryota; kingdom Metazoa; phylum Arthropoda; class Insecta; order Lepidoptera; family Tortricidae; genus Cydia; species Cydia amplana. Next base: position 5,682,964 of record NC_086073.1, read on the forward strand.
AAATGTGTCATTCTCAGGGAATAGGGACTTACTTAAGGTGAAATCATTCCGAGGCATTGGCCGCATGAAAACAATATCGTTTGCCTGACAATTCCGTAGGTAGTTTGATTCAGTGACAACTTTAGATGAACGACCTTGTGATTGCGTTCTTAGGCGCTTATCACACAGCTTCGCTTTTCGGAGCGACGTCCGGTGCTGCCATTTTTTGTACTGTATAACCTCGATTTGTATGCAAAAACCGCATGGCACATTAGCACAGCCTCTCCGTGCGAAGGTGCGAATCGCACGACGATTGGTGCTTTTGACGAAGATGTGGTGCGCGCCGCAGAGTATATCACACCGTGCTCCAAAGTACGGACGGACCGTATTCGGACTTCGGACGAAGATACGGAGAAAACCGCACCATCGTACCGTCGTCACCGCACGCGAATTCGTCGCTTGATCGCTTCGCACTTCGCAACGTCATGCGACGGCAATGTGATAAGCTCCTTAAGTATGGCAGACGCTTACGTTTAATGTAGGAAAAAGTACAAATGCTGTCGTCGTCATGTTGTCATAAGTGGATGTCACAAATACTTAGATTACTTAGGGTTCAAGTTTCCAGCACGAGTAAGATGTTTTCTCAGTTCGGCTGTACAAGAAAACAGGTAGGTACTTAGGCTTAAAAGAAACATATCTTTATTAGGTTTAATAGCAACTGATATTAGGACAAAAATGTAGGGAAAATTACGGTAGTTAATATTATGAATAGGTATATAATATTTTCCACAATGTGGTTTTATGGATAAACTGCCATCTAGCAGTGTGATATTTACCATACCTACATTCCACAAGGACTAACTACATGCTACATACAAATAATGCATTGGACTGTTCCACGGACATATAAGTAGTATGTAGTTAATATAACTATATGATACAGATCATGACGTATTAAAGGTTTGCTCCCAGGAATACGCAGTAGCAGGCCAAAAAACATCGACACAAGCTGCTATTCTGTTGAAGTGGCTTGAATTTCACAGATTGGCATCACTAACACTATTGTATTGTGTAAATAGGTCTTTATGTACCTATTAATATTATCTAATTTAAAAGTTACCTCAATGTAATGTGATCATTTGGAAAGATTGTGTTTTAGTATTTTTTTTAACATATAAAAATAGTTAGGTATTAAAATTTCTATTATTTTATAATAAAACGTAAAAATGGATGCACCTATGTTTTATTATTTTAAATAACTCCAGATTAACAATAACAATTTTTCTCCCTATTAAAAATTTGGTCTCACTTTCGATCTCTAATTTCAAATATACATTCCTTGGTAAATTGTATCTCTAAAAAATATGTGTACATTCCATAAATATATTATAATATTTTACTAATAACAACTACTTACAGAAGATACTCTGTCATGGATTAATATGAAGTTACCAATTTAAACATTTAACTCATAATCGGCTCATACAATATTAACTTATCACAGTGTTGCTTTATTATTTGTTTAAATTCAGTGATAAAGTAAATACACAGTTTTATATCGACGACCCAAAACACAATAATAATATCATTTTGTATATACCTACAGTAGAATAAATGAGTGACATTACCACATAATCTACTCTAAGTAAATAGACATCAACACTAACATTATCTCTGTGAATGTCGCGATGTAAAAAAAATACTTATCAATAAAAATCACAAATAGTAGGCTTAGAATAACAAAATATATACAGGTAGTTAACGTAGATAGGTAATTATGGTTTGAAAGTTAGTACCAATAAGATATTGAAATGGAATAAACAATTCTAGTAATTAGTCAGTCTTATTGGCACATGTTCAAGAGAACCATAACTCAGGAATGCATAGCGGCAAGGCAGGTCGAGGGCTAACCTCATCCTTAGTTATAGACAGTATTTCGGCTTTGTGTACTAAATTGCCATTTAAATTAAAAATATATTTTCACATCACTAATTATATTACATACAAAAAAGTAAGAAACCTAATTATTACGAGCAAATATTTTCAGGTAAGTATTAAAGTAGATAGTTGACGTTTTTTTAGTTTTATTTAAGTAAGTAGCTAAGAAATAATTTATAATCAAAAGCTAAAATGATGACGAGGAAATATGAATACGGAAACGGCAATTTCGTACATAAAGCAATATACTGCATCGTATATTAAGGCAACTTCTAGATAATTATTTTTGTACTTATTCAAGCACTATATTCAACTACTAAATATACTTAATTCGGAACAAAAAACCCCTCCTACGTACTTCCAGACATCTGTGATGTCTCATTGACTAATTTACACAATATGGCCTAGGAAATGGGGCCATACTAACGTTTCACAGCTTACATTATAACCGAATGAGTGTCTGATTGGTTTTATAGTTTGCACCAATAATCACTACACGTGTGCGCGCTGCCACACATATACACCAATTACTTTTTCACATACCCGTACGACGCGATGGCTGAAACAAATAAAATAATTTGGTAAATAAAGGTTCCAGGTTGGAAGCCGAGAAAGTATCAATGAGTCTCTAGGAACTCATGTATGAAACCGTGATTTGATAGTTACCAGTCGCTTTTTGGTGAAGGAAAACACCGTAAGTCGCGAAAAAATTCATAGTTGCTTGCTAATCTCGCTAATCCGATCGTCAGCCCAAATTTCGATAGGTTGACTGGGTTAATAGCGTCAATAGGCTTATTTTGGTTTCTTTCAAAATGACACATAAATGCAAGGTGTGCTAAAATCGACTACAGTAAAATTGAGTCTATCTCGAATGGTCCTTCGTGAATAAAGCACTCTGTGCACGCGATTGTACCGCTCAACCCCACCAAAAGTGTTTACTGTAAACTTTTAATTTTTATATGCTTCATTCACACTTTTGTAAGTTTCTAGATATCTGCGGCAATATTCGTATCACTACATAGTATAAAACAAAGTCGCCTCCCGCTGTCTGTCTGTATGTACCTATGCTTAGCTCTTTAAAACTACGCAACGGATTTTAATGCGGTTTTTTAAATAGATAGAGTGATTCAAGAGGAAGGTTTATGTATAATTTGTTAACCCGTGTGAAGCCGGGGCGGGTCGCTAGTAGGTATCATTACAAATTAAACTACTTACCACTAAATTCCTTATCACACATCATGAGCAGCTCCAGCCACTGCGGGCCGGTCACCTTGGGGGTGCTGAGCGTGCCGCCGTACGCCTCCGGCAGGCACTTGGGGCTCACGTGCTTGTGAAGCAGCTCCCAGTCCTTGCCCACGAACAATAGCCGCGAGCGCAGCTTCTCCTTGAGGAACGGCTTGAACAGTTGGTACACCATGTTGAAGATGTACGGCTGGTTCACTATGAACACGCCTTTGATTCGCAGTGGTATGCTTTCCTGAAATTTTAAAAAATATATAAGTACGTAACAGTTTTGAATGATTCACTAATAAAAGTACCTATTAAAGAACTTATATACAGTTTATATTTTTTCGCATCGCATCCTACGCGAGTTACTCAAATGGCAAATTAGTGACACGACACTAATAATAGTCTTACAAATTCAAGATCGAAGTTAGCAAACAGTTTAACAAAGCTGAATAGCCAAAAATCACAAACGTTTCATATAACCAATGAGGTCGCCGGCACACAAGGAAAATTGCCCACAATCCTCCGTAAAGCATTTGGTGAGTTCAACTTAGGTATGTATTATCACAACATTACTACGTAATTATATGTTAAGCCGAAAACATACCATAATATAGAAAACATATTACTAAACATTGCTGAAACTGAATAAATTTATTTAATTATTTAATATACATCATAGGTACATAGATACACCGAGCCCCTTTTTATATACCTATATATTATTTCAGGAGATTATGTGTTTTGTTATAATTTTTATTTCATTTGATTTTATTATATAATTAAGAGTTTTTAAAATAAGAGAGCAGTACCAATTAAGCAGCAACAGTAATTTACTTAAAAAGAGGTACTAAATACTATAATGTTATCTGTAATTTACTCTTGATTTAATAAATGATTTTTGATTTTATGTATTGGAATAGAAAAAAAGAAGGATGTACTGCCTTAAAATATAACAGTCCAGGGAGAGTTAGATATATGATTATAGTATATTTATATCGGGCCATTCACGTAATTTAGGTCGAATTTTGCACGACTGCAACAATTATAAGCCTTATAAGCCTTATAAGGTAATTGTTAGGTACTTTACCTGAAGCCAGTCTAGTAGCCGCTTAGCAAATTGCGGTGTGAACTGCCAGACCTGCTGCATGGACAGCCCCTCCATGTCCATGATGACTTGCGCGCCGCAGATTTGTGACACTGGCTCCATCATTGCCGCTTCGAGGAATAGAACACAGCCTTTGAAAGCCTCGTCCAGTGTACATTTACTTGGCTTCCAGCGTTCTGAAATGTACAAACGTTTAGTTTAATTAATATCATCGGCAACAAAAATATTAAGCAGAAAATGTTTTAAAACATTCGGCAAATAATAAAGTTTGTATAAAGTTGGTACGTTTAGAGTGGATTCCGAAGATTTCCAGTGACTGGTGCTTAATAGTCATGTTGTACAGATTTTAATGATACCACAAGTAGGTATCGTGTATTATATTTTTTATAAAAATAACATATTTCTTATAAACCTATAACGCTTAGAGTCTAAGCCTTAGACAATGTAACGGAAAAATTATCAACACCAAAGTTATATACAAAAATACCTGTGGTTGCCTATGCAACGTACGTCAGTTATAATATAAGGTTATAACTTTTATTATGAACTTTTTGTCTCATTCATGACATCATGACAAAAGCATGAATTTCTGAGACGTATATAAGGATGAATTTAGCTATTGTGCCTAGTCACCAATTGTTTAGAAATGACGTCAATGTATGACACGAATCATGTTATTATGTCACAAGTCATGTGTTTAGTAGTAATCATATGTAAGTAACCTGTCAAAGAGCCGAGATAAGTTGCTACTTTAATGGAAATTAACTAGGTGACGTTTAATATAAAAATGTACAAAGGTTACGTCTGACGACATAAAATGAGTAATTTACTTCACCGGTAAAGCGTGTCGGTAAAATGATGACTTTCAATAATATTGAACTCTATTGTATTGTAACGCACACATATCTCAGTACCACTTTAAGTAATAAGCATTACTACTGGCAAGATCATACCTAAATAAATACAGTATTATAACTATGACGGTGCAGACAATCTGTGCGAATAATAAAAATAATAACCGTATAATTATTCGTCTCTACCGACTCGCACTGTTAGTGCTTTAGAAAGGATATCTAGGCTCTCCGAAACATGTCGCGCGAGTGACTTAAAACAAGTGAGTCTAAACCGTAAAATTATTCAATCTATATTACCTTATTCACCTATATTGTGTAAGACATTTCTCTAGAACGTGTTTATCTAGGAAAATGACTTTGTATGTAAATTCTAAGCAAATACGAGTGAAATAGGGTATTTAGATTTACAGGCTCGATATTGGATGTTGTGCATAGCCCTCTACTTACGCGCAGTCGAAAAGGAATGAGACGAGGACCAATTTTTGCTGCTAAGACTATTGACTGCATAAGTCAACACAAAGGATCGGCTAAGTTAGCACCATCAAGATGTCTTGGGCGGCGACAAGTGGCGACAATGGAACTACTATGTCACTTACTGCCCAACTCGACGACCAGAATACGCCGGCCCAATTGGTCGCGCGTGGGCAGCACCGACAGTATGTCCTGGTAAAAGATGTTTTGCTCTTTGCTGGGCATCAGACCATCGTAGTGCTTCGCGTGCTTCACCTTAAAAACGTAGTAACGTTTGATCTGGAAAGTTAGAAATGCTATTAATGAAATGTAAAGTGCCAAAAAACTTGCTTGTATTGAAAAAAAACTTTTGCCTAATATTATATTTGTGACCAACATGAATTAGATGTCTAAAGTTGCTAGCACAAACTGACCCCGATACTCCTTTTCACGTGAGAAATACCTTCCTCAATCTAACTAGCACAGTGAGAGAGAGCGAGAATGCAGTTTTACAAGTTGCTAGTTATTATACCGTTATTATTTATGTATAAGAAATTAGTCTGTTTGATGTAGTTAAAGAAAGGGATTTTTACCAGCTCATATGCGCTTTCGGGGTAGAACTTGCAGGGTCGCAAGAATCTGACCAGCCAGGCATCACTTTCCAGTGGAACGTGTAAGTCCTTGTCCGCTGTAACAATACATTTAGAAAATTAGGAATAAGGCAATTTTAGATGATCGTTAGTCTATTTTAGAGCACAATTGTAACCTACCTACTAAAGAAAGACGCGGCAAAACGCATTGAAAATTGCTATTTAACTTTTTTTTATCAAGGCAAGCGATACTATAATTTTATTTTTTATATTAATGGAAAAATGGCAAAATCACCGCTTCGGGAAAGCTTGAACTTGCGACATTTTGGAACAACGGTCCAATTGCTCTTAATCAACTAAACTACCGAAGCATACCAGAATCATGCGAATCTTTCCATTTCTTCCTTTTTATTTACACGCCTTTTAGGGAGGCGCATCTACAGTAAGAATGTTTTATCTTAACGGCACCGGAGTCTGAAGTTGTATTAATAATTCAAAACAATATTCTACGCATTTGGTGACTAATCAGATATCGCGTGACATTTTTTCAAGGATCTCTTACCAAAAAAGGCTATTGTCGTGTGCAAATACTTGCGTCATAGTGACGAACTTTCGGCCTGTGACCGATCGACAGTCGGGCCAAGTTTGCGCATTCACACATTCTTACTAGGTAACCATTTTGGGATATTTTCTCTCGAAGTGGCAATAGGTAATCCTTAAAGGTATAGGTACAAGTATAGGTAGGTACAATACCGTACATAGACGAAATTGGTGTGCAAACACGAATACATTTTTTATCTGCCCGCGACTTCATCTGTGTGGCATAATGATATTGTGATACAATACTATCATGTCCTTTCCCGGGACGCAAACTATGCCAAATTTTATCTAAATTGGTCCAGCGGTTTAAGCGTGAAGAGGGTTACCTCTCTTGTGTTAAAACAGACGGACAGGCAGAGTTATTTTCACATTCATAATATTTGTAGAGAGACTACTAACTGTTAATTCAACCAACGAAAAAAAATCGCTTCTGAATAACCTTAACCTCGAGTGAATACGCAAGTTGTTGTAGCCTGGAAAAAAGGAGTAGAAACGGAACCAAGTATTTTTTCTGCTCTGATTGCAATTTTGTTTAAAAAGTAACCTAAAATTATTTTGTTTAGTTTGTTCAGTTAGTGCACGTGCTGTAAACGTTGTTGTGATTTGTCGTTATTTATTAAATCGATCAGTAGGTATTGTAATCCCATATACCTAATCTGAAGATGAATGATAGAAAATTAAGTAAAACTAAAGCATTATCTGGACCAGAAAGATATACCTATTATCTTAGGCAATTAATCAAAAATTTAGATTAGACGCCAAAAATAATATTATTTTTATCTCCTTGGATATCGGGCCTATAATCCCGGTTTTTTGATAGGCTTGCGTGGGGACACAGATCCAACACGTAGATGCCCCTTGGAGAGCTTTTATGTCATGTAGAACGCCTACTGGAACCCGTTCCCAGGTGCAACAATAGACACCCATGAACCGGTCTCAGCAGGCATTGGGACTATTGTAGAAAAAGAGAACAGTATACTGGTCTATGGATTAAAGTTTGGGTGGACTATGAGACTGGGTTATTACAAAGACGTACGGACACCTGCCATAACAATGTGTTCATATTATTTTTATTAATACGTAGTGGTAGCTGCCGTAAAAAAGTATTCGCCCATAGTAACAGGGCCACTTGCACCGTTCACTAACCCGGGGTTAACCGGTTAAACCAGGAGTTACCATGGATACCAGTGCAATTTGACTCTGGGTTAACGGTTTAAGTTTAACCGCTTAACCCCGGGTTAGTGGGATGGTGCAAGTGGCCCTTAGTGTGTTAATGAAAACTTAGTTGAACCAGGCTATAAATTGAATGTGAGTTTACGTCAATAGGAACATTTTCTAAGAATATGATTTTTTACTATAAACACAAAAAAAATTGTTTGAGTAAATATCCGTGCATAGGATGACTCGACGGAGGTTTTTTTAATAATTGAACAAATGTCGTAACTCATAAATATTTGCTAATTAAATTGTTGTTTTCTACTACCACTTCCCGGTAGATATGTGTTCATTATCATAATCATAATATATTAATTGTGACTATAGGTATACAAAAAAGCGGCCAAGTGCGAGTCGGACTCGCCCATGAAGGGTTCCGTATTTAGGCGATTTATGACGTATAAAAAAAACTACTTACTAGATCTCGTTCAAACCAATTTTCGGTGGAAGTTTACATGGTAATGTACATCATATATTTTTTTTAGTTTTATCATTCTCTTATTTTAGAAGTTACAGGGGGGGGGGGGGACACACATTTTACCACTTTGGAAGTGGCTTTCGCGCAAACTATTCAGTTTAGAAAAAAATTATATTAGAAACCTCAATATCATTTTTGAAGACCTATCCATAGATACCCCACACGTATGGGTTTGATGAAAAAATTTTTTTTGAGTTTCAGTTCGAAGTATGGGGAATCCCAAAAATTTATTGTTTTTTTTCTATTTTTGTGTGAAAATCTTAATGCGGTTTACAGAATACATCTACTTACCAAATTTCAACAGTATAGTTCTTATAGTTTCGGAGAAAAGTGGCTGTGACATACGGACGGACAGACGGACAGACAGACAGACATGACGGAACCCTAAAAAGGTGTTACATGTGTGTGTGGTGGTGTGTGTTTGTTTCATTACATGATTATTGACAAAAGTGGAAGGGCATTACTTATGTGGCGCATAAAATATTCTATCTCCTACCTTCTATAATTCCTGCACCTTACAAGTGGACCCGTACCACCTGCTAACTGGTAAGTCCAGCTCGACCTGCAGCAGGAAGACAGCTCCTTCCTATATCTTACCTTCTAATAGTCTCCTGAGCTCGGCAATGGCGGGGTCGATGTCTTCTGGCATCTCCAGTAGCAGCTTGCACGTAGGGTTACCAGATGACAGGAATTTTCCTGACATGTCAGGAATTTTGGCCTTTTGTCAGGAATGGGGACGGAACACGAAAATGTCAGGAATTTTTTGAATTGATAGACTTTATTATAAAGTACCTTTTTATTTACTTAAATTAATAAATTATTCAAAAACATTGTAAAAAATAAATAAATGAGATCCACTTAACTTATCAATAACTTCATAATTATTAATTAACAAATCTTTAATCAAGCATACATATACATGACGCGCGCGGCTCGGCTCAATCGGATGGCCATCGCTAACGGCTAGAGACCCCCCCCCCCCGTCATTGAAAGGAGGAAAAGGAAGGAAAAATATTCGGAAATCAGGAATTTTGTCAGGAAATTCTAAATTTGTATCTGGTAACCCTACTTGCACGCGATCTCCCAGAAAGTCTCGTTCGGATCCTCCAGCTCTATCTGCAGCAGGAATGCGCCAAGCTGCACCGTCTATAGGGGACGGACTGAAAATCAGCGCTGCGCAGGCAATTTGTAATGAAATGACTGACGCAGCGTATGCTGAGCCCGTTCCTTTTGCCGCACAATTATTCTTATTTTTTTCAATCCTTATGTTTTGTAACCTGTATGCTTTTTGTGTTGCAATAAATGGTTTCTTATTCTTATTCTTATTATTCTTATAGCCTGTCTATGTCAACAGTTGATGTGACCATAGGACAAGTCGTCTAGCTCCTTCCTATCTCTTACCTTCTAGCAGTCTCTTGAGCTCGGCAATGGCGGGCCCGGTGACTTCTGGCGTCTCCCGCAGCTCCTTGCGCGCGATCTCCCGGAAAGTGTCGCTCGGTTCCTCCAGCTCTATCTGCAGCAGGAATGCGCCAAGCTGCACCATCTATAGCTTGTCTTCGTCCGTCAACAGTTGATGTGACTATAGGACAAGTCGTCTAGCTCCTTCTTATCTCTTACCTTTTAGCAGTCTCTTGAGCTCGGCAATGGCGGGCCCGGTGACTTCTGGCGTCTCCCGCAGCTCCTTGCGCGCGATCTCCCGGAAAGTGTCGCTCGGTTCCTCCAGCTCTATCTGCAGCAGGAATGCGCCAAGCTGCACCGTCTATAGCCTGTCTACGTCCGTCAACAGTTGATGATACCATAGGACAAGTCGTCTAGCTCCTTCCTATCTCTTAGCTTCTAGTAGTCTCTTGAGCTCGGCAATGGCGGGCCCGGTGACTTCTGGCGTCTCCCGCAGCTCCTGGCGCGCGATCTCCCGGAAAGTGTTGCTCGGTTCCTCCAGTTCTATCTGCAGCAGGATTGCGCGAAGCTGCACCGTCTATAGCCTGTCTACGTCCGTCAACAGGATGTGACCATAGGACAAGTCGTCTAGCTCCTTCCTATCTCTTACCTTCTAGCAGTCTCTTGAGCTCGGCAATGGCGGGCCCGGTGACTTCTGGCGTCTCCCGCAGCTCCTTGCGCGCGATCTCCCGGAAAGTGTCGCTCGGTTCCTCCAGCTCTATCTGCAGCAGGAATGCGCCAAGCTGCACCATCTATAGCTTGTCTTCGTCCGTCAACAGTTGATGTGACTATAGGACAAGTCGTCTAGCTCCTTCTTATCTCTTACCTTCTAGCAGTCTCTTGAGCTCGGCAATGGCGGGCCCGGTGACTTCTGGCGTCTCCCGCAGCTCCTTGCGCGCGATCTCCCGGAAAGTGTCGCTCGGTTCGTCCAGCTCTATCTGCAGCAGGAAGTCACCGAGCTGCACCGCCGGCAGCTTGTCCACATCCGTCAACATGTGCTGGGACACTAGAACAAAAATGCGCTTTTTTTTAACTTAGCATTTAACTTAACTATGACGACTGGTCTGGCCTAGTGGGTAGTGAACCTGCCTGTGAAGCCGATGGTCCTGGGTTCGAATCCCGGTAAGGGCATTTATTTGTGTGATGAGCACAGATATTTGTTCCCGAGTCATGGGTGTTTTCTATGTATATCAGTATGTATTTATCTATATAAGTATGTATATCGTCGCCTAGCACCCATAGTAAAAGCTTTGCTTAGTGTGGGGCTAGGTTGATCTGTGTAAGATGTCCCCTGATATTTATTAATTATTATTATTAGATACCGTAAAACCTCCCAACTATAGTCCAAAGCTCCCAACTGTGGTCCAAGATTAACTGTTTTTTTTTCGTTTAGGGGTGTTTTTTACTGTATTTTTGTAGTTTTAGGCAAGGGATGTTTACAAATGGAAGAAAAAACTCGTTGAGCTTGTGGACCATTGCAGTATGGGACTACATATAGTTGGGAGGTTTGTAGGTATATTTGTTTGACTGCGTCTCATTGAAGTCACAGACCCGACAAAAAAAGGTAACTGTAGGTAATGTGTTTATTTACTAGTGTATATGTTTGAATGTTTTTTTTTATATTTCCGTGTCATTGTTTGAATCACATTTGAATAGCATTTGTATTATGATTATGTAAGAATAATAACAAAATTATGAGAATTTAAACATGCAATGTTTCAAGGCCAGTTTATTTGAACTTTCGGGCATTGGCCAAATCAATTAGGGCAGTGACCACCTCGGTTTACATTGATAACATGATGTTGTTATTTTTCTTGTAGAGCTGCTACGGCCTACGGTCCGTAAAAAGAAACTGATTTGACTAATAGTAGTCAAATACCCTATTTATTATTTATGATATTAAGGTATGAAGGTATATACTTACTCTACTATACCTACCTATATTGAGAAATGAGGAGGCTCTAATTCTAATAATAAGGCGATAAACAATGTTATTAGTTTGGTTAACAATCGACGGTGACACTGGAAAATTGTCACATATATAAATTTATACTACGTATGGACCTTGAATATATAAGTATACAACGATGTTTATAATTTTAATAATGACCGCAGGTAAGTAGGTTTAATAACTTTTCCACGATTACTAAGATCTGGTCAACCACCTAAGCTATTTTTAGAGGTACTTATGCAACCTCTTCTAAAAATAACTTGTGTTTGGGTTTAACGTTGTTCGGTATGGTAGGTATTAATCATGCGTCAAACAACCTGTTTTACCTTTTAGGCTAATCATTTTTCTTGTGAGGGTAGGCTATCTTACCTATTAAATCACGTAGGCAAGGGTTTTGCAAATTAACATAACGACTACCGTAGGCTCAAAGGGCTTAACGGACAAAACGCAATTTTTCAGGAGAGCCAAAAAACAGTTTTTTTTGAGAAAAAAAATCATAACTTTTTTGTTTGTTTCAATAAACTGATGCCTGTATGTGGCTTATTCTTAACTTTTTGAGCTCTTTTAAAATGATTGCTTGAACTTATAATACAATGCTTAGTTACGAAAATAGCATGTCCGTTACGCCAAAAAACACGACTGTTTTTAAGAAGGGCGTCTCTTACGCCTCTTTTTATATGGATTGTCTTATTCGAAAAAGGGTTTAATGTACAAAAAAAAATACTATTTCAGTACCATTTGGCGTAAATCCAACAATTTCGTTACAATATGGCATCTTGCATTTAAGGAACACTATACTTCTAAGTACTATAATTTACAATTTTTTTTTTCAAAAACTTATAGAGATGTATTCATTGTTAAGTTTTTTCCCCATTTTTGTTATTTTGGATACTTAAACGTGGAAAAGGTCGTTTTTTAGCAACAAAACCAATGTTTTCTTTTTTATTTGTTTATATTACTTCAACAGTGCCTTAGTGTCTCACTGTAATACTGTGTAATATGTTTGAATAAATAAATAAAAAACAGAATCACTTCTGTCCTACCATCTGTATCTATTTATGTATATCAAAACAATTTATAACAATTACTTTTACTATAGAAAGTATGTATGCGTTATTTCTGTTTGTAGTTTTAATTTGATCATAAATTTTACTTTTACATACCATAATACCATTAGGTACAATACTATACACGGCGGGAAGAAGTTCATAACTCGCGGTAAAAAATGGAAGAAATAGTGGTTTTGACGTCTCGTATGTCTGTTCAGTAAAACTTAATGAATATGTTATTATTTATGATATTATATCAGAGTAGGTAGCAAAAAAGACAAATGGCCAGGCCTACGTCGTACTTCTATGTAAACGTTTATAGACAGTAACTTTCATAAAGTTAATCCTATAAATTAGGGTTTAAACAAAAAAGTATTAATATTACGTCTAATCAAAATTGCAAATAGCCCAGTCACATACAAAACTAAAAGTTATCAGTCTAATCTTAATTAATCGCCATAATTATCATTTAAATATAGTCGTGTTTTATTATTTTCATAAAACTGATGAAAAAAGTACCCACTAGTTCAGTTTAAATTGACAAACTTTAGTAACCCTATAAATAAAGCATTAATGAGCACACGAGCAGGTACTGCAAGTACCTACTTAATAAAAAAATGACAAGGAAAGTACTAGATCATCCCACTTAATAAACTCGAAATTGTACATAGTATGTTGGCGTATCTCTTACATTGAATTCTCTAACACTCGTATAAATATCCACTAGTTGTGGGCGTAACGTATATTTAGCACTCAAAAATCTACTGCAAATAGGCGTAACTGTCAATAAATTAGCACAAATTTAATAAAATTTCCGATGCAAAAGGGCGTATCGTACAAAAAGTTAGGAGTTACGCCAAAATGTCTCACAACATTTATTTGAATTGGCAGATACGGCAAAATGCGTTGGAAAATTGTGTTCACGCACTGATTTTTCATAGGGCTTAACGGACATTTTTTTCAAGTTATGGAGACGTTAAATATGCCAATCGATAGAGAAAAAAATACTGAGTATAACTGCATTCATAACTCATTTTCGTCATTTTGTCCCTTACGCCCTTTGAGCCTACGGTAGTCGATAAAAAGACAAAAGAAGTCGATTCTTCTAAATATTTAACGTTTAGCTTCTCATAATAACAAAGTGAGAAAACAGAATCAGCTGACGTCTACCTTTTAGGAGCCTATTAATACCTGCTAGGTAGGTACAGGTACCTACTTGTTAAGTATAATAGGCATCCGCATAATTCAATACGTGTAGGCAATTGTTACTATCAGAACTTTATAGACAAAAACATTCTTAGTTTTTAAGGCGTTGGATAAAGATTACAGCATATACCCTCATTAGTAATAATAAATAAGTCAAGATAGATACGTGTCGTACAGTACCTATTGGTAAAGGATATGTTTAACAATGCATATAGTATTCTCTTATGGTAAAGGTAATAATAATGAATAATAAATCGGTTTATTCAAGACAACATAGGTCCAATCAATAACAATGTAAAAGCAAATAATATTTAAAATGAAACAGTGACTCATATTATAGGTACATATTATTTGTTGAATAGTATGTAGTAATTATTGCGGTCATTCGCCTTGCTTTATCTTAGCGTGCTGTAGAATAAAACGATTACCCTACTTAAGAAAGAATATTAACCATGGTTAAGATTAGATGATTTAGTACCTTGGTTTTATTTATTAACATGTGTATACTTATACTTATCCTTCATTAATTCATTTCAATGGTACATATAATCTTAAACCCATGTATTTAATATATTTATTCACTTCAATTTGTTCAATGGGATTAACTTGCCTGTATATAAGTTTCGAAAATAATACTTTGATTTAGGCACATATGCCTTAAATATAAGTAATACTTACTTATTAAAAGCCAATTTAAAGTATAAGTTCCCGTGGTTTATTTGAATGAATAGAGAACCCCTAGGGGGGGTTAAAAAGGGGATGAAAGTTTGTCTTAGGGTCCAATAACATGTAATTATGACTACGTAGTTACAAAACTTTCATTAAGTAAAATTCCAAATATCCCAATACACACCCAAAATCAAAACTACTAGGGAATTGTAAAGTATTTATGTAAAAAAAAAATACCTAGGTAAAATCACTGCGTACTATTGTGTTGCACAAAAATACATAATCAAATTACTCACGTTTTCCCATTTTGGCTAGTGTCCCCGAATATAGGATTTTCGCAAAGAATGAACAAAACGGCTACTAGGACGGGCGGTCGGAGCGCAGCGAAGGACGAACGCGAATGCGGCTCGGTGCGTGCCGGACGGCTTGTATGTATATGTGCCACGAGTGGTGCCCGCGAACAGACGTTCATTGCGATTGCTTACGTATCAGAGGAGAGTGCTTGCCTCAGCCGAATAAAATACCATAGACCAACCACCAGTATCACTATATGTTATGACCTCGATTGTTATCAAACAACTCTGCCTACTCGAAAACCACACAAATATTGGAAAGTGCGAATGCTCTGTAAGCGATCGATATATCAGGCCCTAATTGTTAACCGTGGCTACCCACAACTTTATCCGTGTTTGCAGTTTTTATCAATTCTATAAAACAAGTGTCCGCGTATTGAGTACGAATGGTTAAATTTATTAAGTTTTGACGTCATCATTATTTTTTTCTCTATGACGTCATTGAGGATGACTATGACCCATTACGATATTTACCAAGTTTTCAAAGTGTTGACATTATCCACAATGTAAATAACTTTTGACACGAAGTTCAAATTTTAAAATGTAAAGTAGTTTGGATATTAGGAACATAGGTACTTGTTTAGTAATCAGAAAACCCCAAACGTGTCCGGGAAACATGGCGATTTGAAATGTCAAAGACAAGATAATTTAGGCATGGGGGCCGATTTTTGAATTTCTATCGCTCGATTTCGTCACTCGAAAATCGGTGGAAAACGGCGAAATGCTGATTTTTGAAATACGAGCGATAGAAATTTGGAATCTAGTGGTATTGACCACTCGATTTCAATTCTATTAGTAGAATTTAAATGCCTAGTAGTGGAGATATTATTGAATGAAATACAAGAAATCGAGTGGTCGAAATTCAAAACTCGGCCCCCTGGTGTACGAGTTCAAGAGTACAAAAAAATTTCAAAAAAGGCGTACTTTTGAAATTATTAAAAAAATACTTACTTACCTAGGGTTGCCAGATGGTCGGGATTCGGCGGGATTCTCCCGATTTTAAGCTTGTGTTCCCGATTCCCGACCAAGTGAAAATTGTCCCGAAAAACAGCTTCACGTTATAAAACAATAATTTCAAGTTCCGAACTGTCGTCGAGCGAGCCAGCGACCCGCTCCGAGCCCGTCAGCGCGCGCGCCCTTGCGCGCGTGGCGAGATTGGGCAGAGCAGCTGACGTAGTGCCAATAATGTAAAATATCGTTGTTTTTAATACAATTAATTTAATTTGAATAGTTTTTTTCCCGACTTAAGGCCCAAAATCCTGAAAAATTTATATTTTTTCCCGATAATAGCGCCTTTCGATCTGGCAACCCTACTTACCTACCTTGAACATGGGTAAGTAATAGAACGTATACAAACCTATAACATATCGCTCAGAATATATAAATTCAATTAGTATAATTTTGAATGGCATAACGTGCAATAAGTATAACGTGCGATACGTATAACAATGAATTCTATAATTTTATAATGTATAATGAACTTTACATATAATATCGTTTATGATAAGTATAAAAAGGTATAACGTTGAAATAATATAATATACAAAACAAATACCACGCAATAAACGTAACCTTTTATTTTTGGGGGGTAACAGTTCTAACCTAACCTAACCTACTTTTCTGGTAGCAGTTTCTTTCTCTGAGGGGTCACAGTTCGAACCTAACCTAACCTAACCTACTTTTCTGGTAGCAGTTTTTTCTGTGGGGGGTGACAGTTCTAACCTAACCTATTTTTATGGTAGCAGTTTCTTTTTCTGTGGGGTAACAATTCTAACCTATCCTAACCTACTTTTCTGGTAGCAGTTTTTTCTCTGAGGGGTCACAGTTCTAACCTAACCTACTTTTCTGGTAGCAGTTTCTTTCTCTGAGGGGTCACAGTTCTAACCTAACCTAACCTACTTTTCTGGTAACAGTTTCTTTTTCTGGGGAGTCACAGTTCTAACCTAACCTAACCTACTTTTCTGGTAGCAGTTTCTTTTTCTGGAGAGTCAAAGTTCTAACCTAACCTAACCTACTTTTCTGACAGTAATTAGTTTCGATGACCTATGAAATACTGAGCTATCCAAATAATTTTACTGATGTTTATTTGTTCAGATACTTATATGAGATGTTATTCATTATTTTAATTTATATGCATAATGAATGTTATATTAAATGTTATTAGTTTATTTGTATGTTATACCAAACAGCGGTACGTATATTGTATGTTATATTATTTTTATGTTATACTTATTGAAAATATAGATTTAGTGCATTATACATAAGATTAGTATACGTTTTGAACGTTTGTAAACTGAAATTATACCAAAAGTGCGTATTCATTATGATACGCACCCCTTGAACATGATATCCTTAACCTGATATTCCTAATCAATCAAACGACGTCATGTACAGCGAGCTGCAATAAATCATATCCAATTTGTGAATGTAATTTATTCATGAAGGGGGCATGCAATTTTGCAGCTTGGTGTAGGTATAGGGTATAGGTACCTACCGCTCCCTGTCAGTCGGTGTAGGAAATTTATTCAGTATTAAATAAGTATCGAACCAATGGAGTAACAAAATATGAAGTAAGTAGGTGGTTATGTTTTCCATACCATTTATGTTCATCCTGCAAATTGGTTAGACAATGAATCTATGTCCTATCAGTGCATAAGACACCAACTCACAAGTTGTGTGCAACTCGCGGGGGTATGTATAGGATTCGAATCATGTTGGTTAGTGCGAGCCTTGCACAATTTGGAAAACATCAATTGAAGGATTCGACATTATACATTCTACAAGACTATAGAATAAAATCTTATTCTTAAAGAAATATCTTATGCAAAAGAATATATTTATCTTGGCCGGCTAATTACATTTCAAGACTCTACAGAAAAAGAAATCGAAAGGAGAATATCTATGGGATGGAAAAGGTATTGGTCAAAAAAAGATGTATTTAAAAGTAAAATACCAATACATCTTAAGAAAAAAATTATGGATAATACGATCCTGCCGACAGTAACATATGGATGTCAATGTTGGCCTCTCACAACAAAAATAATAAAAAAACTGAGAACGTTCCAGCGAGCAGCTGAAAGATCAATGATGGGCATAAAACTAATAGATCGCATAAGAAGCTCAGAAATAAGAAAAATAACGAAAATTACGGATATAGTTCATACAGTATGTAAACTAAAATGGAGATGGGCAGGCCACATTGCTAGAGCAAATGACGGACGTTGGAGCGAACGGATCATACAGTGGTATCCAAAAGATGAAAGGAAGAAAAGTACAAGAAATAGCGGCCAACAGAAGACGCGCTGGAAAGACGACGTAATAAAACTGGCAGGCACAACATGGCAAAGAATAGCTAGAGACCGACACAAATGGCGTGATATGGAGGAGGCCTTTGCCCAAAACTGGGCGTCCAAACAAACCTAACATAGATTTGCTTAACCTTACTCTAATACTTAATAAAAATTAAATTCTGCACTAACTAAAACTAAATATTAAAAATTAAATATGTATGTAAATGGCACTAACTATCTAAGAAAGAAACTGTATAACGTTTGGAAATAAAGAGCTTTATTATTATTATTATTCTCTTTATTTATTTATCATCTTAAGTTAGGTTAATTTATAATATGGATATAAAAATAAAATACAAAAACACTTACAAAAACAATACAAAATACTTATAAACATATTATAAAAAAACCTAACCTAGGGTGCCGCCAGCAGCGGGGCAAGGCCCTATTATTATTATTATTATAGAATAAAATCAAGTTTATCTACAATTTACCTAGTTTTGTAACCCATTAAAAAATAACTAACCCAAACCCAGGATAACAAATAGCACAAGTTTAAAAAAAGTGAAAATGAAAAATGAAAAATATTTTATTCAGTAGCTTAAAAACAAAGTGTAACTCTAATATCTAAGACTATGAGTACCATTTTTTCTCACCACATTTACTCAGATGAATGCAATCGAAATTACTTACACTATATATCTTGTGGGCTGTGACTTATGAAGGGCCGTAATAAGGTAGGTATTTATGTATAGGTTCGTGTGGGTTATTATGGTAAATGAAAATTAAGCGTGATTTAAATTCAG
This sequence comes from Cydia amplana, assembly GCF_948474715.1. Classification (NCBI taxonomy): domain Eukaryota; kingdom Metazoa; phylum Arthropoda; class Insecta; order Lepidoptera; family Tortricidae; genus Cydia; species Cydia amplana. The sequence continues at coordinate 5,702,164 of NC_086073.1, forward strand.
ATGAGCTCGAGATAAAAATGATTTGGTGCTCGGGTGAATTGCCGATTAATTCACTTCCGCCAATAACATTATATTTACGGGTTGGTTGTTGTTATTTATTATACACTGCCGAACCCTGACCTGAAGTGATTGTATTATCTTTGGCTGAACCTGTAGACAATGATTCAAATAAACCAACTATACTTAATAGTTAAAAAACTAAACTACGTAGTTACATACGGTAGTTAGGTACATCATTTTATGCCTTAATGACAAATTGACGAGAAGTGATGTGAAATGAAGTGATACCTGTAACTGTTTGGTCTGTCTGTAAGATCTATTTTATACGTTAATTATACGCTTCGTAGGGATATGGTGGTTGGTAGGGGTATGCTGGTTTGTTGGTCTATTGTGTCATGCGTTAATTCAATTAATTCAATTATATATTTATTTCAAATCCATACGATCCATAATCGTTAATCTCACACAAACATACTTACCTACTTGTTATGGCTCCTCTACACGATGGGCGAGCGCCGGCCACTCCAAGGGACGCATTTATGCGTTAGAGGGAGCAAGTGATATTGCTATCTCATTCTACCGCATGGCTGCGTCCCTAGGAGTGGCCGGCGCTGGCCCATCGTGTAGAGGAGCCATTAGAATGTGACAGCACAGAATAAATAATAGTACTAAGTACAGAAGACTCACTCTCTAACAAAACGCGTCTGTCGTCTAGGTGACGACAGCGCCACGCGCGGCTTATGGCTTTCCCCAAAATTGGGGCAGCACGGATGTACTTTTAGCTACCTGTAGCAAAGCGACGAAATCGCGGAGTGAGACACGCCTGGTGACGGCCACGACCATAGACGATAAAGGCTCGACCATCATAGGGCGGTGAATAAAAGCGCACCTTGAAAAATGTTTGTGATACAATTTTTTTCGTACCTATGGTACCTATGTACTGTAGTTAAAAACGAAAAAAAAGAAACTCGATTCATCGGCGCCAAGTACATTAGTGGTAAGATAATATTGGAGACAACTTGGAATCATCCAGTTTAGCTTTGCTGTGTTGAGAGCTCAATACAGTGGACAGCTACAGTTTTAAATTACTAATTGCACCAGTTACGATGGCGGAGTTAAAGACCGCGACCAAAACGTAACGTCATTCATTCATTATGGGTGCAACTCGGTGAACAGAGCATAACGTGTACCTACACGCACTGACCACCATTTTGCTATGCTTGTGGTGCTTGTATTTCTGTCCTGTCTGTTTGAATTTCTTTCTGGCAACCGTATTTGTTAGAAAGGCAACGAATTGCTGGAATTTCAATTAGTATTATTAGATTGGAATGATATTAAGTCAAGCAGGATCACTTCGTGTTTAATACAGGTGTATGTATTACCAATAGTTTTCAATATAAGTAATCTTGATATGATAAATTGCACATTTGTGAGTAAGGCTTTTTTGCATAAGAAAATTATCATAAAGTTAACCTATATTTAATTTTTAAACAAGGCCCATATTACATATACCATGCCCGTGTAGCCTAATATACCTACATATTATAGATATTTATAAAAATTTACTATAAACACTACTTTAATTTCGGCTACACTACGTCGTAGAGATTTGATATTATTTATATTAATTGTGTCAAGCTCCCGTACATTGTTAGAATGTTCAAAAAGTATTCCTATTTATTAACCGATTGAAATTATAGTCAACAAAGATTTGGCAATAATGGCAATAGGTAAGTGGCTCTACTAGCTCTACTTTAATAAGTCACAATAATTCCAATATTAAATAAATCATTGGCATAATAATCTTAATCGCTGTCCAGTTAAAACAATAACCTCGATTTAATCGGTTACGAAGTATGATACTGAGTTGACATCAACATGTACGATGGTAGCGACATCTGTTGCTAGATGGCAATAAGATATGAAAACTGGTCAAGCTCGTCGTTCGCGAGTCGGTAAATAGCGACATCTAGTGTTGAGTAGCACTGTGACTTTAAAGCAATGTCCAGTGACGCACAAAATACCTTCTGTTTAAGTGTTGTAAGTTAATCATTATGTTTATATTTATTTATTAAAATGTTATGATGGTATTTATGTATATTATTATGTCTATAACATTAACGTCCTGATCACCTAGATGTAGTTTGAAAAACACTGCATGCCTCAGCGGTTACGGCGTTTCAAAGGTGGAACACTAAAAAAGTAAGTACCTCTGCTGCGCTATTTTTATTATACTGTTAATACATAGCTGATCCAGCCTCTTAAAAACGTTATAGGTGTGTATGCCTATAATTGAGGAGTTCCCTCAATTCCTCACGAAATCCTTCATCAGATCAGAATTTTGACATAATCGTGGCAAACTGGAAATAAGTATATATGTTTTAAACGAAAAAAAAAAGATTTTCCAATTCTGGTTACAAATGACGGACTTCTAAGGTAACAAACACACAGAATAATAAGGACATTTAAAAAACGTGATACGTATGATAAGGAAGGCATAGTATGCCCTTGATAGGTAATGTCACAATAACTACCGCTACTCCATACAAACAAACCTATCCTCATTTTTTTGCATATTTGATGTAACTACAACAAGAAGCTTCCCATAAATATAAAAATGTTCGCATTTTTTCGCTCCGGACTAAATAATAAACAACAAATTAAATAGGTATAGTAATTGAAAAAAGTCTAACGGGAGAGCACAGTAGTAGTGAATACAGGTACCTACCCGTACTTTAAGGTCCTAGCTAAATTCCGAACACGGCGGGAAGAATGACTCGCGGGAAAAAATGGAAGAAATTTGAACCTTATGCAATTTAATTTTAAGTTCAAATTTCTTCAATAAAATATCTCGAGTTATCAACTTCTTCCCGCCGTGTACCGAATTGGTTGTTGAATAATACTTACCCTATGACATGTTCAATTTACATAGCTAGAACCCGAAATGGCTCACTCAACAATCACGAAACGTGATTGTATGTGTAAAAATATTTTCCATAATGTCAAAGAGGAAAATTGGGATCACGTTTCTATAGAAAGTGGTCGTACACTTTCATCATAATGTACCTAAATTTACACGTTAATATGTATTGTGTGCTGCATTGATATGTATCAGGTAGCGAATTCCACAGCTGCGGTGTAATAGCCTAAAAAGCTCTATTTTGATAGGAAGCGCGTTGGGTATATTAAAGATGGCGTAATGTAAGAGCAAGAGTGGTACAAGCCCGTGACCTAGAACCGAGCGCGGCCGCCGGGAGCAACGCGCCGCGCCGCCGAGCTGCCGCTGTCGATGTCGCTGCCAACCACAACAGGGTTGCGACGAGCCACTTATTGCAGAGCTCTTTAGAGTTTGAGAAAATACGTTATTTGATTATTTCCTCTAGACTTACGTATTCTCTTTACACGTATGAATAATATTTTCCTGTGATCATGTGAAGTTAAACTTTTTTAAATTAAATAAATCTAATATTACAACTCTACAACTTATCTGCTTTGCCTAAAGGTTGACTGGTAGAGAATGCCTTTTGTACAGTGTGTTTTCTTATGTGCAATAAAGATTAAATAAATAAATAACTCTAATATTGTCTTCGGTATATAATACCTACCTACCTAACAACTTTGTAATCTTTGTATAATGTTTTAATAAAAAAAAACTAGCAAACATGAAAAATAATTTATTTTGAATACACAACATTGCGAAGAAGCATTAGACAATGACATATTTGACATCTGACATAACGTACGAGACCTGTGTCTATAATCGAAATAGACGTCTCTGTAGACGTCTATTTTTTAATAGGTTCCAGGTTTTAGCTATGGTATTAACATAATTGATTAGTTTTGCTGAAATATCTAAAATCACTAAATATTTTGCCGAAACACACGGTAAGGTTATTTGATAAACTTGCACATCGAAATGTTTATCTATTGAAATATAACTTAAAAAAAAGAATCCCAATTATCACGGATTACAAAGTGCTGTCCAATAAACTTCAACGTCAAGTAAATCTACCAGGATGGAACATTTAGCGATGCTTTTTTTCTCGGTTTATATTTGGAACTTGAGCTTCCTTCTGCCTTTGTCGCGTTTCCAGTCCTACTACTTTAACCATGGACCTATATTCTAGGTCCATGACTTTAACAACATTCTTTAAACATTTTTCTTTCATGATGTATATTAATTGTAGATGTATGTATTGTATGTTACCTTTTAAATTTAGCAACATGTATTTTTGTGGACTTAGTTATTAGGCATTATCACAATGGGCTATCTATACACACTTCAGTGCCACTATTTGCCAAAAATGGATCCATTAGTGGTCTACAATTTTACTAATGAGTGGCAGCCCTGGCTCTATCACAATCCAATGCAATTAGAATGCGACGAACAACATCGAGATGAACTTGCAAATGTACATAAATATTAAATATTACCAAAGACAAAATATCATTCTGTGTTGTATTGTTGTTTTATATTGGGTATTTTTACTATTTTCATACATGTTGCTGGATTAAAAGTGATAATTTACAGGTCCAAAAGAGAAGTTTGAGTTTTAAAACTGTCTTGGTCGCCTCCGACTGCTTATTGTCAAACTTTTCATACAAGCAAATTCTAGCAAACTACAGATGGTTTGGTGCAAATGGTGCAACTGATCCTTATAATATAAAGCAAGACTCTCGAAAGACAGAGACCCATCAGACTGTCGAAGGATAGAGATTTGAAACAGTTACGTGAAATATTTTTTTATTGGCTTGACATGTTTCTGATGATCTGTACTTACCTGTATACAAGATTTGTATGATGTAGTAGGTAATTAATAAGTGTCTGCGTGACCAAACCTGATTTTTATATACTAAGTGAACAAGCCTCGCGCGGTCTAATTTTCTGGTCTATCGGTTAAAATTAAAATAGGTAATTGATTCAGCGAAGACAACCATCCTATAAAATTTCTGAGGAAATATTCATCCAGCTGGTGACTTGACGTGGATTTTTCTTCAAAAAGCAGGAAAATGTTTTTATGCTATAGTAATATAAAGGCTTAAATAAAATAAAATAAAATGTATATTATAAATATTGTAATGTAATGTTAGAAATATTTATTATTTAGGTTATAATATTATTTAGTTATTTAGTCAATTTTCAATGAATTTGTACATATGTAAATAATTGTGAATATTTTGCATGCTATAGAATATGGCTAATTAAGGAATGTACATAACATTGTAATAACACCTGTAAACCAACCCTTATTATAGCAAAATAAATTGATTGATTGATTGATATGTTTTTTTATTGAGGATCGGGTCGGCGCAGCATTTCTTTTCCTCCGTACACCCCTGTCACCCGTCATCTCTTTGTTAAGAGCCCATCAACGTGCACACTAGCGCCACTGCTAAATAATCGTGATTATTTAAATTTAACGAAAGATATTTAAAAAAGGGGGCCGCTACGTACTGTATCTTGTATTAAAGTACCTTTTGAAAACCATTTATACAGTCTGACGCACACAGCACTGTATAATGTAATAAGACTTCCATTTAATAGTCGGTAAGGCTATGGGACAAAATGTAAGTCCCGGTTGCATCTTTAGTATAGGTACAAATCTAAATCATATGAAAATTAAATACCTACATAATAATACAAATTATCCCAGATACTAAATTGTGCACTTACCAATCAAGCTAGTTGTAGAGGTGTACCTATATAGAAAGAAATGGGTCATCATGTCATTTTTCATACATTGATTATTGGTCTCAGCGTCATCGCGTGAGCACATGTCTGGGCGCTCGCCAGCGCGGGTTGATGCACTGCAACACGTGGCATCATAAACAAATGCTTTTGTTTCAATGTAACTGTTTCTAAACGACCTATTCCTTTCGGTCCGATTGAAAGTGACCGGAATCGGAATGATTAACGTCACGATAAATGACGCAAGTAATTACGTTTATTTGTCAAGTAAAATTATTCAAACTTTCGGCGATCGACAACAATCGTATATAAATAAATATACTTGCTTAGTGCCTTTTGTTAGTCACGTACCCAGGTACCTATGCTTTCTAGTCATTCATATTTTAATCCCTCTAAAAATGAGGTATGGTTGTCTGATAGACATTACAGTCATTAATTTCTCCATTTTAATAAATTTTCAGTTTTTTTTACAAAAAATATTAGGTAAATAAATAGAGTTATTAGAAGAGAGAGAATAGGGTCTCTATTATTTCCCAAAAAGTTTTACGTCATAAATGTCATAATGTATTGTTGCCCGCATTTTCGTTAGTGATAATTTATTTGGTTTAGAAACGCGTCACTTTTCAGGATTGCCATAAAACAAACCTAACCTAACCTATCTATAGGATAACCTTACGAAAATCCCGAAAAGTTAACGGTTTCAGTTTTATGACTAATGATAATATGACAAACAATACATTATGACGTAAAACTTTATGGGAAACAAAGGGGCCCCTTACAGAACAGAGAATAATATGGTCCATAGGCTACGTTGACCGCTTACCATCAGGCGGGCCGTATGCTTGTTTGCCACCAACGTAGTATAAACAAATGGTATGAGTGATTTCATGGTTCTGACCAAATGTTTAATATATTATTTTTCGACTTTTTACTATTTTTACACGGAGACTAAAATTTTCATTGCCAGATCAAGCCATGACGAGCCCTAGGAATAACAGAAAAGCTTCAAATGTAAAGTATGCCATATACAAGTCCATCGCATCTGTTTACATGTCGGCGGCTGCAGATAAATAAAACAAATGAGGACGGAATAAAGATAAGCGTGTCGCAAGCCGCGGGGGCGTACACGCATGCCAATTGTTGCAAGGGGAGGGGCCTTCATAAAATAATGCATGTAACGTATTAAACTCATAATGAAATTATTTTGGTTGCTTGCTTGCTGTAGAGAGCAGCAGCTTGTGTGTGAAAGCGACACAACTATCATAATTAATAAGCATTAGGTACAGCCCAAGTAATTTTCATGCTCATTAGTAAACAGTCCTGTACGGATATGATGGTCGTTCTTGTCTACGTGACAGCGTGATAAAACGGTGTCCGTCACTTTCTTTCCCACGGTGTTAAACAGTGACAGTTATTTTATCACGTGGATAAAGATGGATAAAGCTATCCATAATAGGCTGGCTGTTGCTCATACAAATGTGTGCGTCGTAGGTGATTGCCTGTGTCTCTGGCTCATCATCATCTTCCTCGCGTTTTCCCGGCATTTTTGTCACGGCTCATGGGAGCCTGCCCTAGTAGCACGGTCGCATTTTTATCATTTATCACCATACCTGTCACGTTCTAACAAGTATGTAAGTGCGAAAGTGACGGGCTTAGTGATAGTGGATAAAAATGGAACCGTGCTGAGCCCGCTGGGGTCCGCTTGGCAAGTAATCCCAGTAATTGGCGTGGGCACTAGTTTTTACGAAAGCGACTGCCATCTGACCTTCCAACACAGAGGGTAAACTAGGTCCGTATTGGGATTAGTCCGGTTACCTCACGATGTTTTCCTTCACAAAACATGTAAACTATAATTAAAATAAACAAATTAAAACTATACTAACATTAAAATAAAATTACTTAAAAATTAAACAACAATAGAAAAAATACCCACCTATGAAAGGTCCCCCAAGTTCTAAATATATATTGCATACTTATAAGTATTTAAATTGCAGAATTGTAGGTAATAACAACCATATTAGATGAAGATGGTAGGTAAGAATAACAATTGTGTACACTGTACAAGTAAGGATTAAAAAGTATTGTAGGTATGCAAAGTTAGGTGGCAGGTACATACTTATGTAAAGAGGTGTTTTCCAAACCTTTGACAACAAAATATGGACAATGATGAATTCTCTATGTCACTCAACTCATTTCACTATCTCATTAGCGCTTTCTGGAATTTAACTCCATCTACGAAGTAACACGGGTGTGACGTGTATGTACCTATCTTAGTACCTATATAGGGTCACTTGATGCGCAATCTAATATTTGACCATAATTTTACAATCATATAAACATTTATTGGAAGTTCCTTATCACAGTAACGAGTATATACAGACACGTTCGACATAATCAGAAGTAACGTGCTCGATTAAAAAGTATAAAGAGATCAGTGGCTGATAGTGGCCCGGGAGATATGTCACGGTCTCCGAGACGTGAAGACGTGACCCCATTGACTTGACTGGCACTTGGCGCCGATGCGACTTGAGGAAACTAATATATACCACCGCTATTATTTTTTAAATGCACTCTCCTTCAATAATTTCTGTAGCGTTGAGCTGAGAAAGAACGATGAAGCGAGTATAGCGATAAAACCATGCATTTTATTTCTAAATTGTTTGTCCAAAAATGATTCGAAAACATGGACCATGGTGGCAGGGAGGGATGGGTAGCGTTATATGCGAAAAGGTATCGAGGATAAACGCGTAATATGTGCAACTGACATCTAGAAGGTCGGTGTGTCAATTTATGTTACGTAGAAAGAAGAGAAAAGAGAACATACATACATGATACATGTTTATATATCAGTATCATATCTCTATCTTTCTATTGTTATTTACCAGACAGTAAGCATCGTGAATAGTAAATTTTTTTCGATAGCGGCTAGGCTTAAGTAATATGAGTTGACCTCAAAATTACATTATAAGTAACATGTCTTCTGTATGATGGTGCTTCGAAAGTCATGGTCGCGGATGTGAGCGACCGACGTGCCACTTGCACCGAGTGCAGGCGAGAGCCCTCGGACTAATGAACGCTGTTGTCGCCCACAGATATAATGCTATATTACAATATAGGATCTCCCGAGAAATGGGTAATCCCTACATACACATACAACTGAAATATGAAATAAAATATAGAGGTACATATATTTAATAATTATCACAAGCTTGCATACGTATATATAGTCAAATGCAGTAAACACTCATGAACGAACGTTAAAAAAACGAACCCCATAGGCGTAGACACTTATAGTAACATGCGTAATCATTAATCAACTGCGGATGCGGTAATGTGCAGCATGAGTCAAAATGCAAATAGCCAGGACGTCCCTGCGCACGCGCAGGCAGGCTCACCTCGCCGCTACGCTGCTTTATTAATTATCCGATGTAAACATTTCTTCAAAATTAGTAATTACATGACAGGTCAGCCTTTTAAGGGGTCCTTTAGTTACCTTGCACTATAGTTACCTTGTAGTTAACTATGTGCAGGTGGCCTTATGTTTACCACTTTCTAAATAAATTTCTCCTTGACACATGGAAAGATACTCGATGTAATTTATTGAAAGCTACCTATTTTTTTTATTGTAGGTACCTATAAGATAGGATATGTATGTATTTCAAAGTTAAGAAAATTACGAGTGAGCAGACAAATAAGTATAATCGTTTGATAAAGTGCTCCGGTGAACTGTTGATCCCACGTATCTTTATTATATCGGTTGACCTATTTTTAACCGACTTCCAAATCTAAAAGGAGGTGGTTATCAATTCGGTTGTGTTTTTTTTTTTTTTTTTTTATGTTTGTTACTCCATATCTCCGTCATTACTGGACCGATTTTGAAAATTTTTTTTTTGATTGTATGTATATGCATACAGATTGGTCCCGTTTTTGTCAAAACCCAGTTCTGATGATGGGATCCATGAGGAATCGAGGGAACTCCTCAAATCTTAAAGGCATACATATAGTGATTTTTGTGTTTTTATCAACAAATCAAGCATATACATTTAAAAAAGTGACATTGATGAAGTGGAACTGCTGATGATGATCAGAACGGAACTCTTCAACGACGCATAGTACACGTTTGACGATTTGTCCTCTTCGTTGTGTTTGTTAAGCAAGTTAAGTTTTTAAGCCATATTTTTGTCAAGCTCGAGTTCTGATGATGGGATCCATGAGGAATCGAGGGAACTCCTCAAATCTTAAAGGCATGCATATAGAGATTTTTGTATTTTCATCAAAAAATTAAGCATTTTCATTAAAAACTGTCGCATTTGATGCAGTGGAACTGCTGATGATGATCATAACGGAACTCTTCAACGACGCATAGCTCGCATTTGGCGATTTGTCCTTTTTGTTATGTTTGTTAAGCAAGTTAGGTTTTTAGGCACATTTATGTCAATCTCAAGTCCTGAACATGGGATCCATGAGGAATTGAGGGAACTCCTCAAATCTTAAAGGCATACGTATATAATTTTATATATTTTCATCAGAAAATCAAGCATTTACATTACAAACTGTGGCATTTGATGAAGCGGAACTGCTGATGATGATCAGAACAGAACTCTTCAACGACGCATAGTACACGTTTTGTGATTCTGAATTTCGATTTTGACTTGGACTGGGCCCACCTCGGCCGGACTCGGACCCGTACTCGGACTCGGACCCGGATCCGGACACGGACCCGGACCTTGATCCGGAAAACCACTATGATACCTAAACTAAACAAACCACTATGATTACCATAAAATGTATACATATTACCAAATAAAGTATAAGCGCCGTTAAGTGGGTCCAGTCTAGTAGTTAGAGAAGTCGGTTTTTTTCTATTAAAGATTATTAAATGCAAACATTTTTTTTATTTACTTGTAAACAATTTTTTTCACTTTTAGATCTTATAGTTTGTGAAATATGGACAGACAGACGGACGGAGATGAAAAACTATAAGGTTTCCGTTTTTGCCATGGAACCCTTAAAAACACGGTGTAAAAAATAAATAATAAATTTGATGGTGTAACCTTTTATGTGTAAGATAAACTTATTTATATTTCAGGAATACTAGGTAGGCTACTTGCATTTACTTAGTGTAGATTCTACTCAAATTGATTTATTGACAGGCTGTAAAATTATTAATACCTAGATCGTAAAAAGCTAACACGTCTAGAAATAGACCGTAATTCTTGACCGGTAGGCCAGCTGGTTTAGAGTCCAGTTGTAAGACGTAAGACAAATAACCTATGCTGGTAATACTGCTTACGTTCAAACTTTAAAATTCCATATTAAATAGAACTGTAATTTATTTTATTTCAATAATATAAAGGTAATACATATAAAACTTAAGAACTAAAACCCGTTCTGAGCCATGCCGGGTCCAAAGGTCCCCATCACACTGGCAGCGTTACCCCGCTGTATGGCGATGGAATATAAAATTAAATTAGTGTTAATTTCTACCTATCGCAATAAAAACTTTGTGAGACTATCCGTTGGTAGGTAATTTAATGTGATCACATGAATACCATTTAACATTGTTGAGTTCATGTTGTGAAAGTAATCAGTACTTAATGATCAATAGATCACGCTAGTCACGCTACTTCCTTTCATCATATTTAAGTGTCAAGTAATTGTCAATTGTCATTGTGCACTGAATGCCCTTAACTATCCATTGTTTTTGTTTGAACTTGCAAGAAAAAATAGTATAATTACCTATTAATTATTTTGCTTTTGCGGTACTCGGCGATCAATACCTAACAGATTTCACATAATTGTTTTCGCATTTCAACAAGAAACATCAAAATAATAAATAATAAATATGATATGTGCATTGCGCTGCAGTTACATTAAAAATACAATGCAAAAACTTATCTAGAGGTCAATTCTCAAACGAAAATTTTACGTAAGTTTTAGTTTTTAGTAAGTACCTATTACATTTCATTGAAATGATATTGGTTATCGTTAGGTCTTACCCCAATGCGAAATAAAATAAATTGTGTAGGAAATTCTCAAGAGTATCGACCATGGTTATTAAGTTATGTATTTTTGAGTGTGATCTTAGTCTTCCTCAATAGGGTAGTTGACTGACTAGTCAAATAAGTTTCTTTTATCGAACTGTCAAAACGATTATAGCCACTATGGAATCTATATGAAAAACAGAATAATGATGTCACGGTTCAGCTACTGTTTATAGTTCTTTCTTCTTCTTCTTCAGCGTGCCATATCCTAACGGATGTCGGCGATCACCATGCGAAAGTCCTCTCTATGTTTCGCCACTCTGCCCAGAGTGGTAGCGTTCGTAATACCGGTCCAACTCCTTATATTACTGCACCATGATGTTCTGGGTCTTCCTCTACCTCTTTTTCCCTCAATTTTTCCCTCTATAATGTTTTTTAGTAACTCATATTTGGTGTTTCTGTAGATATGTCCAAAATATGCTGTTTTTCTTCTTTTGATTGTCAGTACGACTTCCTTTGTTTTTTTCATTCTGTCTAATACTATTTTATTAGATATTTTATCTACCCACGATATTCTTAGCATTCTCCTGTATATCCACATTTCAAAGGCACATTTTTGTGTTTTTATCAACAAATCAAGCATATACATTTAAAAAAGTGACATTGATGAAGTGGAACTGCTGATGATGATCAGAACGGAACTCTTCAACGACGCATAGTACACGTTTGACGATTTGTCCTCTTCGTTGTGTTTGTTAAGCAAGTTAAGTTTTTAAGCCATATTTTTGTCAAGCTCGAGTTCTGATGATGGGATCCATGAGGAATCGAGGGAACTCCTCAAATCTTAAAGGCATGCATATAGAGATTTTTGTATTTTCATCAAAAAATTAAGCATTTTCATTAAAAACTGTCGCATTTGATGCAGTGGAACTGCTGATGATGATCATAACGGAACTCTTCAACGACGCATAGCTCGCATTTGGCGATTTGTCCTTTTTGTTATGTTTGTTAAGCAAGTTAGGTTTTTAGGCACATTTATGTCAATCTCAAGTCCTGAACATGGGATCCATGAGGAATTGAGGGAACTCCTCAAATCTTAAAGGCATACGTATATAATTTTATATATTTTCATCAGAAAATCAAGCATTTACATTACAAACTGTGGCATTTGATGAAGCGGAACTGCTGATGATGATCAGAACAGAACTCTTCAACGACGCATAGTACACGTTTTGTGATTCTGAATTTCGATTTTGACTTGGACTGGGCCCACCTCGGCCGGACTCGGACCCGTACTCGGACTCGGACCCGGATCCGGACACGGACCCGGACCTTGATCCGGAAAACCACTATGATACCTAAACTAAACAAACCACTATGATTACCATAAAATGTATACATATTACCAAATAAAGTATAAGCGCCGTTAAGTGGGTCCAGTCTAGTAGTTAGAGAAGTCGGTTTTTTTCTATTAAAGATTATTAAATGCAAACATTTTTTTTATTTACTTGTAAACAATTTTTTTCACTTTTAGATCTTATAGTTTGTGAAATATGGACAGACAGACGGACGGAGATGAAAAACTATAAGGTTTCCGTTTTTGCCATGGAACCCTTAAAAACACGGTGTAAAAAATAAATAATAAATTTGATGGTGTAACCTTTTATGTGTAAGATAAACTTATTTATATTTCAGGAATACTAGGTAGGCTACTTGCATTTACTTAGTGTAGATTCTACTCAAATTGATTTATTGACAGGCTGTAAAATTATTAATACCTAGATCGTAAAAAGCTAACACGTCTAGAAATAGACCGTAATTCTTGACCGGTAGGCCAGCTGGTTTAGAGTCCAGTTGTAAGACGTAAGACAAATAACCTATGCTGGTAATACTGCTTACGTTCAAACTTTAAAATTCCATATTAAATAGAACTGTAATTTATTTTATTTCAATAATATAAAGGTAATACATATAAAACTTAAGAACTAAAACCCGTTCTGAGCCATGCCGGGTCCAAAGGTCCCCATCACACTGGCAGCGTTACCCCGCTGTATGGCGATGGAATATAAAATTAAATTAGTGTTAATTTCTACCTATCGCAATAAAAACTTTGTGAGACTATCCGTTGGTAGGTAATTTAATGTGATCACATGAATACCATTTAACATTGTTGAGTTCATGTTGTGAAAGTAATCAGTACTTAATGATCAATAGATCACGCTAGTCACGCTACTTCCTTTCATCATATTTAAGTGTCAAGTAATTGTCAATTGTCATTGTGCACTGAATGCCCTTAACTATCCATTGTTTTTGTTTGAACTTGCAAGAAAAAATAGTATAATTACCTATTAATTATTTTGCTTTTGCGGTACTCGGCGATCAATACCTAACAGATTTCACATAATTGTTTTCGCATTTCAACAAGAAACATCAAAATAATAAATAATAAATATGATATGTGCATTGCGCTGCAGTTACATTAAAAATACAATGCAAAAACTTATCTAGAGGTCAATTCTCAAACGAAAATTTTACGTAAGTTTTAGTTTTTAGTAAGTACCTATTACATTTCATTGAAATGATATTGGTTATCGTTAGGTCTTACCCCAATGCGAAATAAAATAAATTGTGTAGGAAATTCTCAAGAGTATCGACCATGGTTATTAAGTTATGTATTTTTGAGTGTGATCTTAGTCTTCCTCAATAGGGTAGTTGACTGACTAGTCAAATAAGTTTCTTTTATCGAACTGTCAAAACGATTATAGCCACTATGGAATCTATATGAAAAACAGAATAATGATGTCACGGTTCAGCTACTGTTTATAGTTCTTTCTTCTTCTTCTTCAGCGTGCCATATCCTAACGGATGTCGGCGATCACCATGCGAAAGTCCTCTCTATGTTTCGCCACTCTGCCCAGAGTGGTAGCGTTCGTAATACCGGTCCAACTCCTTATATTACTGCACCATGATGTTCTGGGTCTTCCTCTACCTCTTTTTCCCTCAATTTTTCCCTCTATAATGTTTTTTAGTAACTCATATTTGGTGTTTCTGTAGATATGTCCAAAATATGCTGTTTTTCTTCTTTTGATTGTCAGTACGACTTCCTTTGTTTTTTTCATTCTGTCTAATACTATTTTATTAGATATTTTATCTACCCACGATATTCTTAGCATTCTCCTGTATATCCACATTTCAAAGGCATCTAATTTGTTGATCAAAGATTTATTTAGGGTCCATGCTTCTACTCCATACATCAGAATTGGCAAAACAAAACATTTAACTAGTCTCCATCTCTGGTTTAAATTTATATCTTTATTTATGTATAATTTATTCATATTTATGAAGGCACTCCGGGCCATTTCTATTCTTATGCGGATCTCCATTTTTGGGTCCCATTTCTCATTGAGCCAGCATCCCAAGTATTTATATTTGATGACCCTTTCCACTGGTTTGCCATTTATATTTAGGGGTTCATCATTTTCATGTTTTTTACTAATTATCATATATTTAGTCTTAGATATATTAATTTTTAATCCGTATTGTTCAAATTTTGAATTTAGTAGTGTTAATAAGTAACTTAGCTCATTCATATTATTAGCTATTATTGCTGTGTCGTCTGCGTATCTTAGATTGTTTATGACTGTACCATTAACTTTAATTCCTATGTCTACTTCTTCCAAGGCTTCTTGAAATATAAATTCCGAGTATAAATTAAACAGAGCTGGGGACAGAATGCATCCTTGTCGCACTCCTTTTAGAATATGTTGTTAGTTCCATGTTAGCTGTTTGGTTCCAGTATAAGTTCTTCAATATTCGTTTGTCTTTTTCGTTTATGTCGGTACGTTCTAATAGTTGAATTAATTTATCATGTTTGACGTTGTCGAACGCTTTTTCAAAGTCGATGAAGCATACGTAGACGTTTTTCTTGCGTTCAATACATTTTCGTATCAGTACCTGAATAGACAATAATGCTTCCCTAGTCCCAAGACCGTTGCGAAAACCAAACTGCGTAGAGCTAATGTTATTGTCAATTCTGTTGTAGATTCTTTGGTGTATTATCTTTAGTAGGATTTTAAGTGCATGACTCATTAAGCTAATTAGTCTATAGTCACTACTAGGTTTTTTTTGGCAGAGGTAGGAAAGTAGATTTTAGCCAGTCGTTAGGAATTCTTAGAATAGTTCTTTCGGATTTATTAAATAAAAATTGTCTGAAAATAACTGCGGTCTAAGTTTTTGTATTATTTTTCTGGTGCTTTATTTCGTGCATGGTGTGAAATAATTTATTTTGAATACAGACAACATCCCTATTTGAACTACTTGAAACAAATGCGTAAGAAATTGAGGAGTCCATCAGAACCTTTATTATAAATCGTGTGGGAAGAAAATAATAACAGTAGGTAAAAACTTACACGATAAATTTCATTACCTATTTGCGAAATAATTTCACAATCATGTATAAGTCTTTGTTTCATATTAGAAAATGTCGGAAAATCACACAACAATCGCGTGAGTTCCAACGAGTCAACAATGCAGTTGAATCACCGTATTTGCAATGTCGCAAAAGCACTATAACGGCATATGAACTTGACAAACGGTTCTAGTAGATCTCTACACTACCTATCTAAAATATGGGTGTGTAGGGAACAATGATGGTCAAGTCAGGTCGCCTACTTTGGGTAAAACCCGCAGAGGACACATAATAATTATACTCCGTATACTTGATTAAATTATTGTAAGTTAAATTGAAACCAATTTCCGGCGTCTGACTAAGCTGAAATTCGGTAAACTTCCGTAATTTAGATTAGAGATGTAGTTGGAAAGTCACCTAAGGAACTCCTCAATGAAAAAAAGACAGCCACATGAGTTTGGGCTCATTAAAGAATATCAAGGATGATTTGTTATAAGTACGTGCAAAATAAACATAAGGTAGGTATACGGCCAGCAAATAAGGGGTGTATAGTGTAGTCGATTCATAAACTTATTTCATAGTTGCGTTTTACAGTTATATTAGGTAGGTCCTAGGTATGTACAAATAAAATATGTTAACTCGTAAAAGTTACGTTTATTATTGTATTTTAAATAAATCTATTGATGGCTTGTGATAAATAGAAGTAGAACGACGATAATGTTCAACTAAGCTGAGATTATCACATGTTTAATCGTGTATTTTCGTAATCTTGTCTTTAATCTATGCACATGCAGGCATATGCTTTAGTGATAAAACTGATAAAGAACTAAAAACTAATTCATTTTGAAATTATACAATATTTATGACAATACTACGAGACACGACTACGAGTAGGTAAGTAGAAGTAACAAACGTCGCAAATACATTATCAAAATAATAAACTAATTTGGGGCGATTACGTGCGCATGATGTATATATATTCAAGTCGTTTACTGCCTAGTGTCTTGTAACCCTTCGCGAAGGGGTCACAGTGTTTGCTGTATTTACATTAATTACCACAAGTTAACGCACGAAAATGAACATTGCTCTAAGTTCAGGCATGATTTCATAATGTTTATTTCACTTATCGAAGGCTAGTAATAAATGGGGGACTCATTTTTCTACCAATAAATTCCTTCAAATTATGAATATAAAAAAAAATATAAACTATAATTAAATCGTGGAATTTGGATGATTTGCAAAACTACTTAGGTATAAACGATAAACTAACTATTAATATAGTTAAGAATAGTCTCCGTTGTCTTACCTACAAACATTTGTTTTGTATTTAAGTGACATATTGTTATGTTTTGGCGTAAGTTGTCATATTAACTATGTCGTATGAAGTAAATAAGTATTATACAATTTATGTTAGATTATTTTTTAAACACAGTGAAATCAATAATTAAATGTCTTAACTATACATATACAAATTGTTTGCAATTCTCCCATTTGTCATTTTATAGTATTCCTGCTTTAAAATAATGTCCGAACGCTTTGTTTTATACATCCCTCAAATGGTGAGAACGTCGATACTATTATAACGAATTACGAAAAATTGCGATCAATTGCCCACTTCCTCCCAATTATTATATAAAATCATCTCATGGGTAGCTGAAATGAAATAAATTGCTCCTAAGGGAGAGTAAACAAGAATAATTGAAAGAAAAAAGTTATTTCTTCAAAAATCTCAATTGACTAAAATTTTATGTGAAAATTTGAATTGAAAGTGTTAGTTATACCTACACCTAAGTTTCTTTTAGATTTTGTGGTAAACATCATAAAGGTATCTAGGCGAGGGAAATCTTAGTCCTTTCTATAGATCTAGCCCTATACTTATTATTAAATGAATATAAAAATATTCGTATGTCAGTTTTGTCTAGGGATGTAACGATACATGATTTTGCCGATACGATACCGATACCGATATTTAAAGTAAATAATCGGCGATACCGATACCGATACCGATATCGATAGCCTGGTAGTTATACATAGATGGTCAACCAAATCTTGTCAGTAAAAAAAGGCGCGAAATTCAAATTTTCTATGGGACGGTATTAGGGCTTCCAAATACCGGACTTCTCACAATACCGGTATTAATACCGAAACTGTCTTCATCAATACCGGGATCCCGGGATCCCGGTATTGGATATGAATCGCTTAAAAATATATAGTTTTATTAAAAAAGGGAATTAGAAAGGCTCACTGGAATACCAGATATGTCCTAAAAGCTATTACAACAATAAACAATCAATGCCGCCATCTGCAATAATTTTATTTCACACTCCAGGTTGGCAATAATTTTATCTAATTTGTTGACTTCACCTCACCGGTCACATTTGTAGTCCAACTTAACCAACCCGACAACATTTTTTCAAATTTCCGTCAAAAATGGTTTGCCATTATTACAGTTATCCTTGCTCTCTCGTTTTATTTTTTGATAAAATTATGAGAACGAATTATGTTAATGCCACTATCATCATATTCATCACTCACATAACTTCAGGATTCATCCACCACCAACCACCAAATAATTATAGCATAGGCAACGAGCTTGTTTCAATAATAAAATGTAGCAGTTCATAATGCAGTTAGAGTTAGACCAAGTAAAGTCTGCAACGATGTAGATTAGATAGCATACGCAGTACGCAGTGAAAGTGTTATTTGTACGTCATAATTTCATAGAAGTTTGACGTATAAAATAACACTTGCACTGCGCGTGCTGTCAAAATCGTTGCAGACTTTTCTTGGTCTAACTCTAGATGCGTCTGACGTTTAATAAGCTTTTTGATACAGCCGAATTTAATGGATTTAAAGGGTTTATACTGCGCATTTCCCTCGTTTTTTAGAATACCGGGATCCCGGTATTGCCTTTAAAAATACCGGTATTGAAAAATGCGTTTAAATAGACGGGATCCCGGTATTTCGGGATCCCGGGATCCCGGTATTGGAAGCCCTAGACGGTATCCCTTCGCGCCTACATATTTCAAATTTGCCGCATGACAAGATTTGGTTGACCATCTATAGTTAATAAATCAAATAAATAAAGAATTATATCCTTTATATGCATAAGACATACTTATGTTTAATAGACACTCGATTTTAAGAAGTGTTAAAAACTGAAAAATAAAAATAAAGAAAAATATATTCCTATTAGCAAAATAGCACGATTATAGCAGCTTCACTGTTACGTTGAGTAAGTAATCTATCGTAGTAAAACTTAGGTACGTAGTTAAGTTTTGACACATCAAGTTAAAATTGAGGTGAAGAATATTCTTGCCCCTTACTGTGGGTTGTTTACATTTTGTTATGATATCGGGTGTATTTAAATCGGCGATGCCGATATATCGGCCTGCCGATTATATCGGCCGATATCGGTACATCCCTAGTTTTGCCCATCGAACGAAAATACGTGAATCAAATGCGGCCTGTTTGCATGTTTCACGATTATATTAATTATTATTTCTTACTGAAAATATTTTTTAAGGATTTAATCTCGTTTATGATAAACACTTTCTTAACGTCGGTCTTGTAGAAAGAGAAACGCAGCAGGTAAATTTTAAATGATAAATACTTAGTTTTACATCGTATAAGTAGGTATAATTTGTTTATTTACATATCTAATTGATGGGAATCCTTAAGTTATAGCTTCTCATTAATTTCACATTAAGACAATACAATAATATCTAACGTGAAGGTGATGGAAACTTACTGTTTCTGTCGTGTAATAAAGCCTTACCAAACAAAATCGAAGTCCTAAAAATAGTTTAATCGCGAGCGAGTCCGGAAAATTGTATGTCTTACTAACGTTAAATATATCAGACCAACTAAAATTATATGGTATCTTTGAACTCACCAGATTTTAAGCGGTTGATTATTGGTCGAATTATTTCCGGATCCTCTCAAATAAGAGTGAAAGTACACCCGATGTAAGAAACAAGTGATCTAATTTGTCAACTAAAACAAACTTACGCTCCGGCGTGACTTCGCGGTAGATGACCCTGGACACGGGCTCGATTCCTTCCGGCATCTTGTTCACTAATTTCTTCCCTTTCATGTAACAAGTCTAAAGTTTGTGTGACACTCGTGATTCAGTTGTAAAGTAGTATCATGCTTTCCCTGGCGGGATGAGGGCGAGCGGCGCGGCGTGCTGTTGGATCGAGACTGGTGCCGCTGCGCTTCGGCAAGCATTTCTCCGGTCGCTGATTGTTGTTAAATATATAGTCCGATCAATGACGAGATTATCTCTACAATATTTATAAGCATACAAGAAGTTAATAATCAGTAAATATTTAGACCCGCCTTTAATACTTATACATATCTGCTATTTACAAAATTAGGTGATGTTAAATGTAGATTGATAGACAACTCTTTATTGGTACACCTCAGTAAAAAGATACAAAAGAAAATAACAATCAATGTAATGTCAGATATAGGGTTAATATACTGAATTATATTAGTTTAATATCATTTTAGGTATATTAAGGGCCTACTGCAGCCGCGTCTGGCGCTTCGTTAACCACGCCCGCTAGTTCTTCCCTCCCCGCTAACACGCACACATGGAAACGCTTCGCGCCGCACGTGAAGTTTGTTTTACCTTTTAGCACCATCTAACGTTACAGAAGTTAACTACCATTATACGCGGTCGCTGCGGTCGGCCAGAAACTTAAATTCGGAAAAAATTTAAACAGATGGCGTTGTTACTTGTTCATAATAGCAAACAATAAAATAATTAATTCATAAACCTGCATATTTATTGTTGTTTTGGAAGATGTTAACAGCATAGAAGCAGCAGCGTAGATAGCATATAAGTTAAGAGTACCTATTGATAATAAGAAAATAGCACAAGAACAGAAAAGAGATTATTTTTCATAAAATATGATGAAAACTTGATTACGCTCACCTGACTTTTCGGTCACTAAATGCAAATTTCAACCTTATTGTTATGGGGTTACAATACCCCTGGGGTTGCAGGCGTCCATAGTCGTTATTATTATAAATGCTTTTGAACCCTCGAATTTTTCATAGGTACAGTCACCTGCAATAATATGTTACTCTTCGACGGCCGCAAAAATATGTGACACGCTCTTATGGCTCTACAAATAAGATCTAACACGATCTACCGCAAAACGGCCTTCGGTGTGTAACACATTATTGCAGCTGACTGTACTCGTATTCATTGTATAGGTAGGTATTAATATCTTTTATCCGATCGATTTGAATTTATTTGAAATAAATCACAGTGTTTAGTAATTATATGTTTTATTGAATAAGAGATTATTTAGGTATGTAAGGAATACAGGGTGCCTTTTTGAAACACTCATTTTTAGGGTTCCGTAGCCAAACGGCAAAAAACGGAACCCTTATAGATTCGTCATGTCTGTCTGTCTGTCTGTCCGTCTGTCCGTCCGTATGTCACAGCCACTTTTTTCCGAAACTATAAGAACTATACTGTTGAAACTTGGTAAGTAGATGTATTCTGTGAACCGCATTATATTTTCACACAAAAATAGAAAAAAAAAAATTGTTTTGGGGGTTCCCCATACTTAGAACAACTGAAACTCAAAAAAATTTTTTTTCATCAAACCCATACGTGTGGGGTATCTATGGATAGGTCTTCAAAAATGATATTGAGATTTCTAACATCATTTTTTTCTAAACTGAATAGTTTGCGCGAGAGACACTTCCAAATTGGTAAAATGTGTGTGTCCCCCCCCCCCCCTGTAACTTCTAAAATAAGAGAATGATAAAACTAAAAAAAATATATGATGTACATTACCATGCAAACTTCCACCGAAAATTGGTTTGAACAAGATCTAGTAAGTAGTTTTTTTTTAATACGTCATAAATCCCCTAAATACGGAACCCTTCATGGGCGAGTCCGACTCGCACTTGGCCGCTTTTTCTGGATAATTTTGAATTTCAATTGTCAGGGGTGCCTACATTATTTTTTAATACATTTTACAACGACAACAAACAAAAGTTCAAATTCGCCGTATTTTTATTACCCGGGTCGATCGCAACAAAATAGAAAATCATGTTTTTCAAATCATGTTTATCTCAAATAACCAAAAAGTCAATGTGACTAGAACTTAAAAACGAACTGAATTATTTTAATATGTCGATTTTTCTTGGTGACCCAGGAGAATTTTTTTTTATCCCATACAAAAAGAGCGTCTCCCAATCGCGTATCGGTTTTGGTTTTTACTTATAAGTGTGAAAAATATATTCTACCATATACGAAGGATGTGTGTTTTTTCATGTTTTATGTGTCTTTTTGTACAATAAAGTGTTTTACTGCTACTAATATATCATATTAACGATTAACTAAAAAGGTATTTACATCTAATTTAACTGGTAAATTATTAAAGTCCGCTAAAATTCATATATATTCAAAAAATATTTGTTAATATGTCCCAAAATCATGGGTCATTTTTTAAGTCTCCTGACTTACCAAACATATCGCAACGAAGGCAAGGGTACAACGCAGCATCGTGAACCTAATAACGTAACGTTTCAGTTACTTTTTTAGTCGCCGACCATTTTATCCGAGGTACGAAAAGAGGTATTAGATCTATCCTGGGTCTAATATGTTATAAAAACATAGTTTTTTGAAAAATGTTCGTAGGTAGTACACAAAATTTACATTTTCTTTTAAATCTGATTTGGGTCATCGTTCTCCCTGGTGACTTTTCTGGTGACCCAAGAGACATCAATTTTATTATGACTCAGGAGACTTTTTTTCTATGCACTTTGATTTTTTTGATGCGCTAATTTTGTAATATAAAATAACTTTAAACTGCTGATATACTTATATCACTTTGCTGATGAGTGGAAGTGGAATTTAAACTTAATTTATTGTTCTCTCCCTTGACATTTTGGCATACATTTGACATGCTGCAGTGCACTCCTAACGTTAATAAAGACATAATTTTTAGAAAAAGCTTTAGGAAAACTCACTCTTGAGCTTAAAACGATTAAGTCCTTATCATATTATGTTAGATTTTTAGTACAGACCCCAAATCAGTGAAAATGTGTCTTAGCCAACTAAATTTGTCTCTGGGAAAAGTACGATATCCCTAAAAATTGTACGTACATTTCGCATTTTTCTGAAGGAACGGAATTCATAAATTGGGTTATTATTATTTTTTCAGATTATTTGATTGCATTGACATATCACCAAGATAGATAGAACATTTAAGTTACCAGAAGAAAAGCATTTGTGTTCTTTTATACAGTGTGGAAAAAGTAGGTTCGATTCCCGGGCGCGACTAAGCGAATTAAAAAAAAAACAACGTGTTGCATTCCGGGAGTGCCGACAGAAGTGAAAACTCAATGACTAGTCCAAAATGTCTGCAGTACTATGTATAATTGACCCATCCTCCTTTCTATTGAAAACTTTTGGTTCCGAAATTGCTGGTCAGTGAGCTTGTTTAAAATTCGAAATTCAAATTTATAGCGTTAATTGTTTAAAATTCGAATAGAAATTGTAAAGTTACCTTGCAGACCTCGCATCTAAATATATTTGGTCATGATATTTTGAGTTTTATTCACCAGTACTAGAGTTCACTTTTATTAGCGATTTCATCAAGATGTAGCTTTATTGAATTATATTTGAGTGATATAAAGTTATAATACTGTGAGATCCTCGTATTTCAGCCCGTACAAGATTATAACCTTTTTCATGTAATGTCATTGAGTTTTTCTTTATTGATTTAAATGCCATCTAAACCTTACGGTCACATGATCGCCTTACGCTGTCTCGAGTTTATCATTTTTTCCCCACCTCAAAAAGTGCCTAGCGCCGCTAAAGAAGTTTTCACTTCAAAAATCTTTGAATGCAGTTGTTTGTTTAAAAAACAATAATGTTTCATTTAAGTAAAATGAGCAAACTTAAGGTTTAAGGCACTTTCCCTCCAGGGCCCATAATTTTTTTCCACCCGGTAGTAGGCAACTATTTTTTTCGACTAAATGAAGTTTTATTAGATAAATCGTTGATCACATGGTTCGTTTCACACATCACATCAAATCGTTTGTCATCACAATCAAAATTTGTCAAAAGTAATGAAATTTATGCCAAAAAAACATAAATAAAACATATAAATTCAACAATTTTTTTTAATAAAAATCTTTCTCGATGATATAAAAAAGAACATCGACAAATTATGTTCAAAGAATTAATATCAAAACAGATGTCATAATTAGGATTGGCTACTTTAAGAAAGGGACAGAGAGATTTAATCCTCTCGCTCTGCACGTTTTTCTCATTCCTCCTTGTCAAGCCAAAATAAACTATAAAATGATAGTAACACAGTACATTGTAATATTCACTTTTTCCACGGTATCATGTCATTGTAAATTACTTATGTGAAATTGTAGTGGCGTGCGACTTTCAAACCGGAGGTCACGGGTTCGAACCCCGGCCCGTGCAAGTGAGTTTTTGTAAGTAGGGACCTTTTTTAGTGGTACTTAAATATAATAACTTTTCGTATTATTGAAATAAAATATTTTATTCAAACTTAATAATATAATAATTCAAACGAATAATATCTATTAGTTTTTAATATTTATTCAATTATTTTAAATTATTTGAGCATGAAAAATACTAAATAATTTTTATCATTACAATAGAAAAAAGCAAAAAATATATTCTTATAGATATTTTATTTTCAAACAAAAATAAAGCAAAAAGTTACGGTTAGATTCTGATGGCTAAATACCAAACAGCTACCGATACATTTCCATATCTGTCGAAATTTCCTAACCCGTTGTAACTGACAAAGAGTATAGATTTCGACGTAGCATGACGTAGCTAAGCAAACACGCACACATGCGTAACGTATAGGCCTGTAAGAAGGCACCATCATAGGTTTACCTCCGATTCCGTTACTACTCAATGGAGTTACGACTCAACGTTTATTGGATATTAAAATTTTACGT
This sequence comes from Cydia amplana, assembly GCF_948474715.1. NCBI lineage: Eukaryota > Metazoa > Arthropoda > Insecta > Lepidoptera > Tortricidae > Cydia > Cydia amplana. The sequence continues at coordinate 5,727,224 of NC_086073.1, forward strand.
AATTCGGAGCGCTGCGCGAAGTGACATAGGTCTTACCTCTTTGAGGCACGACGGCCATCTAACATTACTGGCATAAAGGATGCATTTATGACTTTGACGCATGACGGAAAGAGAAACCGAACTGCGTAAAATGGGCGTTTGCTGTTGAATTCATAAAATCAAAAATCGATAATAAATCCATCGGTAAAGGATAATAAGTTAATATTTAGTTCTTTGAAAGTTAAGACGAGATGAAAACCTTTGCTGTAAGGTGGATTGTGCTGGATATGGATGTGTTTTCTAGTTGCACGAAGCTAAAACCGAAAAATGAACACGTAAGTTTGGATTTATTTTCTATCGAGAAAATTTTAAGCATTCGTGTTTCGACTACTACGAAATCACTTATCATATAGTCAAGAAACATATATCCGAAAATCACTACTGTTTGTTTCCGGGGCTAGCCACTGCCACGTTTCTAAGATCCTGTTATTTTTCGATGCACGGCCTTAAACTTTAAACTAGTGCCTTTGTTCTGTAATACAATATCCTCTATAGCCGCCCATATGTCAAACCTTGCCAAGCCAAATGAAATTTTATTTTGTCAACACAAAGTTCAAATTAGAATGGAACAGGAGACCTTCTTATAGGTCTTTGGGCGGCTAGAGGTTATAGATAAAAGTGGGTACAGATATAATAATAATTTGAGTAAAATATACGTTTAAACCGTAGTTATCAGTGAAAAGTCCTCGTTGAGTGGAGTAGCTCTAGATATAGGCAGACAGACAGACATGTCAGTGCGGTTATCAAATAATGCCATACAACGTAACACACTGCTGCGGCTGGTTTTGTTAGTTGGCCTTCCGACCAAGCAATTAATTTTCAATCGATTCCGATAAATTGAGTTTGAGTGGATATACTTATTATGTATACCAATCGCAGCGTTGTCATTGTTATTGAAGTATGTAACTCGCTACTAGTCTTTTTTTAAATGTATAGGTATTTTTTATCAGCACATGAGTGGATTATCCAATTACGATTGTGGTTATCAAGTGTAAGGAATTTGTATTGAAAGAAAACTTGATAACATAATTAGAGTTAAACCAAGAAAAGTCTGCAGCGATTTTGATAGCCCACGCAGTGCAAGTGTTATTTACACGTCATAAATTTATAGAAGTTTGACGTTTAAAATGACACTTGCACTGCGTGGGCTATCAAAATCGCTGCAGACTTTTCTCGGTCTGACTCTAACAGAAACGATCGAACAAACAAAGTAGTTAGGAGTACCTATGTGTTCAAAATAATTAGATTACAAATGAAGTTAAAGTGACATTAGTGACGTCACAAAGTGTCTCTGGCCTCCTCTTGTCACAAAAGGCCAAATTTTCTGCTCCCTTCCCATCTACTAAACGTGTGATGTAATTAATGGATGAGTTGGATGACCCGAATGTAATCTGCGTAACTCAATGACAAATAAAAAAAATTGAATCAATCTGTACGGTCCGCGACTCTAAACTTTTGTCTTTAAAACAAAGACATGGTCGTTAAGGTTCGTGATGCATCATCGAACTACAGTCATCCCGACCGCAATCTCGCTTCCGGTGTCGTTTGTATAATATAAACAATACAAACGAATCGTTCGCCGCGTGAAAACAATGTCGGTTGCCTGGCAACGTCATACTATGCATTCGGCGTCTGACCTGGAGCACGATTCAGATTTGAAGACTTGTTATGGTCTTGAGCTTATTTTGATACGACCTTGAAGATCCAGGCCCCTATTTCACCACGGTGACAGGTGCGACAATTGTCGACATCATTGTTACTCACGTCACAGGCCTCCATAGACTACGGTAACCGCTTACCATCGGACGGGCGGTGTGCTTGTTTGCCACCAACATATTAATTAAAAAAAAACTCCATTATATCGCCAACAAATAAGTAGGTACTTATTAAGCTAATGAAAATTGTCACAAAAAACACGACAATTGTCACGAAATTCCGACACAGAACTCATTTCCTGTCAAGAATTAGGTACCGAGAGTTCTATTAAATCGTGTGACAATTGTCATCATCTTCATCATAAACTTTGATAGATAAATACCTGTTTTTTGCCGATATAATAAAGTTTTTTTTTAATAATACAATGATGGTGGCAAACAGGAATACGGCCCGCCCGATGGTAAGCGGTAACCGTAGCCCATGGATACCTGTGACGTCAGCAACAGTGACATTTGTCGAATTGTCGCACCTGTCGCCGTGGTGAAATAGTTTGATACGACGATACGCAAGGGCCGTTGGTGCCTTGCGTATCGTCGTATCAAAACCATAACAACTTGTTGAATCTGAATCACGCTCCAGGTGAACTACCAAGTGTAGACGCGCCGATACAGGTAATTTTCGTACAGAAAGAAAGTCTGTTAACAATGTACTCTTTTTGAACTTAATTAGGTTTAAAGACAAATCGATTTCCGGCTCAGTGCATTTGACGCTACAATGCCTTACACGAATCAAATATACAGACTGCTATGAAGGCACATAACAAACATATACTACTACCTACTCAAACTTCCTGGAATTGGATATAAAAAAGAAATTGTTTATAAATCAGTTAGACAAAACAAAAACAAAGAAACAATATAACAATACAAGTGATGTGACCATTTTGTAGTAACAACTACCTAAGTACCTTTGAATTACTCATCTGTATGTAACTTTATTGAATGTTTCACAACACAAATCAGTACAATGTAGTGCCTTGATGTTTTAAACAACCATCGAAAAATAAGACGCATGAAGTAAGTAAGTAGTACAAAATATTGTAGCTGCAAATTCAACAGCAGAAGTATTTGGCGCTGTAATATACGTTTCCTTTGTCTAGGTTACGTTTACGGTTATACACTAATAATGAATTGTAAATTATGTATGTATTTTTCCTACAAAATGAAGTGCTAGTTAACTGCTGACATCTAGCGTCGAGTAGGAGAACTGTTTAGTTACTATGTCTTATATTTGGTATTGCGCTCAGTAAAATTCTCGGCTAACGCTGATAGTATAACGTTCTACCGGTAGAGACCACTATCAGATGAAAATATTGCCATGGTTGCAGTGTTTTTCAGTCGTTTCTTTCGGAGGGGTTAGGGCTTAGAGCATTTAATAACCGGAGTCGGCTTTAAGAGCTTACCCCTCTGACGAAAACCATTGTGCAAACTTTTGTATGCACTGACGTTTATCTGACATGGCTTGTACGTAACGTACAAATAGCCATACATTTGACGTGCCTGTCCCTAACAAAAATCGGCAGACTGTTTTGTACAGAAAATGACAGACAAAGGCGTCTCCAATTACTAAATGCTCTAAGGGTTAGGGGGAGGGGCCTTGTACAAAGTACCTAACAAAATAAAAACAATATCATTATAATATTCACCACACCAGCTCGCTCTCTAGATGGTTCAAAAACTAATGAGAAAATAATAATATTAGCACGAGCGGTTAAACAACAATTATTAGAATTAGGGGGGTCGCAGAAAATGACCTAAAAATATGGTAATATAGGTAAGTATCGCTTTTCTTAAAACGGTGGTAGGAAATTATTATTACTATCGGTTAAAGGTTTGATCTCGTGTGAGGTCTGAGTGATCTATTATTATTTATTCAAGAAACAAATCACCTACCTATTAAATAGGTACCTACCTACTTATAACTACATTTAATTTTTAAAATAAGATAATTGCTTACCTTATCAGCTCAGGCTCAGGACTTTTCGTAGCATACCGTGGTTCTAAAATCCTTGGAGCCGCCATATGTAAAATTTTCGAAGTCAAAGTCAAAGTCAAAAAGTATGATGTCATATAAAATATAATGATTTATACGTACTGTCACATCGTTACTGAGTTCATTTTTATCGAACGTAATTAATTGTATCATAAACCTATATAATAATACTAATTACTGATCACATGTGATGCTACAATATTATTTATCTAGTTATACATCCTCTTTAATACCCGTGTTTAGTGAGTAGCGCAAATTCATTTTTAAAATTGCGCAATTTAAAATTAAAAAATATTGACACAATTAGTTGACACTTTTGATAAGAGACCTTCAAATTGGTCTTTGATTTTATTTAAAATGAATAATATTATAACTTCCGCGATTAAATACTGGATAGAGCCATATAAGGAATTAAAACATATTGAAGAAAAATATAGTGTTCATTGTTCCTTATCTGATGTATATTTTACAGCGACAAAAAAATGTTTGTCGTGAACCATAGGTATCAATAGCATATCTCATATACGCATACGTTATATTTTCTAGGTTTTTTTTATATCACCGTTATAAAATGCATTGTAAATTGATATATTACATTATACTATTTATATTGAATGTCCTTTTTAGGGTTCCGTAGCCAAATGGCAAAAAACGGAACCCTTATAGATTCGTCATGTCTGTCTGTCTGTCCGTCTGTCCGTCTGTCCGTCTGTCTGTCCGTCCGTATGTCACAGCCACTTTTCTCCGAAACTATAAGAACTATACTGTTGAAACTTGGTAAGTGGATGTATTCTGTAAACCGCATTAAGATTTTCACACAAAAATAGAAAAAAAAACAATACATTTTTGGGGTTCCCCATACTTCGAACTGAAACTCAAAATTTTTTTTTTCATCAAACCCATACGTGTGGGGTATCTATGGATAGGTCTTCAAAAATGATATTGAGGTTTCTAATATCATTTTTTTCTAAACTGAATAGTTTGCGCGAGAGACACTTCCAAAGTGGTAAAATGTGTGTCCCCCCCCTGTAACTTCTAAAATAAGAGAATGATAAAACTAAAAAAAATATATGATGTACATTACCATGTAAACTTCCACCGAAAATTGGTTTGAACGAGATCTAGTAAGTAGTTTTTTTTTATACGTCATAAATCGCCTAAATACGGAACCCTTCATGGGCGAGTCCGACTCGCACTTGGCCGCTTTTTTTACTTTATAATAATAATATATTATTTTACAACTAAAAATTCCCTGGAATCTAGAACCACGGTATGCTTCAAAAAGTCCTAAGCCTTTAAAATAACTTCATACTTTTTGACTTTGACTTTGACTTCGAATATGTCTCATATGGCGGCTCCAAGGATTTTAGAACCACGGTATGCTACGAAAAGTCTTAAGCCTACTTATCAGTCGTTTGAGGTCGGTATTAGGTACCTAATGCATACCTAATGCATTTTATGAAAAGACAACATATACGTTTATTTAATAGGCTAGGAAAATAGGTGGTAGAAACGGCACCACTTTTCAGCGTGGCAACAAATAATAGTATTTTATGCAACCGTTGTTTAAGAGAGGTCAAAAAAGGCGAGTGGCGTGGGTAACAATTTGAGGCGAAGCCGAAAATTGTTAATAAAGACGCCACGAGTATTTTGTGACTTAGTTAAACAACGTTGCATACAATACTTTTTCTACGACAAAGCACTTACTTTGAAATAAAATTGTAAAATTAACAAATATTTTTCATGTCATCTAGTCGACTTGTACCTACGGTATCTACCTATTTTTAGTGACTTCTTGGGCTATCACTGATATTTCTTCAGGCGTAGAGACTAAGATTTCGTCTTCATCCATTTTAACTTGAATGACGCACTGTTTTTTAACACAAAAGTTATGTTTTCATTCCACAAACAAAATAACCACATTCAATAAGTAGCAAGAATAGAGGGTCCGGGCGGGAAAGAATGATTAGAATGAATGAAATTAAAAAAACATGTCTATGGTTCACTTATTTTTCAGAGATGACATAAGGTTGGCAACAATGTATTTCATACAATATTTATTAAGAGGTCATTACACTGCAAAAAGATACTGCGTGTATGCACAAATCCTTTTTTGGGGAATAGACTAAAGACTTGTCTTGACAACAATAAGGTAGGGTTTTAAAGCAGTGTGCGAGAGTAGAAAAAATTCTTTATTGTGCACTACTAAAGAAAAGTTACAAAGTTCTAACTTAATAATGAAAAAATGTTACTAACTATTATTGTTCGTTTTTTTAGCATTAGAAAGAAGGTCTTCGCGATCTTGACATGTCTTTAAATTGAAAAACGCTTTATAAAAATCAGTTACTATTACTTATGAAAGCAAAAGAATATAAATGATCGTATTGGATTCATAATTGTTACATATTTGCCGTGACTTATTTTTAAAACGTGTTTTTCAATTAAAAGACACATCAAGATTGGTTACCTTATTTCTAATGCTAAAAAAAACGAACTATAAATATGGATCGCTTTTGGTCTAAAATAAAGTTTTTTTTTACGTTTAACTGACAGGATGATATCGTCCGGCGGACTGGTAATCTGTTGGCCCCTTAATAATAAAATTATGCATACGACATAGTTCTAGTCTAGAACTTCTACAGATGCTCGTGCTGTAATTGTCATGTTTTACAGTGCCATCTTAAAACATTGCATTATTTACTGTTTGTGTTATACACATGACATTTTAAAATATTTGCATGTCTTTGTTACGAAACATGTACCTAGTTTTTTTTCAAATATGCATGACGTTTTGTACCATGTTTTAGCAAATAAAAATCAGTTTCTGTTTCTGATCTTACACTTAAATATTTTTCACGACGAAAGGTTAAACATAGACAGACAGTTAGTGAAGGATTCATACATAAAGGATGCCAGACAGATCTTGACGAGGTTCAATAACATATCATGTGTCATTGCGAATCAACCTCACTGTTAAATAGGCCACCAAACGAAGGAATTACTGCGGAAATAATACATGTGTAAGCAAATTTTGGCAAAGTTGGTTTGGAATGGTGTATTAAACAAGATACTAAAAGTACCCGGGGGTGGGGGTGAAGCTAACGGGTAGGGGGGGGGGGTTTAAGGTCCCTTTTTAGAGTTTTTCGTAAATAACTCTTAAACGGTGGCCCGTAGCAAAAAATGCTCTATTACATAAGTAATCCATATAAAATTTCCTACAAAAAAGGTTCAGTACACTTTTTCGCTAGGATAAATATTTCAAAATATATTAATGTGGGAATGTTATCTATAATTTGTACTAAGGTCGTTTTTTTTGGTTTTTCGTAAATAACTCGTAAACGGTAGCCCACAGCAAAAAAATTTCTTTTACATAAATAATCTATTTGAGGTTTTTTATAAAATAAATGCTACTTTTTTTCGCTAGGATCAATATTAAAGGGAGAATATTAATTCGAAGGTCCCCTTTTTAGTATTTCGTAAATAATTCGTAAACAATAGCCAATAGCAAAAAATGTTTTCTAAGATTAATAATTAACATAAAATTTCCTACAAAAAGGTTATTCAATCTTTTTCTCTAGGATCAATATTTCAACAAGGCTTGTCAGGCGTATACCCTTTCCCCCTTTAAATATTTTTTTAAATATTGATCCTAGCGAAAAAACGTAGCATTTATTTTATAAGGAATCTCAAATAGATTATTTACGTAACAGATAATTTTTTGCTGTGGGCTACCGTTTACGAGTTATTTACGAAAAACCAAAAAAAAACGACCTTAGTACAAATTATAGGTAACTTTCCCACAATATTTTGAAATATTTATCCTAGCGAAAAAGTGTACTGAACCTTTATTGTAGGAAATTTTATATGGATTACTTATGTAATAGAACATTTTTGCTACGGGCCACCGTTTAAGAGTTATTTACGAAAAACTCTAAAAAGGGACCTTAAACCCCCCCCCCCTCCCCCTACCCGTTAGATTCACCCCCACCCCTCGGTACTTTTAGTATCTTGTTTAATACACCATTCCAAACCAACTTTGCCAAAATTTGCTTACACATGTATTATTTCCCCCGATTGGCAATTTTTGGTGTTCGTTTGGTGTACTAAAAAACTAAACATACAAATTAACCCTGAATTTACCCTCGCTAATACTAGTATTCATTACCTGACATCTTACCCACATTTATGATTGCCATTAAGAAGTACATTATGTAATTTTTTTATGACCATTTTTGCAAAAAAAAATGTATTAACTCAGTGGTCTCCTTACACAACGTCGCTTCGGTTTGCTCCAGAAATTTGCAAGTGCAGGGAACAGTTCTGCATACCACCAGGACTTATTCTGACGTGCAACAGAACTTTGTAGTCCATCGCTGTCTTTGTTTCAATGTTATCGATGTGTATGCTGGGCGCAGCGTTGAACATTGTTTATTGAGAACGTGTAGATATCGCTTCAGTTATGAATAAAGGCCTTTTAAGTCCCAGCGTTGGAGCGGTTCGCACAGTTTAGTCCGCGGCTTACAACTGCGTGCGCGCATCGTTTGTGAATTTTGAATTTGAATTTGGCAAGGTGAGACCGCTACATTTATTCACTTACTTAATATTATTAAGTACTAAAGATAAAAACACATTAGCCGATAAGCATATGGAAGATTAGATACTGACTCAATTTATTTATATATTGTATATATTCAACATGTATACTTCTATAGGTATATTCTGGATCATACTCCCTTTGTTAGTATTATAGGTCACTACTATGTTCTCATTGATCTTATTAAACTAGACATGTTAATAGGTAAGTAATAATTTGTTTCTAAATGACTGTACTTTTAGTACCTTTTCAATTGAAGCAATACTTACCTGCGAATATATAATTATAATTTTAATAAGCCGCCTAATATTGGTTAATTAAGTAGATGACTCATTTGCTAAGGGTTAGTACATTGTAGCATTATATTAAAATGGTAATGGTTACATTATTTTACGTTACTATAATTATTAAAATATACTTACTCCAGAACTTCAATTGCTAGAAATTTAATTCTTTATGGTTTTATTTGGATGATGGATGCCCTATTTAACTTTCCGGCATGCCTCCTGACCTCTTAAAAGTTGAATTTAGATACTTAATCAGAAATGTTGTCGTGATAAGTACATAAGGGCCAGCAGGATACTAAAATCCTCGACCTAAGAGGTAAACATGTTAGAATGAGTAAATAAGTACTTGTTAATGCTACAAGTGCCGGAGAAGGTTATAGCCTTCAAACATGGGCCTAGGGTTCATAGAATTACATAAGCACTAAGTGCTGCATTTTATTGGAGGCTATAAACGGACATTTTACAATTGAATAATTTACGTAATTAAGTTTGTTTTGATTTCATGCGTGTTTACGCCTAATCATGTTTATCGTACGTTATCTACTTAATAATATCTTGTTTATACATATTTTCATTCTTTATTTTCTGCTGGTCGGTCATTATGTCCGAAACTACACTTATTTATGACTTATTTACATATAATTAAATGAGCAATGATATAATAGTAGAAATCTGAAAGGCAAAAGCATCTTTGTTTGAATGATTGTTGAATTTAAATAGTAGTGGGAGACTAAACATCGCTCGCGAGTCGCGGGCTACTAAGACGATATATAAGTACATACTAATAGTTTACTAAATACTTTTAATTTTAAACGTTTTCCAATTTTAATTCGACATGTAAATCTTTGTTTTAATTTTCGATTGATTGTATATATAATTTTAAGTTTAAGTGTAAGTGTATAATTTATTTGACATGTAAATTGGCTTTATGAATAAACGAGTATGAGTATGAGTATGAGTATGAGTACTAATGGAATAGTAATTGATACCTACAGATAACACAGCAGAAAATAGGGCAGTGTCAGTTGCGTTGTGCAAGTGTAATGTGGTAGGCATTATACTCGTTATACGTGATAATGGATCGCTGACTAACTCGTTATAACAATGGGTTTCAATTCTGATACCTAATGCCTACATCTGGTCTGATCTGGGTCGATGTGATATTTTTCAAATGACGAATGTTGCTACATGCAGACATGATACCTGCCTTATACCTTTTTGCGCTATACATATATGGTAAAAAAGGAAATGTGCTGCTGTACGCATATTTGTGCCAACCTATTGAATCAATAGACTGCATAAATATCAGTGTTTAGTGGTTGCATACATCTGGTTTTGCGTTATAGTTCGTTTTTTTAGCATTAGAAATAAGGTAAACAATCTTGACGTGTCTTGTTATTGAAAAACACGTTTTAAAAATAAATAATGGCAAATATGTAACAATTATGAATCTAATACGATCATTTATATTCTTCTGCTTTCTTGTAATAGCTACTGATTTTTAAAAAGCGTTTTCAATTAAAAGACATGTCAAGATCGCTTACCTTTTTTCTAATGCTAAAAAAAACGAACTATAGTACTGTACTGTCGGTGTCCAAAAAAGGAAAAAACTAAATCAATTACATTAAAGTAATGTTAGTACCAATGGTAACTACCAAAAGTAACGTATAGCTTCGTATGTTACTCTGTGATATTAATATAATATATGAAATAGGAAGTTAAAGCAGGTAGTCTAGCAATATCATTTGTTCATTTAGTTTGGACAAACACATTATTTTGATACGTACTCCTAATTGTTATTACCTGTAGCCGACGCGCAAAACACCGCATGTTCCGGCATTTGGCGCCAAGGTCACCGGCGCCCGCGCAGCCTAAACCGTGGTGACCGGTCGGACCACTCACCGGCCTGTATCATCGGTCATTCTATTATTATCCAAAAAAATAAACAAAATAAACAACAAAAAGCAATAAACAACAAGATTTTCAGGCCAATTCGAACGTACACTGACATCAGAATGATTTCATTCTGTTATCGTGCATTTCGCTTGTAATTGTCCATGTATTGGTGCAAGCGAGACGCACGATAACTAAATGTTATCATTCAGATATCATTCTGATGTTAGTGTACGTTCGAATTGGCCTGTTTGGTTGGTTTTATTATTCGTGCGAAGATAAATCACGTTGAATTTCCTCCTAACCCTTAAGAAAATAAGAAGTGTTTTAAGTTTCACTGTCGTATTTATCTGTGGTATCATAGCTCCCAGCTATAAACTAAATATGGGGTAATAGGTACCTATTAAAGTATTTTATTCAAATCACTTGAAAATAATTGTCAGGCCAAGCTCTGTATAGTACCTACCTATAACTTTTGTTTGATTACTGCCGAGGAGTACCTAACGCTCCTGAAACTCAAGCGCATTATGCACCGTCGGCCTTGACGACACCCGCGCAGATTCAATTGCCCACACTTGTATACCTACCATATGATCTATGTATCACAGTATTCATAGTCACTAGACCGCTGGCTGTCACTTTCTGCAGATACGTCACTGCATTGTGTTTGTTAAAGAACTTATTATTAGAGCATTAAACCTGCCCTGTGTTTCCATGAATTACAGGCATTGAATTTAATATTACACGGTAGGTAACGTCACCTATAGGCTACGAGTAAAACCATAATTCTGCTTGTTTGTTATTCTATCACATGACATTTGTTAATAAACAGGATAAGGAGGTTAAATGCGATTTACAAGTTAAAATGAGAATGCTTCTTTGGTTCTTATTACTAACGGCGGAAAGATGGCAGGAGTTCAAATACATCAACACCAACAAAAACTCGAGCAAAGGTTAGTCCAAAATAAATTACGAAAATTGGATCGGAATGAGACCAAACTAATTTCTAAGTTATTTAATCGGTAATCACTAAAATGAAGACGAAGAGGTGGATTTTTACTATATATAACGTCCTTCTTTAATTTATAACATATGTTGTATGTTAGTTTTTCTTCTTTTAAATAACATAATACAATACTTACTTTAATAAAAGTAACTTGAATTGCATTACAGTCGACTCTTGTTAATTCAAAACTGCGATAATTCGAACCTCTCTATAATTCGAAGTTATCACGAGTTCTCTAGAACATCTCTTTATATTTCGAAATAAATCAATACATTTTAAGCACTTGGTAATTCGAACAAAAATAATCATCGCTAAGTAACAAAACGACGTGTTAATTCGAACTCATAAGGCGTCAAACAATCTACTTACAATTCAAAGTTATCAGATTGCAGACCTCACAGAGGTAATAATAATAATAAACCGCACATTTTGGACAACAAGTTCGTCGTTGCACTCTTTCGTTGGATGTTAAAGTTAGTGTTAGTTATGAGTCCTAAAAACTATAAATGCTTGATGATTGCTGAAAATAAGGAGTTAATCGTAAAAATGGAGGTAGCTGGGAAGACAAGTGATGTTGCAAAAGTATTTTAAGATCAGTCTCAGCAATGTGCATTGAACAGTGCACTTAGGGTTTGCAATCCGGATCCGAAATCTATGAAATTATCCGGATTTGGATCCGGATCCGCGGATATTCCCATACATTTCGGATCCGTCGTGCAAACCCTAAGTGCACTTTTTAAAAAAATTAGCAGTTAATCAATATTTGATTATTACCTACCTGCCTACTCAATAATTCGAACTTTCATATTTTTTCTCTCAAAAATTTCGAACCATTTGATACCTATTTCAAACTCTCGATAATTCGTAATATTTTAAAAGTCCTTCGAGTTTCGAATTAACGAGAGTCGACTGTATTACGTTTTTTCCTACGTTATCCAACATGTTCTAAACAATATATGCCGATGCAGCAGGATCGCAAGATAAATCCTACTTACAACATATCCCATTCACCCATGCATTAGTCAGTAATCTGTCTTATGATCACAGCGAGACGAATGCATATTGCCGCAATAGAATAATAATTCGAAGATTTAAAACTGTCTGAAACCGGTACTCGTATTGAAAGTTGTATGGAGAAAAATATTCATATTTTTGGCTTAGTATTGGTTCTTTTTACGAAAACGTTAATGGCGTATTGGGATTGAAAAGAAAACATTTTGGTTATTGTATTACGTCTTGTACCTACTAGAGCGAGAGGTGCTGATAATAAGAAGGAAATAATAAAATTCGAAGTAAATCGTTTACCACTGACTCTAGGTCCTGGAAACCTGAGCACATTTTGTAAGCGCGTCTGTAAAAATAAACACAAAGCGACGGACCAGCCTGCATCGGTTCTCAATTTTTGTTCGTTGGATTGCAGGCGACCACAACCGGTTTTGCATTCTTCCCGTGGCTCGGCTTAGGTTCTGGCTCGTAAAAGGTCGGTCCAGACTGCACGGGCGTGTCGCGTTGTCTTAAAGGAGTTCCATACTACGGTAATTCTGGGGCGCTCCAGGGGTTAAGTGAAAAATCGGTGTATACCGCAAGTGCATACCGGCCATGCGTAATAGAGGGTTCGTACCTTCCATATATATATTATATGAAAAAGACATACAAGCATAAGGCCGTACCTTCGCGGCACTTAACTACGTCATTTTAAGAAAATTAGAAGTTTTTTGAAAAAAGTGTCATTAGTGGCTCAACCGATCACGTTCAAAACAATTTTCATGAAAAGCATTTATTAAACTATAGCTATATTTTCTTAGTTATGCTCAAATACTGGTTGGTAGTAAGGAAATTTTACCTACTAAGGAAATTATTATTAGGTATATCTTAGGAGGAAGAGAAGTGCGTCGTAAATTAAATACGAGTGAATTTATAAGTACAAAGTATGTTCATAAAGTTTCGCACGGTTAATTGTTTTAGTTTGGTCTGCATATTTAATTAAAAAGGTATGTAGGAAGGAAATACTTCAGCGGCATAAGCTAGGAAGTAGTTAAATATGAAACTGATATTATTCTTTATTCAACATTAAATGTTTATTGCAGTTAATACTGTAGAACATTCTTTACCAGCCTACCTCGGGCATGGCAGATAAATTGTTAAAAAATCTAATTAGAATGACTATTGTAGTTAATCCATATTTACATATAAACTACTTATATACATAATTATAATTGCTTGAGGTTATTTGCTTGCGATTTCCTTTCAGTTGAAATCGTTAATCTCACCTCTCTACTCCCGTTAAGTAGGTACTTAACGGGAGTAGAGAGGTGCATGTAGGTAGGTGCATGTGCATGTAGGGACATGTTTCCATTTGATTGATTCCATGTTTGATTTTAATCCTTCGTTTAATCAATAATAATAATAAAATGTCCTATTAGTTGTTAATTAGTTCAGGGTATAAGTAATGCCAGTTTATATTAAATATAAATATTTGTATATATAAACTTTGCAACTATACTGACCTTGCTTGTTATTGTATTCACATGTCAAAGACCTAGACCGGTGTCTGCACCTTCCTATTAAAATCGTTACCCGTACTCATTCAAAATTCGTTTTATATTTAAATTATTGCAGTCAGGTACAACCTTAGAGCAGGTATCATAATAAAAATAAGAATAAAATCAAGTAGGTAAACCAAAGGGATTATAAATATATGTACATAATATAGATTAGGTTAGACTCATGTTTACGTTCAATAAAGGGATGTGTGTAGGTATGGGTTTATGACCTCTAACAGTGATGCATAATATTCCATCCTACTTATACTTTATACTTTGTAAGACTGTATTAAGACCAATACTTTTTTACCTGCTGTAATTAAATTGCTTTTTTATTGTGTTTACATGAAGTCAGCGAATAGGAGGCGTTAATATGTCATACAAGACACGGTTGCTCATTGTGTACACTATCGATAATATATGCATGAGCTTCATCTTCATTCGCTACTACCTTGATTTTTTACTTCCCTCAAGTACATAATTATCAATATTATCAAGCACCCACAGCGCAATTAATTTCGATTTTCACGTCAGTGGAATTACTTATTTTGAAATTATATATCCTTCGGCAGCTCGCAAATAATTATCCATGTTAGGAAAGCGTTTCAAGTAGAAATAGACATATCGTGACCAGAAGTGAGCTAGGAGCCTGTTCCCGACCGGACCGGGTGCATTTCACTGCACTTTCTCTAGCCTTTTGCAACCAGGCACCCGAAGATTTACGGAGTTGATTGCCATACCTGCTGCTACGGAGTACCTACGGAGCTGCTATTTTTTATTGAATAATATTTTTTTAATCATGTAGTTATTTAGTTACCACCCTACCGACGAAAACGACTTAGGCCAAATTTTTATTTATAAGTTTTAATTTAAGTGTTATCATGTTTTTTACAAAAATAAGTTATATTAAAAATGTTAAAGAATAGAATATGATGTCTGCTATATTTTTTTATTAGGTATAAATTAATTATGTAAGTTAGCAAGGAATTTTATTTTGAGATACCGTTTTTGAGATAGGGCAGAGTAGGTACTGTCAGTAGGGGCGATTATTTCCTGGGTTCCCTGTGCACGGCACTTAACGGTAATTATACGAGTAATATAGCTGCACGGGATTTAGAACTATATCCATACCATGTTTCATCTAAATCGACCGGTTCAGCCGTTTAAGCATGAAGAGGTAACAGACAGATAGACAGAGTTAGTTTCGTATTTATAATACCAATATTATATTAGTAGGAATTTAGTTACCATATTACAAGTCGATGGAACATATTTTCAGGGTATTTTTATAACTTCAAGTTCATAATTGCAAGGGGACATTAACATACACGGACCTCCACGGACCAAGGTTTAGGGGTACTTACTAGCAGCGGCGCAAGTGTTTATAGCCTGTGTATTGCCAACCCTTTGTTTACATTATATGATTGGTTTCTCTTGTATAACCCATGTTTTTCTCCTATTATGCACCATTACTTCCACGCAACGAATGTCGCAGCCATCTGCATAATAATGGAGGTTTACAAGTAAAATGCCTCTAAGCCATTTCATTGAAAGTTGTTTACGTAAAGTAAATATCGCAGGAAACCTGTGCATAACATTTTATTTTGCAAATAATGAAATAGTGATGTTCGGATCGCTAGGACGTAAGTGGCGACTATTATGCAAGATGCAAGTGAATATTGGTGCCTTCGGTTCATTTCAATTAAGAAACCAGCACTGTGAAACTGCTATGCAACATCATTATGTTAATTATTTCCTCTCCATAGGTTATATAATATAACTCTTTGCCACCAGCGATGATGAAATTTTAGAATTCACGATAAAAATACCATTCGGTATATATGCAATTGTTACAGCAACAGCCAATCCACAATATACTTTAAGCGAGTATTTAGTTACTAACAAACGAATATAACTGTTAACGTAAATAGAGACCTAATGACATATAATATATTTCAGTTATTCCGGATTTCAAAAAGGAGGGAAATGTATTGTATTCCCGCTTTTCCCACATACATAATTTATGCAGACTTTTGTAATGCATATTTCTTATGAGCTTTGTCTTACATAACGTAGGCACCTATTAAGTCAGATCAGTTTTGAATAAACCTGTTCACAGTAACAAAATTCACTCGAGTCGCTATTACCTAACCTCCATTTGGGCTATTAAGTAAGAAGTGTGTGTGTAGTGACACCATCCCTCAAATTATATGGAAAGGTTTTTTATGAAATAAAGAATTTTGTATTTTGTATTTATGTATTTTTTTTTGTAAGTGTCGAAACTAGGTAGCCTAAGTTGAATACTAATCGGACAGACATCTTTAATAGCACACTGTTTCTTTCTTTTAAGGATGTGAGAAAATTCTGAAAACTGTAGTTCTCCGACAGAGTAACGTAAATTTTAATAAGACGGTCCATTAATATTAAATGTCGTTTCAAATTTCAATTAGCACGTTGATTGCGAATAATTTCGATTGCAGTTAGTTCGTTTTTAGGGTTCCGTACCCAAAGGGTCAAAACGGGACCCTATTACTAAGACTCCGCTGTCCGTCCGTCCGTCCGTCCGTCCGTCTGTCACCAGGCTGTATCTCACGAACCGTGATAGCTAGACAGTTGAAATTTTCGCTATAATAACAAATACTAAAAACAGAATAAAATAAAGATTTAAGTGGGGCTCCCATACAACAAACGTGATTTTTGGCCAAAGTTAAGCAACGTCGGGCGGGGTCAGTACTTGGATGGGTGACCATTTTTTTTTGCTTGTTTTTTTGCTTGTTTCGCTCAATTTTTTGTTGATGGTGCGGAACCCTCCGTGCGCGAGTCCGACTCGCACTTGGCCGGTTTTTCAGATATCTAATTGCAGTCGAAAGGTGAAAAATACAACCATATCGAGAATGGGCTTAATAGGAATGTTTTTAAATGTAGCTGATAGGTATACAAAGGAAAAAAAAAGCGATAGACATTACATTAGATTTCAGCTACGAATTTTATGCCATCATATTCCAGGCAAGATAGTTTTCATTATCTCACATGTTATTAAGGGCCTACTGCAGCCGCGTCTGGCGCTTCGTAAACTACGCCCGCTAGTTCTTCCCTCCCCGCTAACACGCACACTTGGAAACGCTTCGCGCCGCACGTGAAGTTTGTGTGACCTTTTAGCACCATCTAACGTTACAGAAGTTAACTACCATTATACGTGGTCGCTGCGGTCGGCCAGAAACTTAAATTCGGAAAAAATTGAAACAGATGGCGTTGTTACTTGTTCATAATAGCAAACAATAAAATAATTAATTCATAAACCTGCATATTTATTGTTGTTTTGGAAGATGTTAACATCATAGAAGCAGCAGCGTATATAGCATATAAGTTAAGAGTATTGATAATAAGAAAATAGCACAAGAACAGAAAAGAGATTATTTTTGATAAAATATGATGAAAACAGATTTACTTGATTACGCTCACCTGACTTTGCGGTCACTAAATGCAAATTTCAACCTTATTGTTATGGGGTTACAATAACCCTGGGGTTGCAGGCGTCCATGGTCGTTATTATTATAAATGCTTTGGTTGAAATGCTTTTTATTAACCCTCGAATTTTTCATAGGTACAGTCACCTGCAATAATATGTTACTCTTCGACGGCCGCAAAAATATGTGACACGCTCTTATGGCTCTACAAATAAGATCTAACATGATCTACCGCAAAACGGCCTTCGGTGTGTAACATATTATTGCAGCTGACTGTACTCGTATTCATTGTTGTATAGGTAGGTATTAATATCTTTTATCCGATCGATTTGCATTTATTTGAAATAAATCACAGTGTTTAGTAATTATATGTTTTATTGAATAAGAGATTATTTAGGTATGTAAGGAATACAGGGTGCCTTTTTGAAACACTCATTTTTAGGGTTCCGTAGCCAAATGGCAAAAAACGGAACCCTTATAGATTCGTCATGTCTGTCTGTCTGTCTGTCCGTCTGTCCGTCCGTATGTCACAGTCACTTTTTTCCGAAACTATAAGAACTATACTGTTGAAACTTGGTAAGTAGATGTATTCTGTGAACCGCATTATATTTTCACACAAAAATAGAAAAAAAAAATTTTTTTTTGGGGGTTTCCCATACTTAGAACAACTGAAACTCAAAAATTTTTTTTTCATCAAACCCATACGTGTGGGGTATCTATGGATAGGTCTTCAAAAATGATATTGAGGTTTCTAACATAATTTTTTTCTAAACTGAATAGTTTGCGCGAGAGACACTTCCAAAGTGGTAAAATGTGTGTGTCCCCCCCCCCCCCTGTAACTTCTAAAATAAGAGAATGATAAAACTAAAAAAAATATATGATGTACATTACCATGCAAACTTCCACCGAAAATTGGTTTGAACAAGATCTAGTAAGTAGTTTTTTTTTTAATACGTCATAAATCCCCTAAATACGGAACCCTTCATGAGCGAGTCCGACTCGCACTTGGCCGCTTTTTCTGGATAATTTTGAATTTCAATTGTCAGGGGTGCCTACATTATTTTTTAATACATTTTACAACGACAACAAACAAAAGTTCAAATTCGCCGTATTTTTATTACCCGGGTCGATCGCAACAAAATAGAAAATCATGTTTTTCAAATCTAAGCGTTATTGTAATTTATCTCAAATAACCAAAAAGTCAATCTGACTAGAACTTAAAAACGAACTGAATTATTTTAATATGTCGATTTTTCTTGGTGACCCAGAAGATTTTTTTTTTATCCCATACAAAAAGAGCGTATCCCAATCGCGTATCGGTTTTGGTTTTTACTTATAAGTGTGAAAAATATATTCTACCATATACGAAGGATGTGTGTTTTTTCATGTTTTATATGTCTTTTTGTACAATAAAGTGTTTTACTGCTACTAATATATCATATTAACGATTAACTAAAAAGGTATTTACATCTAATTTAACTGGTAAATTATTACAGTCCGCTAAAATTAATATATATTCAAAAAAATATTTGTTAATATGTCCCAAAATCATGGCTCATTTTTTAAGTCTCCTGACTTACCAAACATATCGCAACGAAGGCAAGGGTACAACGCGGCATCGTGAACCTAATAACGTAACGTTTCAGTTACTTTTTTAGTCGCCGACCATTTTATCCGGGGTACGAAAAGAGGTATTAGATCTATCCTGGGTCTAATATGTTATAAAAACATAGTTTTTTGAAAAATGTTCGTAGGTAGTACACAAAATTTACATTTTCTTTTAAATGTGATTTGGGTCATCGTTCTCCCTGGTGACTTTTCTGGTGACCCAAGAGACATCAATTTTATTATGACTCAGGAGACTTTTTTTCTATGCACTTTGATTTTTTTGATGCGCTAATTTTGTAATCTAAAATAACTTTAAACTGCTGATATACTTATATCACTTTGCTGATGAGTGGAAGTGGAATTTAAACTTAATTTATTGTTCTCTCCCTTGACATTTTGGCATACATTTGACATGCTGCAGTGCACTCCTAACGTTAATAAAGACATAATTTTTAGAAAAAGCTTTAGGAAAACTCACTCTTGAGCTTAAAACGATTAAGTCCTTATCATATTATGTTAGATTTTTAGTACAGACCCCAAATCAGTGAAAATGTGTCTTAGCCAACTAAATTTGTCTCTGGGAAAAGTACGATATCCCTAAAAATTGTACGTACATTTCGCATTTTTCTGAAGGAACGGAATTCATAAATTGGGTTATAATAATAATAATAATAATTCAGCCTTTATACGTCCCACTGCTGGGCACAGGCCTCCTCTCATGCGCGAGAGGGCTTGGGCTATAGTCCCCACGCTAGCCCAATGCGGATTGGGGACTTCACATACACCTTTGAATTTCTTCGCAGATGTATGCAGGTTTCCTCACGATGTTTTCCTTCACCGAAAAGCTAGTGGTAAATATCAAATGATATTTCGTACATAAGTTTCGAAAAACTCATTGGTACGAGCCAGGATTTGAACCCGCGACCTCCGGATTGAAAGTCGGGCGTCATATCCACTCGGCCACCACCGCAACAAAAATAAATTGGGTTATTATTATTTTTTCAGATTATTTGATTGCATTGACATATCACCAAGATAGATAGAACATTTAAGTTACCAGAAGAAAAGCATTTGTGTTCTTTAATAGTGTGGAAAAAGTAGGTTCGATTCCCGGGCGCGATTAAGCGAATTTAAAAAAAAAACAACGTGTTGCATTCCGGGAGTGCCGACAGAAGTGAAAACTCAATGACTAGTCCAAAATGTCTGCAGCACTATGTATAATTGACCCATCCTCCTTTCTATTGAAAACTTTTGGTTCCGAAATTGCTGGTCAGTGAGCTTGTTTAAAATTCGAAAATCAAATTTATTAATTATAATAATTTATTTATTTGGTCATGATATTTTGAGTTTTATTCACCAGTACTAGAGTTCACTTTTATTAGCGATTTCATCAAGATGTAGCTTTATTGAATTATATTTGAGTGATATAAAGTTATAATACTGTGAGATCCTCGTATTTCAGCCCGTACAAGATTATAACCTTTTTCATGTAATGTCATTGAGTTTTTCTTTATTGATTTAAATGCCATCTAAACCTTACGGTCACATGATCGCCTTACGCTGTCTCGAGTTTATCATTTTTTCCCCACCTCATAAAGTGCCTAGCGCCGCTAAAGAAGTTTTCACTTCAAAAATCTTTGAATGCAGTTGTTTCTTTAAAAAACAATAATGTTTCATTTAAGTAAAATGAGCAAACTTAAGGTTTTAAGGCACTTTCCCTCCAGGGCCCATAATTTTTTTCCACCCGGTAGTAGACAACTATTTTTTTCGACTAAATGAAGTTTTATTAGATAAATCGTTGATCACATGGTTCGTTTCACACATCACATCAAATCGTTTGTCATCACAATCAAAATTTGTCAAAAGTAATGAAATTTATGCCAAAAAAACATAAATAAAACATATAAATTCAACACATTTTTTTAATAAAAATCTTTCTCGATGATATAAAAAAGAACATCGACAAATTATGTTCAAAGAATTAATATCAAAACAGATGTCATAATTAGGATTGGCTACTTTAAGAAAGGGACAGAGAGATTTAATCCTCTCGCTCTGCACGTTTTTCTCATTCCTCCTTGTCAAGCCAAAATAAACTATAAAATGATAGTAACACAGTACATTGTAATATTCACTTTTTCCACGGTATCATGTCATTGTAAATTACTTATGTGAAATTGTAGTGGCGTGCGACTTTCAAACCGGAGGTCACGGGTTCGAACCCCGGCCCGTGCAAGTGAGTTTTTGTAAGTAGAGACCTGTTTTAGTGGTACTTAAATATAATAACTTTTCGTATTATTGAAATAAAATATTTTATTCAAACAAACTTAATAATATAATAATTAAAACGAGTAATATCAATTAGTTTTTAATATTTATTCAATTATTTTAAATTATTTGAGCATGAAACATACTAGATTGATTTTTATCATTACAATAGAAAAAAAGCAAAAAATATATTCTTATAGATATTTTATTTTCAAACAAAAATAAAGCAAAAAGTTACGGTTAGATTCTGATGGCTAAATACCAAACAGCTACCGATACATTTCAATATCTGTCGAAATTTCCTAACCCGTTGTAACTGACAAAGAGTATAGATTTCGACGTAGCATGACGTAGCTAAGCAAACACGCACACATGCGTAACGTATAGGCCTGTAAGAAGGCACCATCATAGGTTTACCTCCGATTCCGTTACTACTCAATGGAGTTACGACTCAACGTTTATTGGATATTAAAATTTTACGTAATTCGGAGCGCTGCGCGAAGTGACATAGGTCTTACCTCTTTGAGGCACGACGGCCATCTAACATTACTGGCATAAAGGATGCATTTATGACTTTGACGCATGACAGAAAGAGAAACGGAACTGCGTAAAATGGGCGTTTGCTGTTGAATTCATAAAATCAAAAATCGATAATAAATCCATCGGTAAAGGATAATAAGTTAATATTTAGTTCTTTGAAAGTTAAGACGAGATGAAAACCTTTGCTGTAAGGTGGGTTGTGCTGGATATGGATGTGTTTTCTAGTTGCACGAAGCTAAAACCGAAAAATGAACACGTAAGTTTGGATTTATTTTCTATCGAGAAAATTTTAAGCATTCGTGTTTCGACTACTACGAAATGTCTTATCATATAGTCAAGAAACATATATCCGAAAATCACTACTGTTTGTTTCCGGGGCTAGCCACTGCCACCTTTCTAAGATCCTGTTATTTTTCGATGCACGGCCTTAAGTACCTACGAGTACCTATACATTATTTCAATCTTCTCACTCGTATTTACTTTTTTTAGACTCATTAGACTTCAATATCTCTCTACGTTTTTTCATAGCGTGACCACTCATCATTCAAGTACAAGGCCATCTTATGATTTATGTCATACTTCCTATTGTGTTTGGGTCGTCGACCCGCGAGTTTACCTAGCAAGAGCCAGTAATAAATCCATAATTCCTAGAACATTTTTATTCGACTAAGAGTTTGTTCCTAGTAATCCTAGTATAAATATAGAGACCCGAATTAGTTATTATTATGCTTAGGCATATCTAGTCAGAGTTCAGCTTACACTGGTCAGTGTGTGGTGAAGTAGTCGGTAAGTAAAAACTGTGAAAACCATTTACGGTAAGCACATGCAACAAGAGCAATCGCAAATATCCACAAGTGCATAAAAATACGTAAACCTGGAGATGTAAACCAACCTTAGAATGGGCCGCTTAGATATCATGGAACAATTTAAGAGGGATATACATTATGAAAATATTTTTTTTTCTGTATACCTCTGATGAGACCTATACAATTAAATCGGCTGATAGGAAGCGCAATGATGACTTTGAAATGTGGTGTTGCTGGAAAATGTTAGACATATTATCTTGGACCAAACACCGGAGCAACGCATTAATCTTCAAGGAGATCGGAGTAATCACCAGGCTCTCAACTACATGTCTCCGGAGAGTTATTGAATTCTTTGGACAAATAACCAGGAAGACTGAACTCTGGAGACAACCTGGAAAACTTTGGTCACTAGTTCGGTGGAAGAAATGATACTAGGAAGGGGCTGCAGTCTAACGCGATGACCCGACTAGGTCAGCAAATCGCTATCCATCCAGCCGGCCTAGCCAAGGTGACAATCGCTATCGCTTCGACAACGAAACACTTTGTGTCTCTCTATCACTCTTCCACATTAGGGCGACAGTGACAGTTTCGTTCAGACAGAGAGACAGCGTTTCGTTCGCTAAGCAGCGTCATCGATTGGCATGTTGTCTACGGGGCCAGGGGCCTTATTCGACATGCCACTATTGACGTCGCATGTTGAACTTCATTTGAATCTGAATCATTACTTGTAAAAATTTGACATTGGCAATTCACAGTTAGGTGGCAACCAAACCAAACCATTATAAACATTAAAGTAATAATAAAACAAAGTTGTTTTTTGTTAAATTATTGGTTGTACCAAACGAACTATCCGCACTTGATGAACTTCAAATGAACTTCAACAGTTGAATTGAAAATGACGCGAAATCTGACAGTTGTACATGTCGAATAGGGAACCAGGTCCATGAAGCCAGAAGTCGCAAGAGATCGAAAGAACTGCAAATATGCTATCCGAAATCATGTGTATATCTCATGAATTCCATCATGAAAACTTCTGAAGAGCCATTAATCGCCAAATAAAAAAGGATTTTGGGAGAATGTATGCGTTTTAGGGTGATTATATTCTAATGAAAACGCGTGATCCGAAATAGTTTAAGAACGCATTAAATACTACAGTTTTCTCTATTCTATAAACGTTCAGTTTGCCCCGCGTACTGATCCGTGGTTTCGCACTGCATTACGCATTGTGCTTAATCATCTACCCACACGTGTAGAAACATCGGACCTAAACAAACGTCACCAGTCACACATACGTTCATGTCATTTTGTTTATCGTCCGTAAGTAGATATGTGTGTACTTTTGTACAGTATTAGTATGTTGAAAAAATATTTCTCTCATTAAATTAGACCGCCTTGTGAGACGTTAGCCCCCATGCCAAATAAGTTTTTATTTGTGTAATTTAGAATTAGCATTCTTAAAAGCAAGTACCGATAGGTCCTTCAACATTCATGAAAAGAGCGTATTTCCATCTCTTACAACCTCTCTGGAGTTGCAAGTGTCCATGCGCGGCGGTAATCGCTTACCATTAGGCGATTCGTCTGCTCGTTTGAATCCTATACCATAAAAGAATTGGTTACATTAAATTATATTAAACTATTTTACTTTAAATTTATGCTCAGTCATCCACCGGAATGTAAGCGAAGTCCATCGCTGGTTACCCCGTAGTAAATAAATGGTAGTAGTTCGCAAATAAAATAAATATTCTTGTTTTTGTTTGACCCATTTTACATAAAATTACAATTTAAAATTAAAAACTAAACTACTTTAATCAAAAAACATCTACATCAATTACATGGTATTCAAATCATTCCGTATTCCGTATTTTCCAGAAAATGCCCAGCCCAGCGTACAGCGTAGAGCTGTACCTCGGGGACGTGTCGGCGGAGGTGCAGGAGTACGCGCGGGAGTACTGCGGGGAAGACCCCGACACTCGGCTCAAGGCCATCTCTGAGCTGCGCGACATCGTCTACGGTACGGCAACACTTCTAGACTGACTTAGTGCTACACTCAGGGTAGAGGTGTCGGTCGAGGTGCAGAAGGATGCGCCACGGCTCAAGCCCATCTCCGAGCTGCACCGCGTTACGCTTCAATACTGACATCACCCGACACTTAGCTAAATATTTCTTAATAGATACTAGCTTAATACTAGCTAATTTAGGTTTTAGTTATATCTAATAAGAAAACCTAGTCATTCATATACAATGTATCATTCATGTCATAATTTCATTAACATTAAACGTTATATGGATCAAGAATTGGTACTTATATCAACTTATGTCGAACAAAACCCACCTGTGAAAAAAAAAAATTCAAAGATGCAGTTATTTAAGTATACCTATATCCTATATAAGAATCATTACCTAAGCTGGCTGACGATATAAAATAAGATCTCAAAACTTCCATGAATGTCAAGTAATACTTTATGATTACAAATTAACCTTTCCCTTTCGAGTGTAACATTCAAAGGGCGCTGATCTAACAATAATAAAATCAGATTATAGCCAGATAAAATTAAATATATATGGCCTTTTTTGTGAGTACAACATCTAGCTCTCAGATATTTACTAGCCTACGTGTTCACAGAACGGGGTGAATGTACGCCACACCGAATGGACGATGAGTTTCTGATCAAATTCCTTCGAGCCCGAAAATTCATACCTCAGCGCGCCCACAGGCTGGTAAGAATTTAATTTCATTAGGTATAAATACTGGAATAAACAAGCGTCAGGTGACAACCAAAACCAAAGAGAATTTCCCTTGTCTCTGCCAAAACTCACGGATTACCAAAAGTTTATACTCTTCACGAATGTTTGAAATATCACCGTATTTTGTAAGAATTATTTCGCTTATAATTTAGTTTTTTCTTTGCAAGAATGATCAAAAAACATTGTGTGTAGGTATCTCCTCCGGGGGTAAAAATATTGCAAACTGGAGTCTTTAATTCACTCTAGCCTGCGGCTGTCGTGAATCGATACTATAGTATCTGAGATACTCTTGTTTGCAATATTTCACAACACAATGCACAATGTACCTACTGTTACCCTGTACTTAGAAGACAATAAAATTACCTACAGCTTTTATTCATGAAGTAGGGTTATGTAACAATCATAAAAATGTGTTAAGCAACGCTTTTGTATAGGTATTCAAGCCGTTTCAATTACGACGGGTATTGTCGACTGTCGGTGAAATAATCACGATACGGCTGGGAAGGTTCCCATCCCACAGCCGTGACCTGGACTTGTATAAATGAAGATTGTACAAATGAAGTTAATTTCGGATATTTCTAAGAAAGCCGCCCAAGCGACTATTGGTTATACGTAATAATAATATTTTGAGAAATACTGAAAAATATTGCAAATGTTTTTGAGAAGAATAATATGTAACTAATATGATGTAAATAATACCCTGATGAAATATACTCGTACCTTACAGTCCAATTGTTATTAATTGCCGACTTAAAAATATATTTTGCCAGATTAATATCATTTTAAGTTGCAAACCAGCTCTTGGGCTCGGATTACATAGGTATTGAATAATCGTGATTCCTTATTTGGAATCTAAATCGGTGCTAATACTTATTCGGCGATTGCTCAAGATAAGTCGCATACGATTTACATATTATGTAATGAACAGATGTGAAAATCTGGACACATTTGATCAATAAGGTAAAATAATTTAAGCAAGTATACTTTATAACTTAAAATGTACTTTTGGTATATTGCAGTTTCTATTTAGCAAACAAGGAATCATTTTTTTTCGAATAAGGTAGGTCTTAATGTAGGTACAGTTAAGGTATTAAATATCGACACGGAGAAAGTGCCAAAAATATGCTACACACCTTAATATAGGTATGGGCTATAAGGTCGTGGTTAAATATTTCAGACACTTTATTCTTGTTGATATGTATTTATAAAATTGACTGTACCTACTTACTTGTATATAATATATGGACTAACTCGGTAACTTCATATTATTCAAGTTTTGTAATATCGCGTGATTCGCTCTGTTTACAAAATAACAACAGGTTTTTATTGCGACCGTTTATCACCTAATACATGTAATTAACATACATATTTGACGTTATCAAATACTCGGAAGTGTGCCGAGTAGGTGTAACGAGTTTATTAATATCAACCAATGGTTACGACGTGAAAGCATTCGCTGTTACTATTATTATTATTTTATTGTTATTTAGTTATTATACGCCTACAATCTATATACCTAGGAATGAGTTCAATCCCCGATATCCCCATATAGTTCAATCGTTGGGCTTTAAAACGGAAAATATTATGTAAGTACTTAGATATATAAATATTTATAAACAGAAATAGATTAACATAGTACCCATGAGTATGAAAGAAAAACTGACTAAATTAAGGCCCTCTTACAATTATACTATTTTTCACAATACCAGCTCGTAAAGGCTTTATTCTTCAAAAACTGTTAAGAAAGTTGCATTTAATCAACAAGAGCGGCAAGTAACTTTAATGCAAATTTTGAGTTGTCTTTTTCTCATGTTGGCTGGTAGAATTAATTAACTTTTAAGTGAAGATATTAATAATAGCACGAGATGCTAAACAACATCTTTGTCCCATCAAACCAACACATATGTAACGCAATAACACCACTAACCACTAGTACAGACAACTAAGATTTAACTTAAAGGCAATCGGCTGCCCGTACTCCTAGCGAGGACCGATTGACCCTCATCTAATTCTAATAGCATAAAAAAACCTTGTTAACTTATTTGAAGCATTCGCAAATGGTTATTACAGATGGTGAACTACTACGAGTTCCGGGAAGAGAACCCGCAGCTGTGCTTGGGCGTCTTCCCTTTGGATCTGCGCGCCGTGGGTGACAGCAGCATACTGGCCGTGCCGCCCTACCTCGCGCAAGACGGGCGCCGCGTCATGATCTACAGGATCGGTGAATATATAGTCAATAATATGTAAAAAAACATAATAGAACACGCAGCTATAGCAGCTGGCTGTCGGTCTACCACAAGCAGAGCGCGGCCACTGTAGCCATAAAGGCTACTTTCTATTATTTATTTTTAGAAACCTCGGTATCCAAAATGAACCTAAAAGGTAAATTTTAGATCCCTTGGTCACGGAACCAAAATGTCACCTCCCTCTACCTAACTACTTACTTACTTACTTAACTAACCATAATATAAACACCCTCTTTAGATTTACCCTTAGAATATGGCCATGTGATTTAGTCGTGATCGTCTAGTCTAGCGTTAGGACCCCTCGATGTGAACCGCGGTACCCTAAGTTCTTTAATGAGTATCAGCTAAATTTTGGACTCCGACTTATTTACAATTACCTGGACTTTAGGGAAAAATATATTATAATATTGGAAGCATGCTTATTATGATGTTAACGAATAACTTGATAAATTATAGAAATAGTACCAAAAATTACCAGAATTTATTAGTGTAATGTAAATGATGCTATATTTTACTTCAAACAATATTATTTAGATAAATGCAGCATACATGATAATACCAATATAAAAGAAATATATTTGATAAAATGAGTTTAAAAATGGGGTTGGTAAAAGCCTGCCACAATCTATTAAGCCTCCGGGATAACATATGAGTAGCACTCCTGGGGTAAGCCCATTTACACCTAGCATTTCAAGTTAATATTATTAACTACCAGCTTCTATACGAAATATGCTACCCATACGCTCGATGCAGGACTGGGGGCTCCTAGTCCAATCAGCAAGGTCAATTGGAACTCCTACCCTACTCTTTAGCCAGACGGGCTATGACCAACACTTCGGAACCTATGCGTACCTAGATGGCTATGGAAAGAAGTGTCAAAGTATCCATCAGTCATCAAAATTACTTATCTTTTTATTTCAAAAGCTAGGGATGCGAATCCCATTTCCATTCCCCAGAACTAAAATATAAACTGTATTTCTAGTTTTTTAGAAGTATAAACGAAGTACTAAGTTTATTTGTTAAAAATATACCATATTTTATGAGACTGAAATATCAAGATGAGCATTATTTCACTCAAAATATCCTTTGGATTACTCTTGCCTGCCAAAGGTTCCCTAAAACAGCTAGTCGTCGATTTTCTATCT
Source organism: Cydia amplana (assembly GCF_948474715.1). Lineage (NCBI taxonomy): Eukaryota > Metazoa > Arthropoda > Insecta > Lepidoptera > Tortricidae > Cydia > Cydia amplana. Next base: position 5,756,119 of record NC_086073.1, read on the forward strand.
CCGAATAGACTGTGTTCCTAATCCCAACTTGATATTTATGATTTTATTGTGTAAATACCTTAGAAACATGATTGTAATACTCAGTACCTCGTCTCTACACCAGAAAACCAGAACTTCATAAATAAAAAATAGAGATAAGATTTTACGTTAATTATTTTCCCCAAATAATTTAAATATTGGAAGATTTAAGCAATTGAAACCCTATACCTATTTACGCACAATTTTAGTATAGCGAGACCGTAGTTGAAATCCCTTAAAAAGAAAATTACATCAGTTTTACAGACCAAGACTAAAACGAACCCTAAATTCCGAATAATTGGTGTGTGAATTTACCCTAAACCTACCCTTGTCCCTACTCTAGTATAACCAAAGCACAGTTCTAACTTACCATCGACCTGGTACTTTGGAATATACGCAAGTGTATCCCTACTAAGAAGCTGTGAGAGTTCGGCGAGCGATTCCGAGAATGCAACCTAACAGCTCGTGGACTTGTCTCCCCCCATGGCGGGTTGCACAAAGGCAGGGTGGCAACATGGGTAAGACAGGGCCCTATTATGTATATAAGTGGTATAAATAAATATATTTAATATACGAAGCCTCCAAATACTGTAGATTTCAAATGGGCCCAGATTACTCCGGATGATGCGCACGTGACATCCCCATTATTCATCTAACAGCTGGACATTGGAGAGCTAAGGAGGGAGACGTTTTTCATCTTCTATGTTGGTAAAGAGAAGGTGCCAAGATAACCCTCATCTTGGAACAAAAAGACTCCTAGACAGCTCACATTTAACACCGCAAGGGGTGAGCGGTCCAGTCGGACAAACAGTCAGTCCAAACAATGATCTGGTTTTTAAACTATATAGCAAAAGACCCCATAGTAAAACACTAAAATAACTAGGTTCAATTTTACGAACCAAACTACTCACAAAATCAAACTAACTAAACACAGAAGTGAAATTCCCTTAAACACCGCTATCTAAGTTCAGTTTTATGACGATATTGTCCCCACAAAACCAAACACAGACACGCTCTCCAAGCCCCTGTTATGCAACGATACTGTCCCTGCATAACGTGACGGCACTTAGAAAACACAGTGTAGAAAACTTCACTATAACAACACACAGTAGCAAAGAATCCCCGCAATAGCCTGAGTTCAGTTTTACGACGATATTGTCCCCGTAAAACCAAACACAATCACGCTTTCCAAGCCCCTGTTATGCAACGATATTGTCCCTGCATAACGTGGCGGCACTTAGAAAAACACTGCGTAGGAAACTTCACTATATTTAAATCCCGTACTCGGTAACAAAGAATCTCCACAAAAGTCTAAGATCAGTTTTACGACGATATTGTCCCCGCAAAACCAAACACAGACACCATTTCCACGCTTAAATTCACCAGGATAATTCCAAGCGAAAACAAACATAGCAACAGTAGTAGAGGAACTTTGCTTACCGAATATTAAACGCCCGAGAACCAGAGTCACTGCTAGCCGATGGTTGAAGAATGAATGAATCGCTCGCGGCGCGCACCTGCCTTTTATACCCCTTACTGGCGACCTATTGGCGACGCAACGGCGACCTATTGGCGACAGGCGACGTACTGGCGACCTATTGACGACAGGCGGCATATTGGCGACCTATTAGCGACAGGCGACTCAACGGCGACCTATTGGCGACAGGCGACGTACTGGCGACCTATTGACGACAGGCGACTCAACGGCGACCCATTGGCGACAGGCGACGTACTGGCGACATATTGGCGACAGGCGACGTACTGGCGACATATTAGGGACCTATGGCTAGGGTCATAACAGTGACGTATTGGCGACATATCGGCGACATATCGGCGACATATCGGCGACATATTGGCGACATAACGGCGACATAACGGCAACATATTGGCGACATAACGGCGACATATTGGCGACATAACGGCGACATATCGGCGACATATCGGCGACATAACGGCGACATAACGGCGACATAACGGCGACATATTGGCGACATAACGGCGACATGTGACTTACTGGTGACCTTATGACACACTGGCGACCTATTGGCGACAGGCGACGTATTGGCGACCTATTGGCGACAGGCGACATATTGGCGACAGGCGACATATTGGCGACAGGCGACATATTGGCGACAGGCGACATATTGGCAACAGGCGACGTAACGGCGACATATTAGCGACAGGCGACGTATTGGCGACATATTGGCGACAGGCGACGTAACGGCGACATATTAGCGACAGGCGACGTATTGGCGACATATTGGCGACAGGCGACGTAACGGCGACATATTAGCGACAGGCGACGTATTGGCGACATATTGGCGACAGGCGACGTAACGGCGACAGGCGACGTAACGGCGACAGGCGACGTAACGGCGACATATTGGCGACAGGCGACGTAACGGCGACATATTGGCGACAGGCAACGTAACGGCGACATATTGGCGACAGGCGACATATTGGCGACCTATTGGCGTCAGGCGACGTAATGGCGACATATTGGCGACAGGCGACATAATGGCGACTTAATGGCGACATAATGGCGACATACTGGCGACATACTGGCGACATAACGGCGACATAATGGCGACATAACGGCGACATAATGGCGACATACTGGCGACATATTGGCGACACAACGGCGACATAATGGCGACATAATGGCGTCATAACGGCGACATAACGGCGACATAATGAGACAAACATTAATCAGAAAGTACCAGGATACCATGACTGAGGAAGAGGTCATTTGCCCCGTACCTATTAGCGATATGCAACCGACGACCAGTGATTTATCAAGACAAATGTTTACCAAAAGTACCAGGCTACCATAACCGAGGAAGAGGTCAAAAGTCGTAAAGTTCGATGCTACCAAGATCTATCCCTTTCACGCTTGCGTCTTAGAGAAAGACGGAGATATTCTCAATGACGTCTACGCACACATTCACAGGCAATAATCGGGTAGTCAGTTTGAGTAGACTAAATTATAATAAAAAGGAACGCTTTATGGCCCCTCTACACGCACGAACCTGCAAGCATTATTTTACTTTGGGATATTTTTAGTCTCTTTCCGAAAAACACTCCTGTGTGGAAGTATTTTACGTTCACCAGTAGCAAACATACTCAAAACATAGCGGGAAGTTTAAAATCTTAGGCGTTTTGGACTGTTTGTATTAACTCTGTACTAGGAGTTCAGACTTCAATACGACCGAACGTCACGCTGTCAATGTCACTGTCATTCTAATGCCAAAAGTTCACATATTTGGGTTAGTTTCAACTTGTGATAGTTATTTTACGCAAGTTATTAATCTAAATAGCAAAAAATTTATAGTGGGTTATATATTTAATGAAACCACAAGTGGTGAAATACGAAACGTGCACTTCAAGTTGTAATTGTGACATTATTCATTGGAATCATGCATGAAATACGCGACTGAAAGGGATTTTAGTATTCAAGGTATTTCTTTCTAGTTTGTGTGTTTTGTAATGAACAAATTAGGTTAATACTAGGTATGTAATAGGCATACGACCAGTCACACCACCGTGTCATTATCTAAGGTTATCTTTAATCTAACACAGGTTAAAGAACGTTACCGTGGTCTCTTCTCTTCAACATAGTGCTATTCCAATATTACTTTGATATTGATGTCCAAACAACGTGGTTTTGCCGGAATGCTCATCGAGAACGGATCAGGTACTTGAACGTGACTTGGCTCCAGTGGGTAGAGCAGATAAAAATTTCAGTCAAAAAACTCACGTAATTGAAGATCTAGTGGCCACACCCCTCAATAATTAGTGAGACAAAAAACCAAGGAAACTATTATATAACTAATCTGTGAACAAGGGTTAGTTGGGTCACCTCAAAAGAGTTGATGGGTATAGTGGATAGGGCCAGTTGATTGTCCCAGGAGAGCCAGGAGGCCTAGTTATTACATTTCTTCAACCAGCAATGCCACTATAGACAGCTGACAGATCATATCTATAACCGTTATAAAGTTCGAATCGCCTTCCAGGTATCATAATCATAATCATTTATTCGTATCACCAATGTAGAATTTATTAGCCTATGACGGCGATGACTGTCGGTAATCTGTTTATGATCTATAACGTAAATTCGTGTCGGAGACCAAAACATGTTTTGGGTCGATGGCGTATTAAGTAACACTGTTTGTACTTATATGTAACCATTATATAATCTACCTTTATTTGTATCGCGTGAGGTATGTTAACAGTATCATTATTTGCATATTAACAGGCTGCTGGGACCCGAACGCGATCCCCACGGATGATCTATTCAAGGCGACGCTCCTAGCCATGGAGCTGGGCATGATGGAGCCGGCGAGTCAGATCCTGGGCGCACACGCCATATTCGACCTGGAGGACATCGGGCTTCACCACGCCTGGCAGGTCACGCCCGCCATCGCCTCCAAGATCGTCAAGCTGTTGGGGGTATTTATTACAATCCACCTTCTGGTCGCTCCTTCTGCCATGTAGTAGTACTTTCTTATGCTTAGTGTTTTCCTTATATAATTTGGTAGCTTCAGATACCATAATTTAAAAAAATCTGCGAGTTAAGTTTTTTATACAATAATTGTTTTTGCTCTATTTCGTTTGTTTTATAAACTGGAGATACATAAACTAGTTACAGGACTAGATATACCTCATGTCATTGTATGTGCAAAGTTTCATTACAATCCAACACGTATAGTTTTAAAATGAGAACGAAACTCCGTTTGTATGGGACGGTGAAATTCGGCCGAGCTTGCTCTTAAGTTGTGCACTTTAGTTACGTAAACATTTAAGTTGCGTTACATAAACTTTGTCTGTGATATTCTATGCCATAAAACTTGAATCAAATGATTACAAAAAGTCAAACTGGCTTTTGGTGTACCAATTCATTTCTAGTTTAATTTATATTCGTGACCAGAAATTATTTAAGAACTTACACATAAACCTACCGTCATTGATTTAAATACTCTGAATAATCGTTGTATTGATAGCCACAGGTGAAACAAATTTTGAACTCGACGTGTAACTTAAGGCTTCATCCCTTTTAGTATTTACGTAGACGTAGGTACTAACCAACTAAACATTTTCAAATATAAAGTGCAGTGCACGAAAATGTAAGTAAGTTTTAGGGTTAGGTTTATTGTGCACCATAAAGTTAAATATAATAAAATAAAAAATGTCTCGTATCTCCTATTACTTAGGGTTGCATTGAATTCATATATCTTAGTCTATATTATTGTCTCTATCTTATAGCTTTCATTTTTCTGTTCCAGTCATGTTTTCCTGCAAATACACACGCCATCCACGTTATAAACCATACATGGGTATTTGACAAAATATACAATATCTTCAAGCCGTTCCTCAATGCTGAAATGCGATCCAGGATATATTTCCACGGATACGATGTCAAATCCCTGCACGAACATATCCACCCTGACCATTTGCCAGAGAGGTATGGCGGCATCTGGCCCGACTACTCTTACACGATATGGTTGGAGTCATTGAAGAAAAACTACAAAGTAGTTAAAGACATGATCAGTTGCGGTTACAAGTTTCGCGAAGAAGAATTATGCCCCGAACTTGTTAGACAGCTAAAAGATGAAGGGGTAAAGTTGTCGTGAAATTAGGCCGACGATATCTAGCATAACATTGAAACTGACCGGGAGCCGTGCCGTGCTCGTGGAGTTCGGCGCCCCGGGCTGTCGGCGAACAAGACAAATTAAACCTTGGCTTGGATACAACCTTTAGTAATATAATCATATAATTTTAAAGGAAAATAAACAGGCGTTCAGTAATTTTCCTTGATAAATGTTCATGGGAAGTATTATTAACCGAGATTTTAGATCATTTGGAACTAGGCCAGAAAAAACTATCGGTTGAGTGTTCTATGTAGTAGGTATAACATCTAAAAGTTATAATAACTTTAATCCGACTACTTTTGATTACATATCATACACTATATTATATACTTTTGATTGCATTTCATGCTAAAAATAATCGCCTAATCATATGTGCCTATTTTATTGTATAAAATGTTTAGTAATAAATATATGTTGCTTTAAGTGTTATCTGTCGTGGCATCACCGAATGGGCCCTACGGAAGACCAGCGCTGGCTTTATAGCTAGCATTATGCTGAGTTGGGTCCATTTCGTGATGCACACTTATTAATTTCTTCTTTTCTTTAGCTGTTGTTGTTGTCTGTACATGTCCGTTCATGTTTTGTGATCGTCACGTATAAACATCTTTTATCTTTATCTAAAATTATTATTAAATTGAATACCGCCATTAGATTAATATAATTGTTTGCGACAGAAACTTCATGCCAGCATTACATTATTTTTTAGGTGCCTCATCATTTAGTGTTTGTTTACAATGTACAGTCGCCATCAGATATATCGGAGCGGCCGAGGCGCTCACAAATATCTGAACACGTCTCTATTGTCAAGGCGTTAGAGTGTGTGTTCAGATATTTTTGAGCACCTTGGCTGTTCCTATATATCTGATGGCGACTGTAGGTGAACCTAATTTATAGTTAGTAAATACAAAGTAAGGAGATTAATTAGTAAATAAACATAGCCACTAAGAGCTTCTTAGCAGACTGTTTTCTCTGTATAATTAGCCGTATGTAGATCTTATTGTTAAAATCGTCAAGAATCTGTGATATAAAATGCGTTTTATTCTTAATTCTTAGCTATGCCTTATGATAAGCTGTTGAGCATTTGTGCAAGTGTCCTTTGTATCGAAGAAGTCGTCGCTTGAGGAGCAAGTTCGTCTTAAATACGAACAATACTATCAGTTTTAATTTTAATTTAGGGAGAGTATAATATTATTTTTTCTTTAGAAATATTTAGTGTAAAATCGGCAAATAATCAGATTGTAGATGTTTAAGGCAGGGTGTAATTTTAATTTTGTATGATTTAAGTGGGGGAGGCTTTTGACGGCATTGATTTGTTGTCGGCTGAGATGATGATGACGGTTATTATTATTTAAGTACTGTCAATTATATATAAATAACCAACAATTTAGCTTAAGTTATTTTAATAATACTTTTGACAATACAACATTCCACTGAGATTTCTGCCTTTGTTTAATTTACACTTCACCTGCGACAAAAGGTTCATCGCGCGAACATATTTCATTCCACCAAGTCACTTGAAATTTCCTAAATAGGTACGCAAACCGTGTCTCCACCGGAATGATTAACGGAGGAACGTTTAATTTTCAAAGTTCGATGACCCTATCATTATTCATAGCTTCTTCCGTGGATAACTATGAGTATGTAGCATTCGTAGATTAGATTTTATTTGATTGAAATAGGTTCAATTGAATAATTTGTCTGATTGTGAAGTTATTGATGGAATTCTGTGATAATTGGTAACAAACATTTAAAAAAAAACAGTCGAATTAATAACCCCTACTTTTTTTGAAGTAGGTTAAAAATGAAGACATAGCTAGGTCTTCCAAAATATGTCGCTCTATAAAGATGGGTTTAACTATAAAAATAATTTAAGATCAGAATATACCTACTTGCCAAATAACCATAAGTAGGTATTGATTTAAATAACTCACTGTATAACAGATGTAAATAAAATTGGCTTAATTATAAAAGAAGAAGAAGGGTCTGAAAGGGATAAGATCGCCTTTGTACTAATGATGAGTTTTTTTTCTGTTTTACGTTTAATTTTTGTATAATAAAGTGTTTTACTAGGTACTAACTATAATTCTTTGGTTAGCTTGTCCGTTACAAAAATAAAAACTCACTGCATTGTATCAGGCTAGCTTAGTTTATCTCACTTTAACGGGCAACAGCCGCGGAGCCTGAGGGCCTACCGCGAACCACGTTCAACGTGTTACCTCTCTGTCTCACTTGTAAATTCGTACGCAAGTGTGACAGGGAGGAAATACTTCGAACGTGGTTCGCGGTATAGGCCCTCTGGCCGGAGGCACGGCGCGGCTCATCCACTTGCGAACAATAACAATTGCTCGGCGAACAATAGATGCCTGGTAAGTGCTGGCTCGTGCTACTGACTGATACGAGTATCATCCTTAAATGTCTGTATACACTAACAACAAATAGATCTTTCTACAGACGAGATTTTCTAGAACAGGAATGACAAGAAAAACTGAACAACAAAAACTTACTGTTAGCTCTTACCGACTTAAAGCTGGAAAGTGTAAGTAGTTCTGTATCTTCAGCAATCTGAAATTTCAATAGATCTCTGATCTAGGCTGTAATTATAAATCACTTATGTTCCATTCTGTAATATGTACTATCTATATTATACCGAAATCGATCAAAAGAATAAGTATAAAACATTCAAAATATATTTTTTATTTGTTTACTTATAAAACATCACCTTCACTAATGGCATCGTTAATATCGAGTGTCTTCACTCTTTCATTGGAAGATTCCTCTGATATCTTGACTAAACAGGATGGATGGAGGTCTTTAGTCCGTCGAACACATCGAGGAAATTTAAAATTAGATATTCGTTTAGAACTTTCTGCGTCATACGCGTTGTTTGTCTCCGAAATATCGGCAGACTGTCGATATGTTTGGAATATTTTCTTAAATCGATTTACAAAACTGAAACTGTTCCTGTGCGATTTTGGGGCGGGTAATAGTTGATGTAAAGATAGGGTGGGTCCCTCAACAGGCTCCAACCCGAATTGAACGTGTTCTTCAAATGTTGTAGCGTTGCTGGTGGTTGCTTCTGAGCTTCCTTCGAGTAGTGTAAATTGGCAGCAGCTTTGAGAGGTTAGATGCGGTTTCACCGATAAATTAGTCTTCTCTTGTAGTCTTTTATTAAGGAAACGTAAACTGGCTGTGAAGAACAACTCCTCATCTTCAGATTCCTCCAATGACCTGTTTATAGCAGTAAATGATTTATTTTCTGTTCTCTCTCTATTAGGTTTTACAGGATTCTCTTGTTGCATCCCTGGCAAATTAAACCTATAATTTGTATTTCACAGGACATGTTTAAGATAGCATTATATGTTCCTATTAGGTATTATTATTTTAACAAAATTAAATATGCCCGTTTAAAAACTCACTATTGACATTTCAGTTCTCATTTGTCAACAACTGTCATTTAATATTATCATTTTTATTGAAGTTTCAAGTGCGTTTATTAAAACAAGACATGCAGGTTATATTAGCAGCGAGGTTTTGATTTCATATACGTACAGTAACTAACACCTACCACTCTTCGCTTTTGTCTCTTAAAGTTTTCTCACACAATAGTCAGTCAGAGGTCAACAGTAAATCCTATAAAAACCACATTAATCATGTGAACAAGCCCTGGATTAGGCTAATATCCATTATTTTCAGTTATCTCTGCGCGCCGAAACGGACGTAGGCAAGAGAAAAAAACCTTTGGCATAAGGGTCGTTGCCCTGTTGAGAGCGATCTTTGACCCCAAGTGACATTGCAGCAAAAGTTCGTATTCCTAGTCAAATTTTGAGATCTTGCTTAGGAGCACTTTCAACTTACAACACGGAAAAGTAATCACGACTGGGTAGTTAATTCAACTACATATTTCTATTTAACTTTGGTGTATTTTGTTACGTATAGACTTATTAAAATTATTATCTATTTATGATAGTAGTACCTAGTAGTAGTATTTAATCTTACCTTCACCGTGAAAATAGAACAGAGCACATGACCAACATTTCCAGGCTATTTTTATACTGGGGTAAGTGCAGAAATGTGCCTATCTATATGCAGTTATGCAGTTTTGTTTCAGGCGACGCCGCTTGGCACGATTGTTCCTTAGGTCAAACAAAGCTGATTTAGCCCGTGGATACTCACTGCACTTAAGTACTTACCCCAGTATTTATCAATTGATATTGATTGCGTAAAAGCAGTGGGGATCTAAATTTATTATCAAGTTATTAATACCTGCGTAGGTAGGTACTTACCTACTTTCTGGTGATGGCACCTTGTTTGTTTGTTCAAGTATTGACGTATGGAACAAAATATTATTGCTTCCTCAATGAAAATGTGGCAATCAAAACGTCAAGTAAACAGGGAAAATAGGATATTAGCACAATCTCCAGCGGGAAAAGTAGATAACTGAATTAGCGGAAAACTGTTTAGAACAAAGTTTTGCTTGTGAAGTAGTTCAGGCGCATTAAAAATCAACGAAACACATCCAAAATATATATTTAAATATCTATGCAATGGATAATTTCACAGTAAAGTATATGGTATATGAGACATTTCATGTTACTCTTGATGAATTATTTACCATAAAGTATGACACACGCTAGACAGGATTCGGGCATCTTTTCATATACTTACTTTACTCTTTGGCCGAGGCGTCCGGGATGTCATTTTCTATGACGGCTGATCGGTAATCACGTGGTGCTTTCCATAGAAAACGAAGCGCCGGAAGCTCCGGCCCGGCCCCAGCCTGGTCTATACTTCGTTTTTTTTAGGATTAGAAATTTGGTAAACAATCTTGATGTGTCTGTCTGTTGAAAAACACTTTTTAAAAATCAATAACTATTACTTATGAAAGCAGAAGACTATAAAAGATCGTATTAGATTCATAATTGTTACATATTTACCGTAACTTATTTTTAAAATGTGTTTTTCAATTAAAAGACACATCGAGATTGTTTACCAAATTTCTAATCCTAAAAAAAACGAAGTATAGTATGAGTCATCCTTAATGTTACATAATAACACAACTGATTTCCTAAGGTAAATAACATACAATTTTAATTTTGTATCTAACAACTAATATACCTATCTGGAACTGTTATTGTATTATTTAATGTAACTGGAATCCGGATGGCTCTGGGTAAACGACAAACATCAACAACATCCTCTGTGATTGCGCCTGCGCCTACTCAAACAGTTAAGGCCTGTTCACACCGGCTGCGTGTGCGTGACGTGCACGTGCGCGTGCAGCGTTGTAGTATACAGATCCTTATGAGAGACGGCACACCGCTTGCGTGACGTGTGCGTGTGCGGCTCCAACATTTTAGCGCACGCGCACGTGCACGTCACGCACACGCAAGCCGGTGTGCACAGGCCTTTATAATTGATGTGCGTACTGAAAACACTCATAAGAACCGTTATGAGTAATGACTAAAATACGTCAATATTTTTCAGAATTTTCAGAGTAAATACAGAGAAGTGCTTATAAAAGTTTATCTCTGTGTACTGCATGACCACGTCAATCCCGTTGAGTCTCAAGGTTAACAGAATTTGATCCCAGTGTTAAAGGAAGTTGTATACTGGAAGTAGTTGTAATAATACTTGTATGAACCGTCGTACACGGGTGCATTACATTTTTTATAATTACTTTTTATATATTATAGTTTGATATATCGTTATTTCGAATAACGTAATGAATGGCATACTACCGTAATACCTAATTAACGTTACACATAATGTTATTATTAGTATAATGGTCATAAGGTATATTTACACTTCGTCTAATATACATTGCCATAATTATTACATACTCTAAAGCATATTATTTGTTATAACAAGTGATATCGCATAATTATTTTATTTGTGTGGCATAATAGTTGCATGACATAAATGGGTTAGGTTAGGTTGGAACTGCGACTCCACACAAACGAATAACTACCTAGCAAAAGGAGGGTTAGGTTAGAACTTTGACCCTCCGTAGAATGAAATACCTAGCAAAAAAGTGGTTTAGGTTAGGTTTGAACTGCGGCCCCCGCAGAATCGAAAACCAAGAAAAAATTGGTTAGGTTAGGTTAGAACTGCGACCCCCTAGAATAAAATATGTAGCAAAAGAAGTAGGATAGCATAAAAGACGTAACTAGAAATTCAATATTTTATTAAAAAATAATGCAGATATGAAAAATATGTCAATTTATATGTTACTATTAAATGAAATATGACAAAAAATATTATAAAATAGATGTATTTATACTTGATAAAATTGTATAAAGTATTACGTTATACAAAAATATAATATAACAAATGTCAGTATAGCACATGTGTATATATTATTTAAAAATTATATTACAATAGGCATTATACCAATGCCAGTTTAGATGAAATCACAATATAACAAAGGAAATGTATAATAAAAATTACATTATAACATATAATAATATATCAAATGGCGTTATAACAAATGTATGATAGTTCTTTTATAATTATATTAAGCATTACACACCCGGTGCTGTAGCTGTAGGTTGCCGGGGAGACAAAGGCTTTGTTCGCTTGGTCTCATTGTAATTAGGTACTTAAGACTCCGGCAGCAGCTAAGCCCCTTTTTACTGAGTGTCCTCTTTTTACTCAATGCTAGTCGCGGATGTAGGAGGGAGATTTAATCAAACGGTTGTAAACATATCGGGGTCGGCCGTTGAATCGGTAACTTCTCGTTCGTTAGTCCTCCGGGTAAGGGTTTGTGCTATTTAACTAGGAAAATTTACATCTTAAAATGGGATCAAGATGATTCAGAGGGCTGTTCTCTATCGGCCGTCCATTTGCATAAAAATTAAGGCGCTTAGGTACTTGAAAAGCGTACCCAAGTTGTATAGTGCCATACCAGGTAGTTTTATGAATTATGTATTAACGTTTCCCGCGAAATATTTGCAACTTTCCATTGTGTTCTTTTATCATTCCTGTTTGTGAACTTGCTTTCCGTCGTTGAGAACTTCAAAGCATCAAAAATTTACGATGTTTACTCGGCAAATAGGTGCACTTTTAACATCTGCCGGTCCGAAACGCTTTATAAAATATCAAGGCGGTTGCCTTCGGCCTTCTTATTGACCTAGACATGTCGTTATTTGTATCATCCGACTGTAATTGATATCTGTTATTTAGACTGAGTTATCGGTATCATTCGTCATGAAGAATCATCCATATTCTAGGTTGACCTTAAAAAGAGAGACGGGCAGAGTCGGTTCCTACGTAAGTTGGCGCCACTTCGCCCGACATTACTTGATTAGCCAGAGCTCTTCTTGTGTTTCTAATGTTGATTACGATGTAGGCCATTGTCCTAGCTTTATCCGTTTCGTATGAGATGGCGCGGAATGCCCGTATAATTTTAATGTGATTATAAATGGATGTAAAGCCTGACCAGTAATATACAATCATTGTCAAGAAAGCGCTGTTATTTTCATGTATTGGGTGACAGTAGTATGAAAAAATTAGTTCCATTGAAATTCCACAACGCGATCATATCTATTCCTGGTCATGGTTTACCTACAGAGTAAGATGTGTGCTAAGCTTCCCTTTTAGAATCTGTGCGGAAAGAGAAGAATCGTGGAATGTATGGGGCCCAATACATTCCACGACTCTTCTCTTTCCGAACATACTCTATGTTCCACTTTAGTTGCACGGCCCTTCAACAATGCTTATTATATATGTCACAGCGATACGATACCGCTCTGTCAGTATCAAAAGTGACATTACTTCAACTAAAAACGTCACTTTTGACACTGAAAGATCGGTATCGTATCGTTTCCTATAAGTATTGTTGGAATTGGGCCGGCAGTTTCTCCTATAACGGCGACTGTAGCTAATATTTCGGAGAAGTCCATGACACATTCAGTTAATGACACAAATATAAACAAGAAACGACCACGATCACCCATCCATCACCCATCATCCATCACCCACTCGATCCGAGCCAAATATTACTCGTATTTGCTTGAAACTTCACATTACCTACGTACAATAATTTGCAATACCGTCACCACTAGATACCTACTAAAAAAACATCGCACTCACCATAAAATGATTAAGTATAAAATAATTATCCATATAATATTAGAATAAACATGATATCATATTTTTCGATTTTGAATAGTATTTCGGTCCTGTTTAGTGAGAACAATTTCTCACTCTCACTATGAGATTTCACAACTCTTCACAGGGTTGTATGTTTTCCCCCTACATACAGCTCAGTGGAGCCTATAGGGACGTATTTAAATATATTATAAGCTTTCGGTTTGACGTTGGTGGTATAATCTGAAAAATACAAATTTAAATTATTTGGGTTACATACAACATAAAAAATTTCAAAATGATTGGGGGTGCTTTGTTGTTGCGATGAAATTACAAAACTTGGCGTATTTTATCAACATAATAAGTATAACAAAAAGTATTCTAACTGTGGGGTGTCCAACTGTCCATGCATGTAATACATGACAAATTACATAAATGTTTTACATTAGATAAAAACGTTACCTAATCTCATTTATCCTATTGGTACGAAGCAGTTGCTTATAATTTATTGAATACGCAGGGTTGATCCTGTTCACGTCTCCTGAATCACCCTATAAAAACCCACGTACCTACTCATACATTAAAGGATTAGGTATGGCGCAGACTATCTAAAATCGAATATAAGGGAACCGTCAGTGCTACGCCCGTCGCTATTTTCAAAGCGAAGGTGATCACTAATTAAACAAACACGTACCTATTTTCAAAGCTTAAAGCTCGCGACATTCTTCCACGGATTGCCAATATTGCAGAACCAGCGAAGGCTAAGGCCTCGCATATCTTATTCATGACAATTCTCTTACTCGGAAGCTGTATTATTGGTTTTTCTTTGAAATGACGGAAGGAAAGTTTTGTGACATTATCCGAGACTTCGCAACGGGTAATCTGAATTGCATATTAGTTCCTTGATAACTTGGAAAGTAAGTATGATTAACTTTTCTGTATTTTTTAGTTACACGACTGAGTCCGGACAATGATAGCTACCTTAGGGTTAAAAATCTCTGTGCTAATTGTCATTTTTACAGGGCTGTTGACCTTTTTACTGCGTCTCGGCGCCAATTTGATGTTTTCCGCACATTTTTCTCCGCTTTCTCGACGAATGGTCGTTAAAAACAAATATATTAGGTACTTGAATGTAGTTCTCCAAGGGCGATTAAAGTCTTATTGAGTGCGCAGAGCGGAAGGCGCCTGACACGTATACATTTATTTGTAATATAAAGGGTCCTGCACACATCATTAAAACCCTACCTTATAGTTGTTAAGACAAGTCTTTAGTCTATACCCCATAAACGCATTTGTGCATACACACAGTATCTTTTTTGCACTTTTCGATAATTCGTGTAATGAGTGACCACTTAAAAATATTGTATTGTATGTAACGTTGTTTAACTGAGTGAAAAAATACTCGGGGCGTCTTTGTTAAAAAAAATCGAAATTCGGCTTCGCCTCAAACCAACGGTTGGATAAAAAGCTCTTAAACAACGGTTGCATAAAATACTATTTCACATTCGTCAGAAATCCTTTCGTGGTTTGTTATTGCGTTGCGTCTTTCCGTCACTTTCCTTTGGAAAATCATGAAAAGGAAATAGGTGCAAGTGGCACAACTCGATAGCGAACCACGAAGTGAATTGAATCACGAAGAGATTTGTAACCGCCGCTGATTTCTATTGAATCTATGTTTAATGCGAATTGTGAGACATCAAGCTTTCTTACTCAAGGTTTGCATACATTTATTTAATTCATTTTATTAACGGCGGACTTTTATTAATGAATCTATCATATAACTCAAGATGTTTTGACATCGCATACCCTTGCTTTGTGCACCATGGCCAACAGGAAACAATTTTTATCATCTATCTAATTCAGACAAATTATAAGGGATTTCAAGGTGAACAGCTGTTCAGTGAAAATTAATACTGTTAGCCAGGGCACCTAATAAAACAGATTCCAAGGTGAACCAACCAGTAATATGCAGCAATAAAAGAGGGGTGTCTCTCAGTATTTTAATGGTCTTCACAAGGTATTTTAACGGAGTGCTAACCGACGTTTAAAATTCACTAATTTTGAAAGTGTAATAAAATTTTGTAACTGTTCTATTTGCGTATTATTGTCTACTGTAAACTAAACACATTGTGTAACTGGCAGTCCAGCGGCCAAACCATAAATTTGCTAGCACATAAACATGTTGCTGCTGGCCATACTTCGGTCCCCATCGCGTAAAGCAGCGCCGCATGAATGAATGGGCCACTGAAATCTATAGACATAGAATAACGTACGAAATGCACAGAACTGTCATTGAAGACAATGTGGCTTACGTGCAGTTAAATTTAACATTTAAGCTTTTGACGTAGACCCCAGCATCCAGCATTAGTGCCTGACGTAGAAAATACTAACACTCGGCCATAATGCGATGTAAGAGTAATAATAATACTGATCTCCAAGGTCTCTGACTCATGTGCTAGTTATAGGCATTAAGGACTAGCCACTTTTAGAATTCATAAACTAATGACTAGGCCAACCACGGGCCAACGGTCAACTCAAACATTAAAACCCAAAAAAACAACGTTCATATATACCTACTTAATAATGTTTACCAGTTTCTGTCAAGTGAGCCGATCATTATATTAATCAGGACATCGCGCTACTCGTGTGAACCACATCTATTTTGTTTATTCCATACAGCTACTATATTTGCTATTAGGTAATAAAACTATTATTATGACAAACTTACGGTCTAATTATTGGAAGTTGATTTTACTCGAGAAAGTGCGTGGCTACAAAATTAGTGCACAGGAACTTTTGTAATAAGTTTGTTTCACTTTGACAAAATTTCTCAAAATTTGTCAATTCGGCAATGTCATCGCACTGCGCGGCACAAGCATTTTTGTACTGAATACGCTTGTGCCCGCAATGTGTGATGAAATCCCGCCTTAACTTGTCATAAAAAATACGCACTCATGGAAACCGTGCACTCGTATCCAGGATCAGAAAGAATAAATTGACGTTTGCGAGCATATATTTCATGAGATTACCGTGTTATGCAGCAAGTCTTAAAATTATTATGAATTAAAGTTACTTTTATTTTATTTACGTGCCTTCTTAATCATATTTTTACTTCAATGCTTTATGGTAGGATTACAAGCTCCTGATTTCTTTGATAGCTTTCTCAAGCCTAAGAGGAGACTGCAGTCAATGTAATGATATGCAATGTTTCTTTCATTGTCATTTGTAATTTTATTTAGCTCCAATTGATACCTGTACTTTTTAAACAGCTTTAAAAAAATATTATGGAAACTACTGTAGTCATTGTGGCTACAATCGATAAAATTAAAAAAAAAAAAACCTAACAAACTTTGATACATCGTCAGCATTTGACATTTATTATTAACCTTTGGATAAAGTTTGTTGTAAGTAACTGAAAATGAATATAAATATAACTAAGTGCTTGTATTGTTGCTAGGATATGATGATCCTTCTATATCTATGTCTATGTCTTCTTTAAAAGGATAAGGTACTTTTTCAAATTTCTATTTGTAGGTACTGCCTAAACCCGAAATAAGGTATAATAACAATGAAAATATATCATCTATAGTTATCTTTTATTGCAGAGGACCTTTCTCTTCATCTCTAGTCTATGCACATTATTTAACCTCATCCGTCCTAATTTCCATTACGCAACACACTGAAAATTTTATGAATGGAGAGACTGGTATATATTTATTAGTATAAAATTTTATTAAAATCCTACATCTGTCTAGAGTTATTTTCTTTAAAACGTTTATGCTAATCGCCCAAAAGTAGAGCAGTGATAGATGCAATCTACGAGTAAATGAGGTTAACTGTGCTATTGGAATTTACTCGATCCGATAGTAAAACGATCAGACAATCTATTTAATTTTCAAATTGATTGGACCGCGATTTCTAACATTCAAAATGAGATATGTTTTTGTGAATTAAGAGTTGGCTAGCAGTTGATTGCAGCCCTTCAAATATTAATGAAAAGGCTGTTTTTCAAACTACAGAGTGTTTTACCCTAAAGTTTGATAGTCCAGATTACGAGAATTATTTTCGTATTTTGTCTTCACAACAGTGTAATTACGTCACAGATACGTGCCGTGGGCGTTCCATTCATAAACTCAGCAACTACCGCCATCTAAAGACAGATTTATTAACCGACACGTTTATGTGATCTACTGCCAGTGATAACCGTTTCTTAAATCTAAATATAAAACAGGCAAAAATATTAAGAAAACTACAACTACCTTTTTTATAGATACTCCATATTTTTAGTTAAGTTCTGATAAATAAATGGACGTCGTATGGGAAGGAAAGGGGGTGTGGGGAGGAGATGGGATGGGTGGTATGAAAAAGCCATGTTTTCAAAAAGTCAGTTGCATTTCTTACGAAGTTTCTACAATAACAAATTGGTATTGGATTTAATATCCCATTGAAGGGTTATATTATAATACAAAACAAAGGTTTTGAAAATGTTGTGGGCATTTTATACCACAGCAGGAATTGTGACAGTAACTGACACGCATGCACATGCACGAACGCAGGTAATTTTATTTAGTTTGTTCTGATATTTTCTTATAAGTAGAGATAAGCTTCGCATCGTCTTTGTAAATTGAAATATTCTTTATTTTGTTATAATTGTATAATAACCGCGCCAGTATAAAAAAATAATCATAATAAAGAGAGAAAAGTCCAGAAAAAAATTACTGAGTAATTTCAACTTATTTCATTAACATCCATCAAATCATTACAACCGTGTAACGATAAGTATCTAAATTATTTAGTTGAATAATTAAATCAATCGTGACAGTAAATAAAAAAATCTTTGATTCGGCACGCAGTAGAGTCTGTTCGGAAAGAGAAGAGTCGTGGAATGTATTGGGCCCCATACATTCCACGACTCTTCTCTTTCCGCACAGACTATAGCTCCTAACCACTTTTGCAAGGGCTTGGTTCATTTCCTGAGATCACCGTGGTTCCCACGCGGAAATGGCGACGTTTAAAAAGGGTCGACCTATTTCTTGGTCACGTCTATTTACACGTTCCTATATAAACTCTATCTATATAAAACTCTGACGAAGCAATAACAGACTCTATTGCCGAAGTAGTAAGAACTTAGATGACTCCGAGATGATTTGTGGGTTCCTTACAGACTTGCATAATTTAGCAGGAAACAGATTTACCAACATCGATAATAGACGATAACGATGGTGTCATAATACTACTTCTCGGAAAGTTTATTAAGTGTGTCATCGTCATTAAATGTGAAAATCAGTTTCTAAGAACGAGACAAAATAAATTTCTGATTAAGATGTTACATCCTTCTGTCTGAAGCTAAATTGTCATAAGGACATCATAACACGGTAATAAGTCGGTAGGTATAGGTATTTAAGTAGGTATGTTTAAATTAGAAATTTTAAAGAAAATGTTAAAATTTATTTATAAATACATCGAAAACTCTTCAAGTCTTGTTTATATTAAAGTACACAAGTGAAGGCGAATGTATATTAAAATTTTCACTTATTTTCAGGAAAAGATCAAAGTTTCCACGAGTTTGTTGTTACAGTGTAACAACATGTGTGTATTACAAGTACAATTTCCCTAAACGGTACATTGGCAAGATTTACATAACCTTGTCGTCTAATGAAGCCCGGAGTATTCGAGTAGCTGATACAATAACCCAAATAAATCCGGATGTTTGCTCTAATGTGTCTGCGGTTGTGCAACGCTTGCGACAGCGCTGCTGAATGAACGCCGGCGCAGCCGGGGCGGCTGCCAAACTACCGGCCACCTATAACTAATACATATTATACGACTATGTAGTACGAATAGTATGGTGTACATTGCGTTTATCCATCTATTAATATTTTATACAGGTTTCTATGGTTGCTAGGATATATTACTATTTGATTGACAATAAATTCACGATATTACTGTATCCTACGAGAGCTAAAACTAAAATGCTTCACTTTTCATATGTGTCATTCAATAGAACTTGCGATTTTTTTTTTGGTGTATTTATAGGAGTTTAGAGAGTTCTCCATCGAATCCATGGATTGACGCCGGGATGTCCCGAAGGGACATCCCGGGGGAAAAGAAAGTTTGCCTGAGTCCTGAAGGGACTCGGGTCTTAGCCTCCTATGAGGGTGATAATTGTATACGTTAGGTTAGTCTGTTAGTTGTTAAGAGGTAAGTTGGTTGTCTGTCTGTATGACGTACGGGAGAGAGCGATTTAAGTTTCTATGTCAAATATAATTCCGCTTGAGGTTTTACGTACAGTTTTATCCTGTTTTGAAAGAGTTTCATACACAAAACTTGAAGTTGTTGTAAATAAAAGTATACAATGACAGAAGTTTGTTTACTTTTTACAAAACAGGTGTCAAAGGTATAATACTGGGTTAACTGGGTATCGATAATTAAGACACCTGAACACTTTTAAATGAACAATCGTTTATTTTTGCCACTAGTACAATGTGAATCTTGGAGGATATAATCAAACGGAGACGCCATGTCTGTAATTTTCTGTACAAAACAGTCTGCCGATTTTTGCGGGGGAGGGGAACGTCAAATGTATGCGTAACGTAAAAATAGCCATGTCAGATAAACGTCAGTCCATACATTGTGTATGACCGTTGGCCGCCTATTTTCGACAGAGGGGAAAGCCTGTTAATGGCTACTCCGTTTAGTTGTATCCTCCAAGATGTGAATAATCAAACAATTCCGACAAGACATCTCTCGCATCAAAAACCGCCAAAAAAGCCCTTGACAGCTAAAAACGTCAGATCAATGACAGTTTCTTTTTCGGTCCAAATCAAACTGTCATATCTTTACAACAAAATTAGCCAAGTTAATATGAATTTAATTGGTTAAAAAAAAAAGAACTTGCGAACTATGTAAACAAAAATTACTAGTAATTTGACATTTAGTGTAAATTTTAGTATGGAGGTTTGTTTACATAGTTAGCAAGTTCTATTGAATGACACATGGGCCCGATTCGGATTTTGCAATAGACATCTGTTAGATATCTTTTAGACATCACCAAGATACGATAACGATATGTTTAAGATCTAACCTATCAAACTTGACATTTGCGAGATTCTGGAGATACTCTTGAACGATTTTCACAAGATATGGCTTAGAGATCCAATTCACATGTAATAGATATCTAACTCTATCTAACGTAAAAGTGACATTTGTTGCCCGAATTGCGCTGCAAAAGAGAACTGGTTGAAATATAACGTATCTAGAATGGGTCTAGTACGTGTCGTCTCTTGTGAATATCTGACCTGTGTTGTGTACAATAAAGTGATTACTACTACATACTACTACTACTACTACTACTAATATCTTAAAGTTCGAATACGGCAATATGTCTCGTGATTAGCTCTGAATATATTAGCGAAAGAGCAATGCTCCAAATACGGGCAAACCTTGTGAACCCTCTTATTTACCTCTATGCGTGTGTCGCGGTTGATGACCTCGGGTAAGGTATAAATCAGCCGAAACTCGAGAAAAACGAAGGAAATGTTTTATTTCAAAAGTATACATTGAATGACTTTATGTTCTTGAGCAAATTTCTTCTCTGCCTTACTGGGTACCTAAACGTAAAGTGTCAACTCATGGTACGGCTACTACCTATATGTCAATGTGGCAAGAAGTTTACCCTTTATAAGAGTAATGTCCGAGAATTTCCTTTCCTCGACGTGCTCTAGAAAAACCATACATTTTTCATAGGTGATCTACGAGTATTTCATCATAAACGTTCTGGTACAGTCAGCAGCAATAGTTGCTAAGCGGGCCAGGTGTTCAAAATGATCTTGACGTGACTTTATTTTTAAGAGAATAAGAGCGTGTCAAGGTAATCTTGAACACCTCGCCCGCTTAGCAACTTCTGCTGCTGACTGTACCTAATAAAGGATTTGGAGTTATCAATAGCTAACTCAGTTTTATTTTGTAGGGTTTAATTCATATGGCGACAATTTAATAGTAGTACTTTATTAAATAACTAAAACCTGATAAACTCGTTATGCCAATGCTTTATATATATGTATAAATTAGGTACTTTATTGTTCTCTCCCTATAACTATGTGGTTAGATGTTAGAGTCAACCGTCCGTCTATTGTCGTAACTTAAGAGTCGGACCCGCCGCCGAAAAGCCGTTCCCATGCAATCGAAGTTACGCTCTCATTTCAAAACGACATGCTTATAATGATTACATAAAACCTGGTAGGAATATGTACCACGTACCTATATCTGGTACTAGGTTTGAGTGACTAACAATAAGTAAGGCAATATATTTCTAGCGCGGTAAGGTTGTTATACAAAATCAACAGATAAGTACTATTATAATTCCTAAACATTTATACAAGTTATGCCTACCCGATAAAATTACAAAAATCTTTGAAAACATTCATTCCTTGTTTAGAAATAATACAAACCCATATAAGTTAAGAAGCTGCGATGTAATGCAAAATGCCGCGGCCGTGTTTTCCTATTACAAGTTTCTAACGTTTGATTGGATTCCGTAACAGGAGCTGACCTCCCCCGAGATGTGCCGACCCCTTGTTTCCCCACGAGGGGTTCGTTGCACCATACTCGTGCTCGTGCTCAGTGAATCGGACCTGAGAGAGTCATCATTCGTAACAGATATACATTATTATCTATAATTTGCTTCTGGCGAAGGATTTTGACCCCGATACCTGCTCAAAACATCGGGAAACAGGGCTATGACCGGATTCTTTTGACTGTTCCTTATAATTTGCATTCTGCACGTGTTAAGTTGTTACGCTGATGGATTATGTTCACGGGTAAACATTGTAAATATAGCTCTTTCAGTAACATGATGCATTATCAACGTAATTTTTTGATTCTATTGTAAAGTTAGTACCGTAAAATGGGGTGAGTAGGGGCAAAACTGACATTCAAACCTCGATAACATTTTATTTTTACATATGCAAACTGAATGGTGTATATAATAAGTGTTCCGGACGTTTGTATTTTAGTTTTTATTTTATTTTGGGTACTTCCATTTCATAACTTTGACGATAAACAGGAAATCCCACCTCACCCCGTACTCGTAATTGGGGAGAGAGGAGATTTCATACAAAGGTGATTTTGGAAGATTGTTGGATCGATTTTTTTTTATTATGAGTATTACTATAGCTCCATTTTAAATTGCTAAAAATACATTATTTTTGTAGCAGTAGCCTTAAAATCTCATCTCACCCCCCTTTCATCCCTTCTCATAACCCAACTCTCCCCGCGAACCCTACTCACCCCATTTTACGGTACCTAACTATTTAAAAACAGTCCATTCAGAAATACGCAAGTAATGATGTGACCCCGAGTGGAAATTGGCTCTGTGTTATTATTCCAGGTGGCTGGTGTACTGATGCCAGGGATCAATGCGGAAATGTTCAATAATGTTGATGCCATAAATAATATTAAATATGCTTGAACCCAATAATTATAAATATAGATGGTCACCCTTTAAATATAAGCAGCTAAATATTAGTTTCGCATCGTAGCCAATAACAATAATTTTGATGAATTCGTATTAAGTATATTTTCTCAGACACACCAGTATAGGCAATCATAATATCATTGATTATACTGTGTTTATGAATTAAACTGATAATTTTGTTAACAGACTTAAATCTGCGCAGGATCTTATTCTTAACGAAGATGAACAAAATTGATAAAGTATGTTCGCATGTATTTACACTTTTACACATTCAGGATTTCGCCTTTATAGGTACCGATCATGAAGTCTGGAAAAGGGAGAGCGTTAACCCCGAGAAACAACATAAACCACTTTTTATCGTGGAAGTTCAATCCCTAAGGGATTTGAACTCGATACATTCGAGTCAGCTCTAAAAAGCCAATAAATAAATACTTGCTTATTGCAGTCTTGAATGTAAAATTTTTTGCTCTTATACGTAAATTGCGGTTAAAATTCAGTGCGTCGTCATCACTTCGACAAATAACTATTACGTATTAATCAAAAGGTCGATCGCAATTCAGCAAACCAAAAAATTGCTTGTTGTCTCGGCAACTTTTAGAATGTTAGAAATAGTTTCATGATTGATAAAAAATCTAGGCAATGGTTCAATGGTAAGGTAATCAAAAAATAACTTGGACATCGCGAATTTTGGAGTCAACATACGACATTTCAAAGTAGCGCAGATGTGTGGAGTGCGCGTGGTAAAGCTACGATGAGACGCGTGTTTGGGTGGTTAAAGTGTGGAGTGAGCTTTTTTTTTATTCAGTATATCAAGAAACAAACGGTCATTTACGGTAATTTTTATCAATCATTGTTTTGCTTTTATAGTGTGTCAAAGGTCTGTTTGATTTCAAACATAGACAGAGAGAATCATACTATCTTTGTCTAACACTAGTACTAGCACTCAAAAGAAAAGGTTGAGTATAGTTTTTTTTGTTCCTATTTACTGACAAGATTTGGTTGACCCAGTAGTATACGTAACATGTGAAATGTAGGTATGACGTCCTACTGTTTGCCAGACTAATTTCACAGTAACAGTGATATTTTCGCTACTTATCCTAGTTATATTTAAGTATGAACAGGAGCTTATGCTTGAATATAAATTGGAAAACTGGTGAATACAACTTTATAAATAAAGATTTAAAAAAAAGATTTTGATTTGCAATATCATCAGGACCCGAATTCCAAAATGTTACCGACCGTTCTAATTATGTCAGTGTTAAAATGGGTTTACCTTTGTTTTGTCGCCAATTTTTCTGTAGAATTTTGTTTCACAGAAATTTTTTCAAGTAATTTCATATATATTAATTTCATATATAATCATTACACAGAATATTTAATTCAAACAATTTTAGTTCGGTTTAGTTACATTTCACAGAAAAAACTAAAAAATTGTTACGTTTTAAGGATAATTTATCCATGTAATTTCATTTCACAGAATCATCAATATGTATAAAAGTTGCTTCTTATAAAAATGATTCACCAAAATTTAAAATACGGAACAGTTATTTAGTTGAACATTAATTTCATAGAATAATATTATTAAAGTATTCTTCATACATATTTTTGTTAGGCCGAAAGTCATTGCAACGTTAACAAAAACATTGCGGGTAAAATCATATGAAATGTTGACGCAAATGAATGTACCTAAATGTTGCGGAGTTGTATTTGTTGGAGTTATATTCTTTATAGAGTCGTGCTCCGCATCTGCTCCGGCTTTTTACATACACTCTAGGGGTAGGACAGACAATACCACGTGGATAGTGGGGTGCTCCGATTCGGATTTTGGTTAGTTATACTTTTAAGTCTAAGTGCGTTTATGTGTATTTGAAGTGTGTTTTATTTAAATGAATACTAGGTGAAAGGTAATTTAGTGAAGTAATAATAGTTGAAATCAATATTCTGTGAACTGCACTGTCGTACAAATAATACTCAATGAATAATAATTCTACAGTTAGTATTTTATTTTATTTAAAAATCTTTCAATAAATATTCTGAATTTTTATAAAGTTACATAGTATGTTTCTTTAAAATGAATAATCGAAGAAACAAAATGAATTGTAACAAAAATGTGGGATTCGATTATTCTATGAATAATTTTCTTTAAAACAAAATTCGGCAAAAAAATTGACGGTAAAATAAGGGTACACTGTTAAAATGTGTGTGTGTGTGTCAGTGTATTATATGTGTGTGTGTGTGTGTGTGTGTGTGTGTGTGTGTGTGTGTGTGTGTGTGTGTGTGTGTGTGTGTGTGTGTGTGAAGTTTTATACTTATTTGCTTTCAACCATAACAATATTATTTTAAAACGAGTAGCAGACGATCATGAGATCATGACAGTTATTTTTTTAAGGTTAGAATAATAAACCGCGCAAAAACTTTAGAAGAAAATCTGCGATAATTTTGAGGGCAGTAAAATGGAAATACTTAGTGGATTCCATAGCTATTAGCTCGCGCATAGTTGGCAATCTACCAAATGCAATCCGCACTGCGCGCATACCTATCCATCTCCACACAAAAACCACATTAGCCGACGTATCGCATATCTTTTTCTGCCGTTAATGTTTTAGTGAAAGTCTGAAAGAGATGTGGATATTTAAAAAATATATAGGTAAGGGTTTGTGAGGCGTGAGAAGAATCACTTTCTTAGCCGCATCTAGTGGTTTCAGTGGATTTATTTTGTTCATTTGTCTCCTTGTTTAAATCCGGGGTTAAAATAGCTTGATCCCTGTAACTAAACGAGGTAGAGCAGATGTTATGTTATACTAATATATTTCTGGTTTATCGTTGTGTTCCATTTACTCGTATATTGAAAAAGCACAGGATACGTTTATCCATATGGCCATATAGGTATATATTTACAGTTTACAAGTATGTTTATATTTTTTTATGTAACTCTTACGGTCTCCTCCATATTAAATTGTTTACGTCCAAATAAATCATGTATATTTTTAACTCAAAAATGCATGTTTTCCCAGAGATAAGACCTAACTAGATCGATTTTTCATCGTTTCAGCAAATCTCATCGTTAGAGCCGTTTCCGAGATCCCCGAAATATATATTTACAAGAATTGCTCGTTTGGACTAATTGTAATTTTTGTTGTATATGCACTTTGGAACTGTTATATCACAAGCACGAATAAGGTATCTTAGATACTTTCTCTAAGTCACGGTGAGATAAACGGACAGCGGACGTATTTGTTCTGAAAACATCCGTAAGTTATGTAGGTATATAAATTTGTATTACATACTTATATTAATGAGTCGCGACATTATTAAACCGGCCAAAACTTAATCTGACCCACTGAACATTAAATGGATTTACTTAGATTACGTAGGTAAGTAAGTATAGTCTGTTTAATTAGGTCTGCAGGATTGTGTGTGGGCACGCTTTACACGTGGTTTGTAAGGGCGGAGGCTAGCGAACTCTGTGTAACCTGTAAGCAGAATAGTTTAGGCTTTTCTGAATAGGCAAATTCAATTATCTAATTCGTGTAAGTATGAGATAATAAACGACGTGTTTTTGTTTGTGGCTGATATTAGAGTAGAATATATTTATTTGACGATTAAATATAGGTATTTACGTATACGACAAACGACACTAAATGCGTATAAAAGTAATGTATAATACAATACAAATATTCTTTATTGCTAACCAATGTTGTTGAACATGAGATACAAATTAATGTAAGTACCTAAATATATACTAAAATTAATAAAATTATAAGAACTACTCAAACCACATAAATACACAGCGTGTTTAAAGCAAAATTGGGATAACCCAACGAATAAATTACCGCGGGCCTCAGATGATATAGTTTCGCCACTGGCAATACCACCGTTCTGATCATTCTTCCATTTCAATGTCTGATACTGAAAAGCTTGTCATAACAACCGTTCCATGCCAAATAATGATCATGTGGATATGCACTGCGAAACTGCGTCTTCACTCGTTACGAGACGATTAGTCGACTGAAGCGACGGCGCGCCGACAGCAGCATGGCATTGTAGCATGCTTTATTCTGGGTGACTGGGTAAACCGCCCGCCGACCGGCGCCCGCTGTCGTGAATCAGGGTGAAGATTATAACATGCATTATTCTTGTATTGACCACCTAAGTAAAAACATGTACTCATTTTAAATAAATCCTATATCTCCCCATTGCAACTCATGCAATGGGCAGCATAAAGTTTAACTAAAATAGAGTAACTACCATACCTGCTGACTACATATAAAATACGAAATTATTTTTTGGTGATACTCGAGAGTACTAGTTTGTGCCCATAACTCTGTGATATTATTATGTAACGGTCACGGACGGCCAACTTGAAGTGAAGTAAATTTTATGCCGTCGGTTTCAATAAAGTACCTACTTTGTAGTTCACTCATAATTTACAATATTGATGAATGCAGCCTATATTTGCAATTGTTGTCTTGTCTGTGGTTCTCCCATTAGATATAGAGGACAAACCAAAGAGTAAAGTAAGTATATGGACAAACCACTGAAAAGCACGTGACACTACTAACAATGCTAAAGGCCAATAATCTACCGCACCTCCACATAAGGTAATCGTACCTCAATATCAATATCGTAATGCCCTTCGTGATACCTTACACGCTATAGCTAGATGGGTACAAATGTGGAGGTACAAAGCGAAGATCCAAACTCATAAGGTGTACCCAGATAATCATAATTGAAGTCAGCAATCGATACCTAAAGGTTTACGTTCGGTGACTGAACTCTAATCATTATACAAATTAGAAACATAGAATACAGCACTACTGTATTGTAAAGTCAATCAATCACTGTAACATATCGTTTTACTTATAAGTTCCTTGTCTTTAATCAACAGTTGCGTTTAGTATCAACCTGTTAAAATAGTATGCTTTAATGTAATCAGAAATAAGTTCATATAAACGCGATCCTCAAAAGTCACGTGTGTTTGTGAATTTTTCAAAAATCAGTAGAATCGTGTTCCAGTCTCTATTTTCCAAGTTTTGCGATTAGGATCAATGGCTGTCCCGTTGCAAGTTCGGCAGGTTAACTCCGAATCGGCGAAATACGACAATGTTTTAACCAAAAATGCATTTCATGTGTATTAACAAGCTCATTCAGAAGAGGCACTTACGTCCACCACATGAGGACCACCTGGCGGAAATTCCAACTGTCAGTTTGAAGATGACATTGCTGCTCATCACAGTTCACGGTTTAACTAACAATGTTGTTTTGCTTTGTGCAAATGGACTAGATACGAGTAGGTAGGTAGGTATGTTTCCGAGTAAGATTGTCCCCAGATATTTTTAACAAGGGTCACAAAACAAAATAGAAAATATAGCATTTATCTTGTCCAATTATTCCTCAGTTTTTAGAGGTTCATTTTTAAATGCCGATTCGTGGTTAATTTTTAGTATGTTTAAAAAATACTGCAGCATAAACTTTGCTAGAATCATCTTCTTTACCTAAAAAGTTAGAATAAAAATGTTCCTAAAGAACCCTAAAATAAAAAATATGAGTGACGGTTATACACGAACAATTTTTCTTGATTATCCTACGATAATATAACAAAACCAAAGAGTTAGGAATTTGTTAATTTAAAGTTTAAACCTCCCATGGCTCTAGTAATATTATTTATATACTTATAAACTAAGATTATATAAATACTTAGAATAGTACTCAACTTGAATCGTGTGAGGGGTGACTTATTTCAAGCAATTTAATGTCTGAAACCAGAAACTACCACGCTATAAGGTACCTATCGAATTAATCAGACGAGTAATACATTAGCGGCATTTTGATTCAAAGAATCTGTTATTGATATAGATTGATTTTATACTACTCTCGGTACATCTCGCTCCCGCTAATTTCGAATAGCAGTAGCAGAGTTAGCAATAACAGCTTTTTAAAACACGCCTCTGGGTTAGGGAATGCAAAATAACCGATAACCGAGTATCGGTTTTGCTTCGGTTAAACTCGTACTCAAAACCGAAAATCGGTGAAAAACCGAGTAATCTCTAGGGTCCTAGCTAAACTGGTTGTTAATACTTACGCTATGGAAAGTCTAATTTAGCTAGAACCACTAACCAAATAGCTCAACAACCACGAAGCGTGACTGTACGTGTACATTGGTGACACTGAACTATTATTACAGAAATACATTTAATAGTAGTTTATGTGACTGCTACATAATTAAAGGCATTCAAATACGAGTTTAGGTTTATGAAATGAACGAAGTGAGTTCCTGAAAAAGATCACACGAGTGTTTTCGCTATTTATTTTCGCTTCGTGTATTCGCTAATTATATATACAGTTACATATACTATTTGTGTCGTTCTCAAGTAAAAGGTACCACATCCTCGCTTACCATAAGGGTGAAATTTGCTTGCACCTCTATACTAATAACCTGTCAGAGCGTCCTTGTGGTAAGCGACAATGTGGTATATTTTACTTGAGAACGACACATTTTATCTAGGTATAATACATATTATAAGCTCTCTACGATGTATTCACTAACCATTCCTGAAGCCGTTCCCGAAGCCTTCCAAATAAGAGAACAACTCCTTCATTTCGCCAAAGAAAGGCTTAAAAAGCTATCAGCTCATGTGTCCCTTACTGTGTTACGGTCCTGCTTCGCCGTTCCCAGACTAACATATTTTCTCCGCACCGTACCAACCTGGCTATACCCCGAACATATCGCTTCCTTCGACCGTACACTAAAAGAATCGGCTGAGTGTCTGCTTAACGTATCCCTTAACACAGACCAATGGGATTTGGCATCGTTGCCTATTCGGAATGGTGGCCTAGGATTACGCCGCGCTCGTGACGTGAGTCTTCCGGCCTTCTTGGCGTCGGCGGCAAGGGTTGTAGAACTTGTCTCTAAAATTTTATCTTTGGATGGAGACAGGACTACCATACCCTATGCCTCTGACACTCAGTTGGCCTGGATGGCTCTGAACTCGGGTGTGTCTGTACCCGAAAAACCGTTCCTCCAACGTTGTTGGGACGTCGTGGGCATCAAGCGGATCGTCGATTCCCTAATGACAAACGCTCTTGGTGTCTGCACCAGACACCAAGACCAGACCAGACTAAACGCAGCTTCGAGGCCTGAAAGGGGTGCTTGGTTACACGCCCTCCCATCTCCAAATCTTGGCACTCTGCTCGACAACGACTCACTGCGGGTGGCCGTTGCTCTTCGTCTGGGCTGCGATGTATGTCAACCTCATTTGTGCATCTGCGGCTCTATGGTGGAGAGTAATGGTCATCACGCACTGAGCTGTTGCCGCTGCGCCGGTAGGTTCCCACGACACCATGCCTTGAACGACATCATCCGCAGGGCATTAGTATCGGCAAACATCCCCTCCACGCTAGAACCGCCAGGCCCCAGCCGGTCGGATGGTAAAAGGCCTGACGGCCTGACACTGGTGCCATGGGAAAAAGGCAAGTGTCTATTATGGGACGCTACCTGTGTAACTGTAAGCACTTTTGCCCCCTCACACCTTCGTCGCACCATCCGGACGGCGGGCGCAGCCGCTGAGGTGGCGGCCCTACATAAACATCAAAAGTACTCAGCACTCACTAATTACCTTTTCGCCCCAGTAGCCGTAGAGACGTCCGGTTGGTGCGCAGAGGCAAAAACCTTCCTTAGGGAAGTAGGTCGCCGCCTGCAAGAAAGGGGCCTTGACCCGCGCTCCGGGTTTTTCCTGGTGCAAAGGCTGTCCATCGCAATTCAATGCGGTAACGCAGCGAGTGTGATGGGCACCTTTGCGCCAGGGGTAGCGCGAGGAGGCCTCTTTCAGTAGTTTTTATATTCCTTGTTTTATTTTAGATATATTTAGGATTGTTAGTTTTAATTTAGTATTATTCATAAATCTATTTAGTTCATAAGTTATTTATTTGTCTTTTTACTGTCTTTTTCAATGAAATAAATTGTAACTATATGTTACGGCCGACATTAGAATTTGAGCCCGGGCCCTTCTACATAGTAGGCAGGGTCAATATCGACTAGGCTAAAGAAAAACAATTTCAACATCATCATATCTCTTTCTAGAATCAGGTAACCACATATACACTTAAAGATATCGCAAATTATTGATTTGGACACCTAGATTCAAAGAAAAGTTTGATTTTCGATGAAATATTAAAAACTCGAACTCGCGGTTTTTAACCGAAACCGACCCCGGTTTTGCATCGGTTAAAAACCTACGGTTAAACTCGATACTCGGTTTTTTCATTACTCGGTTGCATTCCCTACTCTGGGTACCTATAAAGATAAAAGATAGTTTATTCAAGTAGGCATAATAACAATGCGTTTATGAACGTCAAATAAAGCTAGGTAGACCGGCTCCAACCCTACACCTCTGCCCCGAGAAGATTTAAGTCCCCCCTCAATACCTCCCCCCCTACCTACCCCCTCAATGGTATAGTTATCTAGTAAAACAATACTTTTGAATTTTGATAATAAAATCATACTTTTACTAAAAACTTCTAAGTGCCCGTGAATTCGTGAAACTACGAGTAAGTACAGAGACTGCACTGATATATCTTACTTATTTCCGATGTCGCTACTCGCTACAACCCTTTGTGGGTCCTCCAGTTGCCGCGATCTTTGTGTCGTGGCGCTCACTTCACACGTTCAGAGTTTTTTGAAAACTGTACACATGTGTGAATGTTTACAACACGCCGTGTAGTAGCTGGGAGCCGGCCTTCCCCGAGGCCGCCTGACCTGGATCCGGCGCGGCGTGACTCATTGTTGTGGTGCGCTGTGCAGCGCGCACCATCCAGCGCCGCGCCGCGCCGCGCCGCACTCTACCGCAGATTATGTTACACATACGTGCGTGAAAAATTTGCGGACGAAAGTTGAGTTTTGAAGAGGGATAGGTTATTCACCCACTCATTTTTCCAACCTACAACCTCTCCAAGCCATGATATTTAACTTTAAATGATATGTAAAAAAATTACCTAAATATTTTCAGAGGTCTACAATTTTATTACCCCTTATAGTGATGCGGTCGAGGCTTGTTCGATGGAATTTTCCATCAACAAAACTTTGTTATCAGGTTACTATAGTTTTATTTAAAGTTGTCTTGACTGAAATGAGAACTAGGTATTTGATATATTGGCCTCGACCCGCATCACATTGAGTGCGTAAAACCCAATGCGTAAGACTGAGACTTTTTGTTATAGGCTGGTAGTATCTAATTCATAGGTACGTGTACGACACGTGCAAGCTGTTCGCAATACGATTGAGATATGAAAGCCGTAACGAACCCAATTACCGAAAATTGTAATAATCATAAGCTTCCGATGGTCCTTTAATTGTGATGATCATTGTTATCTAGGTAACTAACGCTTTTCAACCCTTGCACGTGGGCCGCGGCCTGCTGTCTGTAGGAACGTTTCTGTTGTGAGCACGGGGCTTGGTATCACGTGGAGAGGTCGCTAACAAAGGCGGCGGGCTAGGTGTAAATTTTAATAAAAATAATATTTCACAGATTTATGACGGACTTTATGAAAAAACGTGTATTTTATATAATGTTTTAAGAGAAATAAGAATTTTTTGAATATCGACAATAATTAGTAGCAACCTTTATATTGAAAAGCTATCTCACGTCCCTCATGATTGTTTAAAAAAAAACAAAGAGCTTCATACAACTAATAAACTTATTAACTTACTATTACTTGTTGAACAAATAATAACGTAATGGATATAAAACAGTAGAAGAAGAAAGAAATTATGAACTTAAGCTGGCGAGGAAACCGTTTAAGGGTTAAGTGATTTGTTTTTATCTAGACACATGGAACATTTAACTACTTATTATAAGCAGTCGAATTTATTACAGATTACAGCTTCTACCAATATAGATTATTAATAAAACTAGCAATTATTATTAATAAAGTGCCTGCGTAGTTGATCGTTGATGCGATCTCTTCATTGCAGAAAACAAGCTACGTAAAATATTCAGTCTTATTTCAAAATGTGTGTTCGTTTCACAAGCTCAGAACCCTCTTTCTTTTTATAACAAAAAGACTACCTATTTGCGTTCAAAAAGTTGTATGTTACGTACAAATCCGTTGGCATAATTAATTGTTGGCTTGCCCTAATTACCCGTAAAATAAGGTGTTGGATTTGAAGAGATGACATTTGTTTATGGTTGAAAAATATGTCTGAAAATATAACTTTGACAGAAATATGTCTGAAAGACAAAAGTACTTATTTCAAATCATGTGTAAAATGACTAAGTAATTAAAGCTTACCTTTTTTTATAGAACATTAGAGTGATTACTCTATTTGGGTACTTAAAAAATATCATGTTAACTTTGGATGGCATTTTCTAAGACAAAGTGTGATATTGTCTTAAAATTTCTTTAAAAGTAGGTATGAAGTTTATAATAATGTCACTCCACACATTGTTCTGTTAAAGTCGTTGCAGAGTTAGCTTCGACGGACTCTAATACCTAATTACAATTTATAACCTTTGCGAACAACATGGGTTTGAATGATGATAGACATTAAACAAACAAATTTTAAGTGCTAATCGGATTGGTTAATAACATTAATGATTAGGACCTATTTCCTAGATTTCCAATATCGGGGTCGGAGTTTCAATCCAGGCTGATTAAATTTACACAGTATCTTTGCATATATCTATGAAACATAAAGATTGAAAATATGTAGGTAATTATATTAATTACCTTAAAATATTAATTAAATTAAAATTAACCTACATGACACAACATGTCATTATTTAGGTACAATTTCAAATGTAGTCAGTATCACGTTTGCTAATGTACCTACCACAATGAAAGGCCCCATTCTTAAAGTACGAGTATAAGTAATTTGCCCATGATTGTAGTTTTCTTTTTTCTGTTCTAGATATAATTTTTGAATCGTTTTTAATGGCACATTTCACTTGAAATGACGTCATCCCCGGGATCGCTGACAGTGGCCGGGGAATCTCTCACCTGGCGGTCGTTGCCCCGCACTTGACATGCCGCGGATGCTGCGTGAGCGCGCCATTAATTAGACTGCCGAGATTAAGTTGTCGGAGTGGAATTCGACAGCAGACTACATCCCGCCGCCGCGACGCCGCCCATCTGTAATCGATGCATGCTTTCAGTTTCATTCCTTCCCGATTTATTATACATAGCAATAATTGACCAGTTAACACTCCCGAAGAGTACAACTTCCTTTGAGACGGGAAAAATGTCGACACTTTTATGGCGCCACGTACTTTTTTTGTTGACAACAAACACCTGTTATATGTCGGGAAGGTTTATAGGCTTTACTTTATTGGCAAATTGCTATCCTAAAGTTACAGTTTAAAGACTATAAGATTTGTATACGGACGGCGGTATAGCGGCACGGCGTGGAGTGGTGACAGGATGTTAACATTAGGGTTAACATTCCATTTCTGACCGCGGCTGCACTACTGATACTGAACGCGTCGCTGTTACTGTCAATTTCCATAATAAAATGAACAGTAGTGCAGCTGCGGTTGGAAATGGACTGTCACCTGTAATATTCGAACTAGTATGAAAGATGACATAACAAGAACCCGGCGGTAGCCGAGCAGATAATATAGGCAGATTATTGAAAACGATTAGGCACCTACGGTCGCACATGCCTCCGCTCTGCTGCCCATGCGTTTGCAGGTTTATTTTTAAGGGGTTCCCACCCTTTTGCGGTGCGTTGATAATTTTCCCTTTGTGTTGCTATTATGAATAATTGAATATACAGGAGATCAATTCACGAACGCATTATCTAATGATCTGATGGGGTTGAAATTATACTCGACTGGAGGACTTCACAGCCTAAATTAGACCTAGGTCTCTCTAGGCTCTTGCACGTTGCCTGCAAATTTGGCTAAAGGTAAAAGTGCTGAAATAGAATCGCAGAATATAATAAATATTTAGATATGTTTAGACAAAGATAATCTTTTATAAAGTTGAGATACAGTGCGTATCTTACTTCAGCTGTTCACGAGTGACGACTTATTCGAGCAGCTAATCGTTCATTTGTCCTTTCATTAGTGGGCAGACAAACGACGTATTTGTATCATTGGGGCTCCTAATAAATGTCACATACCTGTAAAAGTCATTATTCACCGCAGGCTCGCCCGTGAGTCATCAGTCAACAAGTTCGTGGGCGACAAATAACACATCCACTTATTTTTACAAACTTTACGACACGTAATTCAGCTAATATTAGCAGATGCACGTTGACACTCCGTTTTGGTTACACCGATGTTATTAACGTCGCATTTTTCTCTCAATTGAGAACTTGGTAAACTGTATTTTTACGTAACACAATGTAGGTATTTTTATTAGTTTGCAAAAGATTTTGGCACTTCCTTCAACATGGAATGAAACTTACGATGTTCACAAATAACGGATTTCATTGTTGTCAGTCATGTTTTAGCGGGAAACCGATCATGAATCTTTAGAATATTATGAATCATTCTTTGTTTTGGGTTTGTTCCAAAATAGAAGAACGTGCACTATCTAAGTATTAATAGCAATATATTTACTATCTGAGGATTACAAATCGAAAATGACAGGTATTCTTTATTATTTATATAAGTAATAGCAATATTTTCCTGTTCAAAGGGAATATTGTTCTTGTTTACGTGCAATAATTATTAAATATGTTGTGTACGTGTGACTCAGTAAGCTTAGCCCCACTTTGTGTCATGTTCAACATGATCTTAATGTTTAAAATGACTAAACGTCGTTGTTTAACCCTAATGCCGACGGATATATTATGATATTGATACATATTAAAGGTATATGTATAATATAACGTATTTTTACTTGTTTTCCGCTGTTTGCTTTGTCTTATCAAGCGAAAACTCTGCTATGTATTCACTTGGGTCTGCTATGTTTCAACTCGAATATGCGCGCTCATAAGTTGAAATAATATGTAAAGGTACCTATGTATTAATGCGAATATTACAGGGTATGCCATTTGGTTTGAAAGTACCTATGTATAAGTAGTTTTTATTTTCATCTCAGCATAATTCAAGCTCAGTTTAATATATGTTAGTAACGACTCCCATTCATTACATTGTCCATAGCGTCGGCAGTGAATTGCTCCGTCGATGACTAAAAATAATAATTGGACTTGCGATGAAATCTGGAGGGCAAATATTAAAATAACTCTCCGGAACGCGATGCGCACAAAGACATTATTCACATTATGCATAAACAGAACCGTCCATGTTTACACAAATTATATGCTAAATAGGCAATAAACTCCAATAACACTGATTTTGGATGACCGTTCTTTAAGTAATAAAATAACAATTGAACAAATAATTTTCAATTATACAGTTGCTCATGGCAGGCAAACGGTAGTATGTTTTTGGAGCAACAATATTTAATCTTCTTTATATGCATTGTACCTAACTAGTTCTGCTAAGTCAACTTTAGCCGTATGAATGAGGTTTTATGTTGTTATTCGAGGAAACGTTTCCGGAAAGGGATAAGAAGCCAAAGAGCTCGGGCCGCGACGGCGCGCCGGCGGCGGCGGCGGCGCTAAGCGCGCTTCGGGGAACCTACTCCGCTTCTCCTTTGTAAGGATTCACTTTCTTTACAGCGTACTTAATTATTATTTAATAACAACACAATTGCCCTATTTACATAAAATATTATAGGTTCGTTGATACCAATACTTGGTTTTTGTTGTAAGAAATAAATTCTCTGATAGGAAACCATAAAAAATTTCTTTCAATAGCTTATTAAAACAATGAAAAGCCTTAGGAATATACAAAATTGTATAACACATTATTATTCCAACATTTATAATTTTAAAAACGTATCAAAAGGCCTTTTTCTATGTGTTTGAAGTGTTTGGATATACGGTTCATATTTGAAATATATAATATGTATATCGCACGCTGTCTAAATTAGCCTTAAAAGTGCTACGTGAACATTATGAACACAATATAAATGGCATTTTATGCTACGAGATACGGCAACCGACAGTGTAATGATCTGTGTTGGTTGTTAGTAACGTAGGTGACACTATGTTTTCCCTTATAAAATAACTCTTCCCGGGGCTAATCTAGCATAAACAAACAATTCTAGAAGAAAAAAGCAAGAAGCACACTTACTGCATGTAACATCATTGCATTAAATCTTAGTAGGTATAGCCAATGGCAACAAACCACCATTTTATCAGACAGCAATCGTTAAACTAAATCCTTACTAAATATAACTTATCGAATGTCCTCAGTGAGACCAAGCGCCCACTTGATGCCGTCGCTTGCTCAGATAATATTTAGCAGTGATCTGAGATATCTGGTCTGAGCGTTCAGTCCATTAACAAGCCATATATTTATTAGCCATTTAGTTCAAGGAAGACAAGCTTACTACCTAGTTTTCGATAAAAGGTTAAGTATTGAACTTAATGCGTTATGCCGTGGCGCAGCTCGTGAGCTGCGCCCTACTATTTTCAGTTAGTGTTCGAATTACAGGCATTTTTTTGCCGGTATCGGAATTCCCGTGTATCCCCCGACCTGTTTTTAGGGGCGTTGGTTTGCTCTATTGTGAAAACGAATACCTATTGTCAGAAAATCTATTGACAATCGGAATAGCACGTGTGGTCATGTGAAGATGTAATGCGCGATATTCTATACTCCGTATGAGCTGTGCATATAAAAGGCTTTGAGTGGTAGAATCGTATGCAATTATGGTATTGACGTGTTGTAATCACTCATACTGAGTACCTAGTAAATAGTGTGAATGTTGATGGAATAGCAATTAATATTACGCACGTTATTGGTGCACAGTCGGGACATGTGTAATTAATTGATCGGTAGATTAGTTTAGATTGCATAGTATTAGTAGTTTCATAATATAAGTAGACAAGGCTAAAAAACAATACATTAATTATTAGATTTTATTTTTTTGACATCCCAAATGTGTAGCCCTGAACTTAAACTTTTATTCACGTCCTATTAACCCATTAGCACCCACGTTCAGTTTTTGTAAAAAACTATTTTTTCTGATTCTCTTAGGTGACGTGAGGAGGAGATGCAATAGAAAATTAAATTTAACGCCCTAGCTTAGGTGAACCGAGCCGCTATTTTCTATAGGTTATTTGTGGACCTACTCGTATACCTATGTAGTAGGTAGCCTAAGTCTACTTGTTAAATCGTGAATCTACTTTGGAATACCCCGGATTTGATTGTACAAAAAGGCCTTTGATTTCACCTGACAGAGGCTCGAGTGATGCTTGGCCTAGATCTTGAAAAGGAATTATATTTTTAAGAGTAAGCGTTATGTACCTACTCGTACCAAATAAAGAGAAAATCTACTTTTAATTTTTAAAGGACTTGCTATTTTTGGCAAAGAAAAAGTAAAATTTGAAGCCTTAGGTACTTTATCAGTTATATAGTTATATGACTTATATGTACTGGTGGAATATTAAAATGTATAATAGTCCATTTAAATTATATGTGTTGTACCAATTTTCACTACTTGAACAATGTTTAATGATATAGGAGGTAAACGAGCAGACGTCTGATGGTAAGCGAAATATAATATATATGAAATATTTTAAATTGATGTAAGTAGAACTAGCACTAGCTTTTACCCGCGATTTCGTTGCGTTAAATATCATTGATACCCATGGCTTGAATTCCAAGATAAAATGGTATCAAAACCGTAACAAGTGGTTAAATCTGAATCGGGCTCCAGGTTGGTGATACTTCATTTATAAACTAGGTATTTGTCAGCAAAATTTTGTCAAAATCATTTAGTCGTTTCTGCTCGATTGAGACTCAAACATAAAAACTTTAACTTACTGGCATCCGTTTGTGCCCAACGTTAGGATTGGAGGTAATTAGGTCACGCAGTGTAACTACAATAGAGCTGCGAGACCTCTTAATCTATATATATAAATGCAAGTGTCCTGACTGACTGACTGACTGACTGATTCATCAACGCAGAGCCGAAACTACAAAAGCTAGAAAGTTGAAATTTGCACACTAGGTTGCATTTATAAAGTGTACAAGAGATAAGAAGCGATTTTGAAAAATTCAACCCCTAAGGGGGTTAAAAAGGGGATGAAAGGTTGTATGGGGTTCAAGTTTTAGTTTAAGCTAGGAATTTGAAACTTTGTAAAAATGTATTATATTAAAAAACAAGAAAACTAATTTCAGCGTTTTCGAAAATTCATCCCCCAAGGTGGTGAAAAAGGGGTTGAAAGTTTGTATGGAGATCAAATATTTTTGTGAGTGTGTGACTTTAAACTTTGTATATGGGTATATTATTATAAGACAGGAAAAGTAATTTCAGCGTTTTTGAAAATTCATCCCCTAACAGGGTTAAAAAGGGGTTGAAAGTTTGAATCCATTACAAATGCTTTGAAACTTCTTAGAAAGGCATAATAACCGATTACAAAAAAAAGTAATTGCGACGTTTTAGGAAATTCAACCCCTAAGGGGGTCAAAAAGGGGATGAAACTTTGTCTTGGGGTGCAAATTTTATTTTAAGCTAGGACCTTGAAACTTTGCAAAAAGGTATTAAATTAAAAAACAAGAAAACTAATTTCAGCGTTTTTAAAAATTCATCCCCCGAAGTGGTGAAAAAGGGGTTGAAAGTTTGTACGGAGATCAAATATTATTGAGAGTGCGGGACTTGAGTCTTTGTATAAAGCCATATTATTAAAACTCAAGAAAAGTAATTTCAGCGTTTTTAAAAATTCATCCCTTAAAAGGGTTAAAAAGGGGATGAAAGGTTGTATGGGGTTCAAGATTTATTTTAAGCTAGGAATTTGAAACTTTGTAAAAATGTATTATATTAAAAAATAAGAAAACTAATTTCAGCGTTTTCGAAAATTCATCCCCCAAGGTGGTGAAAAAGGGGTTGAAAGTTTGTATGGAGGTCAATATTTTTTGTAAGTAAGGGACTTGAATTGTATAATAATTAACAAATGATTAACCGTCCCTACTGCTATCTTTTGCTGCATAATGTTCTAAGCTAATGTAGAATTTATAACCGCCAATATACAAATTCACGCGTACGAAGTCGCGGGCAACAGCTAGTAATAGATAACATCTCCCCTAGAAATCGACCCGTTTTTTAATAATGTCTCTTTACCCCCTTAATGACCACATCAAAAATCCTTACGGTTTTTCAGATTAGTGGTGACATTAATAATTTAACCTAATTGACCTCCATTATTTCAAAACGTTAAGCCTTCAGATCACCTGGCCTATCGTTTTCTGCAAACGATTGTCATCTTGGCTAGGTCCCCTGATCTGCAGACATAATGTTTTGTCACGGCTTATAATAGTCATTATAAACATAAACTAGAGCTATTTACCGCACTAGCGTTAGAAACTCGTAGGCATCATGTTAGCATTAAGACGTTCAAACTCGTAGTAATGAGATTTTCATGACGTATTTACAATCAAGTTATACATAAAGACCGTATCGTTTATTATAAATACAACTTTACTTTGCCGTTTTCTCTGGTATTATATTTTTATTTAAAAATTACACATATAGTTTAATTAGTGCTTTAATAATAAGTAACATTTTCGTCTTGGGAGATCGACGTAAAGCATATGGTTTGAACAATATTTACGTAATCCTCCCGAGTAACAACAACGATTGTGGACAAATACTACAAGAAAATTTGCGGTTTGCGAACAAGACGAGATATTACACAAAAAAATCGTACTATGTAAACAGCAATTACACATGATTCGTAAAGCGAAACATCTGGGCATAGTCTAATCATTTCTTTTAGTTGGAAACAAAGTTTTGGATTTTTAGAGAATATGGTATGTTACTTACGACAACCCCGACTTTGGTATACAATATAACCATCATGGAGCGTTTCTATCGACCTGCTCTAGCCATGGTTCAACGCCATGAATGTCCGTTAGGCTTTGGATTTCGGTAGATTATTTTAGCTGTTTCCCTCATTTCGCTTGCGTCAGAAATTGACGGGAATCCAAAATGTTGCATAAAAAGTCGTTTTAATGTAAAAATTAAAATTCACCAGATTTATTCTGTGGATGTTCAATTGAGCAATCATGAAAAGGACACTTAGATGACATATTTTAGCAGCATATTAACCTTTTGTTTCTTTAAATCGTACCAGGGAATCGGTGAAATAGTCTCAAATTAAGCTCGATAGGCTTGTCCAAATTATATTTGCTAGACGTTATTGAAATCATCATAAAGTCCCTAAAATAAAATAGATGTAAAACCTTCTTATATCAGATGTGGCTTAAAAATACCCCCAGATAATACCTTAAGAACATAATAATACAAAATAATACACACGTCAATAGTTAGGGTTGTTACCAGGTTTTATCTGTATTTATATTAATTAACGACAGTCCTTATTTATCAGTTGGTGTTCGATGAAGCATAATCTCATCAGGATGAGGCCTGTGGACTAATAGAAGGTACGGCTGATGATGTGATGAGCACTATTGTTACAACTGTAACGTAATACATACTTACACACCTAACTGTATCCAGCATTTAGCATACATGAAATTGCTTACCTGGCTACGCTAAAAGCCTTGATTACAATGGCCATACCTAGAGTAATTAAAGGTCTAGCTGTGGCGTGTCTCTGGTGTCGGGCGTAGGTAGTAATCAGCTTCAATCTATTTTGTGGTCACGCCTAAATATGTAATTACAATTGGTGACTTACTGCGTTTCACGTGCAATTAAAGGGTGATACTTAGACATGTAATTCAAATGCAGTCAGCTTACATGCCTTTGTAATTGGTACCACACATCATGGTAGGTTCACAATTATGATTCATATGAATAAGAACGTCTTAAAACTTACTTGGGTGCCTACTTCCAAAGGTAAAAAATATAGATTCCCGTCCCGTTTTTACCCTTTGGTTACGGAACCCTAAAAAAAAGTTATGACACCGAAATTCTTAAGTATATGAACTTATTTCGTACATATTTACTGAATGTGTATGCGGAACGTACATTATATCTGTTTTAACTAGAGCGCGGCGCGCTCTTTCTTTCTTCCGTGGTTTTAACTTAGACCACCGTAATATTTAACAATAATAGGCGACATGCTAACCCAAATCGAGAAACAGCTTGCCTGTGTTATAATCACCGTTTTATTATTACTGAACTCAATTGCGGAACATTTGTAGGTTGAAAATTAGCCATAAAACTAATCAAGTTAAGTGCCTCTTACGCGTTGCGACAAAATGATTTAGTGCGACACGGTCACTCCGTTACGTGGGCCCTGGTTTAGTTCCGGGCCGTAAATAACTGGATATCCGGGATACGGCAATACCTTAGGGAGGCGACAGCAAACTGAGATATTACTTTCATCGCCTGACCTGACAAACATACGAGTATTGTCTTAGGAAAACCAGTATACATTTAAAAAAATACCAGGATATAAATAAAACGTAGAATTACGACATACTGGAATTCAAGGTCTGCTCAGCTACTTAATCTTATTATTTGGGGTATCATTAGTATTGAGGAAAGCTACTCCTATTAGACCTTTCAATACGAGGAAAAACTACGCTTTATTGGGATTAAGAATATACACCTATATATACGTATGTTGTAGTTTGTAGAAAGTACTTATGGAATACAAGACAATCATCATTGGTACAAGTTGAGTCTGAGATTGTATTAAAATTAGAAGAGGTCTTAATTCATATTCAGACACCTTCAAAAAACCGGTGGAGTTCTATGTGACGCACTGTAAGAGCAAGGCAACTCCAGGAAGCCTAACTAACATTTTGATATCAAAATGATGTCGTTTTGCTATTATTCGCACGTTCATTTCGCTTCTACTTATTTGTACATCTATTGACGCAAGCGAGACGCACAGGCGAATGATAAACAAATCACATTATGTTGACATTAAAATGTTGGAATTGGCCTCCTGGTTCGCCTGAGGCGATATGCTCGTACAGTTACAGGAATAGCAGCCTCCGTGCTACGTGCCGTGGCACAGATTGCGTGAGTGATTGGCTCATGGATAACTTGCCTTATGTAAGGAACGTGTGCTAGAACGTGTTTAGCGGCATATTGTACGCCGAAGTGTGCCTACTGACCCGAATGACTTCATTGGGAGGGTCAACGTTTTTCTGAAGTTTGTAAATGTGTGTCATAGTTGAATCTGGAGGTTTTTTTAAGTTTAAAAATGACAATTTAATTTGTTTGTCAAAATTTGCCAGCCAGGCAACTAGACTACCTAGAATCAAACGAATTAAGTTTGTTATGTTTTTGTTATCTGTTCTCTCCAGAGTACCGTAAAATGGGGTAAGTAGGGTCAAAACTGAAATTCAAACCTCGATACCATTTTATTTTTACATATGAAAACTGAATGGTGTATATAATAAGTGTTCCGAACGTTTGTATTTTAGGTTTTATTTTATTTTGGGTAGTTCCATTTCATAACTTTGACGATAAAGAGGAAAACCCCGTAGTGCCTCGTATTTGGGGTGAGAGTGGTTTTCATACAAAGGTGATTTTGGAAGATTGTTGGATCGATTTTTTTTATTATGCGTAATACTATAGCTCCATTTTAAATTGGAATACATTATTTTTGTAGCAGTAGCCTTAATATCTCTTCTCACCCCCCTCTCAAACCTTCTCTCCCCATTCATAACCCACCTCTCCCCGCGAAACCTACTCACCCCGTTTTACGGTATAATATTAGGCAAAGATCTGTTTACATAAATACGTAATTTATTTACTCTGTCGCTTGACATTTGAGGGGACCCAAAATGTAATTGTAACGTAGAGCTGACGCCTACGAGCTACGAGCTACGGACTGCGTAGCAGCGCTACGGAGGCTCGGCTACGCGGCCGTGGGAGGCTGCTTGCCGCTGTATCTAGAATCTTCTGTTTATTGTACACCTACTATAGTGACGAAATAGCTGCTGACATTTATCTTATTCTCCTCTTTATTTATTTTGTGTCTTAAGTTAGGGTTTTTATAATATGAATATAAAAGTAAAATATAAAAACACTTAAAAAACAATAAAAAATATATATAAACACATTGGCTGGCTGGCTCATACCAATGAGTTTTTCGGAACTTATGTACGAAATATCA
The DNA here is from genome assembly GCF_948474715.1 of Cydia amplana. Classification (NCBI taxonomy): domain Eukaryota; kingdom Metazoa; phylum Arthropoda; class Insecta; order Lepidoptera; family Tortricidae; genus Cydia; species Cydia amplana. The sequence goes on from NC_086073.1 coordinate 5,800,460, forward strand.
TCTGATATTTACCACTAGCTTTTCGGTGAAGGAAAACATCGTGAGGAAACCTGCATACATCTGCGAAGAAATTCAAAGGTGTATGTGAAGTCCCCAATCCGCATTGGGCTAGCGTGGGGACTATAGCCCGAGCCCTCTCGCGCATGAGAGGAGGCCTGTGCCCAGCAGTGGGACGTATATAGGCTCAAATTATTATTATTATTCTCTTTATTTATTTATCATCTTAAGTTAGGTTAATTTATAATATGGATATAAAAATAAAATACAAAAACACTTACAAAAACAATACAAAATACTTATAAACATGTTATAAAAAACCTAACCTAGGGTGCCGCCGGCAGCGGGGCAAGGCCCAAGCTGCCGGTGGTCAGGGCCGCAGAGAGAGGAACCGGCGGACTATCCGCGCCGTGTTTAGTTCGAGAGCATGATCAGGATACAAACTGTTCTTAAATTCAGACCACTAATTCTGCAAATACTTTGTAGTGATGGTGTGTGGAATTGTTCAAATCACTATGACTATTACTATTACTTTTTACTATGAATATAAGAGGTTTATAATTCCATACTTCGCCACGTTAAAGTAGGCGCAGAGTTACGATGATAATCTCACATACATATGTATTTAGTAAGTAGTTATTTTCCCTAAAAAGTAGTAATGTGAAGTTGTCGTGTATAATATCAAATAATATGTATAATTGCGTTGTTGGTATTCCGACTTTAACTCGCGCACTGCTAAGTTACGGTCATAGCACTACGTAGGTATTTTGTAGGTATTATCGATAACGTGGGTTTTCCGGTATGCAGCAAAAATGCATCATAGAGGCGAAATGACAATATGTGATGATAAGCGCCGATTGGTTAGTATACTCACTCATTAAACAGTTAAAAAAAATTGTACCAACGAAAATAACTTTTCATGTGAAATAGTGTTGCAAGTTTTGCCGTCTATAGCCATTACCATTCCATGTGTGAAAATAGCTGCAAACGGGTGCTAGATTTTCATTTAGCGAGGCATTAAAGTGTTCGTAGTGGCATGTGGGCACGCCCACGCGGCCCTTCGTGGTGCATCTGTGCATATTAAACGGTTTGCCAACATCGAAATAATCATTGTAGAAGAATAGCTAATGCTCTAAACGTACTGCGATATCTGGTGATTAATCACAGCTCAAAGACTCGAACTTTAAAATACCTACGTCAAAACTTCTCTCTAGACTAGATAGCACTAGATACGATATGGATCGGATATGTCAGTATCAAAAGTGAAACCTACACAAAGATAAAACACAGAAACAACTTTATAATTTAGTACTTGACTTTATTCCAACTTCAATTAATACAATTTATTCTAAACTCAAATTCACTTTAGGTGTTTACAGTTTCAATCGACGGCGACGACAGACTACTCCGGGTAGGAGGGCCCCGTTTTATACCTGATACTGGCAGTGTTACTGTACCCGCAAAATTTATTAAAATGAAAACAATCAGAAATTATTACTTAAGATGTGGGTAGTCTGCCGTGGTTGTTACAAAAGTGACGTTTTTGTTTGAAGAAACGTGACTTTTGATACTGTGACATATCTAATCCATATCGTATCTAGTTCGAATCAGGCCGAATTATTTGTTAATTGATATTTTTCGTATGACATTTTATCTCTATGCGCCAATGTGAGATACACTGACAATAATGTTACATAAAGTGTCATTCAATAGAACTTGCTAACTATGTAAACAAAAGTTACAAGTAAATTGACATTCAGTGTCAATTTTAGTATGGCGGTTTGTTTACATAGTTAGCAAGTTCTATTGAATGACACTTTAAATATTAAATCAGTATACCTAACTAAATTTAAAAATTTAAATACTGCTCCTTGTTTGGTATGTAAGTACGAGTATAAAAGTCTACGAAATATGATTTATTTAATTTTATTAAAGAATAAAAAGATAAATAATTAAAAAATAATTTAATTACAACCATATTTTTACAAAGAAAACGCTCCCTCCGTTGCCGGAACGAAGGTGACCATGGTGGGAAATTTTAGATAGGATGGGTAAATACAAAACGGGATGGGTTGTCTTTCTATATCATTTTTGTTTGACATTGCCGCTATCAATTTTTTTTATCTCTATGTTTGCCACTCGGCACTCCATAAGACATGAATTCTGGTATTTTAAGACTGAAGGCCCGATTCGGATTTTGAACTAGACATCTATTAGACATCTAACGTAAAAGTGACATTTGTTGCCCGAATTGAGCTGCAAAAGAGAACTAGTTGAAATATAAACTACAACGTATCTAGTACATATCGGATCGTTCTCTAGTCTAGAACGGATCTTGTTTTACGAATACCGTGGTGAAGTTTTAGCTCGCTTCGGACGATTTCAAATGTGTGAAATTGTCACAATAAGCACTATATAACTACGTGGGTTGGCCACATGTTCAAGTTGCACTGAACTTTACTCGTGTGGACTCTGAATAGGGCAACAGGGCTACTCATTCCACCTACGTATTTCATATTGTTGAACGAAACCAAGAAGTTCGATATCATGTTCACCTAGGTACTTTTAATTGCAGAATAAGGGATGTTAGAAAAGTTTTAATCCTTTATTAACTGCGTCAGAAGAAGGGTAATGTTTTTTGTATTTATATTTTTATTATTATCTGCGTAAAACCGAATTAACGAATAAGAGAATCGATTTTATTCTGTTTTTTGGAGTTCGAGAGCCTTATTATGCCGATGTACACAAATATTCTTATACGTTTAACAAACCTCATCCCTTATCCGGGCTCATTCGAACGTATATTATAATAGAATTATACTTATTTGAATAATGTAATTATATCATTTTTCATTTCTCCACTACCTAAAGGTTGTCGGGAAGAGATCGCTCTTTAGGGATAAGACCGCCTGTTGTTTACCTCTGTCTTCATGTATTATTTGTGTTTCCATGTACATTTATTCTGAGGTTGTGCAATAAAGAGGATTTGTATTGTATTGTAATTGGGTTATCGTGCATTTCGCTTGTAGGTACTCGCCCGTATATGTATGTTCACGATGTACACAATAACTAAAGAATATGATTAAAACATCATTTACTCATCCGACATCCGACATCACTTAGACATCACTTAGACATCCGACACGAATATACACATATTTGTAGTTGTAACATTACAATTTTTCGCTTGTATATTTACAAATCCACAATTCTACAATTATGTAGTTGTCGTGACATACCTTTATTCTTTGTGATACGCTTTCACAAAAATGACATATTTGTATACTGCAGACTTGTAACGAATACATATTTGTAATTATTGTGGTACATTTTTTTGTTTACAATTTTGTCGAATTGTACACTTGTAAAGTTTTGTGGGATAGGGCACTGATGTCAGTGTACAATTGTTCATTCGAATTCGCCTGATCATATCATCTCGCCGAACATCCTGTACCCTGTACTTACAAGTAACTCCGAATTGTAATGCCATTCTTAAAAATGATAACAACGGAAACACGCACGCAGTAACCAGAATCATACGCACGAGTATATTTATTTTACCATTTCTATTAAACATTTCAGTTATTGATAACAGTATGTTTAAAGAGTTTTCAGTTACAGTTAAACAATGCTTCTGATGAACCGGCAGCAGCGGCATATGTTTTAAGTAAACAAATGGGAAGCGCCACGTTTTGCATCTTCTCGGAAACTTGGAGCGTTATTCTTGAATGATCATTTGACGTAGGTATAATAAATATCATTTGCCGTGTGGTGGCCGGCTTTAGAATAGCGCCAACCCTCACATAGGATAAGGGTGTCGTACGAGGCGACTAAGTCCACAAACGAAGCAAGAAAGTATTTCGTTACAGGGGAGATGGTCGTCTTCTTAGCATTGGTTTGCAATCCATCTAGGAGAAGTAATGTAATGGACCCTATAATGGACGTGGAACCGGTAATGGGACATAAAACCACAAATCCTCTAAAATAAGTATCTAAAAGTAGTTTATGAACACTGGAAATATTTTACCATAAATAAGAGTCATAGAGCTGTTTAAGTTTGATTTTTTATTAATTTCGGTTACTTTTTAAGAAATTGGCGTCAACCCAAAAGTTGTCGTGTCACCGAAAAATATAACTAGTAAGAATTCTTAACAACTTCGCTAAGAGAGGTGAGTTCATATATTAAATTGTAATTAATTATAACTTGGTGTAAACTAGAATGTGTTTTGTTAATTGCATTTACCATGAAATAAGGTACACAACACACTATTTTGTGTCTCTAGAGATGTATAAAAAATAATGGTATTTTGCCCAATCCCATTATAGGAGCTCTAAAACTGCATACCTCCTATGATGGGATAACTTACAATTTACATAATGATGCTTGCCATGGCGTAATTTCATGTTTAAATAATACAGAAGTAGGTATAATGTAGTTACGAACTATGTCAGGAAGTCTTCTCGGACTTCGGATATAGTATTTTATGCAACCGTTGTTTAAGAGGGGTCAAAAAAGGCGAGTGACGTGAAGCCGAAAATTGTTAATAAAGACGCCACGAGTATTTTTTGACTCAGTTAAACAACGTTGCATACAATACTTTTTCTACGACCAAGCACTTACTTTGAAATGCAATGAAATAATAATAAGAATAGATGATAATGATTGTTTAATGTCCTAATGTGATAGGTTGTTCAGTGCGTGGGATTCTTAAGGGGAACGAAAATTTTATTATTTTTGCGCCACGACGCACGGTTTAGGAGATACAGCCTTATAAATATATATATATTTTTTTTGTTTTTTTAATATTAATTAGGGGTTTCTTACAGAGGAATGAACATTTTATTATTTTTGCGCTACGACGCACGGTTTAGGAGATGTAACCCATAAACATTTTTCTTTCTTTTTTTTTTATTTTGTTTTGTTTTTCGTGTTTTTTTAAATATTACTTTGGGGTTTCAAAGGGAAACGAAAATTTGATTATTTTGCGCTACGACGCACGGTTTAGGAGATACAGTATTATAAAGTTTTGTTTTGTTTTTTTTAATTTTTTTTTTATAATATTAATTAGGGGTTTCTTACAGAGGAATGAACATTTTATTATTTTTGCGCTACGACGCACGGTTTAGGAGATACAGCATTATAAAGTTTTTTTTTTGTTTTTTATTTATTTCTCTTTTGTGTTTTTTTTTAAATATTAATTAGGAGTTTCTTACAGAGGAAGTGGTTTTATTCGTAATCACAGACAAAGAAAATAAACTAATAAAAACACTTAAAATAAAACCTTATAAATAAAAAATTTGGCCTAGGTCGTGGTCGCTCGGTAGGGTACCCAGAAGGCTGGCCGCATTGCCCCGCTGGATGGCAATGCTGATCCGCTGGGCAAAATATTGGCCAGCCCTCTGGTCACCAGAAGCCTCTATAAGGCGCTTTGACAGCTCCTTATAGAGGAATGAACATTTTATTATTTTTGCGCTACGACGCACGGTTTAGGAGATACAGCATTATAATTTTTTTTTTGTTTTTTTTTATTATTTCTCTTTTGTGTTTTTTTATATTAATTAGGGGCTTCTTACAGAGGAATGAACATTTTAATATTTTTGCGCTACTACGCACGGTTTAGGAGATACAACCCATAAACATTTTTCTTTCTTTTTTATAATTTTTTTTTTGTTTTTCGTGTTTTTTAAATATTACTGGGATTCAAAGGGGAACGAAAATTTGATTATTTTTGCGCTACGACGCACGGTTTAGGAGATACAGCCCTATAAAGATGAAAACTGATGATGATGATGATGATGTGACCAAAACATGTCTATGGTTCACTCATCTGGCAGAAATGACAATTAAAATTAGGTTGGCAACAATGTATTCCATACAATATTTTTTAAGTGGTGATTACACGAAGTATCGTAAAAGTGCCAAAAAGATACTGCGTGTATGCACAAATACTTTTTTGGGGAATAGACTAAAGACTTGTCTTGACAACTATAAGAGAGGGGTTTAAAGGTGTGTGCACGACCCTTTAAATGACAAATAAAAGTACGGGAGTAGAAAAAATTAATATCGTTTTTACAAAATTTTATTTAACATGCCTGTTAGTTAGTGTGGTTCAAATCTTGGAAGTTGAATTTGAGCCACTTTCGGATTTCCGATTGAGTTGAAATTTTGGATACGTAAGCAAATCGGATGACAATGCAATATTATGATAACATTGACCTGATCTCATGATGGAGACAGGAGGTGGCCATGGGAACTCTGTAATAAACGCAACCTTATTGTGTTTGGGTTTGTTAGAATTGTCTTGATGAGTATTAGTTGGCTGTGAAAAGAAAAATACATTCTTACATAAAAGCTTATACCAAATATGACTAATAACTAGTTTTTTGCCAAAAATTTATTCCCTGTTCCAATATCTTATACTGATAGGGTATGTCCATTATAGGGGGCCCATTACTGGATCCACGTCCATTACCGGGGTACCATTACTGGAGAAAAAAGGCATAGTTTTAATTTGTAAATTATGTGGAAACTAATTGCAGTATCTTTGATATAACACGCCTGAAACATAAAAGATGGATAGGATTTTCATCTTTAAACACGCTAAGCGGTAGAACTTTTGCCGGTATCAGGGAAATATCACAAATACTCCAAATTTCCTCTTAAATGTCCCATGACTGGTGCTGTTACTATATAGTCCAAAATAAAACCCGGGATGGAGTTTCCGTAAGGCGCGAGTAGGGTCCAACCTGAAATAAGCGGCAGATTCCTGCAGCTGACCTGTCTCTACACGTATTGGCTCGCCTTTCCTGTGGGATAAGACAGTGAAGCCGAGAGGGTAATGCAGGTGCTGGGCATCCCTGCGTTTCCTTAATTTCGTCCCAGGTGGTGTATATATTTCTCCGGTTTTACACTATAAATTGTCTGCAATAGACGCTAAGGCCAATGATGAATAAATATCATAATGAAAATGTATTATTTGCGGGTCCTCGTACGCTTGGCCACATAAAGTGCGGATGCGAAGTACTAGCGCATTATGATAGCGAGATAGAGTTACTAACGCCCGATTTCTGTCCTACACACATTACAAAACTAGAGTCCCGTCTAAGCTAACTCTGCACCGATTTGAATACACACTTATAATATGCTAATGCCATGCAGAGTTACCTTGGTCCGACTCTACACCTGGTGGTACAGCCATTAAAAAACTCAAATAGTTTATCTATTTCTCACGCAACAAATCCGTTCTTTCTTCAACCAGAAACGTCATTTTTGACACTGACAGATTATATTACCCATAACAAATCCAGATCAAATTCATAATCTGTTATAATGTTATTACAATTCGAATAAGCCACCTGGCCGTGATCGACACGATGATCGACAATCGAAAATTATAAGCAGGCTTGTGCGTGGTCAAAAACGTTGAATATGATAATACTTTGACGCTTGAAAATATAGAACTATACGGTTATGAATTATGATAGTGGGACTAGGTGGCAGCGTCATAGAGATAGTAAGGCCAACTCAAACGTCCTCCATTATGAAAACTAAATAATGTCGTTCTGTTATTCTGTATGTGTTATGTTCTCGCATGCATTTCGCTTCGTACATAAATTGGTGCGAACGAGACTTAGCGGGGGGAATGATAACAAAATGAAATCATTTTGATGTCAAAATTCAAGTTTGAATTAGCTTCAGTGTGTGTTTGCTTTGAAAGTGATGGGTGTTTTATTACGTGGATAACTCCAACTATATCATAAGCTGCACTCAATAATAAGCATAACATTAAATTAGGCAGATATTATACAATACCTACTAAATATGGCACCTAACAAATGTACAATTGAATGTTCATTTCTGTAGACTGCCAAGGTTTGAGCGTTAAGAGGTAACAGACGGACTGACAGTTTCTTTTTCCTTTATTGATATTCCAGAATGTAGAGGTGAGCTTCGATTTTGTCGCAGCTTACAGTTATGAACCTGAAAGCTATCAAGTCCGCTATTTACAAAGGTTGTAAAAAAATCTCATCGTTCTTGGCCTAAATAACCAGGTCTTCTGTCGTGAATAGTTCACATTATTGGTTCATTGTCAATAAAACGTCAATAATGCCATTGTCGTCTTGAATTTGCATGTGCCGTTTGGAAGCCTTTTCATTCTATACATATTGATAGAATTGAAAAGCTCCAAAATAAATTTATAAAGTCACTTGATTTTAGAACCGGTAATAAGTATATTAATTACGCCGACTCTTTACAGCGCCATAAATTCCAGTCACTCAGCAACCGGCGTGATTGTGCAGATACTGTTTTACTATACAAAATACTAAATTCAACATTAGAAATCCCTTCCTTACTTGAAATGGTTTATCTCAAGGTCCCTCGTGTCCGTATACGTCAGTGTCGCAGAAAGGAATTGTTCTCTATTCCTATTAGCAGAACATGTTATGCCCGTAATATGTTTAATAGACGTGCTTGCCGACTTTTTAATGAATGTGATAAACTAACAGACTTTGATATTTTTAATAGTAGTATAATATCTTTAAAGAAAATGTTCCAATGATTAGCGATACAATTCACCAATGTTCCAAACCCTTAGATTACATTAAATTTCAGATTAAATATTAAAGTTTATGACATAATGTGTAACTTCTCAAATATTTTTTGTTAAAGTTATACTTGTAGTGTAAATGTATGTGCACTTATATTATATAGTACCTATTTAGCACAGTTACAATTTAAGGAAACTGTAAGTCTTGTGGGAGTTAACTATTTATGTACAGATTTTTGTATATGACCGTTTGTTTCTCAATAAATAAAATAAAAATAAAATAAAATTGTTTGAGGTATTGTTTGTTTATGCATTGAAAGTTAAGGTCATCAAACTATACATTGAGTAGGTATGTACAGAAAAAAATATTATTCCATACCGACGCAGGCGGACGATTTTAGAAGGAGGTAATATGTATATATATATAGCTACGATAAATTTTTGAGCTCAAGGTAAAGTGGATTTATAATGACCATGGCTTTAAAAAATAAAACAATTGAAAGTAATCATTAACATTTTACTTTATTTATGGTTATTTTTTATTTAAGAACTTTAATATATTTCATTAGGCCGTTATTAAAAACAATATAATTCCACTCGTTAACTTTTAGTAGGTACCTACGTGGTAGAGAAGCTTACGTATATAGGTAGTATCAATAAATATCGAGATAAATTTCATGTTCATTGCAAATCGATGCAGTCCTTGAACTTGTTTCTTTTTAAAGTGTCATTTAATAGAACTTGCTAACTATGTAAACAAAAGTTACTAGTAATTTGACATTCATTGTCAATTTTAGTATGGCGGTTTGTTTACATAGTTAGGAAGTTCTATTGAATGACACTTTAGTAGAATTTATAGTTACGCTCTTCATTACTTTGCATTTGTTTTTGACCTAAACAACAATGATTTGTTAGATATTAAAAAGTTATGTTTTATATGGAATGCGATTAAGTAAAATCAAGGTTGTATAAATTATGGAGTCGTATTCACGAATAACGCGTCGAGCCGGTCATCACTCAGCTTCAAGGAATTTGGTCAGCTGTCTGAGCATGCAGGCGCCCCGGGGATCAACGCTCTCATTGTGGCGGTATTAAGGCAGTGACAGCGAAAATTAGGCTCCGGATTCCTTTGATATTTTTGTATGCACAAAAAGCGCGGAGGGCGGGCGGCGCGGCTCGCTACAACGCCGTATATATAGACGGGACGGCTGCGCGGCGCCCAGTCGTTTGCCGTCGCTCGCCAGTGCCCCATATCGGAGCTTGCGCTTTGACAGATTTCTAGCATTTCTATTACATTTTCACAATTATCTCTTGAAAAGACTGAACTGATGAACATTGTGTAGGTCGGGATAAATTGGTGTGTTTTGTGGATCGGTTGAGACTGTTTGCTGTGATTCGCCGGTGCTTTACCCGACCTGTAGCTGCCCAGGGTGTCTGCCATTGTTCACGCCGCCAGGTGAGCTTTCATTCATTAAATGATATTTTCAGCTAACGTCAAATGTAGTTCATCTGAAAACCTTCAATAATATGTACTATTTCGTTTGATTAGCAGTTTAAGGCGATATTTGTAGTGCTTTTTGTATTTTGTAAGTAATTTTCGGACCGGAATTTTTGTAAGTAAACCAAAAACGGAGGTAATTAATAATGCAACTATAAAATGCTCACAGTAAGCACAGATTTTATCAGTGACACCATACTTATAGGTGATACTTTTAGATCTGATCAAGTGATAACTTCAACGAATATGTAGCTTTAGAAACACAAGACTAAATATTGATATTAGGATAGCACTGAATGCGTGTGATTTGTGCTTGATGACACAGGTAACATATTAGGTGCATGTTATGATGAGATTTTATCATACGTTATGCATTTCTCCACTTGGAGGAAAGGAGGGGAGGCATTTGCCCAGCAGTGGGACACTAGACTAGGCTAACAAAAAAAAAACATTTCTATAAAAGGAAATCGACAGCTAATAATTACATGAGCATAAATGTTGATGCAATATTAACACTAAAAAGCTGCTTCGATCAACTCAACGATGTTTAGACATAAACACACGTCACTAGTGGTTTTCCATTGATCTCTGTTGATTACAACTTTGGCAGTTTTATCTATGGATGTTTAAATTGATTCTGGATTTGGGATGATCATGAGTTTCCAAACACAGAAGCGCGGCTCTCTAGGGGTCGTATCGAAACACTAAGGAGGCCCGGTTTTTTTTATTCTATTAAAATACAATTGACTATCAGATGGGCATGCTCTTGCATTATATGACTGAGAAAAAAAGCGAATGCGAGGTATACTGATAGTTATGTCCAATCTCAATACTTCAATATCGAGTATTCTCGATATTAAAATGTCAATGCCAGGGGTAGTTTACCACCAACCAAAAGAGCATAAGTTGACCCAGAAAATATGTATGACAATATACAGCAGGGATCGGAACCGGTTTTTTGCAAAAACTTAGGAGTAACCATATTTCTCGAATTATTTTATACTCGAAATGTAGGACTCGGTTGTGTTTTTAGGTTACGACTTCGTATTATTAGATTGCCCAATTAGAAATGAAGTAATTAGCAAAGAACGAAAAAATACGGTTTCCGTTCCCATACAAAAAATACCGGTATCCGATCCCTGATATACAGTACGCCGGGTAAGAATGGCTTTATATGTCAAGAGACTAATGATGCAAATAACCATTAGTTAAAGCTTTATAAGACCAACACTGATATGTACAATTTTCGTTTCGAATGTGTTTTCATATAATGGTGTAACTAACGATTAGCAATGTCACTACTTAAATATATGATCAAGAAATATTGCTATTCGTTATACATTTACATAAAGGTCACTTGATATATAATAGAATATCGACCGCGGTACATCTCACCCATGCGTTATAGGAAGTATGATTTCGAGAATCTAAAATGACGGATTGTACGTAATTACGCAAATATTCAAGAAATTCATCATTTGAGCAAGACGTAGGCGCAGCGTAGCGTTCTCGCGCCGGCGTTAATAGTATGTATCTGTCATGGATCACGTTATTTTCGGATATCCTGTGTAACGCCATTTATCCATTACAAATGGTTAAATGGCTACATTAATTTTCAATATAAATAATATAAATTGAAAAAACGAAGTACGACGTCAGTTATAAAATATGTTGATCATTTATGAAGGGAAATTAATTCCAAACTAATAGTGAAATATTTAGTTTAAAATGATATCTTGTATAGATCAAATAAAAGTATATTTTTCTATTTGAGAAGTTATCTGCGAGCCTAATTTGCATTGCAATGCATAGTAGGTATTGAAGTTTCACAAAACTAGCAAAACATGTTGCAGTGAAACTTTACCCCCGAAAGCTCGCTTATTTGCATTTTCTTCCGCCCGTTGGAGCCATTACTCTACTTAAGTGGCTGTAAATGGCTAACCTCCCTTTTGTCCTTTAAGTATAACTATCCGCCGAAGTGTCGAACCAATCTTCCCACGACCCTCCTATTACTAATTAACTGTACTTACCTATTTACACCTTCTAAGATGTCAGCGACCTCTATCGACTGGGAGGTTCATTAAATAACAGAAATTATGTAGAAGTTTATTTTCTAGAAGAAAATAAAATGAGAATTACAATATGCTTAAAGCGATTATATAAAACAATTTACCGTCGGAAATATTAAGTCTGAAAATATCTTGTAACAAATTCCCGCATAGTAACCAGATAAAGTGAACTGTTATCTGGTCACGACCGCATTTACTCTTACACCACACACCTCAACTCCCAGCGGCGAAACACGACGACAAATAACAATTATACGCGTAGTTTGCAGCTCACGGTGGAAAACCCCGAGAATTCATCCATTTTCATTACGTAGCCCACGGGGTGTCCACGGACACAGGTTTTCCGGGCGGAATTTTTATTTAACTGGAAAATTTCCGAGCCATAAAAAGTGTCTGGGGAGCCGAGATCGATCACGACACAGTTTGGTAAGTAATGGCGTCGCAGTACCTAGGATACCTTACTGAATTGGCGCTCAGCTGTAATTAACTAAACTGTAGTTTTTAAAAACATATTTGAAACTCATTCGATACTCTCATATTAGGAGCAGACTGTCCACCATCGGGATGATTATGTGATTAACGATCAGCGTTCAATAGATCGTTACAGTAAAATACCGAACAAACATCCGTTGACGTCCAAACTGATGAAAAATTCTAGGAATTCTTAATCACTTGGATCATCAATCTGTTTAAGCTATAAGTATAATTAACGATAGTCTTAGAAAGCAGTCTAGATTAAGAAAAGCGCACTTATAACGACTTCACTGTATTTAATAATACATTGCATTTCTCTACCGAACATCATCGGTGACCAATAAAAAGCAGGGTGTTACTTAGTTTCACTTCCTCAAACCTCATGATTAAACTATAGGTAACTAATATGTAGCTATCTGCGCACGTTTATATCGTGAAGCGTGAGAGCAGGACTATGGCGGTAGGGGGCTATATGGTTGCCCGCAGATTTGCACGTTGTAATACACAAGTAAAGTTAACGCTCTTTAGGGCATATTGTCAAACTTTTTACACGTGCAGTCTGTGGGCAACATTTACACAGAGGGCGTATAACACGTTGAGATTTCAGTACAACAACGTCCTGAGGATGCTTTTGGAACTGCCGAAACACTGTAGTGCCTCGGCTCGGGCATGTTGGCAGAGGCGCGAGTAGATGACTTTTACACAATTAGGCGTAAAAGAATAGCGTCTCTGCTGAAGCGCGTGCGTACCAGTGGCAACAGCCTGCTGAGGACGTTGTCCGAACGTCTGGACTGCCGCCTCACAAAATACTGGGTAGAGCTGGTGATAGGCTGGGCTAAATAATCCATCTTGCCCCGTGTTCCTCTCTGCACGCAGTAAGGTAGTAAATAGTCAATAGTTATAAGTGTTTTTTTCTACTCTCAACTATAATATTAATTTCGATACAGTTTAGTCAACTATAATGAAATTGACCAATCGAAAGCGCAAAGCAAGTACCAGGGCCTCATGAGTTACGAGAAGGTGTCGTTGACCAACCGGCAGGGGGCGCGGGGCGCGGGAGCCGGGTCGCGTACGAGTATGAATGAAGGTATCGCGGCTGTTCGCGCATCTTAGATGTATCCTTTTGGTTTTTTTACCTACATATATGATTCTTCTACTAGTTTTAAGTATTTTTTTGTTGACTCGTAGAAAAAGTATTGTATACAATAGTGATATAATCAAGCTTTTCAATCTCGTACCTTACTTAGGCAACTCAGCAAGCTTCGTTGCCTAAACACGGTACTCGACTAAAAAGCTCTCCATTATATCACGATTGTATAAAATACTATTATGTAAGTACTAAGATAGGATGTAAGTTTTTCTGGTTAACTAACAATAAGTTTATGGCAAAAATTTAATTTTTGGTACAAGCTTTTATCGCTGACTGTACTTTTCTTACGACAGACAACTAATACTCATCGAGACAATTCTAAAAACCCCTAACACAATTAGGTTGCGTTGTTTCATCACAGAGTTCCTATGGCCACCTCCTGTCTCCATCATCAGATCAGTTCGACAGTACCATATTATTGTATTGTCATCAGAACTACATACAGCTGCCAATTTTCATGACGGTACGATCCTTGGAAGATGGTTAAATTAGTTACCTTAGATTCCATTACATGTTAGTTACATACAGGTCGAGAGTTCCTATGGCCACCTCCTGTCTCCATCATCAGATCAGTCCGACAGTACCATATTATTGTATTGTCATCAGAACTACATACAGCTGCTAATTTTCATGACGCTACGATCCTTGGAAGATGGTTAAATTAGTTACCTTAGCTTCCATTACATAGTTACATACAGGTCGACCCAATAAAAGCTTGTTAAAAATATGGATCCCATGGTCTGAAATAAACAAATTATTATTATGATTTTTTTTTATATTGAATTTTTAAGTAACTTCGGCTTACGCTACACGTGGCACATTAATGAATAGGGTACGAGACATAATGAAAACATTTCGAGACGATGTTGCTCTTAACTTTTTAGAGTAATTTAGAGCTATGTCTAATTATTATCCTGCTTGCTAAAAATATTTTTAAAGGTTATCTTGTATTGCAATCTGGGAAAAAGCAGCATACATTAAAAGGTGCCTGCAATATATTTTTTCGCGTCTTATAATATTGGCATATGTTGTGCGTGATTTAAGCCACAAGTGCGTGAATAAACAATATTTGAATTAATTTTGTATTAAGCAGAAACGTCTGCGAACGATGCTATTAAGCTTAGAAATAAATTAAAAGTACAAAAAATCACTGTCTTGGGTGGGACTTGAACCCACGACCACTGTACTAGTGATGATCCAGTGGTCGTAGGTTCAAGTTCCACCCAAGACAGTGAATTTTTCTACTTTTAATTTATTTCTAAGCTTAAACAATATGTGAATGGCACGAACATAATAGTACAAATACGTAACGCTTTGTAAAGAAGATAACTCTGGAAATGAGTCTAGTGCGGTGCAGGGAATGAGTGACACACCGTACCAAGTGGTCACTTGGTGCCCTTGCAACCTCTTATAAAGTAATTTACGGTTTACCTATGTTTAGTGTACGTGAAAAAAGTAAATGAATGATGTGCTCCAGGCATAACTACCTAATGAGAATCCTCATTAGCCTAATTACATAAGTATATGTACTGTCAACAAAACTAATAGGATAGTAAAAGGGATGCTAAACTAATAGTTTTTCTGACTGTACTTATACTCGGTGAACTTCATGACAATCATGACTCACCGTGGTTGTGAAATTTTCATAACATTGTTAGTGAACTGGGTCAAGTTTACTAGAAATACTGATATTGATGGATGGTTCAGTTGCGCAAGAGTGTCTGTCATTTTATGACACATTCTTGAGAAAATGACCTCATATATCAAGTTTTTCTTATTTGTCAAACAAAGAAGAATTTTAAACAATATTTTACGTAGTAATTTTCTTTAAGAATCAAACGATATCGAGGTAAAAATATGTAAGTATCATAATGTTAATAAAATCTCCCTAAAAAATGTATAACAGGTGTTCTACGATAGTTTCAGTCAAGGCCGAACGTTTAAGATATACGCCAAAGGGTGTTATGAAATCCAGCCGGTGCACAACAATGGTTTCGCAACCGATGTGCCCTACACTTCTTGTAAACTGTGTGCTGCTTCGAAGATTAATTATTATAACGGGATATTAGGTCAAGTACGAGTCGTTTTGGGAGAACGTTGCAACATACAACTAGTACAGAGTACCTGATGAGCGATGAATAATATACGCACGGGCTGCACCGAGCGAATCAATAGCAAGTTTTATACCTGTTTGGTTATCAGTGCTTCATGTTATTGATTAAAACCTAAGTACTTAAAGCGTATATACGTACTTTGAAACGATACATAATTACGGCAACTATTATGCTCTTTACGACGAAAATTGGTAATTTAAAATCAGCAAATGTAACATAACGATCAATTAGGATTTCCATTCCAGACGTCCTAAATGACCGGGTCAAAGTCCCTTTTTAAACAGTTCGGTATTTGTAGGCGAACCTAACGTAGACACATAAATACATAAAGTACCTTGTTCTCGATTCCGTTAGAAACTTTAGTAGACACAGTAAAGTTACACTAGGTTGAAGGGTTATCGACCTTATTGGCAAGCCAGATCTTTTGGATTTATAAGCACCCTTAATTCAAATTCAAATTTAAAAATTCTTTATTTAAGACAACAATGGTCCATACATTTGTTAGTTATAGCTTATGATTTAAGTATGTTAGTAACAATGGGTAACCTAATAAAATAACCTAATGAAATAATTAATAATACTTTTGACATGATTAGTTAGACCTAATGGTCACGTTTTAAATATTTTCTGAATTATTCGACAGTTGCGCTAGCTGCTGTGTACGAAATATTTACTTGACACCTTCCTCGCCTATAAATAAATTCACAAAGAAAATGAGCTCCTCTTTTACTATACTATTTCTAATATCACTAGTCTGCGACACGAATGTATTCTTCCCTCGCTAACCTACTTTTAAGGCAACCAGAAAATTTAATTAAATGCAGCCTTAGGAAAAGTAGGTACGCTATATAATTTGAGTTTCTCTTCCATCAAAATGTACCTATTTGATTTTTGTCAGCCTGAGGGAAAATCTGACCTACTTACCTGACTTACAATCAGAATAAGTCTCCAGGTTTCTTATTATCGCGAAAATAACAGCATTGTAAGGATTAGTGGGTCACTAACACTCAGACGTTGATCTTCAAATCTGCCACCGAGAGCACTAGTGTAAGTTGTGTCAATTTAAAGTTTCAGACCACTTCGCAAAATGAGTTTTACAGCAATAAGAAGTGTATTTAAGAAATAGGATATTTAAAAATAGTCTAATTATACTTCAGTTAACCGCCGTGGGCCCCTTTATTTCATCACAGGAAATTAAACTCTCAGAAACGTAGCTATAGCTAATATCGTCGAACTGCCAAATTTTAATATTCAAAGTGCATTAAGTTGTAGAAAGTTGAAAAATACATCCGGCCAACTTTATATCACGAACATATCATACGTTATACGTTATGGCGATGAAAAGCCAAATAGAATATCTCTATCTCTCGAAACTCGATCGTCAGAGGCAATTTTAAGCAAGCTGCTGCTGAAATGCTAAAATATTTTTTAAGGACACAGTTACGAGGCGGGCCAGCTAATACAAATACTGGGTATTCTGATTGTATTGTTAATCGAAAAGAGTTACCTAAGTTGTTTCCTCTTTCATTTGGGAAAAGATGCGTCTTTAAATGGCAGTAAAAGCTCTTAAGAACTTTCGGGGTCTCATCATTACCATTTATAAAATGTTAACACACTTTAGAGCACAACGACTCCTGGGGTCGCCGGCCTCATTAACGCTCAGACAAATAACTTTAGACAAAGCGAAATGCAAAAAATAAACTTTCTTTGATGAAATAATATTAATAAGCTGTATTACAAAATACATTAAAAGTAAACTATAATCTACGTTCATCAGGAATCGACGCTATTATAAAATTTTTTTTTATCAAATTTGCTATTTATGTCAGGTAAACTAATGTCCATAAATAGATACGCTCAGGTTCCACAACGTCGCGTGTAGTGGAATAAGGAAATTGCTTTGAGCTAGCGCGCTAACTACCTACTAGATCTATAACGGAAGCTTCGCATTTTGTCACAGCAATACGGAGCTGGAGATTTTCTGATACCTTGTTTACTTTTGTAGATACATACTTTCGTGTTAAAGAACTCCTTCTCGGTAAAATTTAAAATCTCAAACCAGTTAGTCATATTTGTTTACAGTATGCCACATGTAGTTACATCTGACAATAAAATCGACAATAAAATGGTAAAATCGTACGCCCACTACCTACTGTAACTACACAAAGTTTACGAATCTTATGATATCAAGAAAGTGGTCGTAAAATTGTTGCGGCGTGGTAAACGTTACGTTTGGCACGTGTGAAGTAGACCACGCTCCAAGGTTTCTCGTATTGTATAAAACAACACAGTGCATGCTAACCTAAATAAATAACTTGAGCCATGAACTGTGGTATTTGAACTCGATCAGTAGGTTTACGATATGCTTATTTTACATACCTGGACCAGGTAACTGGGATAGGATATTGAATAAGAGTGAGTAATACCAATAACGCTAGTGGTACCGAGTGAGCAACAAAACTATAACTTACACATTGATAAAAATGAAATCTTTTGCTGCAATAGGCCTAGTTACAATTAGCAAACAACTTGGTTGGGGGACCAGGACCTATCGATTCATATATAGCATGACTGATGTCGCGTTAGTAACCGCAAAATTATTTTAAATTTTCAGTATCAAACACAACGTCTAATTGGACTTTGTTTAGTAATTGACTCGCCTCCAAATTGCCAACCGCCATTCTTCACGGATAACTGTGATTAATCCGATCATTAGTTATTCTCGGCTCCACCAAGGCCGAGGGCTGCTTGGCATGCGAGTCTTGACCTTCGCCAGTATCGCGTCAGCGTGACGCGTCCTTGCTTCTTGCCTTCAACCCCTATGGGAAAATCCTGAAGGGCCTATTTGACCCAAAGGTCGCGGCCTTTAACTGAGCGCCTAAGATGAAGGGCGTTATGTAAACAAGGTGTTTGTAAGTGTTGAGAGTCTTTACTATAAATACGAGTACTATTTATTGGGGAAAAAAAAAACAGAATAGCATTTCTCGTGCCATCAGATGCTTTGACCTGAACTGTTTCTCAAATTATTGAGTTCATACAACCTTTACGGCTTTGATCTAATAATGATGATAAATGATAATTCGTGTCAAAATATAACTAAATAAAGATTAAGTAACCTTTATACAAATTCTTCAATATCTTCCAGAAATGTCGTGGACTTTACCTGCTTTTGAAAATTGTGTTTAAGGGTGACGAACCTTTTCCCCGTGAAAGGTTGTTGTCTCTTGACTTATTCATTACGAGTTTACGACTTCCTTCCTTCCATTCGTTTTAATATTGTAGACGAAACCCTGATATTTACAAGCTAGAACCTGTGTAATTTCGAAGTATTGTATGTTCATCTTTATACGTACCTAGAGTTTTTTAAAGTATATACATACATTTTACATAGAGTGTTCAATTAGTAGCTTACGACCTACTTTTGCTTGCTTCATATTAATTGGTTTAAGAGACAGGCAGCTTGTAAATAACAAATGTATTTTTATGTGATTTATGACTTGAATATTATTATTGGGTTTAAATAAGACATATTCAATAGAATATTATTGGCAGTTCTGCCAATAACTCTTTACGTGACGACCTCGTCCCACGAGCCGTACTTCCATAAGCGTCGTAGTAGGTACAACAATTGCCAACTGTATCTTAGTAAACATAAACAATTGCCAGCACTAAGTATATAAATATTAATCGAATGCGTACTAAAAATCAAAGTAAATAAACAAATTTGCTAGCGCTGTAACAATCGCTTTTGCAGCGGATTTTAAGATTAGGTGGATTCATTTTATAATGCGCAACACAGAATACCTAAGGCGTAACAAGGAATATGCTATAGTTTACACTCCACGCACGCGCCTCTGCTTGTTATTGCGATGAACTGGAAAATAAACAGGAAAAAACCGACGACAAACAAGCTTGTTACACATCAATCACCATCAATTTATCTTATTTGCAAAAAAAACGTTCGCGTATCTATCACATGTACAACAACGGATATAGGTAGAAGAGGAAAAGTTCGTTAAAAACTCATCGCCTGATATCCACATTCTGCTGCATGGTCATCAATGCTTAAATTTAATTTATTTTGGCTACCTTTTCACTGCGTAGTGTGTGATTTTTTGGCAGCAACTGATCACAGCCGGTTGATAGATTAATTTTATTAATTTTGGCGCCAAACATAAATAAAAAGTGTCGCCGCCGGCGAGGCGGCTCACTATCAGTATTCCGGTTTAGAGATATTTTAGTGTACACTGTATTTCTTTCACGATGTTACTGTAAAAATAACTGTTTAAACGACAAATTAGCTTTCATAAATCCTATTTTTTACTTTGGTACTCGGATACCGCCAGAATGTAATATGTTAGCATTGAGTGCCTCTGAATATGGCAAGGGCAACGAAAGGCACATTGTTGTCGTATAACATACATGGTATTTGTATGTGTATTATTTTTCGTATGTAGGTAGGTAAGTTAACCCTTATCTTGGCATTGTAACAGCCGTGATACATTGAACTTTAAAAAATCTAGCAGGTTAACTTTATTACCTAAGAAAATAATTCTGCCATAAATATGTCGAGCTACCCTCCTTTATTATAGAAAAAAATAATGGAGACAAGTGTCATTGTAAATTAATTAGTAATAATCAACATGGAGCCGCGGAAACAACAAATTTCGTTTCGTAGGTATTGGAAGTTTTGCACTTATTTCTTAAATTAATATGTACTTTCCCATAATCTATATTTTGATGCATTAACTATCTGTTAGTGCATAAATATTTCCATTGCGGTAGAATTTTAAAACATTTAATAAGTACACAGAATCTTACATGAAACTGTAATGTATTATATTTGATACATTGCCAAGAACTCAGAAATATACATGTCAAAAGGATTGTATTACATTTTATACATTGCCAAGTTGTCATCAAAATAGGTTTACAGGTTTTTAAATATTTTTTATATTTGTGGGGTTACAAAACATGTTTCAAATATGTCATATTAGTTGTCGTATTATTTAGTTACTGAACTTTGATTTTTTAATTGTTCTAGATGTTTTTTAACTGTTTATTCTTACGCTGTAGCATTATTGCTACGCCGTAGCTCGTAGCACGGAAAATTTTGTGTATGCCCAAAAATGCCCCCTAAGTTAAAAAAAGTTGTTTTTTTTTAGGTTTTATTTATTTGTTAACTTTTCCTTTTTGACAGAACTTCTTGTTGACTACTTTTTTTAAACTTTACGGGATCAAATTTTTCTGCCATGTGATCAGGTATTTGTAGATATAATTTATTTTTACAGGTGTAATAGTTAACATATCTGATGCTTTAGATTGCGTTTAATAAGCAATACTTAAATGATGATTTCTGTTGCACTACATGTATTTTATTTTTTAATTCACATTTTTTTTTTAAAAGTAGGTAACTGATTTGTCGAGGGATTGGCATTGTATCAAATATATTACAAATGATTTTTCGAAACTGGGAAAACTTGGATTTTTTTCCTTATTTTTTTATAGTCTAGTATGCTCAATAGGTGACCAAAATAAATAAAAAATATTATATTTAAGATGTTTTGAGTCTTGCCAAGATAAGGGTTAAGTACACCTAGATAAGTCTGCAACGATTTTGATAGCACACGCAGTGTAGTGTTATAATTACGTCATAATTTCATAGAAGTTGGAAAAATAGGTACCTGCTACTTTAGACTTCAACAAATGTGTAGTTTTGTACATTTCATTTAAGGTGTAAGTTATAATGGTAGAGTATGAAAAGGTAATTCGCACTCGTATCGTAATATACTATTATGCCAGCCTCGTGCTTACAAATTGTGTGGGGTAAACAAATATTTTACGTCACGTTTTTAAAACGCTGAAAGTATTTATGTACTAAGTATATCAACATTGTATATTTTATTTAGTATTCCTGCGTCATGAAACGACGTAATCTTTTTTGGATTAAACTGTTTACACATAAGTAATGAGTTATAAGTATATCCAAGATGATTTTTAGAATAGGTAATGCAAATGTATTTAACCTTGAATAATTTTGCTGATAAAAACTATACGAGTATATAGTCTGTGCGGAAATAGAAGAGTCGTGAAATGTATGGGGCCCAATACATTCCACGACTCTTCTCTTTCCGCACAGACTATAATAAATTAGCTGTACTTTAGAATATGCTCAAACAGATTAATAAATCTTAAAACAGAAAACGATAAGTTAGCACATGCACCTGTTATGTATGAATAATAGGTCGCTGGGTGGTCAATGTCAGTATTGTTGTCAAGCCGTCCGCCTCCATGGTGTTATTCAGCGTATTTTAGGGTTATTCAACTATTTGCGGACGCGCGGTGCGGTGCGGTACTGACGCAGGTTGTCCCATCCACGCTGTAAATATAGACTACTTGCCGCATGTTTTGTTTTTGCCATCGTTTTGCGTAACACTGATTAACGAATTGACAACATCCAGAAACGAAAGAAAATTACATCCGGAATATTTAAAACAGTGAAAGTCGTAAAACGAAACTACTTCAAATAAATTAACTTTAAACGATCTAGGAAAAACCTTGAAACCTTATATTAGAAAGTCGTTTAACAAAATGAATTTATTCGTGTCTTTTACGATTCTGACGCTCTTTCACTGCGTGTTAGATTAAGAACGTACCTACGTCATTCGAAGCAAATCAAGCCAAATGATTGAAACGCGACAATAAGCGCCTCATCTGAAACCGTTGAGGGATCTAAGCTATAGTAGAATAATTGGAAAAATAATAAGTTATTATAATTGTGACACTATCAGAATTTTTTTTTTTAATATTTTAATCTGTGTTAAACAAATAATAAAGCGAAATAAATGTCATACACTAAGAAAAAGTGATCAAGGCCTCACATTTTCTTAGTAAATACCTACATATATGACATTTATTTCGGTTTATATCTGATTGGGATATAAACTAAGTGCTGATATGTGTTTTTTTCTTATTGTTTCAGCTACTCGAAAATATTAAGAATGAAGGACGAACGTGCGAGTCCGCCGCGGGTGCGCGTCGCAGTTCTCGGCAGCTCACGAGTGGGAAAGTCAGGTAATTACCTACGCTCTGAATGCTCATATTAAAATATAATTCACTAACACACGACGAACGAATATTGTCTGAGATATTTAGAACGCGCGTATACAAGAATGTATCATGTCAAATTCTTTTTTCTCATCACTGATTACATCTTGTGGCCTAAATACTACATTCCCTAGCGCGTTGTTTCGTGTAATTAGTGTTAGTTTAAACCAGCAAACACACAAGCTAAAATAGAACTCTAAACTAATATTAAAGTATACCCCTTCTCACGCAGCGCGTGGGCGCTTGAGCCCTAAGAAAACACATAAAATGCTTTTATGCTCTTATCAAGAACTAGCAGAAGTGTTACAACCTGACCCACTCGGCATTACATAAACAGCAAGTCATACTCCAGTGACCCGAAACTGGTGATGTAATACTGTTTTCTTTAACAACAACCAATCAATCTCTACTAGTGAATTCGTACTTCAACCTGCTTAAAGTCGGTCAACAGATGAACCAAATATAAGATGATTCATAGGAATATTATCAAGATCCGTCGACAAGACATCATGTCTGTGCCACCTCATAAATATAGATATAAAATTAAATACCAGCATTTAAAATGGACATTAAAACCTTTAGATCAATTTGGAGTTTCCGTCGACGTTTTTATATTTTGCAATTGAAATATTTAAAACTCTGTAAAAGTTATTTGTATGAGTCATTCACCTATTAAAAAAATTGCTTACAATGTAGTAATGTAATTTTACTTTTATCACTAAAACACTTTTTTTTATCTTGTAACTCATTTTGTCTTTTTTTGTTACAGCTCTTATTGTAAGATACCTAACAAGGCGATACATCGGAGAATATCACTCAAATACAGGTAATAACAAACAGACACGCTTTACAAATCGCTGAATAACTCATTTGAATAATTTAAAATTAAAATATATTTATTTTTATTTCAGATTTATTATACAGGCAGACAGTTCAAATAAACAGCAGCCCGGTGGAATTAGAAGTAATAGATGTCTCAGGCTCAAACTCGGACAAATTTCCAGCAGAACAGGTGAGTGATCAATAAAGTGCTCTGCTGTTTATAAATAGGTTAAATTGCTACCTACTCGAGTTCTTTCCAGTGTACCTAATTGGAACAAGATATAGGTTAATGCAGTTCTTTACGAGACCTTGCCGTGACTCCAATAGACCTCACCTTCACGTTAAAAGGTTAATTCAACAACTATGGGAAGGTTACAGTTAATTTAAACTCAAATACATCCTAAATAACCAGATGATTAGAGGCGGCCTTTTCGAACATCAATAATTATCCTTGATCTTGCATATACATAGATCTTGTTCTGTTTACGACGTAATAATGAACATTCGTAATATGTAGGTAGGCATTATAATGTGTCAGATTCAAGAACATCGAAATATAAATTAAAACATTTTTTGTTAAACTCCCGTATCAGCTGTCTCAATGAATATGCCCCGGTTATAATTATTCTCATGAATCATTGGCATTGTACTTTGTTCGATTGATGTTGTTTATGATGAATAATTTCGTTGATACGCTCCCGGACTGCACCTGGCTTCTGTCTGCAATGGATCGAAGTAACGATCCCGCATCGCCTTCCGCAAACAAAATGGGAGATTAACTGAAGATTAAACTGGCCTTTATGAGTTAGCAACTAGGTTAATCGTCGCTAATATAATACGAGTGGAATGAATTATGGCTTCTAGTGCTCCAGTGACCAGCTAGACTGCTGCACCATGACTCACAATGTTTACGCTCCAATACATTATTTACTGACATATGCTCAATTCTTCAGGGGAAAGCCCAATTAAATTATTTTTATGTAGATTGATTTACCTAAACAGTTGCCAATAATTATTTTATTTAAAAAAATCTTTAAAAGAAATTCGTAATAATGCACATGCTAATACAATATACGTTGTTCCAAAATAAAACTTTATATTGCGTTTTAATGCACTTAAGTGCATCTCCTGTTATAAGTAGGTAAGTAAGTAAATTCATAATACGCGATATTACAAGTTTTACGAATAAAAACAGTTCCACTTAATATTTATTAATATTTAAAAACATCAGAAAAGGAAATCCCTTGTCATTCCCGTCCAACAGGAGTGGGCGGGCCGGGCGCGGCGGCTAGACATCTAATCGATGGGAATCAGAAGGATCCATTACAAAGCTTTACTTAATGCTACCCACGCAGGATTTTCTTGTATATCAAGCTACTTCGGGGTAGTTTTGTTATAACCTACTATACAGGGTGCCATTTAAGTCGTGATCAGTAATATGGTTTTCTAACTCCATAAACAACGAGCAATTTAATGCCCTTACTCTTACTAAAATCAGACAAGATTTTTTTTATTTTTTTGTCATTTATTTTACTTTTAAAAGTGGATTTAGGATATTACAACGGCTTATTAAGATATTTAAATTAGTAAATTGAATCGACTCTTTGATTTGGAACTGTCATTGACATCAATTTTGTCATTTGTCCCAGTTAGAAATAAAATTTACTTAGTTTTTAATTTGAAATATCTTACAAAGCTGTTTAAATACCACATTGCCACTTGTAAAAGTAAAATAAATGACAAAAAATAAACAAAAAAATAAAAAAAATCTTGTCTGATTTTAGTAAGAGTAGGGGCTCGTTGTTTATGGAGTTAGAAAAACATATTACTGATCACGACTCAAATGGCACCCTGTATAGGAAGGAAATTAAGTTCTTGAAAGGAAATAGCGTGTTGATCGATTCATTATTACCTACAAAGCATCATACAGTGTAAAAGCAGGATCGAGTATTTTACTATTTGTTCTGTTATTTATATATCCACTCACTCAATTTGGGTCGTTGTGTTACCGTAGTAAGTACAATATTACAATATAGGCCATAATTTCTTGTTGCTGTTACTTAGTTCCGTTATTATTAGGGGTCTATTGTTATCTACACTAATATACATGAGGTAGGTAAATGTGTTTAGGTAACATTATCTTCTGACACTCACCCCTTAAAGAGGATACTTAACGTCCTTACCGTGGTGACATTAGAGCTACATAATCCACTTAACCTTAAGTTTTATAGGCTTGCTCAGAGTTATTCATTTTACACAATCGGACAATAACGGGTGCAATTTTAATAGAATAAAAATCGATTTCATTTTGAATATTCGTTCATGAATTTTAAAAAGTTTATTGCATTGTGTAGCGTGTCTAGGTCTGTTTTAAGTAAGAGTGAATAAGCTTATTAGTGCATTTAATCTTAAAGTCTGTTCTTAATTTTGTTCTAATAGGAATAGGGTTAATCGCTGATCAGGGTGCGTAGCCAACATGCCAATCATTTACACTCCGTAGCGAACGAAACTAAACTGTCACTGTCGCTAATACGGAAGAATGATAGAGAGACACAAAGCGTTTCGTTGTCGTAGTGGTAACGATTGTTACCTTGGCTAGGCACCCTGTTTACCTAAATATATATTTAAAAGGCTTCCATCTAAGAAATGATGAAACGTCACTCAATACATATATGTATTTTTGGGCAACGTTCGTTGCATAGCGAAAATTAAGGCAACTGTGCACGTTTTCGTGCTGTTTTTTCTAGATTTAACATGCGTGAAATAGTGAAAACAAAATATATAATATATTACTCACTTCAAATAGGCACTGAATGGGTCTAAGCGTCAACAACACGTCTCATGAATGAGCTGCGAGGTCATTAGCTATTTCCGAAATGTGGGAGTGAGCGATCAGCGTTAGAAAGCAATTCGGTTTCATTTGGCCCAACAATATGCATATCGTCGGGGATAGTGCAATACCGCGTAACTAACAAAGTCGATAAAGTTCTAAATTCAAACAATGTAACAAAGAAATTGGTCCTTACTGCATTTGCTAGTTACGTGGTATTGCACTATCCTCGACGATATCGCCAATCACAGTCGTCCGCCGTCGCGACGGCGGGGGCGCCCGTGAACCGCCACTCTAATTTTAACACGGAATGTTGGCTTCCACCCGTAATTAATCATTTATGTCTGAATTCTGAGCTTTTTACGGATAGCATAGCTCGCCTGCGCTTCTTCAGACTTTAGAAAATAATCAATCAAAATCTCCCGAACGATTAATAAAGGTACAGACCGGCTTACACAGGTGATTCACAGTATATTAACGCCCACGTTTACAAACAAGAAAAACAATAACAAGAGGCAATTTGACTTACTTCAATAACACATCAACAGCGTCACATCGCTTTTCTTGGGAAAGGTTTAGATGTCACCAGTAAATGTAAAATTTTGCTATTCGTAATCCATTAACTCTCAAATATTAGAGTGCTAAAATGACTTTCGTGATGTCAAAACAAAAAACGATGACAGTGATTCATTGTAATGCTTGCTGGTATGTTTGAGTTGTATATCTAAATATGTGTGTAAACCACACGAAATATTTTTTTTTTTTTTTAATTTTAATTGGAACAGTTTTCTTAGGACACTAGGTGAAATAAATGCCGTCCAAAAGATATCTGCGCCATTGGTTTAAAAAAAAATGCTAGATCGCTTTTCAGAGCTGCTGCATCAAAGCTTGAAATAGCTATGTTGATTGCTTACCTGGATGAGGGTACTGACTGAGGGGGTGAGGGAGCATAATAAAATTTGTCTGTAGAACATGGTCGTTAATGATCGGTTTTTTGTTTCAGATCCAATGGGCAGACGCATGCCTGGTCGTGTACTCGGTGACGGACAGGAGCAGCTTCGAGTACGCCACGGAAGTCCTGAAAGCCCTGAGGAGAGCCCCCGCCACCGCGAGCCCGGCGCACGGGCCCTCGGGCGCTACCACGCCAATGCCCCTAGCCCTTTTAGGAAATAAGACGGACTTGGACCATTTGAGACAGGTCAGTAGAACAATTAAAAAGATTGTTGTGTGTGATTGTCTACAGGTTTCAGGCAAGATTATATACTTCGGTATATACCGTAGCAAAAACAAAAATTACTAAAAACGATGCAGCTTTAGAAAACAATTGGAAGTCTAACTGTTCAGTTAGGAATTAAAATGACTATCACTAGGTACGAGTACCTACATATTAACATTATTCTTGTAAGATATTCCTTTAACATTTTACATACATTTACATAAAATTACAGACTTTAATTTCTAAAAACACGTATATACGATACTACGTACTTTAAACAATGTTAAAACTATTACGGACTATAATTGACTGGTGTTATAAAACTTTCTCTTATGACCTTTAAAGATAATTTAAATCTGACCGTATGCTACTAAGTTTCTCTACCAACGCAAAGTTGGATTAACAATTTGCTAAATAAAATCAGCCAGTTCGCTATGTGGGCGGCAGAATCAATGTAATTGTTACATTAAAAATGAAATCAGACACATTTATATACATTATTTCTCGTTTTCATTACTTAATACTTTATGTATCAATAGGTACGTATAAATATATACAACTTATTTCTATGTCACGCCCACTGACAACAAATGAATATGCTGTGAATCTATGGGTAGTAATTATTTATTCCGAGATCCTCGGACCGAAAATCAATCCTATATATTAAGTGATTAATTTAATGTAAATATTAATAAACTCAAAAATGCGCATTTTTCCAGAGATAAGACCTAGCTAGATCGATTTATCGCCCCCGAAAACCCCCATATAGCAAATTTCATCGAAATCGTTAGAGCCGAGATATATAAATAAATAAATAAACAAGAATTACTCGTTTAAATGTACCTATTAGATTAGATTAGATAAAAATAAAAGTCAGCCAGCGGGCTTGTGAAAGTTGCTTTTTTATTGACCGTCATCCATTAACACTGGAGGCGGAGACAGACGGAGAGACGGACAGACAGACAGACAGACAGACATACATGACGAATCCATAAGGGTTCCGTTTATTGCCATTTGGCTACGGAACCCTAAAAAAATGATCACTCTACGATCCGCCTTACGCACGTTTCATATCGCTACACGTGGGTCAATTTCACCAAACGAGCATTTTTGTCTAATTCCCATGGAATTTTGAAATACCAACATTACACAAAAAAATTAATGCTGATAATTTGATAAAAAATATAATAAACATAAATTTTCTTATTTGGTAAAAATATTCATAAAACTATAAAAGTTATTTCAATTTAAAATTTTGGTCAGGGCACGGGAATTAGTGTGTCCATGGGAATTAGATTTTACTAGGACGGAAATAAGAACATGGCACGGGAATTGTCTTCTTAACTTATTTTGTTAGTTAAAACTATTATTTATGTATATTTTAATCTACAATAATATACTGCAACCGGCATCGACCATATTTACCTTCTTTAATTTTAGTTTCGGACGACAAATCTACGAAAGTATGATACACTAAAAACGACGTATTTGACTTATCGTTTCCTTTATTTTAATGGCAACTAATCTCTTTAAACTCTTTCTTAGTATAATGTAAATTTTTCAAAACAATACTTTGAGTAGTTGCGTGACCTTGTCCGCCTTACATACAAGACTATTCATTAAAAAGTGTCATTGTATTGATCTGCATGTAGATAGGTACAAGGTGTATGATCTGGTATATGGCCGTAAAGGAAATGATAGGTACTAAGAAATAAATAGGGGCACAGTGAGAAGAAGTTATTGTGTAATCATATAAATTAAAGAAGACTATGCTGTCTTCATATATTCATAACACAAAAAATTGTTTGACCACATAATAATATGAGGTAAGGTGGGGTAAGACTATCACCGGGGTAAGACTATCACTTGTATGGAATCCTCATACTAGTAGTAGTGTACCTTTACTTTCCCTACTAATTTTAAGAACTAAAAGGTAACGTTGTTATCCCATATATTTCTATAGGATTACAAACTTATTTATGCAGTTATTAGATCTTTAGAACGTGACTAATATTGCAGAATTATTGGATTTATATTGGCTTAAAAACCTAAAACCTAATAACGTTTCAAATTTGAAACTTGTGGGTATGCTAGAAGTACCTTAGAATAATGATGATTGTGAGTGATTGTGTCAGTGACAAAACTAAGGGATTTTAAAGTGCATTAATTCTTAGACTACATGTTCAAATTAAATTTTATTTAAAAAGAATGTTATTGAGATTTGATGGTGACACTTTGTTTTGCTCGACTCGGCGGCGGCACTGCCGTGCCCCCAGATCCTTTGTCCTTCCCCGGGCCTCAAATTATCTCCATGCCAAATATCATCAAGATGATATTGATTCGGCGGTTTAAGCGTGACGAGATAACAGACAGACAGACACATCCTTTCGCATTTATAATATAGTAAGAATAGGATATATTTAACTTATCTTCTATTAGAAAGAATTATAATTTATAACAACTAATCCATTAAACGAGCAATTTTTGTATATATTTCGGGGATCTCGGAAACGGCTCTAACGATTTCGATGAAATTTGATCATATATGAAGGTTTTCTGGGGTGAAAAATCGATCTAGCTATGCGCGAGATAACAATCTCTGGGAAAACGCGCATTATTTAGTTTTTAGGTAGGTATATGTTTTCCGAGCAAAGCTTGGTCTCCCAGATATTTACTTTATACGGCATACGCTGTCAGCTTTCAAATTAACATAAAAAACATGTAACCTTAGGTATAGGTATTAAAATATGTAATAATTTCAATTTTTTTATGTTTATTTATTTTAATATTTTAATGTTATAATATGATCATTGATCAATGAATAAGGTAAGGTGGGGTCAGAGTAACAGTACGAGGATTCCATACAAGTGATAATCTTACCCCGGTGTCGTCTTACCCCACCTTACCTTACCTATTAAAATTGCCCGGGTTATTCAGGTCCACCCTGTATGTACTATAGTACTTATACTAAAGACCGTTCACAGATTTTTGTGCAGTTTTTAAGATTTCCTTAAATGTAAAATAGAAGGATATATTCATATTATTATTACATATAATATATGTTCAATGCCAATATATATATATAAATATATATATATGTAATAATAATATGACGTAAACATTGCAAATTAACTTACAGTGCCCTCAATAAAAGATTTGTTGACAATATATGTAATACTTTCTAATTCCCGTGCCACTTAATCAGCTGTTTTAGGTAAATATTCCATGGGAATTAGGGCACGGAAATTAGAATTCGTAATAAAAAAATTCGCCAAAAATTGAAACCGTGTTTGACCAAACTGTTATGTTATCGCTTACATAAAGATACATAAAGGGCTCCTAAATATGACAATTGTTATTGAAAAACTATGTGGGAAATAAAATTTGTAAGGGGCATCGAAATTAGAAAAAAATTGTCGCCCACCCGGATTCCGAAATACTTACGCGATTTGCTCGAACACGCCACGGCTTGACGTACATCCGTTTGCTTCGAGAGACAACCGAATACTGCCAGTACAGGTGAGGCGGGACACGAGGCGGGTCAAATACAGACGTCAGCTGTCAGAGCCCTTTGAGTTTTGCCGACGAAATTTTACTCGCGCGCTCGGACAAAATTTAAACTTCGATCACGAGTTATTTACCACAATGAAGTTAATAGTGTATGTGCTCAGTGATAGTAAATATCATCTAGTTTAAGTATTTGACACTAAATTTGTGATACTAACGTAGAATTTTTCGTAGGAATTTTCATTATGCTCAAAAGTAGATTCCGGACAGGGCACGGGAGTAGTAATTTGAGCCTTTAGGTATTTTTAAGTGTACTCTAAAAACCAATTAATCAGTGAATTCATATGGAACCCGGTGTGAAAGTGTGGCTTCTTTATGTAAAAAAAAAATGGTAAGTATTATCTGATGCTAACCCCCGATTTTCATCACGGACAGAAAAAAAATCGTGTTCAGAAATTGACCCACGTGTATCCGCGATTCAAATATTCACGAATGACATTGCTGCCATCTCCATGAAATAAATGTCAGCATTCAGAACACGAACAATACCATTCATATGTCACAAACTCCTATCTGTGAAGTTCCCTTTCTCGTTTTGTGCACTCGGCTACAGCAACTTTGATGAGGCATAACAAAGGACTGTAGATAACAATGACAAGTTACACAAATACATTCTCAGAACTTTAGTTGAATCGATTAGGTTTACAAATTTTATTGTCACCAAACTGGCAATGCTCAGTTGTCTCAGTACATAAATTGCTTATTCTGCCTTTTTTAAGTACCTCCATAGAGAAATATAATAAGACAAGAGTGCTCACTCCATACATCAGTTAGACTATTAATTTCAGTGTCTACATCTAGCATCGAGTAGCGGAACTATCAGTACTGCTACTTGACAATAGATGTAGCAGTACTGATAGTTCCGCTACTCGATGCTAGATGCTAATAATCTTTTTGGTACTAAAACTGATGTATGGAGTGAGCAATCTATGTATTTTTTTCTCTATGGTACCACCATGCAGAGTACCACACAGTAACACAACTATAATTTTATTCCATCGCACACTAATACTCATTCCTAAAAACTCTTGGTTGCATAATTTAATTGTCCTAAAAATTCAAGCAGGGACCGACACATTTATCAAAGAATTGTATAACAAACTCGTAACTAAATGACTTTTCATCCAATTTACGGTCTAACTCTACTCGGACAGGCAAAGTTACGTAACGGGGCCAACCCGAATGGACGACCGAATTGAACAGAAAAGTTTGCTCCAATTACACCAATGAAGAGGTGGGATAACCACGTTCAAATTAGATTTGCGATTATGTTTTGTAAAATTAAATAATACGGTCTATTGTAATTGAAGGGATGTTTACAAAAACAACATAACTGCTTAAAGCGGTTGACACTTTTTTAAGAACATTGTTAATCGTTTCAGGTGTCAACCAGTGTAGTCAGTTATGTTGTTTTTGTAAACATCCCTTCAGTTACTTCCTGTTGTTATAATGCAGTTTTATGGTAATCGTGAGTTCATTTAGAGTACTTCGTAGCATAGCGTAGCGCGTAGCATTCTAAGGTCACAAGCAGCGGAAAAAATTCGTAGCACCTAGGCGCATCACATGAAAAAATTTCGCGCTATATTGTCCTATTCAGATAGTAATTTCTTCTTAAGAAACGGTTATGGAGGTGTCCTGTCACTTATCCGCATTGGCATTTCTGATTGAAGAACCGTTTCACTGTCCATAACCGATTTAAACAAGAATATTAAAGTTCGAATCCTCACGGTTACGAAAAAAGGAGACTAAAATTGAAATGTTGGCTTACAGGTAACTACTCAAGATGGTCAGACCATAAGTGCTGCCCATAACGCATCGTTTAGCGAGGCGAGCGTGGCCGACAACTCCGGCGACCTGTACCGCTGCGTGGACCGGCTGCTCGCAGAGGTGCGCACGCCTATACGTACACGCAAATTCTCCGTCACCAAGATGCTGGGATCTCTCATAGGTAAGATAAGACACTACGAGTACTTTACCTAGGTAACTAGTCAAAGTCAAACATAGAATTGTTTATGACCTGATAAAAAAAATAACAGCTCTAATCAAAATCAAAGCGTTTGTCGGATTGGATTGTAATTTTGTTAAGTGCTAAATAAGTAGCTGATGTCATGGTAACTCGCCGAAAAGTCCATTATGGTGTAAACTTGGCGAAAATATTGTAGATTCGGGATATAAATAAGTTATATGTTCAACAGAAGTATTTAAAAAAAAAAAATCGTTTATTTCAGATCATTGATCCATAGCGTTATTAGTAGGTATAATCTTAAAAACTATGTTAATTACTAAAAATAATAGAACGAAATAAAAATATGTATAATATAAAAATAAAAACTTATGACTAAAAACTAAAAGCTACGTATTTGGCAGATGTGTGGCCATTGCGAGACGAGGAGCGCAGGTTGCCATGCTCTATTTAGCTCTCCCAATTGCCACCTCCACCCAAAACTTTGTAACCGGGCAGTCGAGGCGCTCGGCCAACACCCTGAGAAGACTGTTGCTGCTGCCGCGCACCCGTCTCAGCATGGAGGCGATTCTTTTCCGCCTAATGGCACAATTACTTAATTTTGCACAGGTGGCGCTACGAACAACAGCCAAGCGAGCCGCAGCGGGTCGATGGTGGCGTGCCCGCGCGTGCCCACACCGTCGCGGCCGCCGCTGGCCGCCGCGGCGCCCTGACCGCCCGCCGCGCCCGCGCACCGCGCGCGTTGATGCCTCGCCGGCGCGGGCGCCGTATGGCTGGCCTGCCTGCCCGTGCCCACCCGCTTCGCCGCCGCGCCGCTCTCCGCCACCATGTGATTTGCTACTCGTTACCGAACTTCAGTCGGCCTAAATTTATATACATTTTAATGAACTGGATATAATATACCTATTTGTAATAGATCGGATTTTAAAGAAAACTGCAAGAGTTTGTGAAATTTATGTGTCTACTAATTATCAAGTAGACAAGTAGGATATAACTACTGTTTAAGAATAAAATTGTTAAAAACATTGAAGTTAATTGAGACATAAGTACTAATAGTAATAGTGCACCTGTAACAAAACATGGTGCTGATCTCTATTGATAAAGCGGAAGTCAACCAGAAGAGAACAATGTAATATAATGAAAAATCCACATCATGAGGAAAAAAATGTTATAGACGTATCTGAGATATATTCTTAATTGATGTTGTAACTAATCATATAAGAGAGTGACATTTCGAGATACTCATCCATACGGTGCAGTAAGAAGTTCAAGGACAAGAAAGCACCGTTGTTGAACATTAGCTATCTCATCAAGTCATCACACAGGCCAAAGATGGTAATGTAATTGCTAGTCTTATATTAATAAATTATGAAATTGTAAATAATTGTTATAGTTATAGATAAACATTTAAGATAACCGAGAGTTAAGTTAGGTAGATAGATGTTAATTTTATAAATGTATTGTTCGTGCAGGCGTATTCGATAAAGCATCCAGCATGATTCACGCTTTTGCTGAAACTGATGGTTATTTTATCGATTGCGCTAAATTCTGTCATCGTACAGTCGATGTCATAAATATGTATACATTTTTTCACCTTATTGCATTAATTCCAGTAAATAAAGTATTAATAAATAAGACAATAAATCCCATACCTGCAAAAGTTTACTATTATATGTAATCATTGAAAAGAGAGTATTAAACATTACCTCTCATCTCCGTTTTATACCCATTACTAAATTAATAAATAATAACTTCTCATTGTCTTGGTAACAATTTATACAGGTAGGTAGGTACGCACTTAAAATGATCTTATATTCCAAATTATGGAATAATAAGATTTTGTAGTATATCAGTGTTTATATTTATCTCAAAGTATACAAACCAAAGTATCATTATCATTATAGTATAATATATGTAATTATCTTAATAGATTCTTCAATTCTAATGACTGACCTAAAACCGGGGCCGATTTTCTAATTTCGAGCGATCGATTTCGTCACTAGAAAATCTTAGGAAACGGCGAAATGCTAATTTTTGAAATACGAGCAATAGAAATTGGGAATCTAATGGTATTGCTCACTCGTTTTCAATTCTATTAGTAAAATTTAAATGCCTAGTAGTGGAGTTATTATTAAACGAAATACCTACACGAAAACGAGCTGTCGAATTTCAAAAATCGGGCCCGGTCTTACTCATTGTAAAGCAAATATTATAAACCATGAACCTAGCTTTAAAATAATGATCCAACATTTTTAATAATTGAATATATGTCTGCCATATATGCTATTTAGAAATAAGGATATATGGATAAATATATCTCATAACTCGATGTCTTTGCTTGATATAGAAAAAATACAAGGGTACGAAACTGGAATTTAGTGAGACATTGTTTTTGATAGGATTAGATAAGGCTCGAAACTGTGCCAAAAATGGTAACTATTTGGATACTAGGCGAACAAGTGTGATATCTACACTAAGTGCTGTATTAGAAAAGGGGTGTTCTGATTCTTATTTAGGTAGCCTAAAATAGGTATGACTATATGGATGTACTCTAAATAATTGGCCTAAATGAATTGTACTCTTTCTTACTAGTTTTCTACTTTTGCACAGTATTATAATATGCTATGTAAGTCTCAAATAATTACTTTGACTCTATATATTTACTTCAAAAATAAAAATAAACGTCAAACTGTCTACATTCATCATTAGTCTACACTAGATGTTGGTGTTGTTGGTAAATTGCAAGATTAAAACTAGTGTTGTTAACCCATAAAATAGTCCTGACGAATGCTAGAAGGCAAATGTTAATAATATTTAAATATAAAGCTTATAGTTAGCTATATTTATTTATAAATTATGAGTAAGTATCTATATTTCTCAACATAATACCAACAATCATGACAGTTTGGGTTTCTTTTGATCTCTTTGTTTGTTCCTAAGTTCTGTTGAGATTTGGAATGGAAATGTTAAACGGTATAAGTAGGTACTAAAACTCTGTCAACTGATCGAGAATCATTAATATCATTATCGATATGAAATAAGACAACGCATGACAGACCACTGACGTTGTCGTCATTAAAAGTGATTATTTGCTGCCGATTTTATGACATCGCCTAATCTTCTGATGTATGTTATTTTCAAAATATACCAAAAAATATGCAAGTCTTCAAATAAACTTTTTTGTCATCAGTGACAATTTGGTCATAAGAATAACAATATTATGGTGAGCTGGCATAAAACGTCAGGAAATAATATGGCGCCAGTACGTACAAATTCCATGGGCGTGCATTGCATTTATGTGTTGATATTATGATATATTATAGACTAAAAAGTCGGAACTGATTGGAATAAGTTGTAAATAATTTTGAATTGTCTAGCTTTAATATGACATATTTAAAATAAACATTATTGAATTATTTGATTCGTTTTAATTTTAAAAGGATATAAGACTTTGAAACCTTGGTCATATAAGATTACCTACAGTGAGTTACGAACTTACGAAGTATCGCAGAACTTAATTACCTACTTATCTCATATTAATATAAAAAAATGTAAGGCCAAAACCTTTAAGCGACACATGAGACCGAAACATTTGCTATAACGTTTATACATACTATTTTTTTTTTAAATAAGTATTAGATCAGTTTCCTAAGGTTACGCTTGGATGAATAATACTAGTGGCTTAAGAGGAATAGGTAACGGACAGGCAAACAGAATCCTAACATTAAAATGGAGGAAATCAACACAATGTAGCCAAAAATAATTTTTAATTAAGCATATATATGTCATATCTCGGGGTAGCCAATATCATATATTATTAAAAAAGCGGCCAAGTGCGAGTCGGACTTGCCCATAAAGGGTGCCGTAATTTATGACGTATTAAAAAAAACTACTTACTAGATCTCGTTTAAACCAATTTTCGGTGGAAGTTTGCATGGTAATGTACATCATATATTTTTTTTAGTTTAATCATTCTCTCATTTTAGAAGTTACAGGGGGGGGGGGACACATTTTACCACTTTGGAAGTGTCTCGCGCGCAAACTATTCAGTTTAGAAAAAAATGATATTAGAAACATCAATATCATTTTTGAAGACCTATCCATAGATACCCCACACGTATGGGTTTGATGAAAAATTTTTTTTTGAGTTTCAGTTCTAAGTATGGGGAACCCCCAAAATTTATTGTTTTTTTTTTCTATTTTTGTGTGAAAATCTTAATGCGGTTCACAGAATACATCTACTTACCAAGTTTCAACAGTATATAGTTCTTATAGTTTCGGAAAAAAGTGGCTGTGACATACGGACGGACAGACAGACAGACAGACAGACAGACAGACAGACATGACGAATCCATAAGGGTTCCGTTTTTTGCCGTTTGGCTACGGAACCCTAAAAATCCATTCGTCATACAAACGTGAGAATAGTGTCCAAAATATTTTATATAAAATAAATAGCTATTAAATTGCTAAAGACTTACCCCCTTATTCATAAACGTCTGCTAAGTTAATCAGTTGATGATCGTCGTTTATTGTCCCTCTCTATGGCATAACGACAGATAGGGACGAACGACGATCATCAACTGATCAAGTTGCAGCCGTTTATGAATAGCGCCATTAATTATTACAATCCGACATTCAAGGAGGCTGATGCTGATTTAACAATTCGTTAAGGATCTTGTTTTGATACGACCGTGAAAATCGCTGTCGCTGATAGGTGTTCGCGAAATGCAAGCACGGTCGTGTCATTAGGCATCTCGCTCGGTTAATTTGCGCGCGCGCGATGCCTAATGACAATAATGACATCGAAATCGAATTTAATAAATGAATTTTAGAAAATTAGGAGTATATTATGTACCTATCTTTACAGTGAAATTTATTTACAGCTTGATTATAAAACAATATGCTACTGTATCCTTAGCTTAGCTTGGCTTCCTTTAAAGAAATAATTTTAAATAATCTATAACTCCCTTGCCGGTAAAATCAGTTATGGGACGGGGTTGAATAGCTGCATACGCCTCCGTGGGATAACATACTTTATGATATGAACAAGTGCAAGTGTAAGGCCTGAGTGGACGCTCGAGTTGGGCGTGCAGCGGGGCGGGGCGTGCGGCGTGCAAGTTAAACAAATGCAAACGTATAGGAGCGGCGTTAGTTCACGCTGCTCAAATCCTTTGGGAGCTCGACGCCACGCTGCACGCCCCGCCGAACGCTCCGCTTCGAGCGTCCACTCAGGCCTTACACTTATGAAAATATTATTTTTAAAATCATTTAAGAATTTCGTACGTGTACGTGTTTCGTGTGTGTACTTACTTTTACAACGGTGTGGTACTGAACACATTTCACATTTAAGAATTCGCTAAAATGATTTACTGCCACATACTTCACATAAATTGAGCAATAAAGAACATAACCAATATAACCATACCCCGTTCTCGATCCTTAACATCATTGCTATCATTACGCCAAAGATATATGCTGATGGGCTCTACAGAGTTAACCCACTTGCTGGCGCGCCCATAAATTAGTCCGGGATAATGTTCAGATAGAGATGAACCCGCGCTAGAGGGCAATGACCGCGCCGTTTTGAGATACCAGCTAGGGATTATCGGTGATATTTACGAATGGGTATAAGAATGTGTGGGCTAACTGCTCATTCGCCTTATTATATTTGAAACAAGGTCATTTAGGTCGTTAATAAAGAAACACTTCCGTATAGCGCCGGTATTTAAACTTAAATAAACATTGAGGGTAGGTTCTCTCCTCCTCTCCTAGTGTGGAAGTCAGTAAAAGATTAAAAACTGCAACCTTGTTAAATAATCATTAGTAAATCAATAGTAGAGAGTTATAAACTTTGGATGTATTTAAGATTCGGTCAATTTCAATTCAATTGAATTCAATTCATTTATTTAATTCAGACAGTTGTTAGTATTCAGTCAGATTGTAAGTATGAAAACTCTAACTTGTTATTAGCTAGTTCTAGGATGAATCTTTATACTCAGTAATAAAGTTAAGCTGTACAAACGTTTAAGATGTTGACGGCATTATTGACAAAGTTTAAAAAAAACATTGTATTAGAATATAAAT
Organism: Cydia amplana; assembly: GCF_948474715.1. NCBI lineage: Eukaryota > Metazoa > Arthropoda > Insecta > Lepidoptera > Tortricidae > Cydia > Cydia amplana. The sequence continues at coordinate 5,839,900 of NC_086073.1, forward strand.
ATATGGCTTTTACTCGTAAATCGTTGCCCAAAACAAATGTTGTTTAAAAAAGATTTTATGACCATAAAATGACCAGATGCAATAGCTGCCACCGATCAATATCATAAGCGTTTAAAACCAATTTGATATCGTCCACGCGACAACAAATCACAATCGCATCTCGAACAATGCGAGATGAGGGGTGCGCACCCCAGCTGCGTACCGCGATCGATTGTGGACCGCGCCAACTTCTCGCCACGCTGCACTATCCGACTACGCGGTTCCCAATTCAAACGTCCCGATCTTTCAACCAGTGTTTGTTTATTTTTTTATTTGTTTAATTAACCTATCCCGACCGTACTAGGCAATAACCTGCCAGCTCAAAGTGGTGACAGATATTTTTTCGGCCAGTGTTATGTGTTAATTTTTTAAATGATGGAGGGGCGAAGGGCTTGGGATGGCGTGCCGGTGGAGTCGCACTCGCCACCGCAGTCGGTGCCGGGGCGACGGACGCCGCTGGGAGCCGTGGGGCTTGGAGGATTCTACATGCAGGGTGGGCAGCCCCCGCCGCCGCAGCACTGCTATCAGACTGACGAGAACCAGCCGGAACCGGGGACCAGTTACGGTCAAAGGTACGTGCAACTGCTTAACAAAGAAGTGAACAAGGCATTATTAATATTATTATACTTCAAAATATGTATTTGTTTATTTATAGCTAAAGTTCGCAATTAAATTTTAAATAGGGTAGTACATGAGATAAGTTTATAGTCGAACACGCCAAGAAACAGTAAGGTTAGAGAGTCGAAGATATCATTTAGTACACGCACTTTTTAGAATTCTAATAATGTCGGAATTATTTCGTAGTGCATATCATTTTCAAATGTGTCTCAGCTAAAACAAAACCAACGTAGCATAACTAGATAGCCTACATTTGCATAATCGAGTCTGTTTTGACGTTTGAAACTCCAGCATCACATCACTGACAAATTTCAATCTTATTTGTATGAAGTTTAGGCTCATAAGTTTACAAACTCGGCTGTATCTCTTCAACCAATGGCGCATGCGTCTTAGGGTATTTGGCAATTAGTTTGAAATAAATGGGTACTATTATCTTGATTGGCTACAATGATTTTTACTCAACCAAACGCGGAAATATTTCAGTATAAAATAAGCATTTTATTTATTCTTATTTTTTTATTTAATATGTTAACATCATACATTAGTTTTGTTTGTGCACGGTAAAAAACTTTTAACCTAAAATGTATTTAAAAAAATAAACAATCAAATTATAACAAAGTGCAGTTTTTTTTTATGCGTTTTTTTAAATACGTAAGTATGCGTTTTTAAACGGAATAATCAGACCGATTCTGATTCAGACGTAAATTATAAATTATAATGTTTTGAATGTGATTTAATTAATCTACGGGAACCTTGTTAATTACTTGAGTGACCGCATAGGTACTGCAATCCCTTGGGGAAATCTCTACAGAAAGCTTCATTAGGTATTATGCTAGAGGAGGGCTGTCTTGCCTTTTTTGTGCCAAGCCTCTACTGATTAAAAAAAATCATTTTTGCGTTATACAAATATTTTAAACATCTACCGGTTGTCTTTGTTGTTAAAATAATCAGGGGCTCCTTTCTCGCCTTGCTAAGCTATACAGGCTGTGATCTCCGAGCAACGGCATCCGTTAGAAAAAATATCCTGAAGACAGACTGTCGTGTTCCTTTTATTTCACTTTTTTTTTTATTATAGCAGTGTATATCTGATAAATATGCACAGATTGCACGTATAAATCCTACCACATGTGCACATGTGTAGCAAATACAAAGGGTAGCACAATGATGTGCTTCTAATGGAGTTAGCATCTGTACACAAAAGCCACTACGCACCCCTGTCAAGTGCCTGCTCGCCAGTTCACTACACGACAATAGTTGTCCAGGAATCAATCATAGCCCGTTTACTGATTTATTTATTTAGTATTTAGTTCAAGACCATATTGACTGAATAAGATTTTTAAAAACGATGTGATTTTGTGGTTCTAGGTTTAGGCGATATACAGCACGTCGTTAAAAATTCGATTATTAGTATTTCAGTGTTTAACACGATTCATGTGAGAAAAATAGATTAGGAACTTCGAATAGCTATTCTAGATTTAAACGTACGCATACATTTAAATTGAATCTTCTTTGATTAAATATAGTTAGACGGTTTTTCATAGAATATACCCACTAGATACCCTTTTTTACGGAGTGGGAATGCATTTACGCACGGTGTGTGGGACTCGCCGCTCCTTGTCCCTCTCTTGGCGAGAAGGGGGGAGAATTTGGCCCTACCCACTAAACCCACTCCGGCGTTTCATCCTCTTTGCCGTTCGTGAGGGCACACTGGGATCGATATCATTCCACCACGGCGCCCTCCGGCAGCCCCGGCTTATCGCCAGGGCACCCTCACAATGCAGAAGGGAACAGAAACGCTTGATCCCCACCCCTACGACGTGTGTGGAGCCGTGCAATGCAGGTTCGGTACCCGCCGGCCCCACTAGGGCTCGAGGCGAGCATATGCTCTTCGCCTTCGACCCTGCCGCCTGCGTCGGAGAGGAAGCGCGTCAGCCTGGGGAATAGCACTCGTTCAAATTTCATTGCTAAAATCGGCCACTTGTCTCGTACTATACGAAACCTTTTATCAAAAGTTAAAACTGAACAAATGGCGATGGCGTCATTAAATAATAGGTATAAGTACTCGTAGACACTTATTTCTGTGACGTTTACTGATTTTTAGCCTACTCAAAGACTCTTTTGTATGTAAGAAATTAATAAATATTGGTATTTCATGGAAACATAATTATGTTTAAAGATTGAATGAATATGATTGAATAAAGATGAAATTTATTGTAAATAATACTTTTCATTTAGGTATGTATTATTTTTATTTACTGATGAAACTTCTTTATTTGCAGACCTATGGGCGAAGGAAAATCAAAACAGAAAATGCGACAAGGGAAAACAGTACGACTCAATATCAACGCTAGGGAACGGAGAAGAATGCACGACTTGGTAAGAAATCGATTACAATGTTTTTTGTACTCAAATGATGAAAATTATTCAAGTACAGCTGTTTGGCACTGACATAAACGCTGGCGTGAACGTAACTTACTTTCTATGCATCTTGCTCGTACTGGCATATGGTACTCAAAGTACTGAAAGTATGTACCTAAATTACGTAGACGTTAGCGTATATGTCAGTGTTGACACTGTCAGTGACTTGTGGTAGTCGAGTACGAGCGAGATGCATAGAAAGTAAGTTACGTTCTCGATATAATTTATGTACGCATCTTTCAATCTGATTTTATTTGTTGTCAAATGTAGAACTTACTCTGTTCATTAGACACTAGTAAAGAAGCTAGGAACTTAATATCTGTTGTTGATTTTTCAGAATGATGCCCTCGACGAATTACGAAGCGTGATCCCGTACGCTCACTCACCCTCCGTCCGCAAACTGTCCAAGATCGCGACTCTGCTATTAGCCAAGAACTACATCCTTATGCAGGCCAGCGCCTTGGACGAATTGCGAAGGTAAAACCACAGGGTAAAACTACAATGTTTACGAACTTCAAAATTTTCTTTATTTGCCTGTCTATGCCCCTCGCATATTTAAGATGTAAAAAGGTACGCGGTAGTTTCCCAGGCAGAATTTTCTCACTGTCTGTTTTTTGTTGGTTTTTTTATCGATTGATTCTCGGAGGTGACACACATATGATGTAACTAACTTTTGGAAAAACGCAAAATCTTAGGCACCTGGTACTTATAAACGAGGACCAAACAAAGTGCGTTTAGAATGTTTTTAAATCGCGATATTTTACAGGTTAGTAGCATATCTTCAAGGCACAGCGACAGCAGCAGGCATAGTGGTGCCACCTCCTGGCTTCGATCTGACCGGGCTACCAGCCGCCGCTAAGTTGCTGCAACCGCCAACGCTCGGCCCGCCAGCTCCGCCCGACCCACCATCTTGAGATCTGCCTCCGCCCGTCAAACTAGAACCCATCGCATCACCCCCTTAGTTACATAATACGAATATGTTAGAGGCGCAGTAGTGCCAACCCCTAAACTGTAAACTTTGACTTTAAATGTGAAGAGAGCTCCTCTTTTCTAGATTTTGTTATTTTTACGGCACTTAGGTATCTCGCGAATCGACAAGTTATAAATGTGGTTTTCCATACTTTGATTTATGACAAAAACAAAAAAATATTGGATAAAGGTAAGCGTTTCACCACAATCTCATCTGGTGGTAAATGCCGATTCAGTCTGGGATGAAGCATGCTTACCTGAAAGATGTCTATATAAATGACAATTCCTTGTGTATAAGATAGTACACTTACGAGTATGTCCCGAATATGGCAATGCAACATGGTTTTTTTAACAGACCGAACTCTCGCGAAATATACATTTTGTACTATTATGTCAATGAAAAATATTCGATTATACGATCGCGTGCATACAAAATAGTAAGAATATTAAAGAAAACCAAAGGGGATCCTTAAGTGCCGGCGCGCGCCGCTCAGTGGACGGCCACAAGGAGAAACCCAGAACCAGTGAAAATATATTTTGGGAAGTTTTTCCGGACCCCCATTTTGGTACCTACTCATAATACTTATATTGTCATACATTTGATATAGGTACCTATTTATGAACCAATTGCCTCTTTAAACATGTTTTATAATATCTAGTTATTTATGTTTAAAAAGGGCTAGCAGATGGTTTTGTAGACGGGCAAATACAAAATAGGCAGTATTATACATACAGGATAAATTAATAGTATTTGATATTAGAATAATATTTACGGATTAATCCAAACCGTCTGATGTCGACTATTTCAATCTATTCGTTAAGTAAGTTTTGACTCTAAATGTATTTATTTAGGTAGATAGTAAAGTAATGAGTAATTTTATCAATAGTAATAAAGAAATTAAATGTACTCAAGTTCTAAAGTTTACAGACTAGAATATACCTAAATGTCTGTCAAGTAAAACTAATAAGACGCTGTACATTGCCAGTATTTAGGTATAACTACCTTATTCCTTTGATTAGATTATGTATAAACTATGATGTATATTGACAGCATAAATGAGTGAATACATTGTTGTAATACTGTTAAACCTATAACTGCTACAAGCATCAGATATACCTGTCTAATGTTTTGTCAGTATTTTCTTGCAGCTATCTAATTTCGGGCTGTATAATTAATTACATATGTAGCTAGTATTAGTTACTTAACCCTCCATATTTTTAGATGTATATTTTAAAGAAGTTGGAGGTAAAATACCATTAGATATACGAGTAAATTATGTTATTACTCTTCTTGAAGACAAGAGAGGACTGTGAATCAACGTGCCAAAATAATTAAGGACCGTCTAGGTAATTTTAGCGACGATGAAAATTGTTGTAAGAAGTTTCAATAGTTTTGTAGACTTCGTATATGTGTGTTAGCTAACAAGATTGTGGATTGTATATTTACTTAATTTGATTTAATTTTCTATTGTTTTATTTCATACCTAGGTATATAGTTACATTTAATTGTAAGCCATCATAGGTAATAAGCTCAACACACTATGTTGATAAGCCAAAGTGAAATTGTGATTGTTAATAGCAATAATTATTTATTTAATATATTATTTTAATTTAGGTGACATAAAAATAAAGGTATCTGTATATTTTTATTGTTTTTATGTAAGTTTCCTGTGAGTACCTTCCAGGATTAAAGTGTTAATTCATATCTCCAGGAACTACAAGCTACAGATAGAATCTATGGACTCTACCAGTTTACGAATATGAGTTTATGGCAATTACACACTTATATTTTTGAGATTTGATGAAACATTTCTATTTGTTTCTATACGAGACGAATAAAACTATTTCACCTGAACACTCAACAATTATAATCACGACAGGTGTACACCTGGAGTGATTATAAAACATGGATAGAAATACTAATAAAAAACGTATACTTAGACATTAATTGAAGCCCAATTTAATCCGAAATTAAATACTGGCAACAAAATACTGCAAATTTACAAAGAGATTTTTAATTAGACGTATTCCTTAAAATAGGTTATTCTACAGCTTTTTTTGAAATAATTTCACCAGTCAATCACGGGTTTTTCATTGGTTTTTGAAGTTTTTTGACTTAAAAAAAATCCTTTGTATTTGTGGAAAAAGTACTACAGTACATTTTAATAACAAAAAAACCTAATAGCCAATGATGAATGGCCAATTAATGTAGGGTGTAAATCATGTCACAAAACTTGAACTTTAGAAATCATTTTAACTATCACGCCATGCAGTGGAAAAAGTGGAAACCACTTAACTTTAGCGACGGCCACATGTATGCTGTCGTCATAAAGTTCCAGCCCTCGTTGAAAGATGGCGCTTAAAGTCTGTGCTGTCGAAAAGCACCCTGTTTTGATCAATAGTTAAACAAAGCATACCTATTATCTACTATACTATACTATATACTGAAAAATAGTGTGGTAAACCAAACATTTCACTCCTTCGCATATTAAGGGACAGAAAACAAATTAATTAGTTTAATACCGGTACCTATTATTATGTAGTTTACAACATTTGTCTTATGGTTGACTGGAAGAGCAGGCCGGTTGGCATAAAGTCCGCTATTTGCAAAATAAAGTTTAAATTAATACGTAAATAACAGCAGCAAAAATAATGTTGCCTTCGGAGCAAAGAATCTTTAACTTATAACTAAAGATTGAGAATCCAAAGTCGCCAGGCATGGTTTACTCAGTCATCATTTATCTTACTATGGGAATATGTACACGGCTCACTCAGGAAAGTCTGGAGTCTGGAGTCTGCTCGTGGTCAAGCAAACGAGCAAGCAAAGGCGAGGGTTTCTCAGTCAGGTGTATGGATACCAGAGACCAAAACGCCTGAACAAGAAATTTGTGCAATTGTATTTCGACAAGTGAGAGGCCTTCTGAAGAGAACATACAATTTATAGGTAGTACGCTTCACGGAAGCCTCGGACTACAGATTTTACGTCAAGTTATTATTTTAATATATTTACTATGCTTTTAATATATTTACTATGTCTTTGTCTCACGGAAGTTTTGTTATTAAAATTATTAAAAAAGTTATTATTATGACTGGGTATTTAATCTGATAAGTGATAAGCGATTACACGTACCTAAATGGCGCCGTTAATATTATATTTCCTCACTAGATCGGTCCTACGCAATCTCGGTTATCACAACATGCTCAGCAAGTAAAGGTTACGTTGCGACCGCAACTTCTATTACCGTTATATCACTAATTAACAATAACAAAACATTTACTCCGGGGCAAAGACTGCTGCTTTATAAATCGCAAGTCAGACCCCATATGGAGTACTGCTGTCACCTTTGGGCAGGAGCACCTGGATGCCAGCTTGGACCCTTCGACTCAATCCAAAGGCGCGCTGTACGAATCGTCGATGATCCCAAACTCACAAGCGGTATTGAACCTTTAAGTCTGAGGAGAGACCTTGCCTCCTTATGTGTGTTCTACCGCTTGTACAAGGGGCTGTGCTCTGAAGAATTGTTTGACATGATATGCAACGGCAGCTTTCTATCACCGCACCGCTCGCCATCGGCAGGGTGTTCATCCACACACCCTAGAACCTAAATGGTCGCGTACTGTGCGGTTTAACAGGAATTTCCTCCCGCGGACGCTCCGGCTGTGGAATGAGCTCCCTTCCGAGGTTTTCCCGAGGGTCTACAGTATGGGGTTCTTCAAAAAAGGAGTGTACAGGTTTTTAAAAAGGTCGGCAACGCGCATGTAACACCTCTGGAGTTGCAGGCGTCCATAGGCTACGGTGACTGCTTACCATCAGGCGGCCCGTATGCTTGTTTGCCACCGATGTGGTATTAAAAAAAATACAAACAATGTAGCGATCTCAGGACATCTAATATATAGGAATTAGTCACTATTAAAAGCCATGACACGAATTACGACATCTGGCAGTTAAAGGTAGTAAAGTATTTAATAGAGCTATGTTGCGATTAGAAAGTGATTTAAATAGTTATTTGTACAAAAAGAGATCAAAGTTTGATATTTCTTCGAGTGCTTATTTTGATTCCCGTGCAAGCGAAAGATTCTATAATAGATTCACGAGCGTAGCGAGTGAATCTAATTTAGAATCTTGAGCGTAGTAAGGGACTCAAAAGCGCACGAGATGTAAATAACTTTGATCTCGTGTAGTTCACAAAACTTTTCACCTCAGCAGTGAGAACATATTAGAGAACCCGAAAAATGTATTCCTTCTTCATCACTTACTTCTATTCACTCATGTTTTCTTAAGATATGCCAACAATTAAATTTTCACCTCAGCATCTCTAACAAGGGTACTCTGCTACTTAAAAAACAGTGAGCAAAATGCGATTTTGCTCACTGTTTTTAAGTAGCAAAATACCCTTGTTCGAGCTGCTGAGGTGAAATCTTAATTGTTGGTATATCTTAAGAAAACATGTGTGAATAGAGGTAAGTGATGAAGAAGGAATACATTTTTCGGGTTCTCTAATTATGTTCTCACTGCTGAGGTGAAAAGTTTTGTGAACTACACGAGATCAAAGTTATTTACATCTCGTGCGCTTTTGAGTCCCTTACTACGCTCAAGATTCTAAATTAAGAAGGAATACATTTTTCGGGTTCTCTAATTATGTTCTCACTGCTGAGGTGAAAAGTTTTGTGAACTACACGAGATCAAAGTTATTTACATCTCGTGCGCTTTTGAGTCCCTTACTACGCTCAAGATTCTAAATTAGTATAAAATCTTTCGCTTGCACGGGACTCAAAATAAGCACTCGAAGAAATATCAAACTTTGATCTCTTGTTGTACAAATAACTATTTCATCACACTGTTTATTACCATAAAGGATTATTTCACGCAGGGTTAGCGGGAGTTATAGGTACCAAAAAAAACCGAAAGAATTTACAGTTTTGTGCCGCTTGCACCTATAATCCGGGGACAGTCAAAAAATGGACAATTTGTATAATATTTTGGGGACACTTGTTTCTTTGTTCTAATTAACAGTCCTCGTGATTTTGAGCTCAAATAACCCAAGAGTTATTAATTTTTCGAAAAATATAAACTTTTTCTGAAACCTCCAGGTACCATAACCAAAAATGGGAAAGGTGTACACGTCGAGTGTGATATAAAAGGTCGAGAGTAAATGGTCGTTTAGTAACACGAGGCATGATATTCCTGTTCCGAAAGAGTTTTGTACCTAATTATTGCAAAAAGCAAGACGAGATAAAAATCGGGTCGGTACCTACCTTATATACTATCCATTTACCAGCGTTCCGGTTCGCTTCGACCGAAAGGGAATGTTTTGCAGTCTATTACAATGATCAAAAATACCATATTCCGCAGCCGAACCACAGCTGCTAAACAGCGTAGGTATAAGGTCGCAAGCAAGCACATAGAATTATGTACTGAACAGTCTCGCAGGCAGGTACGTAGAGTCTGCCGGATAATGGTAGGTGTGGCTGCTGATTATTGATTGAACATTTTCGACATTGCCTGGTTTAATACTTAGGTGTTTCACTCGTTGTTGTAGATTCTTTGAGGCTCTTGAACTCGGTTGTAGCTATAATGAGATTTGTATAGCCGGGGATCAATTTTCAAAAAGCAACGTAAAAAGTACCTACGTTGTAACTATTTTCATAATTTCAAAGGATTCTCAATTCGTCTGAATCTTTTTTATGTTTGTTATGAGTGGTGTTCCTCAAAGACGGCTGGATTTGGATACACGGTACATGTTATGGGCCAGGAAGTAACAGCATAAGCCCTGTACTCCATATAGTAAGGGACCTTTAGATACTTTAGATAGCCTCCTGTGTGATACTATATGCATGGCTTTCGTGCCATGAACCTATTCTTCTGAGATACATGAAGATGTCTGATCCAGCTGAATTCAAGATAGAAAGGCTTCAGAGCCAATAATAACGAATGCATGAATGTCTGTGAACAAAAAGAGCTCCGTCTGTACATGCTTCTGCGCTGACGTCACCTCTACACGCACATCGCGACGAGTCACGCTACTGCACGGGTCTGCACACTCCTGGTTAGTAGCGTTTCTTTCAACAGAAATATGGCCTGTACAAGCCATATTTCTCTTGTACATAACACATTGTGAAAGACACATAATTTTATTCTGCAAATGTTAGGTACATAATAAATCAGTGCTCAAAGTCTAGGCAAAAGGTGCAGCTAGGACAAAATCGATTAGCGTAAATTATACAAAAGCTTTAAAGATCCATGGTGTCAGTCAGTTGTACAGTTAGCTACAGAGAGAGGTGACCCCCCTGCAAACAAATTTCTATGCAGAGGGGGTAACCCCTTTCTGCTGCTGACTGTACAAGTAATTATTATCTCTTTTATGTTTTGATGGTCACAGATCACAGCAAAGTTCAATCATCTTATTACGCTAGATTTAAGTACCTACGGTTTTTTTCTTGAATATTGACTCAAATAATATCCTTATCAAAACTAAGATTCGCACGCCCATCCACATAAATAATAACTACCTGCTAAGCGTTACTCATCCTTAATTTTTTTTCTAAATGATCCTTACTGGCGCCTTTGGGCAGGTAGCTAACTTTGGAACCTGGCGAAGGCGAGAGAGTTTAACGATAATGAACTTTCGTGTCATAATAATAAGCGTCATAAGGATCATTGCTTTCGAAAAATGTAAGAACTTATGTCACATGTAAATTCGTTTCATAAACAACATTCGAACTTTACGGTACAGGGCTAGAATAGAACTTTACAGTAGGTACCGCGCGAACATCGAAGTTGGCCAATTGCGGGCATCTGTCTCTGTCACTCTAATTACGCCTTCATTGGAGTAAAAGAGAAAGATCCCCGCAATTTGCGAATTTCGGTTTTCGCGGTAGGCCCTCAGAATAGAATAATTATGCTATTTATGAAGCAATTCAAATTTATACTATACAGCATACTCTAAAGTATTCGTGGACATAGACGGAATGTGGATGGATGTCAACATGGACTCTATAACTTGAAAATAGAGTCGTGTTTACAAATTTTAGAACACAACTTGTTTGACGTATTAATCGCCAGTGCGAGTAAAATATTCATTCATTTGTTTTATATGAAAGCTTTACTATCGTTCTATGCGATGCCATGCATAAAGCTTGACTGCTCCTCAAAGAGATTACTGAAGCCTACAATGTAGACTTCGAGTCTGACAAACACTCCGCGATCATCCTTGTGTTTGGGGCGTGTTCAGAAACGTAACATGTGATGAGAATTCGATTTTCACGTAAATAAAAGTAAGTAAAGTAAATAGGCGCTGACCGCATAAGATGCACTGATATTATAGTTCGTTTTTTTTTGCATTAGAAATAAGGTAAACAATCTTGATGTGTCTTTTAATTGAAAAACACATTTTAAAAATAAGTTACGGTAAATATGTAACAATTATGAATCTAATACGATCTTTTATAGTCTTCTGCTTTCATAAGTAATAGTTATTGATTTTTAAAAAGTGTTTTTCAATTAAAAGACATGTCAAAATCGCTTACCTTCTTTCAAGTTCTTTCTAATGCTAAAAAAACGCTTTGTACGAATGGTTTGTACGTTCTTAAGAAGTCCGTCAACTATACATACACCGACTTGGCAATCTATACGAACGATAGGCTTCATATGTGTAGGTATCGGGAGGTGATTGAGGATTTTATTGGCTTCAAGTAAAATGATCCGTCCCAAGATTACGAGTAGAAGCAGATCATGTTTAGTGGTGGCATTAAAATAGGTAAGATGGCACTTTAAATCAAAAATAATAAGAAACAGTTACATTTGTTCTTGGGAGGCTTAAAAATAAAAAAAAAACAGAAGTAGATTTTTCTAAGTGCTAAAATGTTTCGACTGCGGCTTTGGGGCACCGTGCACTGTGCGTTTTGTCTTTCGATGAATAAAATCACGAATCTGTAAATGCAATTCTTATTAACTCCAAAACAGGCCAAATATGTACCTACTTATAAATCACATCTATATACCAACTACATATGTATAAACTGCGATAAATGGAATGGAACACTCTTCTTGTATACACCAAAAATAGAATAGTCCCTGTCAGGGCCGGATTAACCCTAAGGCAGAGTAGGCAACTGCCTATGGGCCCCGCCTCGACTAGGGGGCCCCGGCGGCCCCGCGCGCGCCAAAAAAAAATGTGTTTGCCAAGTTTGGCATATGGCCAAAATTCACAAATAATTTTTTATGTTACCTACTTATACCTAATGTCCAATATCAGTTTCTCAGACACACAATCATCAAATGATTATGTAAATTATGTTATTTTACAGCTTTTAAAGTCTGTAAATCGAGCTCGAATTTCAGGCTCCCGAGGTCCTAAAACCTCCTTAATGAAACTTCGGCCCTCCGAGTAACTCGTGTATGACACATATATTATTGTTGAGTAACATTTGACGATTGGTTCGTATCAGAGCGCTGCTTTGATTCATTGATTTCAGAAGCTTAGCCTTTTGCCTCGCATGAAAGCTTACCTCGCTGGTGAAGTACGCTTCGGGCTTGTTAATTATGTGGAGATTGCTGAGCTCGACCTTCAGCCTCACTTTTTACCTCAATTTTTGGTTCGCCTACCAAATCTCTTCTTCAGCTTAGCCTTTGGCCTTGCTGCGCCAAGCTCGGCCTGCGGTCTCGCTTATTAATACAATGGACATTGGTTGTCGTCTGTGATCTAGCTGAGCTTATCCTGAAGCACGGCTTTGACCTCGCATGAAAGCTCACCTCACTGGGTAATAACTTCGGATTTTTAGGCCTTTTAACACGCTTTCACAATTTTATCACAAAAAATTTCGCGCTCGCTGCGTTCGCGATTTTTATTGCTTTTCCGATTTACCCTGTACTTACATGCTAGTTTGGTTAATGAATAATCATTTAAACACATGTAAAATCTTTATTATTAGGTTAATTTTAATCATGTGGCTCATATGGTCGGACAATCGCTGTTCAGCCTCAAATATTTAACTACTTATTGAGAAAAAAGAGCTCTCCCCACACTGGACGCAAGAAGAAATCGGCAAAAACTAATATAAAAAACCTTTATGTCCACGCAAGAGCGAAAAAAACATTCGGCATGTTCGGATCGGCTCAACCGACACCTGAAGGTTGAAATTAAAAACGCAAACTTACTTGCCTGTACTGAACAACTGAACTTATGTATGCAGAATTAACTGTACGGGGGCCCCGAGCATTGCACTGCCTAGGGGCCCCGACATGCTTAATCCGGCCCTGGTCCCTGTACTCGTACGTTACCCTGACTGTAAGTAAAATGAAATGAGATGTTGATTCCGTAAGCTATCCAGCAACCATGTAGATACGTTTATACAGCCTGCATCGCAGGGGCACCCACGACGTATGTAGGGATAGTATGGATGTATGCGGGGACCATTGTATCTGGAATATACAGGGAAGCAATTGCAACCCTAACGGTGATGAATATAAGCGAGCTTGAGGCAGCTAGCGGTGTGGTACGAAATTTAATCTACCCCCCTGTCTGCCACCCACGCGGCCCTGCGCCCGCCCGACGACCTAGCGACTACCTACCTACAGCACCTACCTACTCACACATAATAGATTAGATGTACCTATGTGTATCTATGTATATGAGCTTTGTGCACTCTCCTATAATTTATTCATGGTTGTGGCCAGGTCTTATAGGGTTATTACTGTAATAAGGTTACGGTGAGTTTGTTTTCAACGTTTCCATGTGAACGATTACGTTTTCTAGCGCTTGGTGATACGTAACTATAGCGAGCTTAGGGCTAGACGTGACCTGCGTGTGTGAGAGCGTGTAGGCTGGGAGATCCTCCTGTAACTTATCACTACGCAATTCGAGTCTGGCAACAATGAGACTTTACTAGATTGAATTTTGCAACAGCTACCATACCATACCCGAGTGCGCAAGTGCTTACAGCGTGTTAAGTACCTAATGTTAACTACACTTTGTTATTGTTTAGGGTTCAAATTTAACTACCCACAGATGTCGTGACGAACCCGTGGAATGGCCTGTACCTAGTGGTACACCACCACTGGTGGTAGTCCACCAGTTTGGCACTGACATAAACGTCATCGAGAACATAATTTAGTTACTATGCATCTCACTCGTACTCGCATATTAGTGCAAGCGAGATGTGTAGAAAGTAAATTACGTTCTCGAAAGCGTTTATGTCAGTTTTGACACTGTCAATGACTCATGGTACGGGCTCTGGACGCTCTGGTATGCGTACTTATGAAAATAATAAATAATCAGTGTTCAAATAAACCGTTGGTTTAACCTCCAGATATTGCACTATTGCACTAAATAGAGACGAGTGGAGGAAGAGGAAGGGGGGGGGGCTTTGCCCAGCAGGGGGACACAGTGGGCTCTGAATAATTAACCTCCAAAATATTTTTTTTTCTTGACGCATTATGACCTTGTTTCAACACATTAGATAGGTATTTCAAATTCCAGAAAGTGGTGGGAAATGACACGCGGCTCCCTGTCTATACCCAGTAGATATGAGAGCACCACTACATGCGCACGACGTAGCTAGGTACCTATAATACGAGTATACAAGTTGCTACACAAGTAGCGGCAGCGGCGACGTAGCTTACCGTTACGGACGGACGGGATGAAAAAACGTTGTTATTTTTAATAACTAACGGAACACAAAACCGTTTTAGGCGTACATTTTAAGCTATTACGACATCTTAATCAAGTTTTCTGTGTTGTATTATATTGTAATTCATCGAAGTAAAACATTATTTTGTGATTCCTATGTTCAATTCTAAGTAAAGTATACCACATAAGTAATCAAGAAACCAATTCCAGTAAATGTTTCTTCGAGCTTTTTCGCGTGTCAAGTAAATTACGAGTGAGCGAGAAGGGTGCTATGCAAGCGTCGCTTTCGCCCTCCGCGAAAGCCTCCTGAAAATATCTATTGATTATCGTATACGTACAAGGCGGTACGTATAGCGGGCTCTTAGCCCTGTGGTAGGTACGCTACGGCGGCTAGGTACCGTGGAGTGCCAATTTATTTCAAGTAGGTACGTTCAACGGACTAACTATCCGCTGCAATGGCGATGGCAAACGTCATCGACTCCCACGAGCGCGTTCACGTTAAAAATAGTTGCGGTGACGGTGAAAAATAGTAATTTCTGTTTCAGTTTGGCACGAACTAATTTTATTAGTGGGTATTTATTTACAAAGCTTTTCAGTTCTACGGGTGTTATTGAACTCTGACCTAAAAATCTTTTTTGTTCAAACACCTATCCATATTCATTCTATGTAGGAGTATACTCAGGGCCCGATTCTGATTTTGAAATAGACATCTAGGTACTAGATATCTTTTAGACATCACCAAGATACGATAACGATATTTTTAAGATCTAACCTGTCAAATTTGACATTTCCGCGATTCTGGAGCTACTCTTGAACGATTTGCACAAGATATTACTCACATCTAATAGATATCTAACACGATCTATCGTAAAAATGACATTGGTTGCCCGAATTGCGCTGCAAAAGAGAACTACGAGGGGTGTTCAAAATATTCTCGGTATGAGAATGAAAACAAACAAGTACGAAAAGTTTGATATTTTTATTTTTCAATTTACTCCCCCCCTATGTTCATACACTTAAAAGATCGATCAATTATTTTTTTTTAATCCCTCGTAAAAATATTTTTTATCTTTCGTGTAAAAATGCTCCTCCACTGCCGCCTTCAATGCTTCATCGTCAGAAAATTTATTTCCACGCAGATCCTTTTTAAGATTGGGGAGCAAAAAGAAGTCGCTGGGTGCTAAGTCCGGACTATACGGTGGGTGAGTAACAGTTTTAAACCCACATTCAACAATAGCTGCCTTGGCAATATGAGCAGTATGGACGGGGGCGTTGTCATGCAGAAGCAGAATACCTTTGGTTAACTTTCCTCGCCTCTTTTCTTTAATTACATCCTTTAATTGACGTAGAATGTTAGCGTAGTACTGTCCTGTGATATTTACACCTTTTTCTTTATAATCGATTAGTAATACTCCTTCACAATCCCAAAAAATCGTGGCCATGACCTTGCCAGCTGAAGGGATGACCTTGAACTTCTTGGGATGAGCTGAACCCTTAATGTGCCACTGCATGGACTCTTGTTTACTCTCTGGGTCATAATGATGAACCCAGGTTTCATCTCCAGTAACTATTCTTTGCAGCACCTCATCAGGATTTTCACCGCTCAGGTCAATAAAATCGGAACAACAAGCTACACGCATGTCTTTTTGAAGCCGAGTCAGCATTCGCGGAACCCATCTTGCACTTACTTTTGACATATTAAGATGGTCATGTATAATATCATGTACGGTACCAATAGAGAGATTGGTTACTTGTGCTATAGATTTTACCTTCACTCGACCATCTTCCAATATAAGTTTTTCCACTTTATCAATATTTTCTTGTGAAGTAGCTACTACAGGCCGGCCAGGTCTAGGGTCATCTTCAATACTCTCCCTTCCGCGTTTAAACTCGCTTGACCACTTTTGAATGGTAGATAAAGAAGGAGCAGACTCACGGTAAACACAATCCATTTCCTCTTTTATGGTTTTTTGATTTTTACCCTGTTTTGTCAAGAATTTTATCACGCATCGATGTTCTAATTTAGTTAACATTGTCAATTCGCACATGATGTTCATGTTTGTTCAGCAATTGCAGAAAAACAAAAGACTATCTCGGTTCGAATTATACTTTTTTTTAATGTCAATGAATAAACCTTAGCGGCCAGTAACGAAAGAAATTTTAGAAGAGGTCGTAAGATATCAATACCGAGAATATTTTGAACGCCCCTCGTAGTTGAAATCTAAACTATAACGTATCTAGAATGGATCTAGTACGTGTCGTCTCTTGTGAATATCTTGAAGTTCGAATACGGCAGTAGGTCCTGTTAACGAGGATTGTAGTATCACGGTGATGCCGTCTCTTTCAGGGAATGCTTTGATATATGGAGAGCGAAAGTAACATAGCAATCGACGATCGACATTTTGTGTTGCTGAGTGTACCTAGTGCTCGAAACTTAATGTTTTAGGCTTTGTATTCTACATATTATGTACGGCTGGTATTAAGAACATAAATTAAAAAGTTATAGTTCTACTGCAAGTAGGTAGGTATATAGTAGGTGCCTTTATAAAGAATATTTAATTCAATATTCTAATAGTCTTTATTTACCTAGTTCATAGTTTTCTAAAATGTACGCAAAGATGATGATGCTGATGTAAATGACGAACAGACTGTACCTAAATGTTACAATATCCTCGAAAAAATGATTATTTTCAAAAGATAAGTCAATAAGTCATTTATGTGACATACAATGTATAAGTAATGAAAGTAATGATTATTTTGTTTCTTTTTTACCATTCACTCAATAGTCACTAATAAATTTGATTAGGTAAAAGTACAACCGGGATAAATACAACTAGGTAACTACGGGATCTTTGCGTCTATTCCGTATTTCTCGAATAGGATTGGTCGGAACGCCCTCTATGTTACGTTTTATTTCCAAGTAGCTCAGGCTTTTATCACTAGATGCCGTGATTTCTTGTAATTCACGTTGTTTGAAAACGAACTCAAATTATCATCACCGTCACCATAACTCCCATAAGTATTTCATAGGTATCCGAGGTTGAAACTTGTAAAAATATACAGGTAAGGGTGCTTCGTAGGTGGAAAACAAACACACAACCAAACCTGAATGACAGTAGAATAAAAAGCAACCAACCATAGATAGGCTATGGACGATTGGTGTCGCATGTGATAATATTACCCACCATGCACTGTTTTTTTATTTTTATTTTATTTAGGCAACAAACAGTTACCTGATACCTAGAAATAATCATAAGCGTTGAACCAGAGCAGGCCACTGCGGATATAGATATAGGTCGTCTTCATTGGCGAACATACAAAGTTTGAACATTTCAAAACCCCGTAGCCCGTAGAGACAGGCCGTCAAATAAGTATGACTTTCACATTCTGTTATTGCAAAGCCTGTGCAGAATTGGCCGGGCTCTACAAAAGAATGTACCTGGTCAAGTGTAAAAATATGGGTGCATACAACTTGCTCAAAAATATGTCCCATAGTTCTTAATTCCTTAAGAAAGCCCAAGTAGATGTCTCAACCAGGGATGTTGCGGATGCAGATCTCAAGATTTGGTACTTCCTGTTACCGACTTGGTCGACATCCGCATACGCATGAGCTCCGCATCGATTTTATGCGGATAATCGCGGCTTCTGGTTTCGTGTAAATGGACCAGACCTAATCTTATTGCTGTTAGAGATATTTTGTAAGCTTCTAAGTGATTGTACTATCGTTCATACTTTTAAGTTCACACAAGCTCTGAGAAATTCTAAATCATTATTACAAAGTAATTATGGTCCACCCGTCGTCCATGGCCCATGTAACGGTAGCGAAACGGCCAAGCCACATATTTTAACTAAGGTTTAAGAAGGTAGGGCTTGTAGAGTTAGGGCGTGTAGAGTTAAAAGTTTGGCTCTACATGAGATCTGATAACTGTTTGACAGTGCGAGCCGGTTTTGTTTTGGCAACATTTTACATGAACACGTTTTTGGTGCGATTTGCATTAATAATATAGGATAATTTTTATATCGTAATCTGGCAGCTTAGTCTAGCATAAGTTGCGTTGTCGCGCGCGAGTCCATACTTGAAGCCGAGCTAGATGTAAGGAGTCGCGCGCGATAACGTAACTCATGCTAGCAGGTCTGGGGTGAATTGAGGGTAGAAACTCGACTTAACTAGCGGGCAGAGTACCTACGTTAAGCACGGCGCGGAGGCCCCAGGAGGGAGTTTCCCCATCGACAGTTCGACTGCCAGCCATGCCCGAAAGCTTTTGAACTCGCACGGAGGGTTCCGCACCATCAACAAAAAATAGAGCAAAACAATCGTGTTTGTTGTATGGGACCCTTAAATATTTATTTTATTTTATTTTTAGTATTTGTTGTTATAGCGGCAACAGAGATACATCATTTGTGAAAACGTCAACTGTCTAGCTATCGCGGTTCATGAGATACAGCCTGGTGACAGACGGACGGACGGACGGACAGCGAAGTCTTAGTAATAGGGTCCCGTTTTTACCCTTTGGGTACGGAACCCTAAAAACAAGTATGATTCATTCGTAACCTATACCTATTGGTAAAATTGCTTACAGACCTTTTGAGGCAGTGCTCTAAAATATGAAAAAGTTATTTAAACTGCCTGAATATTCGACAGGAAAGGTTTAGGTAGTATCACATAAGTTTTGTGAACATTATTAATTGAACAAAAGAAAACAATGATTGCTTGTGCTAAATGTTTTGACTGGCTCCTTAGACAATAGGTAGGTACAATATTATTAACAAATTAAAGTAGGTACTGCAACATGGATAAAAACGTATGTTTGTTGTAAAGAATCTGAATGCTAAAGCAATTACTATATTTATTCAGCTCTACCTGTACCTATTATGTTCCATACATATAGCAATAGCATTAGGTATAGAACGACAATGACGTAGCTGGTGCTGGCATGGTGCGATGGAGTAAGTATGTTTATGTAGAGCTCGCCCAACCAAGTAACAGCTAAAGGTTGTGTGCGATTGCTGTTAGGGTTGCCATATTTCTACTGTATTTCCCGAATTTTTAAGGAATAATCGGAGTATACGTTTCTGATCATTAAAAAATATGCACTTTTTATCGCTTGTGTAAGGAATGCGTATTGCAAACACGTTGCAATCAAATATTAATAAGGCTGATAAAATTATCCTATGACACAACTTTCTGATAGCAACTTACGCAGATATTAAGCAAGTTGCATAAATTACTGCGTAAAGTAGGGATATAATTTGTAGTATTTACAATCTTAAATGGAATAACACGGGAACGTATATTTAGAAGATGGTATCACAGCATTCGAAAGACGGAACGCGCTTGCGCGAGCCCAACGGTGAACGCAGGACCGCTATTTTCATCACACACCGAGCACTTTCCTCGGGCAAACCAATACAAGTAGGACCTTGGGATTCGCAGCAAGTATTCGTAGTCAGAGAGCACACTTTTACCGATTCTACTGAAGCGATTGCAAGAGCGCGATAATAATAATAGTCCGGAGCGGCGCGGAGGGTCGCAAGGCCGGAGTGAGGCGCGCGGCGGGGCGGGGCTACGTCACGTCGAACAACGCACGAACACGGCTAAATCTAAAACACCCCTCCACCTCGCACCGGCAGCCATCTTGAACGCGCACCGCAATTTAGTCGGCTGCAAACTTGCCTGCGTCGTTCGTCCGAGCCGCCCGCTGGCTGAGTCGTCCAACGCGATTAGGCGAGGTGGGAACAACGAGATCAGTGTAGTAAAAGTAGCTGGCTCAGTGCGACTGTTGATCTGCGTGTAAATAAATGTTTCTAGCAACGACATCCATCTCCTAGTACAGTAATAACGTTTGGTGAAGATATGGACAGGCAGCCATAAACTGAGCAGAGGATTGCCGTCACAATAAGGCGGAAAATAGATAAATAGGGTTAAAACTCTACATCGCCTAGTGATTTGTGACTAAAAGTGAACCTTATTGTACTGCAGCGTTAAAGTGAATCTCGCACAAAGCAATTGGAGTTGGTGACCGAATTATGAAAATAAATAATTATGATTAGTTGGAACAGTGGTGATAGTTTAGGTATGTCGGACGGTGATGAGCGGTGAGCAGTGTTATCGCGAGTTGAGTGAGCGTTATCACCATGGACTGGAGAATTCGAAGGCAAGCCCGCCAATACCGGTGAAGTTCGTCGAGGCCGCTGCCTTTTGAACAGGTACCGGTTTTGAATTATCATTTTGTTTGATTTATAATGTTGCCTCGTTCGTCTGAGTGCAAGGCGCCTTGTTGCACTTTGTCACTAAACATTGTTCATGGTTTTTGAAAATAACGTACCTATCATTTGCTCTAAATTCGACCAATTAAGAGTAGTTTTTCCAAGAATAAGCAGCCTTCGTAATTTCTACGTTTAATTTCAAATTAAGTCTTTATTCCAGTTTGGTTAAATTGAGTCTTTCTGAAGCTGAACTACCAAAAGAAATTTAAAAAACTAATTTAGTTGCTTATGTTGTTACAGATCGCCATGGCTGACACAACATTACCCGAAAATCTGCTGGACAAAAATCCAGACGCAACAAAGGACATTAGTGATCAAGAAGCTGTTTCAGACACAATGGAACTCAGAACTGTAGAACAAGAATCTTTATTTGTGATAAAGGACGAAAAAAATAGTGATAGTGACGTTAACAGTGACGATCTTAGCTCTAATGATGAACAAAGCCATGTTGATAGCAGCAATAACTCTCAGTTTTATGAGAATAGCGATAGCAAAGCAGATTACGCTATTAAAAGTGATGATAATGATACATTAAGTGATATAGACGATATTAAGACAGACACTGCGTCAGCTGACAGCGAAGACTCGGCGCTCGGTAGCCTGCCTCCTGACAGCACCAGCAATGATCGGGACGAAGAGGTCCAGGACCGTTCAGATGGAAGTGACTCTGGTATCGGATCGGAAACTACAGAAGAACGAAAGTTTAATCTTGAACTGCCATGTACGAGCGGCCTAAATAATGCTGAAAGTCACGAACTATCAGCCGGTCTAAGTAACAGCTTTAAAAATGAATGCACGGAAGAAAATTCTGAAGCACAAAGCCAGAAACCCCTTCGAAGTAGTCTTAAAAGAAAATGTAGCGACGAAAGTCAAGAAGAACCACCGATGAAAAAAAGAAAAGAGGGCATTAAATTTGATAACGTTACCGTTTATTATTTCCCTAGAACTCAAGGATTCACGTGTGTTCCATCTCAAGGCGGCTCTACTTTAGGGATGGAAAGAGAACACACTCACTCGCAAAACTTTACTCTGGCTGAACATGCTTTAGAACAAAGAAGGCTACACAGGCAAATTTTGCAACAATTGAAAAGTGAGCGTCATTCATTGCAAGGAGCGGCGCTATCTTCTAGCGAGGATAGTGACACGGAAGAAGAAGCAAGCGACATCTCTGAATCTGAATTAGATTTAGATAGCTATTACTTTCTACAGCCAGTACCCACACGGCAAAGGCGAGCTCTTTTACGCGCAGCCGGAGTTCGAAAAATTGAAGGCTATGAAAAAGACGAGTGCAGGGACATTAGAACTTCGCGAGAGTTCTGTGGATGTGCTTGCAAAGGAGTCTGCAATCCAGAGAATTGCTCGTGTAGTTTGGCTGGCATAAAATGCCAGGTTGATAGATTAAATTTCCCCTGTGGCTGTACTAGAGATGGGTGTGGCAATACCACAGGGCGAATAGAGTTCAATCCTGTAAGAGTTCGGACACATTTTATTCATACTCTCATGCGATTGGGATTAGAGAAGAAAAACGAAGAAACCCAAGCAGCAAAAAGACAATGGGCCGAAACTCACAGTACTAATACAGCTTCTTGTGTTTCAAACACATCATACGATAGAGAACGCTGTCTGACGCATGAAGATGGATTACTACGCGACGTCAACTTAACTCCGAGAGTAGAAGTTGAATCGTGTGTAAACGCTGGAAGTTTTAACAATGTGCACTGCGACATGAACAATGTTCCCATTCAAACCAGTAACATGCAGGATAACAAAAATTACAATTACGCAAACAATGCATTAAACCATAGAAATATAAATGAAAATAGTGCTATGCATTTTGAAGAGAATCTGCATAGCAACCGCGCGGACTCTTATACATGCAACATACTTCAGGGTAAAGGTCCCCCTTACTCTATGCCTAACAGTATGGGGTTCGACATGTCGAGCAATGTACAAAGGTTTCACAACGATCTCAACTACGCTTATGGACAGCATTCTGATAACAATCATTTCAAGGGCTTGCAAACGAGCTTCTCTGCAACAAGTTTCGAAGAGTTCGCCCACAACTCCCATATTTCCATGTTTAGTCACTACGGCCATATGTACGTCCCCGATTACAGCCACAAACCGAGCACAAGCCTGCACGAGCATGACTCAATGCCGTATCCTTTGTCTCAGAACCACTACGGCGTATACAAGAATACTACGGAGTGTATGAATACTGAGAACAAGCCAGATTCTCATTATAACATGATGTTGCCATATCAAACTAGCAATAAATTGCAAACGGAGGAGAACGATGAGAATTGGTTCAGTCACAATACCCTGCTGAACCTGGACCACTCGGACCAGACGACGCAAGACGCGTCGGATTTGCAGCAGCAGGCAGCGGCGCCGCTAGCCGAGACCAATGCTACCGAGACTACTGACAATTTCGGTGAATTAATTAAGAAAACTATGGTAGAATCTGTTACTGTGTAGAGGAATTCTTGTTGTCTTTTAACGTCTTACTTATTATCATGTTATTAAGTTTTAATTATATTGGACTATTCAGCAGATTATAATTTCTATCCTCTTAACGCTCCCTCGTTCC
Organism: Cydia amplana; assembly: GCF_948474715.1. Taxonomy (NCBI): domain Eukaryota; kingdom Metazoa; phylum Arthropoda; class Insecta; order Lepidoptera; family Tortricidae; genus Cydia; species Cydia amplana. The sequence continues at coordinate 5,863,429 of NC_086073.1, forward strand.
TAGTCGTTATCACCTTACCTTAGATTAATTGTCAAGTGGCTGAAGCTAATTAGGTGTCTCTGTCATAAATGTAGCAATTATTTCTTTCTGACTTGGCAAAAAAAAGGTATATGAAACATATAATACCTATAAAAACCTATAATACCTACCTACGTAATTTAAAAAGTTGGTACCTAACAGTGAAACACAACATTATTTTTATTTGCGTAGTCGTGTTAATTAAATACACGAAATAGATTTTATACGATACATTTTATTGTCATTTAAATGGATCTTATACAGGTACCTTAAGCATATCACAAGTAGATTTAATACAATAAAATATTTTAAAAGCAAACTCTAGCACGCTGTGCAAAATCGCTACTTTAAAATAACTCTTAAAACAACCTTGAAATTTATCACATCTTAAAATTTTGAAACTTCTATTCGATTGCTAAAATTAATCGTTCATTATCAATGTTAGTCATTATACCTACTAGGAGTGATTGGACGTTTTATAATAGTATGACTACCGTGACTAACTTTCCCCAAAAAAAGGATGATTCCAAAAAATAAAGTAGTTTATGTTCATCCCTAGGGCGTAAGCTTTTACTTGCCAGGTTTCCTTAGAATCGGTACAGTAGTTTAGGAGTGAAAGGGTAACAGACGGTTACTTCCGTATTTATATTATTCGTATATACCTACTAATCTATTTTGCTAGTTCGACTCTAAAAATATTGATAAATTCATGAGTACAATTTTGTTCTGTTCACGATCTTAAAACTGACTGGAAAATAGTCAATCCTGGTATCTTTGTATGCGCAATATTAAACGGCCTATACCTTCGTTAAAACTGGTGTCTATAACTACTGCACGTTTTTTTGCGTGGAGGGTTAAAAATGGGAACCCAGACTTCCACAAACATGGCGCACTTTGTATCTAAAAATACGGAAGTTTAATCGTAAAGTTATTAAAGTGCAGTAGGCCTCATGAAGGTTAAAAATATGAATGTTCAAGATAAAAAAAGTAATGGTTTAATGAAAAGCTTAAATTACGGAATTCGATTCCTAATCAATCTATTGTTTTGAATATTTTAAGTCACCAGAATTGACTGCAAAACTTAACCCCTCGTATGCTTAGACACGGATCCGTGCGTGGGAATTTTAATCTATTGTTGTAAATGTCAAGGTCACTTTTTCAATGATCAAATTTGACAGGCAGCATACGAGGGGTTAAGTTAACATTATCACTACTATAATTTATAGAAAAAATAATAAAGTATAATTAATAGCACTGTTCACTATATTGAGCCTCTTTTGTCAGGATCTTGAGATCATTTTCCAAATCTTCACAGTTTTGTCTTTGCTGGCGGTTACTATAGTTTCTGTAGCGGCGTCGTAATACACGCAGTTGATCACGTCTGAAACAATGTTGGGAGCATTAATGTAAGACCTGAGGGGACGCTCGAAGCGGAGCGTTCGGCGGGGCGTGCAGCGTGGCGTCGGGCTCACAAGTAATTTGAGCAGCTTGCACTAAGGCCGCTCCTATACGCTTGCATTTGTTTAACATGCACGCCGCACGCCCCGCCCCGCTGCACGCCCAACTCGAGCGTCCACTCAGGCCTTAGTGTAAGGCTCCGCTTCGAGCGTCCACTCAGGCCTTACACTTAATCGTTTGTTTAGGGCACGTTTACACTAAGCAGACAACGCCGTCCAATCCAGTAGGTACTCTTGGCCTAGAACTGGATTGTGATGTCAAAAAATCATGACGATATGAAACAACCTTACATCTTTATCATCTAGTAGTGCCCTCTCCCTCTGCAGTAAGTATAGTGCTCGTGTGAAAGTACGGGGCACAGGTTAAATATGGTCGCTAAGCTTGAAGGATTTCGTACATCGACCCCCCATTTCCTAAATCTATCGAATGCGTATAATTATTTTGGTTTCCCGCTCGCACAGTGGCATTTACCGCCGGCACAAGGGCGAACAGCAATATATTTAGGTATGCGCGTGCGATAGAGATAGGAACAGGCAGGTCAATGTACAGAATTCTTCGTGCTCAGCGTTCTTACTTTAGATGGAAAAGGCGTAAAGTATATTTTTATGCAAATATGTTGTTGAGATTTTTATAAGCACTAGAGCGGCATTCAAAATCGCCAAGATTGTCAAAATTTCATCTCATTTTGACATAAACCGCAGTGCATCTTGCTTGGACTTATTTGGCGAGTTGCGCTACGAGAGATATTAAAATGAAATCAATTTGTGAAATTCAAACGCGCGGGCGAGTCGCAGGATTAGGCGAATTGGCTTACGCAGTATTACGAAGCTGAGGGATATAGTCATGTAGCACAGGTTCGTCCACCAATATTTTTACACGCTGCATTAACTGTTAATTTCTCGGCGGGATACATTTCTTTAATTTATAATTTCAATGTAATATCTAATGCTCTAAGTACTATCTCAGCTTGGCTACTCCTAAATAAATAAATAAATAAATAAATCAAAATGAAATACAACAAAAATCAGGGGATAGATAATTACACAAAAAATATAATCACCCAACATTCTTCTCTTAGTTTCACCTAACGAAGCTCGTAGTATAAATAAATAATTTTTCTCAAACATGCAATGAAATGTCGTCGCTCCGGGCGTTATATCAGGCTTCGAAGTATCACGTTTAGGGCGGAGCAACTCCAGAGAACTGTAAAGGAATTTCATACGAAATTGAAGGCCTAGGCCGGGAAGTAATTTTTTTTTTATTCTAATGTAAATCTGGGGTCTGTGTCCATGAACAGGCTAAACAGCCGAATTTTTTTTTTTACATTTTTAGTGAACGAATGGTTATCGGACCAAAATATCCGTGTTAACGCCTGTTATACACGAACGTACTGATATTAAGAATACGAATCTGTATGATTCAATGTGTTGATGAATAAATTTAAAATTTTGTCTATACATAAGTCATCAGAGACCATAGACAATATTTAAAATCCTCTGCATTTATTTTATTTATTGAAATTGAGATTCTTATTATCAGATTGTGTATAATGGCCCTAATAAGGTCTATTCGAACACACGCAAAATACGGACGACTTCCGTAAAAAAAAAAAACAATTATGGCGGGATTGGAAGGAAAATTAAAAAACTTTTGTTGTGAAGTTAGATTTTTGTTATAAAGATTATAAATTTGTTTTTTTTTTGAGTGGTGTATTTTTTTATTTCATTGCATGTTTGAGAAAAGCACTATACATGCCTAGCCGTGAAAGGTCTTGCCGGCTTCGTATCACTATCCGGCCTCCCTACGGTCGGCAAGCCCTTCTTTCCCGGCGTCTGCAGTAATGTACTATTAACCATTAAATCTTTTTGCAATCTTCATTTTCCTGTTATTCTTCACAAGTCCGTACTTTCCTCTTCAGTCCTACTTTTGAATTCACGGACGTTAATAATACGATAAAATAGAGTATTACACGCGACGATAAAATGTAAAACATGTGTGAAAGAAAAAAACTTACAAATATTATTAAAACGTGTCTTAAGTTCTCATTGGATTGGAACATGGCACATATTTTATATGTAAGATCCCGTTTAAAAAAGCCCTAAAACGTGGCTACATATGACCATATAAAAGGCGAGAACGTAAAGTAAACAGAAACAATAGCAATTAGCTGAATAGGCTATTGTAGTAGGTAGGTATGTAGTACATACCAACCAGCAGCAGGTCTGGAACTGAACGTACTATGTGACTACCTGCGTCACAGTCAAGCGGTATCTATATTCGGTTTTCAGATCGATCCGACAAGCTTGTATACTCTAAAGTTGAATATTTGTAAATATTTTTAATTTATACGAGTTCTGGTTGTAATTGTAAGCGCAACTGAAATGAGCAGTCGCGCCACCACAGAACATTTCTAGGGAAGCGCTTATCTGTGGTGGTTGTCTTTGTGCTACGTCTAGTAGTTGAGGTTGTATGTGGCTACCTATAATCTACTCTATGTCCGTACCTTGGTGCGCGTCAGTCTCGGCGCGCGGCTGCGCGCGCATCATGTCCCACTGCAGCAGCGCGCCGCGCCGCCCGCCCAGCCACAGCGCGCGAGGGCCCTGCCAGCAGAGCGCGGCCGCACCTTCCGCCAGCTGAGCGTGGTACACCTGTGAACAAAACACTTCATTAGTTCGACACCGGCCCTATTAAAAACACCTTCAAAACAAACTGACCTAAAGGGGCCCACAGATTATCAGTTCCCCAGTCAGTTGTTCGGAAATGTCACCTTTTGCGTTTAACTGGACAGGCTGATATCGCCCGGTGAACAGGTAATCTGTGGGCCCCTTTAAAGTGCCGTACGAGCCGGGCAAGCAATGTCCGGGCAATGACACAATATGGAGCACATCGTTTATAGATTCGTTGGTCGCGGGCAATCGCTTCACCATAATATTTACCACACAGTCAAATGTGTCAGACGAGATCGATAACGTTGTCACCTACTGAAGACGTAGAGTAGACAGTAGACGCTTACCGAGTCGCATACAAGTAGATCTGTGACGCTCATGTCCGTATCGCGCGCGATGGTGACTATGCGATCACCAGCCGGTATAAAACAGGCGCCAACGATGGGCGAGGTGTGGATGGACATCTTGGCGAGTAGCTCGCGCGCTATTAGGTCCCATACGTAGAGCTCGCCGTCGCTCGTGCCGGCGATTATGTCCACACTGTGTCGGCGACGTCTGAAACAAAGAACATTTAGTTAATAGTGTGTTTGACTAGACTAATACGTCCAGTAGGCATGGTTAAAGTCGCCGTCATTAGAACTTGCGAACTATGTAAACAAACCGCCATATTAAAATTGTCTCTGAATGATGAATTTACTAGTGACGGGCAAGACTCTTACTTACTACTTTACTAATGTCAAACCATATCGAGTAATAAAATACCAAAATTAAAAAACAAGTAGTTACTTATTTTTAATTTGTTTAATCACGATCAGAAGACAAATTGGTACTTAAGAATGATGTATTGATGTATTTTACAACCGCGGCGGTAGGTACAGAGCGTGAGTTGGATAGTGTGTAACGGGTTTATATCACAAACTTTAGTTAGTCACAACACTACCCATCATAGACAATTGTAGAATTTAAAAGAAACAAAAACGTCATTCCATCAGGTCCTAATAACCTAACTTATGAAACCATTTTAAACTTTTAATTAAATATCCAAGATACAGTTATATATTTATGTATTTTACGGAACGGACCGTTTCAATAGTGTATATGTGTATAGTTTGAATTGTGTTTGATGGGGGTAGTGTGAAAATTCAAGGAGAAACAGTCACAAAACAAAGTTACATTGTTTGTTTACATAGTTCGCAAGTTCTAATGACGGCAACTTTATCAGTGTACATGAGTTTCAAAATTTTACGAAGAGAAATAGAATGGAATGTCGTGCCTACTTCTTCAGTCTTTCTGTCTAACGATTCAGCGAGCTGGACACATTATGATAATTCATAAAGTGGCTATGCACTTTTGCAGCAGGGTGTACATACCTGAAGGTGACGGCGCACACCTTCCCGTCGTGGTCGAACTCGGCGCGCAGCCCGCGCAGCGCCTGCCCCGTGCGGCCGAGCTCGCCCCAAGCACGCACTACGCCGTCATGGCCGCCTGATATCAGGAGTCGCTCTGCCAAACCAATAAAATAGAGTATTTTCTCTAAAATGGACGGCAAAGTCGACGTTGCCGGTTAAAAAATTGGTCGCGAAGTGCGTGGTTTATGGTCATTCAAAAAATTTAAAAGTTAAAAACATTGCAGTCTCGATTTCGGCACTGCAATGTTGCATACAAATTCCATTATTTAACGAGTTCCAAACTTTTTAAAACTTTAAATGGCCATATCAAATGAAGGCATAGGTCCATTAAACAGCCAAACAGATGATCAGCACTTATTATTATAATGTTGGTACCGCGACTATTTAGGTGTCTCAAATACGTTGGCGTATTTTCTGCAGAAAAATACGCTTCTTTTTTTTTTTAAAGGCGGCAAGCAAATCTTTTTAATGGTTGTATTGTTTTCTGTGAAAATTAGAACGTTGCTTCTGTAAGTTCTGTAAAATATTTCTATTTCTTGCACCATTTTTGAGAAAAGCATTATATATGACTCGGCTGGAAGGCTACTTGCTGGCTTCGGATTCAATTAAACGGACTCCCAAGGTCGTCCGTTTAAAACGAATCCTCAGCCTGCAAGTAGCTACTTCCGAACCTCGACAATAATGTACTATTTAATCCTTCTTCCACCTCAGCCCGTCGAAAAATGTAACCTTGCAAGAACGTGGTTTTGTTTGAGCGGTCAGAGCGAGTAGCCACACGCAGGTAAATATCAAAAAAATTTGGGATAGCCTTTTTTGAACAATGATATTATACATAGATAGGTTATACTCATACTTGAGGAGCACAAAAAATACTTCCATATTTATTTCTGAGCTTACGAAGAAATCTGTTATTTTTGATTAATTTTCACATTCCATCCATCTTTGTCACACTCGTTGTTAAACATAAGGTCGTCTCTTTCTCTTTCGGTGTGCGGGAGCTCGTTAGCACGTGCACATTTCTCGCTTGTCCAGCCGCGACTAAAGGCAACTTGTCCGGTTTGTCACAAGTTAAGCGCTTCAATTTTTGAATGCCTATAACCTATCTTGAGTTATAAATCATTGTTTTTGAATAATTGTAGCAATAGCAACCCAGTTCATATTATATTAGAAGTTTGCTGTTAATAATTGGGGTAACCACTGGAATACGCTAAAACGTATTCACATAAGATTACAAAGTAATTTGTTAGAGGTGGTTACAGTCACCATATCTGAACACGCCTCTATTGACAAGGCGTGCTCAGATATTTATGAGCACCTCCGCCACTGAAGAGAAAGATAATATAATATGAAATAAATTACCTTTTTCTAACCACAACAAACAGCTGACGCAGTCGTCGTGCGCTCGGAAGCTCTCCACCACTCTACCGTAATCCACGTCGTACAAATATCTGGAGAAAAAAAAAGAATTATAACTAATATATCTAGTCTAAAAAAATATATTTATTCTATAATCAGAATACATACATATAGCAAAAACCACAGAACAAGTTAGAATGGCGATGCGAGCAGGGTACGTGTCGCCGCCGGTTTTGAGCAAACGCTCGGATGCTACTCGCCCGCGCTGACCGAAAAACGAAGTAAACATGCTTTTTGCGCCACAATAACCTTCAGATTAAGAAGCCAGATATCAAATCTGTCTAAAGGAGGCGTATCCATTCACCACGCACAGTTTTTACTACGGTTGCGCGAGTGTTAGTAAATGTGGAGAGGAACGAGCGGCGACACCGGTTCCAATACTAACTGCGCGCGATAGCCATTCTAACCTCTTTAATATGTTCTGTGCCAAAAACCAATATCAATGCCAAGGAAGAATATATCAGAAACCGAAAACCAAGATTAATTGCAGTACACAATACAATTACTCACATTTCATTGTCCCACGAGCCAGCTGCGACAATATTTTCATCGACCATGACGCACGAGCTGAGCGGCGTCGCGCACAGTATGACGCTTCTTATTTGCTTTTTCAATGACGTATCATACACTTTTAGGGTCCCATCTTTACCCACAGAAATCAGTCTTGGACCTTGTCTTAATGCACACGTGACTTCCTCTTTATGTAGTTGAATACTGTCAATGCATTCTAGTTTATAAACAATATCGTTTTCTTCCAAATCTTCTTTTATGCTCTTCGGTATTTCGTGCGTGACCCTTCGAACGTGGGGTTTGGTAAAGAGCTGTTTTGGTACTTGGCCAAATTCCATTATTTGCACTTCTAGCGCATGCCTGTCGTTCATGTCGTATATGTCATCTAAGTCAACCGAGCCTTCGTAGCATACGTGATGAAAAACTGAAAAGGCAGAACATATACATGTTTGTCATCATCTTCCTCGCGTTGTCCCGGCATTTTGCCACGGCTCATGGGAGCCTGGGGTCCGCTTGGCAACTAATCCCAGTAATTGGCGTGGGCATTAGTTTTTATGAAAGCGAACGCCATCTGACCTTCTAACCCAGAGGGTAAACTAGGCCTGTATTGTGATTAGTCCGGTTTCCTCACGATGTTTTTCCTTCACCGAAAAGCGACTGGTAAATATCAAATGATATTTCGTACATAAGTTCCGAAAAACTCATTGGTACGAGCCGGGGTTCGAACCCGCGACCTCCGGATTGCAAGTCGCACGCTCTTACCGCTAGGCGACCAGCGCGCGAAACTTTGTATTTACAAAATTGTAAACCATTGTGTTCCGATCACGAATGACAATAATTTGCATGGAAAAGAGTATTCGAAAAAAAAATGGTGATCTTAAAGTTACTGCACTTAGAAGTCAGCAAATATACAAAACAAGCTACTATCGCCGTATTTTAATAATCGGTTAAAAATAACGCAAAATACTTTTAACAAGCACAAATAAAATACACTCTCAAGAAAGTCACATACCATTATTAGCTTTAATAGCCTCCTCCCCTCTTTGTTTGTACCCAAAAATGAGATCGATCCACAAATGTAAATGCCTAGAGACATATTCTGACTCCAACGCCTCCCGAAGCTTTGCCACGAAGTTGGCCGGCGAGTCTGCCCAGGGCGGAAGCGACACGTTGTTCACTTTGGTCCCGTCGTGACGATCTCCGAAATTTATTTGATATTTGTTCACTAGAAAGTCGCCTTTAGCATCGGTGTCGTAGAATTCGGGAACTAGCTCCTGTAATGAATGACAAGTGTTTTCATAAAAATAGACAGTAAAAGAAACACTGACTGATGACACTGACACCTCGCGTCCCACGATCGAATAGAATAAAATTCGCAAAGAGAATAAAATTCAAATGTAAATTTTAAACTACAATGTCGTGTTTGTGGTCCCTGTTTCACCATCCTAATAATTGCCGCCCTGACAATGACAATGCAGCGTACATTGCTGGTCCAAGAAGTAAACATGAATCCTGTGTTGTGTAGGTACTATCGTTACTTATAACTCAGAAATTCAATTATTGCCAAATTGGTGAATTAACCCCCGGTAGTTGAAGGGTATTAACCTTTACACCATTGTCAGGTATCTATTTTTTTCCTTATAGGTATGTATTGGTATGTGTGGTATCTACGAGTATTTATGTCGATAATGGTGCATTACATTATGAAACGTTTTTAAATCTCTCATGTGTCATTTTACTTCGCTTATGTTTATACAGAAGTGAAACAAGAAAATGAAATGAAGTAAATTTACCTTAAAATCCGACATATTCCTTAAACAGTTGTTATACACGTCTCTCACTGAATTGAACATCCTATCAGGATGGTCAAATCTTCCATTCTGGAGACAAAGCATATATTCGGGATATTTTCTGACCTGAAAATCACATGTTTAGGTACAGTTACTTCACAGATATATTAACATTTTTACACCTTATTCCTAATAAGGAGAAAATTGCGTATCTTTGACGTCGTCGGTTCATTAAAGGCCCATTTACACGATACAAGATTCTTGAACAAGAATCGGCAATAATTGTATGCAAGTTTTGCCGTTCAATAATTGAATTCAAGAATTGAAACAAAATGTTTACACATGAGCAATAACCAAAATCTTGAATGCAATTATTGTATACAATTCTTGATAGGCAATATTCTTGACCGTATTTCGTTTACACCAAAGACATTTATTGAACGGCAATAATTGCATGCAAGTCTTGACAGGTCTAAACTTCAAGTTGAATCAAGTATGATGTATTGAAGCCATATTGAAGCAAGAATTGAACCGATTTGCATTGGCAGATTTTCATTCAATATTGAACGTTCTTTGTGGGTGGTAAAACTGATAAAATGAGCAAAAATAATTTTAAATTAGGTAGTTCGGAGATAATTAAATTCATAGAAATTTATAGAATTCATCAATGTTCGTGGGACACAGAGAATAAAAATTATAAAAACCGCGAGGCTCGCGGGATTGCCCTTGCAGCTTTTTCAAAAGAATTTGGGGTAGAAGGTTTTGGTCCCAAAGAAATAACGAAGAAACTTAAGGGCATAAGAACGCAATATCAAGCTCAAAAGAAGAAAGTGAAGGATTCAATGGGAACTGGATCTAGCAGTGCTGATGTTTATAAGCCATATTAATAACTTGTGTGGTACAATTTGATGGACGCATTTTTAACGCTTCTTTTGTTACGTTTTTCTAACAGTCTTTCTCGTAACACAGTTGCTACTATAGCAGCGACAAGGAACACACCTTCGCGTACGGAATTCATGCCGAAAATAAAATATGGATTGGCACTTCTTGTATTCAATTAACTGCACTAGACTTCGTTTACACGTATGCCAGTATTGAATTCAAGTTGCTACTTGAATACAAGAATGTCACGTATGTTTAGATAGTGCAAGTTTTTTGTTGCCTCAATTTTATTGTATTGAATGTTCAAGAATCTTGTATCGTGTAAATGGGCCTTCATGCAATCTTAAATATTGACCAAGCGAAGCGAAGCGTCTGCGTTTTAGCATGGGCAAAAATGATTTCATGTGTGCGGCTGTTCTCTTCCACATGTCATATTTCTCAACCGATTCTCGTGATATTTTGTGAACAAGTTGCAATAATTAGGTATGGATTATTTTGTTAATTCTGATATAGGTCAATTTTTCAAAATGGCGGATCTTTGAGGGTTCGGGAGGACTACAGCTCACAGAGCCACTAGTATATATGCCTAATATAACAGTGCAATATATATGTACCTAATTTAAAGTTGTAAATACTATTATACTGGTTAAAATAGGAGTACAGTGACGGTCAAAGTGGCCAAATATAGCGAAACACATTCTTATTTCTATGGTAATAAAGGTGTGTTACGATATATTAGGTGTGTTACTAACTTACTATCTATTTGATGCTGACTGTATTTAACCGTGGCGATTTTTTCCCAACCAAAAGGATACGTGCTACCGTGCGTGTGCATCTTACTCTATCGTTTTTCTGGGGTATGCGCACTTACTCCCATTGAAATTAACTTACGTTAAAGGCTTCGTCACACAGGCGCGTTTTCCGGGCGGCGCGTGAGCGTTTTATATGTAAAAGCGGCGCGCCCCGCTCACGCGCCGCCCGGAAAACGCGCCTGTGTGACGAAGCCTTAAGGCCGTGCATCGAAAAATAACAGGATCTTAGAAAGGTGGCAGTGGCTAGCCCCGGAAACAAACAGTAGTGATTTTCGGATATATGTTTCTTGACTATATGATAAGAGATTTCGTAGTAGTCGAAACACGAATGCTTAAAATTTTCTCGATAGAAAATAAATCCAAACTTACGTGTTCATTTTTCGGTTTTAGCTTCGTGCAACTAGAAAACACATCCATATCCAGCACAACCCACCTTACAGCAAAGGTTTTCATCTCGTCTTAACTTTCAAAGAACTAAATATTAACTTATTATCCTTTACCGATGGATTTATTATCGATTTTTGATTTTATGAATTCAACAGCAAACGCCCATTTTACGCAGTTCCGTTTCTCTTTCTGTCATGCGTCAAAGTCATAAATGCATCCTTTATGCCAGTAATGTTAGATGGCCGTCGTGCCTCAAAGAGGTAAGACCTATGTCACTTCGCGCAGCGCTCCGAATTACGTAAAATGTTAATATCCAATAAACGTTGAGTCGTAACTCCATTGAGTAGTAACGGAATCGGAGGTAAACCTATGATGGTGCCTTCTTACAGGGCTATACGTTACGCATGTGTGCGTGTTTGCTTAGCTACGTCATGCTACGTCGAAATCTATACTCTTTGTCAGTTACAACGGGTTAGGAAATTTCGACAGATATTGAAATGTATCGGTAGCTGTTTGGTATTTAGCCATCAGAATCTAAGCGTAACTTTTTGCTTTATTTTTGTTTGAAAATAAAATATCTATAAGAATATATTTTTTGCTTTTTTTCTATTGTAATGATAAAAATAAATCTAGTATGTTTCATGCTCAAAAAATTTAAAATAATTGAATAAATATTAAAAACTAATTGATATTATTCGTTTTAATTATTATATTATTAAGTTTGTTTGAATAAAATATTTTATTTCAATAATACGAAAAGTTATTATATTTAAGTACCACTAAAAAAAGGTCCTACTTACAAAAACTCACTTGCACGGGCCGGGGTTCGAACCCGTGACCTCCGGTTTGAAAGTCTCACGCCACTACAATTTCACATAAGTAATTTACAATGACATGATACCGTAGAAAAAGTGAATATTACAATGTACTGTGTTACTATCATTTTATAGTTTATTTTGGCTTGACAAGGAGGAATGAGAAAAACGTGCAGAGCGAGAGGATTAAATCTCTCTGTCCCTTTCTTAAAGTAGCCAATCCTAATTATGACATCTGTTTTGATATTAATTCTTTGAACATCATTTGTCGATGTTCTTTTTTATATAATCGAGAAAGATTTTTATTTAAAAAATGTGTTGAATTTATATGTTTTATTTATGTTTTTTGGCATAAATTTCATTACTTTTGACAAATTTTGATTGTGATGACAAACGATTTGATGTGATGTGTGAAACGAACCATGTGATCAACGATTTATCTAATAAAACTTCATTTAGTCGAAAAAAATAGTTGTCTACTACCGGGTGGAAAAAAATTATGGGCCCTGGAGGGAAAGTGCCTTAAAACCTTAAGTTTGCTCATTTTACTTAAATGAAACATTATTGTTTTTTAAAGAAACAACTGCATTCAAAGATTTTTGAAGTGAAAACTTCTTTAGCGGCGCTAGGCACTTTTTGAGGTGGGGAAAAAATGATAAACTCGAGACAGCGTAACGCGATCATGTGACCGTAAGGTTTAGATGGCCAATCATTTAGATGGCATTTAAATCAATAAAGAAAACTCAATGACATTACATGAAAAAGGTTATAATCTTGTACGGGCTGAAATACGAGGATCTCACAGTATTATAACTTTATATCACTCAAATATAATTCAATAAAGCTACATCTTGATGAAATCGCTAATAAAAGTGAACTCTAGTACTGGTGAATAAAACTCAAAATATCATGACCAAATATATTTAGATGCGAGGTCTGCAAGGTAACTACAATTTCTATTCGAATTTTAAACAATTAACGCTATAAATTTGAATTTCTAATTTTAAACAAGCTCACTGACCAGCAATTTCGGAACCAAAAGTTTTCAATAGAAAGGAGGATGGGTCAATTATACATAGTGCTGCAGACATTTTGGACTAGTCATTGAGTTTTCACTTCTGTCGGCACTCCCGGAATGCAACACGTTGTTTTTTTTTAAATTCGCTTAGTCGCGCCCGGGAATCGAACCTACTTTTTCCACACTGTATAAAAGAACACAAATGCTTTTCTTCTGGTAACTTAAATGTTCTATCTATCTTGGTGATATGTCAATGCAATCAAATAATCTGAAAAAATAATAATAACCCAATTTATGAATTCCGTTCCTTCAGAAAAATGCGAAATGTACGTACAATTTTTAGGGATATCGTACTTTTCCCAGAGACAAATTTAGTTGGCTAAGAGACATTTTCACTGATTTGGGGTCTGGGCTCTAAAAATCTAACATAATATGATAAGGACTTAATCGTTTTAACCTCAAGAGTGAGTTTTCCTAAAGCTTTTTCTAAAAATTATGTCTTTATTAACGTTAGGAGTGCACTGCAGCATGTCAAATGTATGCCAAATTGTCAAGGGAGAGAACAATAAATTAAGTTTCAATTCCACTTCCACTCATCAGCAAAGTGATATAAGTATATCAGCAGTTTAAAGTTATTTTAGATTACAAAATTAGCGCATCAAAAAAATCAAAGTGCATAGAAAAAAAGTCTCCTGAGTCATAATAAAATTGATGTCTCTTGGGTCACCAGAAAAGTCACCAGGGAGAACGATGACCCAAATCACATTTAAAAGAAAATGTAAATTTTGTGTACTACCTACGAACATTTTTCAAAAAACTATGTTTTTATAACATATTAGACCCAGGATAGATCTAATACCTCTTTTCGTACCCCGGATAAAATGGTCGGCGACTAAAAAAGTAACTGAAACGTTACGTTATTAGGTTCACGATGCCGCGTTGTACCCTTGCCTTCGTTGCGATATGTTTGGTAAGTCAGGAAACTTAAAAAATGAGCCATGATTTTGGGACATATTAACAAATATTTTTTTGAATATATATTAATTTTAGCTGACTTTAATAATTTACCAGTTAAATTAGACGTAAATACCTTTTTAGTTAATCGTTAATATGATATATTAGTAGCAGTAAAACACTTTATTGTACAAAAAGACACATAAAACATGAAAAAACACACGTCCTTCGTATATGGTACAATATATTTTTCACACTTATAAGTAAAAACCAAAACCGATACGCGATTGGGATACGCTCTTTTTGTATGGGATACAAAAAAAAATCTCCAGGGTCACCAAGAAAAATCGACATATTAAAATAATTCAGTTCGTTTTTAAGTTCTAGTCAGATTGACTTTTTGGTTATTTGAGATAAATTACAATAACGCTTAGATTTGAAAAACATGATTTTCTATTTTACTATTTCTATTAATACGGCGAATTTGAACTTTTGTTTGTTGTCGTTGTAAAATGTATTAAAAAATAATGTAGGCACCCTTGACAATTGAAATTCAAAATTATCCAGAAAAAGCGGCCAAGTGCGAGTCGGACTCGTCCATGAAGGGTTCCGTATTTAGGGGATTTATGACGTATTAAAAAAAAACTACTTGATACTAGATCTTGTTCAAACTAATTTTCGGTGGAAGTTTGCATGGTAATGTACATCATATATTTTTTTTAGTTTTATCATTCTCTTATTTTAGAAGTTACAGGGGGGGGGGGACACACATTTTACCACTTTGGAAGTGTCTCTCGCGCAAACTATTCAGTTTAGAAAAAAAATGATGTTAGAAACCTCAATATCATTTTTGAAGACCTATCTATAGATACCCCACACGTATGGGTTTGATGAAAAAAAATTTTTTGAGTTCTAAGTATGGGGAACCCCCAAAAAAATTTTTTTTTTCTATTTTTGTGTGAAAATCTTAATGCGGTTCACAGAATACATCTACTTACCAAGTTTCAACAGTATAGTTCTTATAGTTTCGGAAAAAAGTGGCTGTGACATACGGACGGACAGACGGACAGACGGACAGACAGACAGACAGACATGACGAATCTATAAGGGTTCCGTTTTTTTGCCATTTGGCTACGGAACCCTAAAAATGAGTGTTTCAAAAAGGCACCCTGTATTCCTTACATACCTAAATAATCTCTTATTCAATAAAACATATAATTACTAAACACTGTGATTTATTTCAAATAAATGCAAATCGATCGGATAAAAGATATTAATACCTACCTATACAACAATGAGTACGAGTACAGTCAGCTGCAATAATATGTTACACACCGAAGGCCGTTTTGCGGTAGATCATGTTAGATCTTATTTGTAGAGCCATAAGAGCGTGTCACATATTTTTGCGGCCGTCGAAGAGTAACATATTATTGCAGGTGACTGTACCTATGAAAAATTCGAGGGTTAAAAAGCATTTCAACCAAAGCATTTATAATAATAACGACTATGGACGCCTGCAACCCCAGGGGTATTGTAAGGGGTTACAATACCCCTGGGGTTGCAGGCGTCCATAGTAACAATAAGGTTGAAATTTGCATTTAGTGACCGCAAAGTCAGGTGAGCGTAATCAAGTAAATCTGTTTTCATCATATTTTATCAAAAATAATCTCTTTTCTGTTCTTGTGCTATTTTCTTATTATCAATACTCTTAACTTATATGCTATATACGCTGCTGCTTCTATGCTGTTAACATCTTCCAAAACAACAATAAATATTCAGGTTTATTAATTAATTATTTTATTGTTTGCTATTATGAACAAGTAACAACGCCATCTGTTTAAATTTTTTCCGAATTTAAGTTTCTGGCCGACTGCAGCGACCGCGTATAATGGTAGTTACCTTTTGTAACGTTAGATGGTGCTAAAAGGTCACACAAACTTCACGTGCGGCGCGAAGCGTTTCCATGTGTGCGTGTTAGCGGGGAGGGAAGAACTAGCGGGCGTGGTTTACGAAGCGCCAGACGCGGCTGCAGTAGGCCCTTAAGAGAAGTAATATAATCTTTACTTACTAGATAAAATAGCACCAATCCTGGAGCGGAATAATGTGAGCCGTACATAAATTTGGGATGGGACATCTCTTGATATCTTTCTTTTAATTTCTCTAACCTATCTGGGTTTAACGCCCCCATGGGCTTTGACAGATCTCTGTACACATCGACATTATCTAGGTCTAACTCTGTAGATGTATAGTCTGATATTACCCATGGAAATACTGGGTATTGAGTGAGATCATTTTTACTTCGGTCTGCGAGGCTGAAAAACAAATGAAAAATTACATATTAATAATTTGTAATCGACTTAAAAAATGGAGCTGAGTATGTGTAACTCAAGTATTTAAATATATTTTATCTTCGTCTCATATCAGTTCTCGCCTGGCGATGGCGGCTCGGACCTTAAATTAAATTCCCTCAATGAAACGAGTTGTTTTATAATTAAATATAATATCTGTCTACTGGTATTTGATTTCCGCCCATTTCCACTAAATTACAATATTTATTAACGATACAAGTGCGGAAAAGAGGAAATTCGAAACGAGTGGCGATAAATTAAAACACGACCGAAGGGAGTGTTTTAAATTGACACGAGTTGCGAATTAACTATTCGCACGTGTATCGTACAACATTTTACAGTACATAAGGCACTTTAAACGACATACGCTCAGAATAGGTATGCTATTTTCCGCACTAGTTCGGGAAAGTAGCACCATATGTACTGTAATAGCTATTTTCGATACAAGTGCGAAAAAGAGGAAATTCGAAACGAGTGGCGATAAATTAAAACACGACCGAAGGGAGTGTTTTAAATCGACACGAGTTGCGAATTACCTATTCGCACGTGTATCGAACAACGTTTTACAGTACATATGGCACTTTAAAGTTTCGACATCGCACGAAAAGTGCTATTTTACGCACTAGTGCGGAAAAGTAGCCCCATATGTACTGTAAAAATAATTTAATGACAATAAAGTGAATCATTAAAGGGACTCCCCCTCTTGGTTCTTTCCCGTCCTTATCAAAATAGGCATTATAGTCTACCTATATCTGACCGTAAATCTAAAAAAATAAAAGGTCAGGCAGTCCTCGGCAGTACTTAAACAGACGAATGGTAAACCGATGAAATTATAATTACCAATTTAAATGCATCAAGTAGTCATAATTAGAAACCACTCCATTTTGCCACTGCAGGGTAGTTTCCTCAGCGTGAACTCTTTCTAGGTTTACACTGGGAGACTGCCCCAGCATATCGTAGGTTCTGTCTCTGTCGTCCTGGGACTGAAAGGTTAGGTAGATGTGGGCTACTGAACTCTCATCTGCACTGTAGATTTCCAAGCCCTGTAATAGATATATGTATAACGCTTAATAATAGTACCTACGTTTCATTTAATTTGTTGGACTGAGATACTAATGTGTTGTACTTGGTTTTATATAAAGATCTCTATGTTGTACGTACATATAATCACGCCTATTTCCCGGAGGGGTAGGCAGAGACCACGGATTTTCATTTGCTACGATCCTGACATATTCCAAGTTGTACCTACGTATGTGTATAAAATGTATAATTTAAAGCCTAAGTGCCGTTTCAAACAAAAAGAACTTAAAATCAGTAGTTAATAAGGTTCTTCTGTCATAAAAATTCAATAAGAAACCAACCTTATCGACAACTCATAATGGAACCTTTTGTATAAAATCGTCGAACATATGGTACTCGTACTACACATTACAATGAATGCCTAAAACTCAAAACCGCAAAAGATATCTAAGTTGAAATCTAAACCACATTTAGCCAGTCCTAATCCTTTTAATTATAAAAAATACTGTGCAAGTGTGCATAATCAGAGATCGGACAGATTGGCGTCATTGCTCGCAATAACTCCAAATTTGATTAAATAATTAATCATTTAATTAATTTTTTACCTGAGATTTAATTTTGTTCCCTAGTCAATAAATAGCACTTAAATATATTTTTGATATAAAAAAATAAGTACCTACAGAAAATTTGGAGAACATACTGATTATTTTTTTAAATAAATTTACATTATAAGAACTCTTTGCGTTATTTTTTGATTAGGAATCAAAATTAAACCTCAGGTAAGAAATTAATTAAATGATTAATTATTTAATCAATTTTGGAGTCATGTCCACATTATTGCGAGCAATGTCGCAAATTTGTCCGATCTCTGGTCATAATGCAGCATTGTTGGAAATATATGTAGGTACTTATATCCTTTTGTCTGTTTTTATTTTATTTATGTATTCATTTGTGAGCTTATGTATTGTGAAAAAAAAAACCTAAATCATTGAGTATATTCAGAAATGTAGCATATGTTATCAACTTATCATTATCAAATTCATATCAATATCGATGACTCGTGTACGTAAATACAAGTATATGTAACTGTAATACAGAGGTGCACATGGCACATGTACAATATGATTTAGATTTTGAATTCCAAATTTTTTCGATATGCTGATTCCTGATTACCTACGTAAATTAGCATATGAAGTGACCCTATAGTATTTTAAATTTCCATCAAATTACTTTTTTTATGATATAGGTGGCAAACAAGCAGACGAATCGTCTGATGATAAGCAATTACCGTCGCCCATGGACACCTGCAACTCCAGAAGGGTTGAAAGTGCATTGCCGGCGTTTTAGGCGGGAGCGCGCTCCTTTCTTGAAGGTTTGAACTGTTTGAAGGTCGTTTATCGGCCCGGAAATGCCGAGGGCAATAAAATACATAGCATTCTTTTGCAACCAAACTATTCAGTATAAAATAAATAAACAATTACAAAAACAGCAACCTAAATTCTAATTGAATTAATATTCTGAATACCTTACTTTATATAAAATGTTTACATTAAAATAAAAGTCAATTACCTATTACTGACCTACTACTTACTTAATTAAGTAGGTATATAATGAATTAAATTAAATACAATCCAAATAAAACCTACATCTGTAGTAATGGAGTGTTAAGAATACGTAATTATAAGGAAGTTGTGCAACAAACTACAATGGTAGCCTCCATTTGTAAACAGCGATAATTGCAAGTTACAGTGAGTGACCATGAAGGTCACACTCCATAAAAGAAAAGCTACTGTTCAGCAAAGCATAAAAGAAAAGCATTCATGGCGATTTAGGATAAAATATACCTATACTTCAAAGTAAAATGAAAACATGTGGGTGATGCATTGACAACATACTTAATTTTTGTACTTAATAAAACTAGAAATAGGTTTCATAATAATAAAAAAAAAATAAGTTAAGGTTAATTTAAAAATAAACTATACTGGGTCAACCAAATCTTGTCAGTAAATAGGAACAAAAAAAACTATACTCATCCTTTTCTTTCGGGTGCTAGTACTAGTGTTAGACAAAGATAGTATGATTCTCTCTGTCTATGTTTGAAATCAAACAGACCTTTGATACACTATAGTTATGTGATTTAGAATGACCATTATCTTCCTTGCATTGTCCCGGTTTTTCGCCGCGACTCATGGGAGCTTGGGGTCCGCTTGGCATCTAGTTTTAACAATAGTGACTGCCATCATAGTGATTAACAGTGACCAATAATATAATTATTGTCCAAATTTAACTAACAAAACTTAGCATTTTACCTAGGGGTCTCCTGGTACGGTTTTCTTAGTAATAACAAAAAAATAAACACAACTTTTATGAAATTATTGCATCTTTTCCAACTAGACAGGATACAAAGCTGATAAAGTGAATGATGCAATAACTACATTATCTGAATAAAGCGATATATATTTTGCAAATATAGCTTAGTAGATAAAGAATAACTGAACAACATTGAGTGATACATACAACTTGCCTTAGTAAAAATCTGCGCTTGTACAACCGCTTCAGGTGGCTTAGCTTTAATTTCAAAATTGGGCTCTGAAAATAAATAAATCACACCAGTTAATGTGAAATTTGCTAAATTATAATGTTGAGTCTTTTAACGAACACATAAATACAAATAATGATACAAAATAAAACCAAGAACTAAGTAAAAACTAAATCTACATTAAATACAATTACTTAAAAATTAAATTCATATTAAATGTGGAATCACTTTAAATTTCCCCGTGAATGACAAACAAAAACAGCTAAACAATAAGGTGTGCATATACTCAAAGACCACAAAACAAGTTAGAATGGCGATGCGAGCAGGGTACGTGTCGCCGCCAGTTTTGAGCAAACGCTCGCATGCTACTCGCCCGCGCTGACCGAAAACGAAGTAAACATGCCTTTTTGTGCCACAATAACCTTCAGATTAAGAAGCCAGACATCAAATCTGTCTAAAGGAGGCGTATCCATTCACCAGGCACACAAATTTTGTAAATGAGTGAGTGTTAGTAAATGTGGAGAGGAACGAACGGCGACACCGGTTCTGATACTAACTGCGCGCGATAGCCATTCTAACCTCTTTAGTAATGTTCTGTGTCAAAGACTATGTGTATTCAAATCAACATTCAGATGTAGCCAACATTCATTTCAGCCACAAACAGTTAATGATTACTTTGATTAGTCACAGCTATCTTATCTGGCAAACAAACTAAATTTCATAATATTTACACCAGCCTAGCTTTTATAGTATCAAAATAAATATGAATCATATAAATATACTCACACTTTCAACATTACTGAAGGGTTGAAAATATAATGTGGTTGGAGTTAAAGCCAGCTTGCCTTGATGTCTAACTAGGGGTGATATTTTCTCCGCCTGCAGCTCACAAACTATCTCCTCAGTGAAGTCATCCATCATCACCGGGTCAAAAACCATCCGCATGTACCTAGAGTGCAGAATAGTAGCTACCATGCTGTTGTGTTCCGGTGCATTCAAGGTGGATGCCCTTTGCAACTGATGCATTTGATATAATGTCTCTTCTGCCGAAGCAAAATCGAAAAATATATAAAATGTTTTCTTTTCATATTGAAATTTGTATGGGGCCAATATATTCTCCTCTAGCATTTCTGCAAACTGCTTCATTTCTACTTTAATTACATTCTGTGGGCTCTCAGGAGTCTGGGGCTTTATCACATCTATGCTCATGCAGTCTCTAAAGTGTAACTTAATTAATGGATATGTCCAGTCTGTGGGCTCAAACACAAGGGACTTTGAGCAGAGTTTCAGTCTACCTTGTCTGGAATTACCACCATGTAATGATTCAAAATCATTGAAAATACATGAATAATCTTCAAAGTAAATTTCACCAGGCTCTAAAAGGAGCATCGAAAATCTGCAAGAGAGTTTACACTTGATAATGACAAATACAAACAATATTTAATAAGACAATTTTTTAAGTAGACTATATCGTAAATCGTACAGCATCAATTCAGTAATAAATTTTATGAGTCACAGTAACAAAGAGAAGTAGAATACGTGAAATAAATACCTTGATTTGTCCATAACTTATATAGCACCCAAACTTTTAGTAAATCACGATGAACTTCTTAATCTTTCGTTGACAGTACAGTTTTAATTAACGCTTTTTAGTCATTTGCAACATAAACATTTACAAAAGTATTTCCACAATAACAAACTGGTATTTACTTTTTCTATGTACTTCGATTTCCTTTCGTTTCCGTCTGAACAAAATGAAAGGCTTGTAGCAGCTGGCTCGGGCTCAGGAGGCGCTTTATTTTGACTTGACAATGACAGTACTGACTGACAGCATCAGCAGTGACAGCGAATAAGGTTACAAACAAAAAAAAAATGTATGTCTACATCACTCTAACGCGGCGCGCATTCTAATGCGAAAAAGAGATGAAAGATTCAAATTGTCATTTTAGGCTAGTTACATACATGGTGCTGGTGTATGGAAAGTCAAACTAAAGTGTACAATAAATCATTTATGTACAATACACTCCTAAATATTATGTTATGTTTATATATTCATCACTTCAAAACAAGCAGTATAATTTATATCCGTTAAATTTTATGAAAATTGACACTAAATTTATAATGTACTCGTAACCTAAGGAGTACTGAATGTGAATCAAACCTTTTTTTTTTGTCTTTAATAGACAAGGGGTTAAAAAATCATTTCCAAAATATCTATATGCAATATGGCGGTAAAAATTAAAAATAATTTATAGGATTTAGATTTGGTGCGCGTAGCGTACGCCGTAGACGTAGAGTAGTTAATAGGAAAATGCAAGATGATAAAAGTGCAATTTTTCAAATGCGATTTCCGCAAAAGTTATGGTATTTGCTTAATTTACATACAGATGCAATTCTATGGGGAGGAACAGGACGGACGATTTTATTAAATTATAGAGTTTTGCATAATTATTTACAATGCGACCACTCGGTATTCAAAACCACGAATATTTCAAGTTTTGTCAGGCAGTTAAATTTGTATGGGTTTAGAAAGGTAACTTCTCATCTCCAAGATCCGCTGTGTAACTCAAGTAATCCTTACATGCATGAATATGTACATGATTATTTTCAACTTGGGATGCCTGAGTTATTGAATAAAATAACACGGAAAGCATTGACTATGAAGAAAAGTTTCAAGCCTAAGGTAAATTTCTTTCACCAATAATTCCATCACATTAGTTAAGTAAGAGTCCATTTTCGGAATTACCCGAATGCTCCTTACATGAATTAACAAGAACTGCAAATATTTTCAGAGCCCTAACAGTTATGCAGACCAAACCATACTGACTCCATTACAAAAAGCTCGCCGCGCCTTACGCCTAGCCCTTAAAAAAGCGGCCCAGGACTTGTTCACACAGCATTCTCCAAACTTATGTACATTCCATTTAGGCTCCAGCGGTAAGACTCATTTCAATGTTATCTATGGTCATCGAACTCATCAAACCAGTGCTTACCTCTGCCCCTGCCTCATAGGACTGGCCTTACCTACGTGCATTAAAGATGGTACTAGTTCAACGGTGTCACTCACGAATTCGAGCCAATCGTGTAGTCTAACGCAACTAGTGGCGACCAATCACGCGGCCGCGCGCGCGTGATGCGAACTCATCAACCAATCGCGTTGCAGCGTTTTCACACCGCTGTAGTGGTCCCATTCATGCTCCATTCTTATTGCCCGTAAGGCTAGTCCGGAGATGTATATATGTCAATGCCCTGCCTTGTCTACCTGAGGTAGGCTATGCCTAATAGTTGGCTACCTCTGATATTCAAGAAGGCCAAGAATTGGAATATTAATAATTACACTACTGCACGCTACTTTGCGCTTTGTTTGTACCTATAACTTTGTTATAACGATACAATCAAAATTTAATGTTTAGTACAGTCAGCAGCAGAAGTTGCTAAGCGGGCCAGGTGTTCAAAATGATCTTGACGCGACTTTATTGTTAAGAGAATAAGAGCGTGTCAAAGTAATTTTGAACACCTCGACCGCTTGGCAATTTCTGCTGCTGACTGTACTCATATTAATATTATAGGTAGTACTTACAGTCAGCAACAAAAATGGCTAAGCGGATCAGGTATTCAATACGATATAGGTAAGTGTAAGTAGATAAAGTTTGGTCAGATTATTTTGAATCAGGTACACTCGTCCGCTTAGTTATTCCTATCCTATTATACACACGTCAACACTCAAAATTGCTCAGCGCGCGCTTTATCTTAGGGTGGTACTAGTACTCCACCTGTCCACTTTCTTTGTCCATGATGTGTATTTTTGTCTCACATTTTGCTTAGTGAGAGAGTGAGACGCTATGTATATTAGACAAAGAAATTTGACAAGGTGGAATACCAACTTTACCAGAGCAAAACGGCGGGATAATTAAATTTAGTCACGCACCGCAGTGGGCTTCCAGTCTCCTTCTACTTCTACCCATGACAAGAGCCAAAGACGAGAATCATGATATGTCAGACTAAGGAACATTGTATTTCATTGAACTTAAAACATCTTCCAGATGACGGCGCAGGTTACCTTGAAGGCGAAGAAAACATCGAGTTCGACTGGCTCACCACTGAAAACGCTATGGTTGAAGAACCCTCTACACCAGGTCTCTCCGTCCACTTTTCCTTTGTCATGATTTCCTTTCCATTGTGTTCCTTAATAACCTTTATTTCCTTTTCCGTATCTAATCCATCCTTTTCATAAATTAGCCAATGAAGATCCTGAACCAGAGGATGTGAGAGCAAGTACCATTGAGACGGGAAGTAATGATAATTATGAGTAAGTGCTATTTTTACTCATTCAACTTTTTTTCAGGAAATCTTTATTCTAAACGGTTAAACAAAAAACTAAGAGTAGGGTACCCAGGGCCGAATCTAGGGTAGAGCGAGTGGAGCGGTCGCTCTAGGCAGAGACATTGCTCTAGGCTCCGGATGGCAAGGGGGCGCCAAAATGGCAAATGAAAAAAAAAGTTTTAAAAGACGCGAGTGTGGCGAGGGCAGTGGCGTAGCGTGGGTCTCGGCCGCTCGGGGCGGATGAAAATTTTGCCGCCCCCTAGCTTACGTATTTCAATATAATAAGTGCGACTGAAATAGTTCAAATATTTATACGATATTATTGGTATTTATTCTGAAATTTTGCCGCCCCCTAAAAGTGCCGCTCGGGGCGGGCCCCCCCCCCCCCCCCCGCCCCCACTACGCTACGCTACTGGGCGAGGCGCTTGAAAACTTCAACGAAGGGTGCCAAAACCCGATTTCGCTCTACCCTGATCAAGGGCTCGGGCCGGCACTGAGGGTACCTATAGGTATTATTTCGCGGGTTGTAAAAAAAACAATCGAAGAGCGAAATTATTGCATCGCTGCATACTTACCTAATGCCAAGTCACCGTAGGAGAACCGAGGTGATTGTGGAATGAGCTTGTTGTCAAAGTTTTATCGAGGGAATACAGTATGTAGGCATATGGTTCCTGAAAACAAGTGTATAGGCTAGTAACAGCTTACTAGGCGAGTTGTATGCTTGTTTTTCACCGACGTGGTATTAAAAAAATACTTACTTTCGTACCTAGTCCTTAATTCTTATAATTTCAGAGATATAAGTGAAGAAAGCTTGATAGTGTTTCATGGTAATCATTGTGCACCTTCTCAACGCGACGCTGATAACTTCCCGAACCAATTTTTATCCATGCCAGACCTTGACGATCAAGGACCATGTGAAGACTCTGGTGTGGAGTTGCTTGCAGAATTTAATATTAACAATGACAATGATGAAGGCATAGACACTAAAAAAGGAGTGAGAAACGAGAATGACTTAAACTCCTTAAACTGTGTACTGCCATCTATTGGCAATGACCCAATTGATGATGTGGAGGTAAATTGCTACAGTATTCTTAATTTATTAGCATTTTTTTTCTCCAACTCGAAATTCTTTACAACTCATTTCTGATCATTTAATTTTGCCTGTACCTGTTGTTGATTTTATTCTATGTGATATTCGTCTTAGAACCAAAAATATAGAATAGGAGTACCATAAAACTTCGATGTATGGCTGTCAATATCTATTTGTAATAATAGTTGCTATTTTCCCATTATTAGGTATTGGATGTAGACAAGTGTTTGATAAAGTCCTTTTTTGGTATGGCCATGGTAGGCAATGTTGAGCAGGTTTATGGTACAGAAAATACAGAAATGAACAAAAAGCCAATGGAACAACCAAATGCAAGATGTGGTGGTCCAAATAATTAAGTAATTGTGGTTTTTCAATTTCAGAAAGATAGTGATAACCCAAACCACCATTACCATGGAGAGTGGGATCAAATGTTTAATGACATAATAAGCAACAAGAGCTCTGGTCCTGAATGCGGATCTGATATGAAGGAATTCTACTCCCAGATCTCAAGAACTATAGATTTACTTAACTGTTAATTGAGACAATTCATTATTTTCAAATATATTTACTTAGAAACCAATAATATATAGTAAGAAAAAATGCTTTTTCTATTACTTCTTCTGCTTCTTCTTTTCAGCTTCCTCCTCCTTTTCTTTTTCAATGACTGATACATAAGAGTTGATTGTATCTGCGTCCAGCATCTGAATAGGTTTTCCACGTCTCATTACAGCAATCTCTAGGTTCTTCTGGCCAGACTGGACAACTTCCAAAAGAGCCCGGATAGCAAGCTGAAAGAGTACAATACAATATGAGTATGTTACT
Source organism: Cydia amplana (assembly GCF_948474715.1). NCBI lineage: Eukaryota > Metazoa > Arthropoda > Insecta > Lepidoptera > Tortricidae > Cydia > Cydia amplana. Next base: position 5,889,706 of record NC_086073.1, read on the forward strand.
TAGCACCTTAATATCAGAACCAAGTTTTAAATAACATGTAACTTTATAAGCAGTGTCAATGTCAAGTGGATTTTTAGATGATAATATCATATCATATCAGATTAAATTTAGAACTATAACATAAGTAAAAGAAGATAATTACCTTTACTGCACCTTTCTCATTGGCAACCTCATCCGTGTTGTAGTTCTTCTCTAAGAACTCCCGTACAGTCTTTGCAGATCGTCCTGTTGCATTCGCCTTCCACTCATAGAAAATACCAGATGGTTCTGTTTGGAATAAGTGCGGTTTTCCATCATAGTCAAAGCCACCAATCAGACAAGAAATTCCAAAAGGTCTACGACCATTACTCTGAGTGTACTTTTGTTTAAGGCCAGCAATGTATCTTGTGATGTACTCTAATGTCACAGGATCTTCAACAGTCAGTTTATGAGACTGGCATTCTATTTGAGCCCGGTTGATCAGGATGCGAGCATCAGCAGTCAATCCAGCAAAAGCCATGACAACATGATCATCAAGTAGACATATTTTTCTTACAGTCCTTTCTTCTTGCAGTTTCGCAACAGATTTCTTTTCAACACCCAGGACTACTACATCGGTACCTCTAACACCAACCTAAAAGTTATGGACACAAAAAGATAATTATACAAATTTAAGTCACTCTAAGTTGGTAACGATTACGAAATAAAAGACTACTGTAATATTATTCATAGAACAATGAGATTATAAGAATATTAAGAGGCATCAGGCAACCAATATACAGGCTATACGTACTGCAGTAGATCCCTTGCGTACAGCTTCCTGCGCATATTCTACTTGTAATAGATGGCCGTCCGGCGAAAATACAGTAATAGCCCGGTCGTATCTAGCCGACATTTTAAGTAATAACAAAAATAATAGTGATTTAATGACAAAACCTTCAACACCGTAATGCGATTGCGAACGAAACGAAGATGACAACGAGAAATTCGAAGCAAGCTTTTTTGACAAGTAATGATAGGCGTTCAGAATTAATAAAAGGTGTTATTTTTTTCCGTTACAAATTAATACACTAATTATTAATTAAAGTCATTTTAAGACACAATTAAACAATTTTAAGAATTAAATTAAGTTTGTAGTGAAAAACCTGCATTATAATATATTTCAAATGGTTTTTGATCTGTACATACCTTCTATGGAATCTGTAGCTGTTCAAGACATTGTTAAGTACGTTGAAATAAATTGTGATGTCCAGTTTTTTTATATCGAAAATTGACAACATTGATGATTGACATTTAGTCAAGTCAATATGGCGGCAGCGGTTACCGACTTTGAGCCGTGGTTAAATGATAAATTAAAATCATTAAAAACCGATGAAGGTGTATTTGGATCTTATATATCAGGAATTTTAGAAGGCGAAGATACCATTGATGAAAAAAGAGATGCTTTAGAGGGTCTTCTGTCTGAAATTGTGGTAAGTCGTGGACTTTCAACTTCGTGCGGGTTATTTCAGCTATTTTAATGAAATAATTGTCTCAATTATATTCTGATGTAATCTACAGGAGCATGATATATCAATCCATGTCACTGAAATATTAGAAAAATGGGAATCAAGTCGCCCTTTGGAAGAAGCTCCCAAACAGGCGACAGATGTAGACATTCAGTTAACAAAGATGTTGGAATCTCAGTCCCTCGCCACTACCACGCGACGAGAATACACAGATGAAGAGAAAAAGATCCGGGAAGCCATATTGTCGCAGTATAGCCAGCTATCAGATACTGAGGTAGGTGGCAATGCATATCATAAATCATTATTATGTAAAAATGCACTTATAAATACTTAAATGATAAACGTTATTAATTTGCATTTATCTTTCAGGCTGATGCAGAAAATGTGGAGGAAACTGAGAGTCCTGACCTAGTCAAGAACACCAATGCTTTGGATGTAGCAGCTGCTGCCAGGGAGCGCCGGGAACAAGCACGGCTTGATGCACAGCGTAAAAAAGAAAAGGATAAAGAGGATAGGTGGGTTTTATAGTTTTCGGAATTCTTGTGAGAAGCCACTTAACATTCACCACCATAGTTTGTGTACTCGTACATTAACCATACTTAGTATCAGGTGTTTCAACGAAATTAAAGTTGCTGTTTAGCATGTGACAACTTTAGTAAATAATTTTAGTAACTTTCTCCCAAGAACTTGTAGTCCAGGGTGGACTTAAGAACTAATATTGAATTTATCACATATTGTTTTCAGAGAAAAGCAAAAACAACTAAAGGAAGACAAGAAGGAAAAGCGCAAAACACAAAAGGGAGAGAGGAAGAGGTAGCAACTTCTTAGTTTACAGAGTGTTTGTTGTTAGGGTGCTCCAAATTACATAGTAATAGATAAAGCTACTACATATTGAAATGTATTGGAATTATCTTTTAGCTGCCTTCATGAGTTTGTCAGAGTATTTGTAAGTAAGCAAACAAATAGTGTTATGCTTGGAGGATACAACTAAACGGAGTAGCCATTAACAGGCTTTCCCCTCTGTCGAAAATAGGCGGCCAACGGTCATACACAATGTATGGACTGACGTTTATCTGACATGGCTATTTTTACGTTACGCATACATTTGACGCAAAAATCGGCAGACTGTTTTGTACAGAAAATTACAGACATGGCGTCTCCGTTTGATTATATCCTCCAAGGTGTTATGCATTGACAGAAGTATCTTCTACATGTTCACTGTATTTTACTACTATATAATTCCAAGACATATTACTTTTGTAAAAAGTATGATTTGTATAGGGTATTTGACTACTAGTCAAATCAGTTTCTTTTTCGAACTGTCAAAACGATTTTGCTACTATGGAATTTAATATGAAACACTGGCATGTGACGTCAAAATCAAATTATCTACTCTTTATAGTTTTATATGGGTTTTAAAACGGAAATTGTGTTTAAAAATAAGGACTCTATGTTTCTCTATTAGTTTTTTAGTGCTTTATTTCATGCTTGGTGTTAAATAATTGATTTTAAATACTGTCAAATACCCTATTGCAGTCTTACCAAATTGCATTTATGAAAACTCTGAGAATGTCTGTATAAAGTTGATTATGATTAGATTAGCATCTACTGACATTGAAAAATGCTTAGATTAGCATCTACTGACATTGAAAAATGCTTCAACTTACATATGCAAAGATAATCATTTCAGTAAATGATATTTATTTCCTGTCAAGAGTTTGTATTAAGCCATTAATTTTATATTATTTGTATGATTAACCAGTTCTTCTGTAACTTACAGTATTTTGCCTTTGTATTTAATAGTGAAAAATAATAAAATAATTGGATTGTAGTGCTTTCATTATTCTTAATAGTTGTTATTTATTATATATTATATACAATAATGAAACATGTGTAATATTTTGTAATAAAAATTGCATTTTGTAAACAATGTTTTATTTATTGTCATATAGTAAAAATAATTTACATTTTTATTTCAAGGCAAAAAGGGCCTTTCGATAACTATCATTTTAATTTTCATCTTAATCATTATGCTATTTATTTATGATAATTTGATGTGTATGTGGTTTTACACAAGTGACAATTATTATAACACTTATATTCAATTAAAACTGGTTTAGCACCATAAAAATGAAAATAAGTAATACTTGTAAAGTATGACTAGACAGTTGGTGTATGTTCTTATAGAACTTTAATCACAATCTAATGATTTTTCAGTAACTTGTTCCCCTTGCTTAGTATTTTCAATATATATGAAATTGTGAGCTCCGCCAGCATAAATCTGTGTGATTTTTTCACTAGGTTCCATGTTTAAAAGCACTTGAGTTGGCTGTAACACATGTTCTCCTGAGTCAGTGCCTGTGTTGGCATGTTCATTCCAACCCCAGGCCCACAGGGTGTTGTCAGTAGCCAAACAGATTGTATGTTCTGATCCTAGTGCTATATCTCCAACCACTCTGTTATCTGAAACAAGAAGTAAACAATGAAAATCTTAGGTATGCTTTAGGATAGTAGGCAATGTTTTCTGAAAACTGACCTGGTAAGTTGACCTTCATGATTTTCCCCACAAAAGGCTGCTCAGTCCCTAGTTGTCCATAACTGTTCCGTCCCCAGCAAAGTAAAGTTCCATTGTCAAGCCACAGTAACATGTTAGTCCAGCCACTTAGAAGCTTCCTAATTCCTTGTTTCACATCAATATCAATTTTTTGTGGAGTGTATATTTTTTTATACTTCTCAGGGCTGAGTAGCAGTTGCCCATGCTTATTGTCACCCCAAACATATAAAGCGTTTTCTTCTGTACACCATGCAGCTGTATGGTTTTGCCCACATGCAATGTGAGTAATCTTTCCAACTTTTTGAACATTTTGAAATCTATCAGATTGCAACGTTTCTTCACCTAAGCCAAGTTGTCCATGTTTTCCACATCCTGTGATCCACACTTCACCTTTGGAGTTGACAATAGCTGTGTGCCTCAATCCCATGGACACGGAACATGCATTAACTTGTAACCTAATCGGCTTCACTACATCTGTAAAGTGTTCTTTTGGTAACCCAAGTTGCCCATTACTGTTTGAGCCCCATACAAACAGGAAATTGTCATCAGTTACAGCACAACTGAAGTCCCAACCGCATACAATGTTAGTGAATTTAATGCCACTCAATTTCCATACCCTCTCAAACATTTCAGTTTCATTTTCCTTCCCAAGTTGCAGTTTTATATTCCAGCCACAAGAAAACAGTTTACCGTCTTTGTCTAGCAAAAGACTATGACCACCTCCACACGCAACTTGGTGCACTCCATGACTGTTACAACATTCATATACTACTTTGGTAGCAGTTTTAACTTGTTCATTAGTCTCTCCGATGCTTAATTGACCGTGGGAGTTGGCACCCTTTAAAATAAAGTAAATTATTAGAACCTGATAAAAATATAATCGCACTTAATAAAAAAAAAGGTTTCTTCTTACCCATGACCAAAGTGACATGTTCAATGACTGAGAACTGAAAGACAAATAGATAAATAATGGATTTAGTCACCAATTGCACTTCTCATTTTATTTAGTAAAGACAGTAAACTCAGTAAAGTTATTTTACAATTTGATAACTTGAATAAATATCATATGAATGATTTGACATTGACAAAAGGCAGATGTATTTTTCTCATATTTTATTGACTGTCAATTTGCTGTTGATTAATAGTTGTAATGTTGGCTAACATGATTTTGTATGATTATCCATCACTTTCATATGCCTTCATAGTATCTCGTGGTTACCATAAAATTTACATGTCTGTGGACGTTAAAAAAAAACAAATTTTTGTTTGATTGATAAGGAAACCAGTGTGTTTTGCAGTATTTTTTACAAATATTAGATAATAAGTACACTAACACATCATGTAGACACTAAACGATGTACGGGACGTAAATACAGTGCACGACGACATAATAATCTGGTAAATACAGTGCAGGGTCTACTAAAACCAGACTACTATTTTGAACCATATCAACAATCAGCACCGACCTTCAATCCGGCTTGTAGATGATTTAGATATTTATTTACATGATAAGCCGTTATTAAGAGAAATGGATACTACAAAGAGGCATGCCACCGCTGCCCAAGTGACAGCACTGATGGACTACATGCAAGAACATTCAGAAGTGGCCAAGGGCATGAGTTCAGGGCTTGAGCGAGAAGACATAGAGGCTCAGTGGCGAGACCTCACTTCGATGCTGAACTCTATGGGCGGCGCTGTTAAATCTACGGAAAAATGGAAACAGGTAAAACGGATATAGTTAATTATTTTAGGAATGCAACAAGTAAACTGGTTATTTGCAGGTTTACTGGTAATTCCTATTCAATTTTTTTCTACTACCAGACATATTGGTTTTATAGTTATTTTGTTAACATTTTCGTACTTACATGTATTGTACATGTATAAAAACACGAAATTATTTGACACAAAAAAAGGTACAAGTCTAATAAGAAAATTGAACCATGTTTTCTCCTTGTTTAATTTTAAACCAGCAGTGTTTATTATATTATCTGAGCTAAACATGTCTCACAGTCCTGTATATTGGCTTATTCTGTAATTTTTTGTTTAATTTCTTGGTGTATTGGTCAACCTATACATTACTGCTAAACATACTTGTGAACCTCTCTTGCCTGTCTCAGAGCCTTAACATTTTCAGACCTGGAGAGACCTGAAATCAAACACAAAGAAGCGGGCCCTGAAGCAGCAGCATTCTTTGTGTGATACTAGTGTAGGACCTAGTTCAGATAACTTACATGCTGATGGTCAGAACAGTGATGGTGATTACATGCCTCCGAAGAAAAGATTTGGTAATTGTTCTCGCTTTTTAAATAATTTTTACATGCCTAATATGGGAAACAAAATACATATTATTACACAAAATTTGGATTTTAGTAAAATTAATTTGTCATTATCAAGGCAAAATATTATGTACAGAAGTGATAATCAAAGTACATATTATGAAAACTAATACTGAACCCCTTGTATGCCTTTGTCAAAAATTTTCTACTGAATTAATAAAATTGTGAATTACAGTCCAAATTGTGTGGTACGGATATGGGACAAGGCATACAAAAAATTAACAGAAAACTGAATCTAAAATATAATATATGTATTTCTGTACCATAGTGAGGAGGTTGCTTTTGCTGACATTAAAAATATACTATGTTGTTATAAAAAAATGTAATTGTTAAAACCCTGTTTTCAGCTTCATTTGATGAAGAAATTCTGAGGATAGAAAGAGATAAGTTGGAAGTGGAAAGGGAATATAAAGTCCAGAAGATAGAAGTCCTTTCAAGGTGAGATATGTATTTTTTTAACTTGTTAAATTAGGACTTAAATCCATATACTTTTCACTATGGTCTCCTGACTGAACTATAATGACTTCATTACGAAACACTTTAGTAATCTAATGAATTTGACCAATCGCGGCTCGTCATAATCAAGAGGGCAAAACCTCGCACCTTACTAAGGCCACTCAGCAAGCTTCGTGGCCCAAACATGGCACTCGACTGAAAAGCTTGACCCATTGTTTAAAATACTAGTTTTATTGATTGGTAGAAAGCTAACTAAACTCATTATGTATTGGTGAGACCGTGGTTCTTAACCTTTTGAACGCCACAGACGGCAATTGACGTCAACGCAAAATCGTGACAACAACGACAAAAACGGCATTTGCCGTCGATCGTTTTTTGATGAAAATCTACTGAAAAACCCCACTTTTAGGTTGGCATTATTTATTCACAAAACTAAATTTTACCCCCGTGGCGTCAGTGGCACGGCAAATGGATGCGCCGTTTGGCGTTCAAAAGGTTAATAATATATAAAATTAAGTAACTACATGAAAAAATGAAGAACTTGATATTTGATGGGTTAATTACACTATTAAAACAGCACATGATTTATTGTGACTTTCGTATTTTATGTTTTTATGTATGGGTATCATTGCCTGAAATAAAAGATTTGATTGATTGATTGATTGATTATTGACAATGACAACTAATTGTATAAATTATTTGCTTTCAGGATAGCCAGTGCGTTAGAAGAATTAGCCAGAAAGAAATGAGTCCAACCAGCTGCAGCATGATTTGGAAAATGTTAGTATTGTAACACACAATATTAGTTGTGAATTAGGTCTACGATTTTAATGTGTTGAGAAAAAATGGACTTGCATAAATATTCTTGTAAAAAGACTAGTAAGATAAATGTTATATTCAGTCAGGCTAATAGCTAAGATAAATTGAAGTAACACAGTTCATGTATTGATATGGTTTGATCAGAAAAGCAAATAATGTGGAATTTTTTCCATACTTTTTTTTATTGTGAGTGTCTAAGTTGTTGTGGTTGACTATGGTGTGGTGTGGTTGTAAGTTTGTCAGTGTAAATTATTTTTTGTTATATATTGAGTATACTCAATAAGTACATTTTAAATACCTAAACTTGACTTTGTATTAAACTAACCTACATCATACTGGAAAACTTCTTCATTCTGACTGACCTAGTAGATTATAGGTAGGTAGGTACGTAGATACTAGCTGTCGTGGAATAGGGTATAATAGCTGGAATCACCCGCTCACACGTCACTAGAACACGATAAGAGTGTATCTGTGTCTAACTTGAAAGACGCGTCTCGGTCGCCGATGATCGCCGATTAAAAATAGAGCATGGATCGCCGACGGTCGCTCGTCTGTAAGAGCCCTAAGCCATAGGCAAGGCCCATGTTGTTCCAACACTCAAATTCAAGTTGCTAGCTTGACTAATCCTAAAGCCCCATTTAGACGGTTTAAGAACTTTCATGCGATTATCGTTACCTTCCGGTATTTGGTCGATGGACTGTATTCATTGTACTCTGAGGGGCTACCGCGAAAACCGAAGTTCGCAAATTGCGGGTATTTTTCTCTGATACTCTAATTACGCCTTCATTGGAGTACAAGAGAAAGATCCCCGCAATTTGCGAAATTCGGTTTTCGCGGTAGCCCCTCTGTAGTTAGCAATCTATCGAATATTGCATGCAAGTTCTTGAACCGTTAAAATGGAGCTTAAGGGCTCATTTAGACGGCGCGTGAACTCGCATGCGATTTTAGTTACTAAGCCTAATTCGGCCTGAATCTGATTTTATGGCAGTTGCTTCTGTAATATCTAGTTACTTAAAGGGCTTCAATTATATTGCGACAAATTGCATGCGATTTTAGATGATTGCTGGCTAAGTAGGTGCAACGCATTTAATCGATTGATCGAATGCCGCAATGTAAATAATCGGTGACATGTGTGGCCTTAACGTAAGTAATCCTTGTGTGTGATGTACATTTACAATTACGAACAAAAAATGAAATAATTACATTAAACCTTGTTTTTTGCGGATCTCAGTCGATAAAGTTCACGAACATCGTTTCTAATCCAAGGGGCCGATTCTGTTTTAACGAATGGGATAAAGTTTTGATCCTATTTTGATACGACCTTGAGTCGTGTTTACAGGCATGTCACGCGCATCAATAAGTGCGAGCGAAATGCGAATGCTGCTTATGAGGTGAGAGGGTTAGACTACCTGATTGCATTTCGTGAGCACCATGCAGCGTTTGCAGCTCATTGGTGCAGCGGCGCATGCTGACTCAAAGTCGTATCATATCATAAATAAATAAATATTAGGGGACATCTTACACAGATCAGCCTAGCCCCAAACTAAGCAAAGCTTGTACTATGGGTGCTAGGCGACGATATACCTACATACTGTTACATAGGAAACACCCATGACTAGTACCTAACAAATATTTGTGTTCATCACTCAAACAAATGCCCTTGCCGGGATTCTAAATCGAACCCAGGACTATCGGCTTCACAGGCAGGGTCACTAACTACCCATTAGGCCAAACCATATCAAATTGTTTAAACAGAATGAACCTCATGCGGTCCTATTCGGTTTACTCAGCATGTAATAAATCTTATATCTGCGCGTCGTAGGCATGTGATTAATCACCGCGTCTGCAAACTTTGCTTTTGTCTTTCGGCATTCGACACAACTCTAACTCTGCTAACATAGTCTTTTATATAGTGACGGTAGGGACCCATATCATGTTATAAACCATACATTTTAATATGGCTTTCCTAACACGGCATCGCTGGCTGTACCTTCTTTGGCGCTAAAGGTAAATGCTTCTGAAAACGACACGGATATATTATCTGCAACAACCTAATCCAAAAATTAAGGTTTGACAAATCAAATATTTTCATATCATGCCTGTTTCGGAAACTACAACAATATACCTCATAAGGCCCGATGTGCATTATAATGTACGCTCCGTTTCAATCTAAATAGAACCTGTCATAAACCAAATAAAGCAACATTTCTTTTATATCATTGCTTTCTCAAACAAATGAAGTTCATCCTACTTGACTATACAACTAGGTTCAAATTAAAAATGGGAAAATTGTCCTTAAGAGGTTATAATTCTTTTAGTTAAATCCTATTATATCAATATAAATTATAATTTTAGCTACGTTTACTTATTTCTAATTTCTTCTTATCTTGTCAACAAATGAATGTAGCCGCTATTTAATCTTATTTCCACTACTATGTAATCTTAACCACTATTTTAACATGCATTTTTTACAAAGAAGACATATCTATCCAATTATTCCAATTTCCGGAAAAGCGCAGTAGCATAGCCGATACAGCTGAACAAGAAATATTCGCCTTTCAGTTTCGGCTGAACGAGCAATATTTTAAAATTAAATTATAGTCGACGTGCCGCCACGTCGCTCGCAGTCATTTGCTGGAACAATAAATTTAAAGGTAGATAGATGTACGTGCCCGATGAGAGCGGCCGCAGTCTATGTATACAACTCATTTACATTTCCAAGCCTCAAGCGAGTCTTCTAAATTACAATATTGACGTAGGTAGCGGCACTTCGTCGTCCGACCTGCTTATCCACTCTACCCAGCCCGCGTAGACAACGTGCCAATCGCTAACGCTACGTAGCGAACGAAACGCAACTGTCACTGTCACACTAATATAGAAGAGTGATAGAGAGACACAAAGCGATTCGATGGCGAAACGATAGCGATTGTCACCTTGGCTAGGCCGCCTGTTTCGTTCTGCGATGAGTACATTTATTCGACAATATTATTGTTCAAATAAATAATTCGAATTACACTTACCTAGTTAAATAGGTACTTGACACGCATCGTATTCGCTAATTTATTCACGTTGTGTTAATATAAACTAATTAATAATTTATTTGCTTGTCTTTTCTCTTGTGGCAAAAGATAATTCAAGCGTGTACCTATAGTGTGGTTTAGGCTCCTACAGCTACCTACTTAATACCACCTTGAATCTAGCTAACGAACGAAATCTGAACCCACAAGATACCTACAATAAATACCTACGCTATTTCATATTAATTTACCTTACATTATCAAAGAGGTGTTTATTTATTCGTATTAACACAAAATAGGTGGGTACACCACTTTGATTTGAATATTAAATTTCACATTTACGAATACACCTTCAGCATGCCATAATAGGCACATATACCTAATACCTATATGAATCCAGCCGGTTCTACTTTTGTTACCTAGATATTATTTTGTGTATTTTAGGTACGAATAAATTTTCAATTAACGTTGGAGCTTCTCTTAAACTTTGTAGGTAGGTACATACTTCGCTTTTGCGATTTTCCCAATACTTACCTAACTTGCCTACCTGAGTTTTTTTTATTCTGTCAGCAACAAACTTATATGCCTAAACAACTTTCAAATGGAAACTCCCACGGAAAAGTTGCAAGTCGATTCTGTTTATTCTTTCTACGAAGCAGTTATTCTCCGGGTTGCTTTGTGAATTTCGTGATGCCTAGGCGAGCCCCTACTTAGCGAAGTTGAGCGCTGCTTGAGCCAATACGCCGCTCGAGGACACGACTCGTTTCACTTCAAGGTATAACAATCCGCTTTGAGAACTTCTGCTGTGAGCTTAACTATGTGTGGCTATTTTGAAGCAAATGAAACATCATGGGAGATTCTATCGTAAGTAACCTAGTCTATTTAAAAGGCAGCGGTGTCTCAAATTATATTGGGAAATAGGCAGTACCTAAGAATGCATTAGGTACTATGCTAAATTAATTATTTATTCTGAAAAATCGCCTACTAACGAACTTACAATATTTGAATCGAAAGATAAGTAAAAATCGCCGCCACAGGAGAGACTTAGATTCCCGCGATCGTGGTCTGCGGGGGTTAAAATTCATAAAGATTATTTTCTGACGACTGTGCTTAGTATCAAATACCTATAAAAACATTGTACTATTATAATTCGTTGTAGCTAAACTTCCAGGCGTTGGTTTTTAAATGAACTTTGGGTGTCCTCCGGATCGATTTTGGTGGATAGTTCTACAAACTCCAACTTCTAAGAAGTTTTTATACTGGTTGCGCTTAGCAATCTCGATCGTCTGGCGCGCCATACCAATCGAAATGGTAATCATACCCCGTTAAAAATATTGTACGTTCAGCAGTCCTTCACAAAATGAGAGCAGCCGATTCCATATTGAAAATAATCCGTTCGTCAATTGTGCGTGATGCAACCCGCCCTTAGGCCCCACGCTCTAGTTTAGTTCACTAGAGTGAACGGAAGGCTATCCTTACCCGGGACGCATCACAGGCCGGTGCCCAATAACGCGCATGATTGGGTTTAGAGCCACTCGCCCTGTGCTCACTGCTTCCGCTCGACGAGGCTATCGTTTATTTTTGTTTTCAAATTGCACGTATTGATCATTTATTTTATAATACTCGGTAGAGAACGAGACCGATTTTAACTAACTCGATTTACTTTGATACACAAAAAAATAAATATTTGAGCAGTTATTTGCAAAAATATGTCAAATGTGTCTTTTAAATGTTTTCAAGACTTGAGATTTTACCTACTTACGAGTACGCGCTCGCAATTAAAATGTGCGCACAGTTAAAGCGTGCGGTCCGCCTAATTTTAAGCAGGCACCGCAACCTATGGGCACTTACAATTCTAGTGGAGTTACACGCGCGTTATTAACGAGCCTACAAGTTTACAAACAATTTTCTTACTGGAAACTTTACTCACCATCCTATCCTTGTAATTCAGAACAAATAGCACATTTAGCAATTACGATGTAAACTTCTATGCGCATAAGCGCCGGGAGACTGGAGGAAGCTGACGTGTATACACTGAAACTCAATGGCTTATATAATGACTATGTGCCACGGGCAAAGTTTATCGTACCTGTACGAGATTATACGTCGTTGGAACATACAGTATACATGGCTGCTAGAGCGAATTTCGGATGCAGCCATCCGTGCTATTACGTCCCAGACATCGACGCGTCCCCAAGCGATGGTATTGCAGACACTGACACTATCTAGTTACCTACTTTAGGTACAGTATTGACAAACTTGTTGGGACGTGGACTGCGAATATATTCAAACTCAAAATAATAGATAAATGTGTCTCAGATTATCTTTGCCGACTTAATGAGTTTATACTTGAAACTAAAATTTTGGCGCAATGAAAGAACTAAAATATATTGAAATATTTTAAATCCCATATGAGCCCGATTCAGGTCGTCAAGGTCGTATAACCAGTTCAAACCCGTAACAAATTGTTAAATTAGAACCGACCTCCTGCCACGCAGTTATTAAAAAGTCCTATGTTATGTGAGGCTGACGGTGAATCGCTGTAGGTACTCTTCCATTGCAAGTGCTACGCCGCCGTAATCGTAGCCGCTAACCGCCTCGTAGACAGATCGCACTATCTTGGTCGTCTATCTCTCCGTTGGTAGGTATGCCCCGCCCCGTATGCCCCGAAGACAATTGAAACTTAAAAGTGCATATAGTTAAGATACCACTATTTTGACATTTACAAATAATTGCGGGGCGTGTCATGAGCCAGAAGGCTAAAGTAGGTACCCAAGCAACGTATGCACTAATGTTCATGAGCGATTGCAACCAGATTGATTTTACAAATTCTGAGACGGCTTTATAGCTACGATTTGGTTCCGTATAGGTACCTAAAATTGCTAATAATTTACTGCATCAGTGTAGCAAAATGGATAAAACGCTGGCCACAACCAGGTGCACTCTACAGAAGATAATGCAGTTACCTTCCCACTAACCTTAAACTAATTTAAACTTCGATACTCTAACGGGGTTTTCAGATTCACATCAAATGCTGAAACTTTTATAGTGCAGAAACGTACATAGATTGAGAAAAGTGTAAAAGTACCTAATTGGTCAGTATAGGTATACGTACCTACTTCAATTAGGTATTGCCAGTGCCTTGTAAGTCGATTTGGAGAACTATAGTTTAAATATATTTAATTTGAATATATTTTGAGCAAGAAAGTGATTCCTTTATGACATCGGCAATAAGTAATAACACACTAACTAACGGCCATATTTAATGTATATTTGACTATTTGTGGTAGCTAACTAATATACACCGCTATTTAGAAAAAATACAGCAAAAAAACTATATTATAATAGTTATTAGGTAACTAACATTCTACGCGTTCCACATACAACATTTCACGAAAATCTATTGAGACCCTAAGAATTTTGCCCAAGGTTGAAACGGATGGACACCTTCGTCTAGCCGGGTCTATATATTATTTAAGTTAGTCGTTTATAAAAACCCGTGCACATGATAAATTGCCAGATCATGCCTGCGAATAACACGGATCTATATCTGAATCCCTAAAGTCTTTTCTCCTATCTTTGCATTCCCTAATATTGTTTGTCATAATGATCAGTTGTCCTAACACTAAAATCCCTAATTTTGGTTTCCCTAATTATTGATTGCTTATCCTAATGTTATTAAGCTAATTTTCTTTTTTTGCGAGGGTCGCAGTTCTAACCCTAACCTAACCCACTTTTGTGGCAGCAAGTTCTAAAACCTAACCATTTTTCAGAACCTTACATTATGGAAAATAATCGTTATGACAATTGATCGTTAGGGCATGTGCCCATTAGGACAAACCAGTTAGGGCAAGTGACTTTAGGACAAACGTTGTTAGGGATTCAGAATGACACCCGAATAACCACATCACAGTGATTATAACATGTCACAGGTGATGACGCTACCCGTTATTGCATTTCGCTGGACGCAACCCGTGTAATAGGTACCCCATTTATCGATGAGCTTGATCAACTACGTTAACATGAAACTTTGATTAATATCTTCTTGGTTAACTTACGATATAGATTTACTTGGCTGAAAACTTGCCGTACAGTAGGTACATTTCTTAAACTGCTGGTTTTTAAAAGCCGTTAGGTACTTTTTAGGGTTCCGTAGCCAAATGGCAAAAAACGGAACCCTTATAGATTCGTCATGTCTGTCTGTCTGTCTGTCTGTCCGTCTGTCTGTCCGTCCGTATGTCACAGCCACTTTTCTCCGAAACTATAAGAACTATACTGTTGAAACTTGGTAAGTAGATGTATTCTGTGAACCGCATTAAGATTTTCACACAAAAATAAAAAAAAAAAAATTTTTGGGGTTCCCCATACTTCGAACTGAAACTCAAAAATTTTTTTTTCATCAAACCCATACGTGTGGGGTATCTATGGATAGGTCTTCAAAAATGATATTGAGGTTTCTAATATCATTTTTTTCTAAACTGAATAGTTTGCGCGAGAGACACTTCCAAAGTGGTAAAATGTGTCCCCCCCCCCCCTGTAACTTCTAAAATAAGAGAATGATAAAACTAAAAAAAATATATGATGTACATTACCATGTAAACTTCCACCGAAAATTGGTTTGAACGAGATCTAGTAAGTAGTTTTTTTTTTATACCTACGTCATAAATCGCCTAAATACGGAACCCTTCATGGGCGAGTCCGACTCGCACTTGGCCGCTTTTTATTGAAATAAGGAGCTCATGCATCACTCAATTCTGAACAATGCAGTATGTGCTACGTGAAAAAATAATGTTATTAAAAACAATTACAACAGGTTAGCTGGAAGAGATCCCTTACAGGGATAAGTTCGCCTTTGTACCTTTATTTCTGTGAATATTATGTAAACCTGTGTTGTGTACAATAAAGTGATTACTACTACTACTACTACTACAATTTTGTTTTAATAATATCTGGCCTCTAGACAGCAAAATTAAGTAAATTTCAATTTTCGTTTTTCGCAGCAGGCCCTCACCGCACGCCGCGCTAGCCCCCAAAAAATATGACGATGTACGGTCTTCACTCAGTTATTTTCCCGCTTAAATTAAATTATAATTAAATAATAACCTAAAATACCTAAATAAATGTCACAGCATCGAGGGTTAGGTAGGTACCTGCGACACAGTGATTAAATAACAGGCTGCGGGCTGATGGCGATGGCGCTCCCTCCGTTATTGCATTTCGTGGGACGTGGCCCGTGTAATACCAATTTAGCCCTGAGCTTGATGCAGGTACCTAATTGAGAGGATCTTAAACTAAAAAGTCCATTAAAAAGTATAAAAAGTTAAAACAGGTACCTACTATACCCGATAATCATTTCAAAATTTCATTATATTCTAAACAACGAAGACGTTATTGTAGTAGGTACAGTCGGTATCAGTTAACTGAACCGGCCAAGGTGCTGAAATATCGGTCTGATCATTAACGCCTTGATAATATTAGACATTTGTTCAGCTATTTGTGAACACCTTGGTTGCTCACATATTCAGATATATAGCGGTAGTTTTTTTCTCCTATGCTTTTTGTTTATTTTTCAGGTCCATAAATATGCTCTGCAATTACTTCGGTAAGTACTTAAAATAAGATTTTACTGTTAAATAGTGTTAATTTACACGGTGTTTTTTTTTAAAGTCCGTTAATTTCTAGGGTGCATTCCTGAGCTTAAATTAAGTAACTTTCTTAAAGAAACCGGTATTCTAAATTTCTAATTAACTCCATTTTGGAGATAATCAATGATTAAAGCATGTTGAGTTGATTTTGATAATTTTTAAATTATATTATTTGACTTTTCGTTTATACCTCAATGTGTATATTCTAAGACAAAGTTTCTTGCATTTAAAAAGTAATTAGAGAGGTAGTTAGGCTCAGCTCAGACCCTCGCTATCAGGACGTGCATGTAATTAGTAGCAGTGGAAAATTATTCTATTTCTACTACTTTAATTTTATTCTGCTAATTAGCTCTACTCTTCGCTTGAGCAGTTATTTCAGGATCTATTTAAAGGTCGTTCTTGCTTGTCTACGTGACAGCGTGATAAAGAGTATCTTTAACGGTTATTTTATCATGTCACGTTGATAAAATCATACATAATACGCCTGCAGGTTTATATTAAACCTAGAATAAGCCTGATAAAGTCACGAATCAATGTTACACCACAATGTGGAGCCATATTTTTGTCTTAGACTTTATGAGCCCACAAATCTGCCATTGCCATTTTATACACACGCTATAAACGCAGATAGCTGCCACAAAAAATTTGCTATTTTGTGAAGCATTCATTTTATATATTTTTTAAGCTTATTCTTCAAAGTATCAAGATGTATTGACGATACGAGTGCGTAGTAAAGATAATAATAACAGACATCAATACTGGCTTTCTGTGATTTATGAAGAATGAATGACGTTCAATCTCTAAGTTACACGTGTCTTAAGATGTGCACCATGGGAGTAATAGTGCCTGCGGAGGTAACGCCTCGTCTCAGTGGTCGTTAGTTAAAATTTGAACGGGGGCGCACTGCGCAGGGCCTTAAATAAAACATGGCAGCCGACCGAACTGAATATTTCAGGCGAGCTGGTGGCCCTACTACAGCCTCACTGGCTGAATTTAAAAGTAGACATCTGCCTAAACCTAGCGTCGTGTCATGTGTACCTAATTCACTTATGACTTGCTAACATGTGAGAGGATAACACAATTTGTTTTAAAAATCGCGTGTGTTATTTTCACCATAAAGGCTCAGTATAGGTAGTATTCCCCCGACAATTTCCTTATGAAAAATTCCAAGGTAAGCACTATGAAACGGCTGGTTTTATCGTAATGTGTGTAAAGCTACGTTTTCCGATGCGCGTCGCCACTCCTTAAGCGGCGATTTGCATTATTTTTCGCGGACTTAAAATAAGGACTACGTAAAATGTAAATTCGTGGCTCTCCTGAATGTAAAGTTCACGCTTGATTTTATTTCCATGAACCGACGCGGGTGGAATCCCAAAAATCCGTAATGAGCTATAATGAAATTTTATAGGTTAATTTTGTTTTAACGTGCAGAGTGTAAATACTGTAAATAGTAGCTTAATGGGCCAGGGGCAATGGATGACCAATGATAATCGTACATCGACAAACCCCAAACGAAAAGTAAAAACATATCGGGATACTTCGAAAAGTCACATGACTATTTGAACGTTTTCTGTCAACGGTTGTCATCTTGGCTAAGCCCCCCGAGCTCTTATAAGCTTTCAATGTAGGTTATTACCCAAGCATTTCATAGATTTTTAGGTACGGTTCGAATTGGTAGTATCACTATATTTTATTTATCGTATGGCATTACAGTTACTGGATTTGAATTAAATATTATTCTAGTATCACTATAGGTAGGGACAGTCAGCTGCAGAGATAACTGACCCTGCATATAAATTTGTTTGCAGGGGTATCTACTATCTCTGCAGCTGACAGTACACTAGGTAGGTACCTACCAATTCAAGTATGTATATTCATATCAATATAGGTAGGTGTACTAACGCGGAAACTGTAATAAGGGATTACACAACGCGGCTGTCTCATTTAACAAACGTCCGCAATCGTTAGTTTGCTCTAATTTGTAATTCTGAAACCACTTTACTTACCTACGCAATTCAACAACTGAGCAAAGGGGTCTTGTAAGTTTATCTTCAGGCACCGTTCAGATAAATCTGTAAGGAGGTAAGTACTACTAGAAATTACTCAAATTAGCAAACAAATCTCAAAACACCTCTAAAGATTTTATTTCATGTCCATTTGACTTGACTGTTTATTGGAGTGGAATGGAACCGTTTTCTCTCGATCCGACTTTCCTATCTAACTCGTTCAAACTTGTGCGGATTGAATATCTTACTCTAAATTGCGACCTTTTTTATTCAACGAATTTTATTATTTACGAGCTGCGTCGAATTGATCTTTGATTCGTTATTTCTGAAACTTACAGTTTAAACGATTAAAAAAATCCTACAAATTGAAAGTCACAAAAAGTGTGAATTGTCTTCTCACTTTCTTTGAATCAAAGTGTTCCAGTTCTCAAAAAACTACAAATACGAGTACCTACAAAATAACACAACTTAACATTAGTTAAATTACTATAAGTATTTATACAAGGGCCTCGGTAGAGAGTACCATTTTGTACCATTTGGCGTTGAAACTCTAGGTCCATGGGTCCCAGCGCGCAAGATTTTTTTTGCAGAATTATCGAAGCGTCTGGTTAACGTAACTGGTAACCGAAGAGCTGGCGGCCTTCGCAAAACGTATCAGCATTACGATACAACGAAGAAATGCCGCCAGCATCCTTGGTACAATGCCTCAAAAGCCTATTTTAGATTTAAGCTGGCTATTAATTTATTTTAGTATTTTTTATTTATTTATTAAAGTTCTAAACAATTAAATGAATCGCAGAGTTTCATGTTTCTTTACTGCTAAGCCAAAAATGGCTTGTTTACAGCTAGAGTTCGGACTAAATGCACTACATAGGTACTTATGTTATAAAATTGTACACATGTTACATTAAAGTTACGTTGTATAAAATATATTCATAATTACTTGATGATAACAGGTATTTTTTTACATCTTTATTTGATTCAGGGTTGGTTAGGTATAAATCTTGTAAATGTTTCGGATTTGTACAGCTACTGTACTGTAATACGTCTGTATATATCTATTATGTAAATAAACAAACTTATGTACCTAGTTAATTTACTTCTGTGTGTTGGAAATGTATTTTCTTAAGAGTAAAAGGTAAAGCACTAGTATTTAGCCTACCTACATATATGTAGGTAGGCTAAATAATATATTTAGTTACTAACGCACGGTTAACGACTTGTTTTACTTACCTGCCGTTGCAAAAGAGTTTTGTGTCGTAGCCGGTTACGTTTAGTAGCGTAATGTCAGAGTAGGTAGGTGTAGTGGTAGTCTATCTTCAATCAAATCTAACACACACATGCACAGGCCGCTATGGGGTTGACCTGTGCCACACGCAGGGTATCACTAAGCTATTTTAAAGTTAAGTATTTGAATTAAGGCCAATATACACCATACGCATCAGTATATAAAGTAAGTTTAATTTAAATTACTGTAGTTAGTAATTAAGTGGTCTTATATAGTACAAGTGTATTATAAGGACCCATTTGCATTCTGTCAAAAACAGCTAAAAAGGCTGGACATGTAACTTGTAACTTTATAACACTTGTATGTAAAACCCCTTTTGTGTGCAAATAAATGATTATGAAGAAAGTAAGTGTGTAAACTAGTAGTAGGTAGTTGCAATGTTTGAAATTAAAATCGAATGTAATAACTAATATGATGACAGATATGAACGAAACTTTCTATTGGCGTTTTTCTACGATTGTCAGTTGGCTAAGGCCACATGAACGGCCGTAGATAGGTTACTGTCATAGTCTTAAGTCTCTTTAGTTATGGTGCGAGTGTGGCCACGGCTCGGCGCTCGCGGCTCGCGCCAGCAAATCCACGAGGACGCCTCGTTGCGCCCTGCAAGGCTCGCGTCGCTAGACTCAAGCACCTTTATATACCTCGCCTATTTTATGCTAAGTATAGAACCCTACCAGCGTCACTATTCCACGTGCGTTAAATGCATTTTGTATTGCGCAGATGTGCCTATTAATTTTCTTCATACAATTTTTTTCCGAAATAAACACGTTCGCCACTGTCCCCTTTTAAAAAAATCAAGACATATTCTATAGTTTTTTTGTTATATCAAAAGTAGAAATAAATATTCCGCGACAGTTTGAACTAAGAAGTAGATATTTATAACAGGTCAGGTGTATAAGTATAACAATAAGCAGACAGAAGTATTAGTAAAAGGACGTACAGCGGAAGCCTAGTAGCTAGTAGGTGCCTAGCACCTACTCGTAATATGGCTAAAAGGATAGGTAGGTAAAATGCTTGAAAATTTGTTAACATACCTACTGTTTAAATTACATTGAGGTTAAACAAACCCTCTAACCATTCCTACCTTAAGAAAGCCCCTGAAATGAAGGCTACCTGCCTTTATTCGTGGGTATATTATGATATAAACCATTCCACTTGCATTTCTGACCCTTAAAGTTATGCAGGAATTTCATAATAAGAAGTATTCCCTTCTAAACTTGGTAAATGAATTTATTATTATGCCTTAGGCGAAAACCATAGGACTGAGAACTTTGTGTTAAATAACAATTTAATATCCAACTTATAAAAGCCGCAACTTTGTCGAGTCGGGCAGAACTTGCTAAGTGCGTATTACGGAGCCCCGTACGGGCGACCAGACCACATCTATCTTCCCCGACGAGCCTCTCTACAAGATGTTTCGTTAAATATTTGTCCTTTGTGATTTCTCTCATTTGATCATTTATGGATTTTTTTTTAAGAAATAGTTACTTAATTTTAAGGGATAATTTTATTGAGTCTAAAATTTTACCTTTATTAAAAATGTTTTTTGAGTCGAGATATAAGTAGGTAGTTTTGCCTGCTACTTATAACAATAAGTCGAGCAAATAAGACAGAGTATCAGGTAATTGTTCAAATTAGGGGTTTGTAAGGGGGATATTGTTGAATGACTTAAGGGGTGCTTAGGATTGAAGTCACAATTTAATAAAGGAGGCTCTCGTGTTGGCTTCCTTTATCGGCTAGAGGGACCTCCATTTCAGTACCTACAACACTCCACGAAAGAGACTTTGGAGTGGCAATATATTCACGAACGCGACGGTTCTCGCCAAATATAAATAATTGGAATAAGTATTTTATTATCTTAAGAGAGTTTTATCATGCATCACTTGAATTGTGTCACGGTTCCATTATTCTCCGACTTGTGGCTGGGTAAATTTGAGTAAAGTAACATCTACGCGCATAAGACAAAACTAAGACTAAGAGAGAGTTATAAACTTAGTTTCTAATAGTTCTGCATATGCCCTTTGACATATTTATATGCCATTATGAAAATATACGATTACTCCAACCATAATTATGTACGTGCCATGTATACGTATGTATATACAGTACGTGCTAGTTATATTGTAAGGATTTTCCATATAATAAACAATATAATCATGTTGCCGGTAAAATAACTGGTCTACAAGATTCGCCATAGCCACACCTGATATTGAATAAGAAAATGTTTGAAGAAGACTTAAAAATCTGTTTAAATTAAACACAAATGTTTGGCTGGTATAAGAGTGTAGGTATGTGGATGCGGGTTGCGCAAACACAATCTAATTCCCGGGAAAACGTATCAGGAATTCATTAGGCGTCCTGCTAATTGTATCAGCGTAGAATCGGAAACATTCCTAAATTGTTTTAAGAGGATTTATGAACATTACCATTTAATTCCGGCGAGTTTGTCCGTCGTTTGTTTTCCAGCGCTACTGTAACGTTTATTTAGAATGCGATGCTGGAACAATTATGGTAATGTTTACAGCAAACGTGACGCTGATAGACATCGCATTAAATAAACATTTAATGAGCAGTTATATTTTAGGTTGACGCAGTATAATGTAAATGTAGTCATTAAATATTTATACGAGATATCTACTAGGTAAGTGAGTATTCAGAAGACTGCCATTATTTTTAATAAGTTGGGAAATAAATACAATAGGACGTTAATACTTAGGTATATATTCTTTAGTCAACAATCGAGATCCTGGAGAAAATCCGTTCAAGTGTGTGAATATAATACCGATATTCGTTCCATGTTCCCAGCGTTCATTCGGTTCTGTGTCCTAAAATAGGTATGTAGTTCTAGATATCCTTTTGTTCATTACACTAGGCTCGTGGAACAAAAGTTCCAGAACAGTGAGTTTATCGGAATTAGTCAGGAATCTCATAATTGGAAATTACCATTTCCACGACGTCGCACTAATTGGTTTTATTATTGCAACTATTAATTATTAAGCGTTCAATTAACGTGTTTGATTGCAATTTTCAATTATTCGGATGAATATTTAATGAAGCGTTTCGGAATACCGACGTGTGTTCGTTTTTCAACTCTATATTATTTTTTATTTCCCATATACATATAATCAATATGACTCCATTATAACCTCTAAAATGCGACCTGGAACTGTTTTTCAAACTTTGAATTACGAGTATACTTATTGCCATTTAATGCAATAATTAGTGTTTTCTTTTAAAATAAGTATGTATTATATTGGTCACCTTCACCCTATTATTGTTAAGTATTAAGTATGTGCAATGTAGGGTAAAAAAATATATATTGAAGTCGTTTTAAAGTAGGTAAAAATAGGAACCGATGGTTAGAGTGGGAAAGAGGAAACGTCTTGACTTCGTGCACTCGTGTTCAGAAGTGCCTTCTGTATCTGATCCGACAAGTCGAACTAACGAGAGTCTCTTGAGGTGCCAGCTGAGACTCTTCGCTATGAGATCATAAATATATATTTCGACCAACTTACAAGTCCGATATTGTGATAAGAGATAGATCAGCGCGCGACTAACCCGATTCCATAATTTAATGATGCGGCGAATCTCTCACACGCCATTAATTGCGTATAATAAACTCGCGATAATCCGTCTTTTTCAATCCTGTGATCGTGCCAAAGTCTTTAATAAACGCGCCATAGTGTCAGTTAAAATATTAGGGCTGATTTAGACGGCGCGCGAACTCGCAATGAAACTCGTAACGAACTCCGATGCGCGTTCTCGCATCGTCTAAATTAGCCCTTTACTTATAACAGCTACTGGTATTGTCCAGCTGTAAGTTGTCATAAGTTATAGTGTAAGCTATACCTACATACAGTACGTTTCCGTGATAATACGATGGTAAAGGTTTATGAACTACATCTGTATTAAAATATTTTTTTGAAGTAAACTGGCGAGAATCGTAACTCATTGCCAGTTCATGATTCTATAAATTCTACATATAATTTCTTCCGCCTACTTTACACAGCACGCTACCTCTTTAAGTGTAGTTTAAGTACTCGTACTCGTTTGAAAGAATTTTAAATGTGTAGTTAAAGAACGCCTGAAACTCGTCAAAATTGCCTAGGTTTATTCGGATTTTAAAATATGTAATCAAAATAATACAGTCTGTCCAAGTGTTCACCTTTCTTGTACAAATGTCTTTGCCGGAGATCTGTCCGCAGACATCGTATATGTGCCCTTCCCGCCGTAGGCACATTGATAATTTGTCCGAGACACAATTCTTTACCTACCTACGAATCTGACGAACACATAGTTATGCGGGTCCCTGGCTAATAGAGACGTAGAGATTAATATTATGTTGGTATCATATTTTTAAAACCTGAATATGCCTCCTAGTTACAACCGTATAATAAGGAATATTTTCCTCTATATAATTGGTTATTTCTGCACAGTAATGGGAAATAACTGCACGGCCTTTTTCTTACAATTTGTTTGACGTCCTAATTGATTTTGCTTATGAGTTATAAAGAGAATGTCGGCCTACACATTTTATGCAGTTTCCTATGCTGTGATGTTTGTTAGTTTTATAAATTGCTACGGGATTAGAAATGCACACAAGGGTGAGTACTTGTGCTGTACATATATATTTATTTAGCTATTAATATAAAAACATGTAATTATTGATGACGACTGTCTTCAGTAAATTCAAATGGCGAAAAATAATGTGTATACTAATAGGCACTAGGCAGCCAAATTTTTGTTTTATATTAGGTATCATAACATCGGGGGTTGTGAAACTTGTTCACAATTCATTTGACTACTCCTTGTTTCACCGACTAAATAATATCTGCACGTCGCGCCGATACATGTAGGTACCTACCGTTATTGACATAGTACTACAATGAAGCTCCTCGTTATTTATCCAAATATATGAAGCAATCTTCAACTTAAAATGCGAAAGTTATACGTTTTAATATATTTAATAGGTATAATGTCTGTGTCTCACAGTGGATTTGTTATAAAAAATACTACATTGACCTTTTTTTTAAACTTCAGCATACCCAAAACCTGTAAATCTGTTCCCCTACTGCTTCGGGGAGCGGGGAGTTTGCCTCACGAGTGAGTCCTGTCCGAAGAACAAGATGTTGGACCTAAGGAATGACCACTGCATGAACATCAGCCCCCACGCCATCTGCTGCGAGGTGTCCAAAATCAGGATGGTTGAAGATATCTTCGAAACTTATTCATAAACATGTCCGAAATCTGGATGGCTAGCCTCCTCGCGATTTAACACTGTTTTAGTTTCACAGTGATTTGAGGAACGGACTTCACCTGCCATATGGCATCGTGGGCCAAGTTACTTATAGTAGTCTAACTGTTTAGCAGTTTGGCAAGGAAATGTTCAATTTAATGTATAACCCTTGGCTTAATAATACAGAGATAATACAAAGACAAGTTCAACCTTTTTATTTTGTTTGAAATACAAGGGGAGTTAAGAGGTTGGCGACTTTAACCGAGAATATGTGATATGTTAAGTTTATTATAGAAATTATAACAGGGGTTATTTTAAGCACAGATTAGCAACGGCTGGGTAATTGTATTGCAAAATTAATTTACCAGCAATTAATCACGTTACAATGCTGGTTCAGCAAAATCCGCTTGTATGATATGAAAATATTTAATAGCGCGAAAATCATATTGGCGCTCTCATTAATTATCCTAAAAATGTTAATATATGTTTTAGCCCCTGTGAGGAAAGGGTTGAGTATGATAATGCCTGGCTAAAAGCAATAACTTTTTTGCAATAACAAAGTTTCAAGTATATAGGTTCCTCTAACCATGAGGGTTAAAATTCAAATATGGAGTTATGTTCTCAATAGAAAAAGCTGCGTTACATGTACAGCCTTTCCTGCCCAGCATTATACTTTACTTTAACGATAAAGAAATATTTGAATTAATAAAGTAGATACAACATTTTAGCTATTGAAGGCTGCTTATTGATAGGTGGGTACTAATCAAAACTTTTTTTATAATCATAGAAATTCCATAATTTAACAATCACACTCACTCCTCCCACCTCTTTTCAGGGTCTGAGGGTGTTGATGAACGAGGTATCGAATGTCACACCACGGCGCACGTTGATTCAATTATTCATCATTAATTCAAATTTCGTTCAGTTAAATAACACATGTCGCTAATGATAACGTTAGTATAATGAAGTTTAGTTAAGCCGGCTCTCGATCTAATCTCCCACAAGGTCTAATGTCTTGAATGTAGGAGTGGGCTCCTAGATATGCTGACAGATTTACTAGGTATCCATAAAGTTATCCTGAAACTGATATAACATTTGAGCAATTTTATATGCGTTACAGAGACTTGAGTTGGATTTTATTTTTTATTTTTATGTTATCTCCCGGAATTTTTGAGAAAAAAAGGTATTAGTAAAGGTAAAGACCTTCGGTTGAACTGATATGCCATCTTTGTATTTTAAAGCAACTTCGCTAAAAGCAAAGGTTTAACATAACATAACACCTGACCGGCAATCCCTTAGTTTGCATTCAAAGCCCCCCAAATGTAGAGATACTCTGTATGTGAAAGTATCAAATGTCACGGAGAAGGCGTTGTTTCAATAATTTATCATTTATGAAAATTTCGTTCAGACATATCAATATAATGCATGTCGTTAATGATAACGTTACCGTGCGTCCATCGCAACACTAACGACGTAATCCGCCGTCGCACTGTTATCCAAACTTGACTAATGAAGTTTAGTTAAGCCGGCTCGGGATCCAATCTCCCCCCAGGCCTAATATCCTGGATGTAGGAGTGCACCCCTAGATATGCTGACTAAATTGCTAAAGTTATACTGATACGTCGCATTCGAGCCCTTTAGCAAGAGGCGTTGGCAATGGTTTCGACTTACTTTTATTCTTTCTGTTGGTAACAAGGTACAAGGTAGGCTAGTAATAGCGTGTAGGACCGGTACCGGTACCTACCCTGGCCGTTTGTTACCGAGGTTGCCTGCCAACTACGTACCATCTGATATAGTATTCGAGTTTAATTTTATAAATATAATCGAAATACGTCCTTAAATACGTCAAATTTCAATACGTTCAAAGGAAATTATATGAAAGGGCGATAAATAAGTACATATACATTATCCCTCGATCAAGTGAAATTAGAGTTACTTGAGTAAGTACACTACCTATGTCATACTATGTATAGGTACTTACCTACCTATGCTTTGCATTCGCAGTGACACTTACACTACGTACGTGCTCCATTCAAATGAACCGCATTGTGGATGAAACGGGTGTTTCTCTTTGACAGTCCGCGCGACGTCATCCAGCGCATTTCAATCCGCGGCGGATTAAGGCAGGTACACATTTTCGATGGCATTTCCAGACGGTCTAATTCGAGTGCTCGGATATTGCAATTTCCATCTAGCTCACGGCCAGTGCCTCCCTTCCATTTCGTTTCATATCTCGCTCGACTATAACAACATTTGACATTTATAAAGCAATTTTCTAAGGTATTCCACGATGCACTGCATCCGTTTCGCTTGCAACTAAATCGAATTGGAGTTTCATAACTAGTTTTATTATAGCTGCTGACTGACGGTTTTGCTTTCTATTCCGCTTGGTTTTTGTACGAAATGGGTTGGGTATATAACCGCATTAATTATATTATTTTTTGGAACTAAGAAGTAAGGGCAAAATAAAATGTGTAAACATATATTTGACGTCGACTGTACCTAATACTAATTTTGTTTTTTTCTGAAGTAGAAGTAAATATCTACTATACGGTGTCTTATTTCTACATAAAGCCGAACCTACTAAGTAAACAAAACTAAGTATGTTGTTTTTTCATGAAATTAACCATAAACACGAAGTTTGATTAACTTCTATTTGTTTTTTCGCTGGTAGGTATACTTACATTCACGCTCGGTTGTCGCAGAGGATAATGTTTTTATTTTCCGCCCGGACGAAATGAAATATAGAGATCTGTACGAGCCATTTGCTATAAAAGTTTCCCATGGATCCGATTCGATTATCGTACAAAGACAAATATTTGTATTGGAGCAAGTATCACGAGCTTTATCGTTCTCTTTCGTTGGTGTTGGAATTTACGTTCAACAGTGAGATAGATGTTGTTTGTACGTCTTGATTGGTTTCGAACTGTCTGAAATGTTTTATTACTATTGTTACACGTGTTACAACGAAGTCTGAAAACAAGTAGCTAGGTACAGTATATATGTTATATACAATTTTAGATAGTCAATAAGCTCCGATTGTGACCCACCTATACTTACCTTCCACCCTACCATAGCTAATACAGTTAAGACTTACTGTTGTTTCATAATTTTCATAAACCCCTGTCAAAACCTATATTAGAAAGAAACCTTTAAATACAGTCACGATAAAGTGGTGGTTTAGTATCTAACTCTAGAAGTAATATATTCAATTCGAATTAATGTGAAATGAGATGGTACGGTTGGTAGCTATCGGCCTCGCTTCCCGCTACGTGCCACGCCAGAGCGTGACGAACGTGCATAGCGAGAGGGAATGCCTAATGGCAGCGCAAAGTCCGCACTAGCGGGGCTCGAAAACATCCCCACATAGGCCGGCATACAAATCTATACTACATTAAATCCAGAATAAAATCCATCGAAACATCAGCCTTAACATGCACCGCTTAGTGTCTATAATGGTCTCAATATTTGAAGGGCGCTTTTTTGTTTTTCGAAAGTGACTTGTGCACTTGACACAAACAGCCTGTGTGTGACCCAACAAGCCATGTACGTTTCTATGGTAAACGAAGATTAATCTCCGTAAAACAATGAGCCTTTTTCGTAAAATGTTGGGATACTAGATATATTTTTAATTTTATTTACAATCCGTGTATTGTTCTGGTGCGGAAGGGTCGGCCCGAGGGTATGCCGCTCTTGTAATATTCAGCCACGCCACAATGTTTTATTTAACCACCCGGCGGCTTCAATATTCATCACTTTACTTCAAGCTCTCTTAGCTGGTGAATAAAACACTGGAAATATTCACGGCGCCTTCTAAAAATATTATGCAGCCAGATCTTAATAACAAAGTTTCCTTCAATACAATTTATTTACATTGTAACGTCTTAGCTTCAAGGTATTTCAATTTACTCCGCCATTTAGTTTCTTGCAGACATATAAACGACGAGGAATATTTTATTATACAATATGGTATTTTTAAGAACTTCAGTGACAAATAGTTTTGCATAATGTTGCAATGCTTGCATTTATTGTTTCCCTCAGCGTAAAACATAATGCAATTCTCAAACGGAATTACGTAGAATGTAGAATGAGTGAAGTAGGCCAATTAGGAAGCTAGCAAATGTGGCATAAAAGTAATAAAACACGAACCCGGAACTTGCTCGGCGCATACTAAGTCAATTAACCTTTACGCCACACTGTGCATAATATAACGAATTTTAAATTTTGGTTGGCGTGTGGGCCTTAGGATCCATTCATTGTAATATTTAAAAGGCGCACTTTTTATACACCTGATGCCTCTGTTTGTATACTTTTAATTGATTTACCAGACTTGTGTATGTCCTTTAACTAGGTCCAACCAAAAGAGAGGTAAAGTGCACCGAAATGTCATCTCGTTCGAATCTGGGGCAGC
Organism: Cydia amplana; assembly: GCF_948474715.1. NCBI lineage: Eukaryota > Metazoa > Arthropoda > Insecta > Lepidoptera > Tortricidae > Cydia > Cydia amplana. The sequence goes on from NC_086073.1 coordinate 5,918,961, forward strand.
CCAAGTGGAGGGATACCTCAACCCTACAGAAGGCCACATCCATAATAGCACTGTTACTTCTTACTCTGTATAGGTATGCAGTGTTGTGTTCCTGAACAGTTAGGTTAGGAAGAATCCTTGTTACTACTAGGTACACTAGGCTGCACGCTTGTTTGTCATTTGTCGTGGTTTAAAAAAAATTATACAATTTTTGGATAAATATTTAGTTCGAAATGTAGTTTATTAGTACCATTCAAAACAGGAATTAACGTCAACTTCAGGCTATAAAACTTAAGTTGATTGTATGTATTTACATACTTTCAATAAGTTTTAAACCGTTATAAATAATTTAAAATGGGATTGAGGTTGCTTAATTTTAAACCCCTTTAGCCAGGAGACTACTCTGAGATAAAATGACATTCTATGGAACTGGCTAACTATGTAAACAAACCGCCATATTAAAATTGTCTTTGGATGTCAATTTACTAGTGACTCTTGTTTACATAGTTAGCAAGTTCCATAGAATTACACTTTAGGTACAAGACGCATACCTTTCAAACGTGGTACGAAAACCACGCCAATAGCATTTAAGTAAGTATTATACCTACCTATTTTCAGATACTTACGTGCTCTTTGAACTTACCACGCTCAGCACCTTGAAGAGAAAATTCCACAAAGGCTAGCTTAGCAAGTAACTTATGGGAACTAGCGGCTACGAAGCAAAATGGATATTATTTGCCGAGTTAGAAGCCGCGCGGTCTTTAGCGACGTCGCTCCAGACGTGACCGCACTATTAAAGTTATGGCTTTATATCTCCACTATAAAATTAAAACAAGCGAAGGCGCTGTCTCGCTCGACTTTTTCATCCGTTTTTTTGCAAGGCGAGAGTTATTTGCATGAGTGACTGTTTATTTTTGTACGGAAAATTTTCATTTACGTAAATTTTTGGCTTAAATTTTCGTTATCTGACAGTCTTGCAGAATATCTGTTGTTTCCATGAATATTCCTCATTCTGTTATTGTTTGTTTCAGTACATTTATCTAAAATAGAGATTACTTATTCTATTGTTTTACTAACATAGTCCAAAACATAGTCCAAAACACAGCTTTTACTCGAAGTTAAAATGTTAATGGTTTTAGATAGCTTTCTTCCGTAACTACCTTCCTTAGATTTAAATTGTCTTGTAATAAATTCTAAAATATTCTATGATACAGTACAATAAGAGAGACACAGAAATTTAGTCTGTTTTTATTTAGTTTTGCTTACTGGAGCGACCAAATGCTTTTAAAGGTTCTTAGCTGACTCTCAAGGGTACGAATGTCTTCGTTTCATGGCTGAAATATCGGCTTTGCGAATCAGCGTTAGCTAAAGTGTACTTTGAATGTCACGTCTGTTTCCCGAGGCGATGCTAAACGGCATTAGTATCAAAGTGACAGGCCGCGCGGCAGCGCTAGCGGCCGCAAAATCTAAGGCGGGAATTCATAGACGAAAGTGTATCCAGGAGGCCCTACCGCGAATAACGAATTTTGAAATTTCTTTATCTACCTCTCTATCGCTGAAGATGCAAGAGCAATAGAGAGGCAGTAAGTCCTTTGTACTCGCATCTTTCTTGGTCTGCTTTCAACAGCGACCTTTTTAGTGTAGGTTAAGTCCTGAGTAAGTTTTCTTCTGGAATTTATTTATTTCTGTTATATTTGTTACTAAATTCGTTGTATTGAGTACGTACTAGAGTTCAATTGCCGATAGAATCGATGGTTAATGGGGCAATCCTTGATTAGTGACCGCATAAAATGGGATTGTGAAGGCCTTTGTGAGGCAGTCAGTAGCAGGTATTCTGTGAAGTGGACCATCTAAATGTTGAAAGATACTTAAACAGCAAAAAAAAAGACTCGTAAAAAGTGTAAGGGTAAAAACACCAGAGCACCATTTTAAACAATATTTATTAGGGAATCACAATAATAATCAGAGTTTTGGACTTAGGTAATACGCGACGCCGATCACGCGCAAAAACCGATCTCTAGATGACAGACGTCATAGTGTTGCTCTATACCCGGTTCTCGTAGTGATGTCAAGACCGCTGTTTGACGATGCCGCCTTTTAGCTCGGCCATCGCCTGACCCGACCAGCGCCCCGCAGGTCACTGTCATCAGTGCAGCCACTGAAGTCTGCCACAGCCAACGCAGTCGCAGCAAGCTGGGTTTTTCACCAGGTGGATGTAGCCTCCACCAGTTCAATATTCTGCGAATTGAACAAGCACCTTTTACGCTCAGCCGATATACAAGCCTTGGTCCTTTTGAGTAATTCGACTTGAGTTCCGTTGAAACGGTCTATTTCGTTATTGTCAACTTACACCAAGATATTTAGTTCTATTTCAGTCGAATTGGAGTAAGGGCTTAAGCCGACTGAACCAAATGTAAGAAAGCATGACCAGGCTAGGTACCAAATAATCCGTGGTATGAGAGGTGTTAGGATATGCAAGTCTGCTCAGCACTTGCTTGAAATACACAAAAGGCTTAATTCACGTGCATATGACACCAAGAGGATATAAATACCAATTAATTAATTATGCAAAATAATAAAATATTGCGATGAGCGTGACATCTAGCGGCAGGTAGATAAACCACCCCCTTTTTTTTGTAACACCATCTAACATAAATTATTTTCTTGTGAATAACGTCATATAACTTTGAAGGATTTATTAGATTTTGATAAATTTCTAGCATGTATACCCATGCAGCTAACCCAAACCTTCCATTGAGCGGTGCGTTCATACTGACCGCTTAACGTAACAATGATTTGGTCGTTTTAAAAGCAAAGACTTGGAACAAACTCACAATTGGCTTCTCCGTTGTAGGATGTAAGACTCCCTCGCATGCACGCACAAAAATGCGTACAACTCGTGAGAGGCTAACATGGGACACGTCTCATGCATGTGCGGAGCTGCCTAGGCTAGGACACCACTGCCCTTGTAGGCGCAACGACCGTAGAAGTCGGCCCTTCACGATAAGGTTGTCACGGAGCCCGGTGCACGCACTCGCTCCAACTGGGTATTTCGAACAGGCACTCCCTCCAACTCTACTGGATCCGGTACTTCGCCAGCGATCCCTAGAAGGTATAAGTGCAAGCAACCCTTTCAAGGTAACCTTGAGATCATCAGTCTTAAGGTCATTAAAATATCCTTTTGTAAACAAGGTCTCAAGCCAACCTCTCAAGGTCAACAACAAATAGTACGATACGATATAGATAAAACATTTATCGGTAGTAGAAATAATGTTCCTCTTAAGGATAATATCATATCACATGCAATGGTCCGCCTCTTCAAGCCTGCACTGCAGATACCAGGAACAAACTAGACTGTTAAAGATAGTCTTGTATCACATGCAATGGTCCGCCTCTTAAGGCCTGCACTGCAGATATACCAGTAACAAAATTAGCCTATTAAGGATAAAATAAGCTCACATGCAACGGTCCGCCTTTTAAGGCCTGCATTGCAGCAAATACCAGTAACAACCATCCTCTTAAGGATAGTCTTATATCACATGCAATGGTCCACCTCTTAAGGCCTACACTGCAAATACCAGTAACAACCATCCTCTTAAGGAAAGTCTTATATCACATGCTATGGTCCGCCTCTTAAGGCCTACACTGCAAACAAACACCAGTAACAACCATCCTCTTAAAGATAGTCTTATATGACATGCAATGGTCCGCCTCTTAAAGCCTACACTGCAAATACCAGTAAACAACCATCCTCTTAAGGATTGTTTTATATCACATGCAATGGTCCGCCTCTTAAGGCCTACACTGCAAATACCAGTAACAACCATCCTCTTAAGGATGTCTTATATCACATGCAATGGTCCGCCTCTTAAGGCCTACACCGCAAATACCAGTAACATCCATCCTATTAAGGATGTCTTATATCACATGCAATGGTCCGCCTCTTAAGGCCTACACCGCAAATACAAGTAACAACCATCCTCTTAAGGATAGTCTTATATCACATGCAATGGTCCGCCTCTTAAGGCCTACACTGCAAATACCAGTAACAACCATCCTCTGAAGGATAGTCTTATATCACATGCAATGGTCCGCCTCTTAAGGCCTACACTGCAAATACCAGTAACAACCATCCTCTGAAGGATAGTCTTATATCACATGCAATGGTCCGCCTCTTAAGGCCTACACTGCAAATACCAGTAACAACCATCCTCTGAAGGATAGTCTTATATCACATGCAATGGTCCGCCTCTTAAGGCCTACACTGCAAATATCAGCAACAACCACCCTTTCAAGGATAGTGACAAGCAACAGGCCGCTCCTTAAAGCCTCTGTTGCGATTACCGGCGCCAGGAAGTAGCCTATTAAGGATAGCATCCCTTGCCAAGACTAAAGTAACAGCCCTTCTTAAAGAGCACATAATAATTAAAGCTCTATAGCAGACATTGAAGAGAGTAAGTAATATAAATAAAATAATCACTCAGTTCTCAATCCGAGCGTCTAATAAAATTAATCAAGCACAATGTGTTTATTTTAGTCGGCAAACCTGTTAACAAAACACATAAGTATGACAACAGTAACCCAGTTCTAAATCTGGGATAAAACAAAATCACAACTCGATTCCGAACTCGAGAGTAAGTAATATAAATAAAATAATCACTCAGTTCTCAATCCGAGTGTCTCATAAAATTATATCTCAGTTCCTAATCTGAGAATATACTCGTAGTCAGTTCTTAATCTGAAAACGGTACCTGAAATAACAGCATTTGCCCTTAACATGGGAAATATAAAATAATAAGCAGTTGCTACTATGCAACCAATTGTAAATGATCATGTGCAACTTGGCTTGCCTCTTCCGTGCCCCTAAATAAAGGCAACACTCTTACTATACCACATTGAACTACAGTAGAGCCTGAACAGAAGTTCATGTTATCGAGGTTCCTCTCTTACCCAGGTTCGCCTTATCGAGGTTTCACAAATTGTATTTTTCAACCATCATGAAGTGTATATTGATAATGACCAATCAGTCAAATCATGGCACATATGCTTAAACCATAAAGCTTCCAATCCCAAGACACACATGGTTGATTTTCTCCAGCTGTGCATGTGCATTTTATGTGTAGATAACTCAACACATCATCATCCAGGTTAACTTATACCTGCACAAAACTAAATAATTTTGTTAAATGTGCCATGCAAGCACACATTGTAAGATAAATGAGTTCATAACATAATAAACCACAATTTATGCATTTTTCAAAACAATGAAATACATACTTAGTGAACCCACAAAATTTGTGAAACATATTATTATTTATAACTTCTGATTTATGAAACCCAGAAGTAATAAAAGTGTACTGTTTATTAATGCAAACGGTACCATAACACACTACAAGTTCAGACGAAAACCGTCAATAACTTCAAACAGTAGCTCGTGACATGATATTCTTCGGTCAATGTTCATTAGCAGTGAATGGGTTAAAATAGTCATTTGGAAAGCTTTAACCAAGCTATTTACCTTCGTTTAATATTCACCCATAAAACACTTATCGGACTGGAACGTTTAGAGTCCAGTCGCACTTGTATGTAAAAGACATGTATCATGTAGACCGTCAATATCCATATTGACTCCTGAAAGTATTTACCTCGCTTACCATTAGCAACAACCTGCTTTACCAGTGTCATACTCAGCTCAGTAAATATCTTGTTCAATATGTCCATCTCTTTGACAAGATTTTAACCTTGGAAATTCATCAAACTTCATCAGTAATAAAGTTTTGTTATAATGAAATGCATCTGAAACATACTGTTAGAACACAAATGATTATCATTGTCAATAACTCAAACACTTGACAATGTCATGCCAATAAAACTTTCATTAGTTTGGTAAGTCTGTTTAAATATATGTCTTTGGTTCATTTTATAATATGACATTTTGTGAAAAATATTTGCAATGCAAACTTTAACCAACATCCCAATGAACAAAACAACAACCACAACATACTATAAGCTGTATGCAATTAATTTGTATAAACATTCATAAGATTTTTCATACATAGAACCAATCAATAATATGTACAGACAGAAATTTTCTCAACATCTCAAATGATTTACTGCCTTATTTATCAGTATGTCTGCAGCTTAATGTTAATTGCAAAGATGCAGGAGGTTATATGTGATATGAACTGTCTTTTAAAATATTCAGTCCGAGGAGGCTCCGGATACATGGAGTGACTACATTTGTCACAGATACTACTAACCAGCTTGAAATAAATGTCACCTTTCGCTTATTCACAAAGCGCATTTTACTAACCACACACAGTCAATGTAACACATACTGACCGTTAGTATACATGTACAACATGAACAAACATTTTATTTCTAAATAAATACCTCATTTTCCATGACATCGGAGATTAGCCACTTATCAACATATTTTCTCCATATATGAATTATGAGCACTAGGACATAATATACCTGGCATCCATAACCAATTAACTTTGAAATATTACCCATGTCCATTCGGGTTCATTATAGAGGCCTGACCCGATAGTCACTCTAGTGTGTTCAACGACGGTATGGCCGTTCAATTCAAGAATCATTGCTGTCAAATTTCTGGAAATTACACAAACCAAAAACATACCAACAAAGCATTATTTCAGTTGCAATAAGCATGTGTAATATCACACACACACATATGAAACAACAAGTAATTTCTCCTCATTGTCGTTGTTCCAGTGTTTTTGAAAACATGAAATCTATTTTAATTTGACTGAAAGGATAAAGTATTAAATAGCACTCATTGTTAATCATGAAAGCATAATACCACCATACATATAGCATCAATCAAGGCTAAATTTACATTACCAAACTTGTTTTATATGCTTTTTACTTGAATGTAAATCTCACCACAACACAAACTTTAGAAAATGTTTATAGCATTTTGTTATTATGTCATGTAGACATACTTAATCACATTATGTTATGTATCTGAAAGCACATGGATTACCAAAATAACACAACATATAAGTGAGGCAGTGAATATTTACCACTTTGGCCCCGGAGCACTGTTAGGTGTTGGATCAACACAGACTTCTTACCTGAGTTAACTTTTACCTGAGTTACTCTGTAATCCCAAGGATTTATTTCATTCATACCAATATCAAAATTCAAGAGTACCTAATGGTATCTGTCAGCTTATGTCTTGTGATCTTCTGCTGTGAATATTGTAATACATACATGCCAGCAGCTTTATTACACTGTCAATATGTATTATTTTTGACAGTCATGATCACTGATGTACATAAACTGAAATAGGTATCTGAAATCAAACACAAAACACACAAAACACACGGCAAAGGTACGATACGTCAGCCAATAGCCGGCACAGGTTAGTTTTGTAGGCTATTCTTGTAGGTATGATTTTGACACCAATCTTGGACTTTGTATATTTAAGTCCCTAAATCATGATTCTCATGAGTGGTGTTGGTGCATTTACTCATTACAATCAGATTAACGATCAGAACAATGAAACAAGGAAGGACTACGCGCGGTAAATTTCGTAATGTCAATTTCGACAAATTATATCGTAGTAGGCGGGAATCCACTATCGCACTTCTGAAGCTGTAAGGGTAAAAACACCAGAGCACCATTTTAAACAATATTTATTAGGGAATCACAATAATAATCAGAGTTTTGGACTTAGGTAATACGCGACGCCGATCACGCGCAAAAACCGATCTCTAGATGACAGACGTCATAGTGTTGCTCTATACCCGGTTCTCGTAGTGATGTCAAGACCGCTGTTTGACGATGCCGCCTTTTAAAAGATTCATCTCCAATACGCAAAATGAAAACCTTTCAACTCATAATTTATGGAAGAAATGCACAAAAAAACACTTGAAAGAGGAAAATATCGCACAGCTGCAATGTAACAAGCTAATTAATTATTAAATATAAAATCAACATTTTTGAGGGAAGCTAACTCCCATTAAAGACCGGCCAACCAGTAAAGCCGCCGCGAACGGCTTAACTGGACCGAAATTATTTGCATCGAACACTTTACTCGCGATAATTATCAAAACAACACTTTTTAGAAGGTCCCATACAAACTAAGGATAATAAAAGGGAGTTGTTTGTTCAATTAAAGCCCGAGATAAAGACTACAGAATACTTGGACGAGTTTAATTACATTAAACAACGGTTAACGGTGTTTCTCTCAATCCTTTGTACGGAACAAAATAAGCAAAGCACGTTTTAGTGCCAAGGACCTGTAAAATCTGTGCAGAATTTATGTTCCGCAAGGCAACTAAAGTACTATCCGAAAACGATTTAATGGTTCTGACAAGCATGTCGATTTTGCTGACATTACAATAATATGGCTTACCACGAAATAATAGTTTCACATTCTCTGTAACATAAAGGAGGTTATATTAGGTAGTAGGTACTCGTACTATTGGAATAAAAATAAAATGATTCGACATTCGAACCACCTAGTCCCACATTTTTTTAACTAATTAATTGATCGAATTGTCTCCATAAAATAAAACCATCGTCGATAGCTCGCTGTACTTACAGGTAAATACTGTGTCCGCTTTCAAAATCCCAATATACCTAAAAGAAGTGTCAAATTAAATATCATCGAGAGCGCAATTTACAATTATTTTTATCAACTTTCCGCATTCAACTAAAGCCACCATTCAAATAAATTTAAACAAGAGGCTGTAATGAAAATACACTCAGTGTAAACCAGCCTTAGCTTCCTGCTAAGCGAAGAAGTAACTGTCAGGCTGAGCGCAGCGCGGCTGACGCAGCCTTTGTAAGATTCGAGGCCCTGGGAAAACTTCCTCGTTAATGCTTCCAATTATAATGTGGCTTAAACTATTCTAGGTCAAATACTTTATTGTCCAAAAATTCGTTCGTGCAATAACATGTAAAAATTTTGCCTGGGGTACTTATATTATTCCTTTCAAAGATCTCGTTTGGTTAGCCTGCATGATGAGTGTAAGAAAACCGACCTACATGTTGTTGTTATTGTCATTGTATTTTCCTTTAATATCGTAACATACGTAGATTAGATTACACAAACGTTCTAAAATAAACTACCTACGTGTAGGCGTAGGCGTATGTAGATATACCTACATATGTATAGCCAGCAGCAGAGATAACTGACCCCAACTGAATAAAAAGTTATTTTCATTGGGATCAACAATCTCTGCAGCTGACTGTACATAATAGCCATTTTAGTTACTTTTCCAAGATCATGCACTAAGTATATTCAGCTTACAAACTTTAGACCATTGTTTATACGTAGTTGCTGCTGTAGTTTATACAGCTACTCCACCCCATCTCACCTTCTTATTCAATTACGTCCAGGGTTGGTAGCTGCGGAACACTCCGAACACTCCAGACAAAGCGCAGGTGTAACGTACTCGAAGCCATTTTAACTCATTGCATTAGCAAGAGTTAGTTGTATGCAAGCTACACTATAAAGTAGAAGTTGTACCTAGTTTGCATTTTTAAAAAACACAAACAGGTAGGTACTCGATGTTCATTACTAACTACATATAGGCGCTGTGTTACTTCATCCTGCTGATCCTGCTGAAACAGAATTCGAATTTGACTTGCGAAACATTTATTTCGTATGTAGGTTATGTAGGTAGAGTACCAGTATGAATAAAATCCAGTGCTAAGTCAATAAAAACCTCCTGGCTTTGTATTTAATATTTTTTAAACTACGTGGGCTATCTTCTTAGTTATTCTCAGACTGAATTAGAAATTTTACTGTGCTACAATAAACACTTTGTTTATTTGCAAAAACGCTAAATATGCTTTGTGTGATGCAACATGTGTGATGTTTACATACCTACGCAAGCGACGTTGTTTTTAATACTACGTGTTTTACTAAAAGTAACTTTCTGTATTCTACGTTCTGAATGATACGTTGTATTTTATATTATCTTTATGACTTTGTTATATGGTATTGTTGATTTCAATCGTACATAATATCTTTGATTGCTACATTTGATGAAAAATATGTAAAAGGAAGATAGATGAATATCCGGGCACCGTGATTGAACGGGTCCCGAAATCACACATTCGCACCTTGTAGCGGGAAAATAAAAGTGAAAGAAAAGATTGGTAAAAGCTAAAAGGGAATGAAAGTAGCTATACATTTAGTCGAGATCAAAAGAGCGGGTACAAAGAGGAGAGGACACGCGCGGCGTTTGAGGTCTTTCAATCGACGCTCTATAGACGTTTCGCGCTATTGCGGTGATCGCCTTGCCCGATTGTGGCGTTAGAGCAAATATGCCATGTTTAATCATGAGATCGGAGCTTTTGTTTTTGTTTAAAGTTTCTTATAACAACTGGATGTCTTAAGCCAGATCTTAGAATTAATCATTTTACGATGTGGCAATAATGTCATGAAATTTAATGATCGGTTGGCCACATCATGAATGAAAAAAATCAAACCCATATCACGAAGTGATCAATTCTAAAATAGCATTTAATGAAATGATCAAATTCTATGATATGGCCACGACAATATACCTACATACTGTATTACAATTCAGCCTAAATATGTATAACAAAAACATCTACTTAATTAAAAAAAAAAATGTTGTGTTACATAATTTTCGATAATGTTAATTTTATACTCATTGTTTATTTAAATTTAAATTTAAGTTTTATATTTGTAACTAGCAATCAATTTTCCAAGAGGTACATAAAAGTTACTTTAGTGTGGGGTAGCTATAATAAGTTATAGTTATAGCCTATACTTACTTATGATGATGTGACTGATTCATTGCGATTCAAGACGTCAATCAAGAATGCAATGCCCTTCTTGAGCAAGCAAAACAATTAAAGATATAATGAAATATTCATTGCAGTAGGTTGTAATTTCGTTTCGAATAAGTTTCGGTAGCTTAATATGTTGCTCGATGGGCCAGTGTTCCAGAACCGCTGAATCTCGCATGAGGCCAGAAAACTACAATACAAATAAATCAAGTGCATAATTGGATTGGATATCCAGTCTGATTATCAGACACCATATTATTCAAGTCATACGTCAACACATATTATAATAAAAGACACGCTGCGTGGCCACAGAACAAGTAGAATGGCGATGCGAGCAGGGTACGTGTCGCCGCTGGTTATGAGCAAACGCTCGCATGCTAGTACTCGCCCGCGCTGACCGAAAAACGTAAACATGCCTTTTGCGCCACAATAACGTTCAGATTAAGAAGCCAGACATCAAAACTGTCTAAAGGAGGCGTATCCATTCACCAGGCACACAAGTTTTTACTACCGTTGCGCGAGAAATGTGGAAATGTGGAGAGGAACGAGCGGCGACACCGGTTCCGATACTAACTGCGCGCGATAGCCATTCTAACCTCTTTAATATGTTCTGTGCTGCGTGGCGTGCGCGTCGCGCGGCGATAAATTGTGGTATTCGCAGTGATTCATGGCTGCCGGATTACGGCCGCACGCCGAGGTGACACTAGCCTCTCAGATCACTTACTACTAGATGGAGCATATTATCTCGCTAACGCTGCCAACTTTTCGCCATGAAAAATAAGCAGGCAACTCCTGAGGCGATTGCTTTGCATGATGACAGTGGGTTCTTCATTAACCAAGTATTCAGCGCGTAGAGCACGTGATAACCTCGCGGTGTTCATAAACTGAGCGGCGGCATGTTTATTTGGTAGTCTCAACTATTTCCGCCTGGACTGGAAATTATTACAGAATCTCATAGATATTCTGCATTACCAACATTTTAGTAAAAGTAGAGTAACCTCTGACTATGTAGTTTTCTGTAATCATCAGAGAAATTGTAAAGCCATGATTTTTTATGTAGGTACCTATATATGTATACAAGAAATGTATGTGTTAGTTGCGGCCGACGTTAGTTATTTGATGTACCTAGTAAGTAGCCTTACCACGACTGCCTTTTAGCAGTGTCAAACTGATGGTAGTGGTGCAGATGTCAAACAGTATGAAAATGTTAGCACACGAAAGTTCAGGTGAACTTTGCTGTCAAGTGCGACCATCAACACACTTCGCACATACTGAGTTAATCAGTAACCTTCGAAATTGTTATGGAGTTGTAATGGACTTAATATTTCAGTTGTACGAATAATAACATAAGTATATTTAAGTACTAATCTATGCGTAAGAAAATGTCTAGGCTATAAAAAAGGCAATTCGATAGTTATCGTTTTTCGATTTACATTTACACGTAAATGGGTGGGGATTAACGTTATGGCAGATCCCATTGTGGCATTTAATTTCGTTGTAGATATCAAATTTGCTCTATTAATAACAATATTCCAGTGTTAACCCACACATTCTACCGTTTCACTCGTCATATTAGTTGGCAAAAACCTAATATTTTTATTAATGTCTGAAAATTTGAATTACCGTGTTTTAGCATATTTGTTGATTACAAATCAGTAATTATACTAATAATGTAGTAGAGGTAGAGTTTAACATCGCACTTAGACGTTGTTATAAAAAAAACTTCCCGAATCGTAGTTTGAAATCTTTAAATTAACTGCGCCTAAATAGTATTTTGTACAGACAATTAACACTGATTTCAAGCGACTCAGTAATAAATCCTGTTTAGGCATTACTTTTACGACTCTCCTGAAATTACCGCCTATCGAAGTTTAGCCAGTCTCTCTACCTGCATTTATTTTAGCATTATAGCTAATGGAGAGCGGGCGCGTTTGTTTGGCACTTGGACGACCAGCGTAACATGGTTTCGTAAATAATATAATAGGGATGATGACACATGTTGAATTTTATAACAAAATCTAGTAAAATAGATAGCAAACGAGCAATTTATCACAATAATGTGGATATTAAAATAAAATATTGAAAAATTACAAAATTACAGGACCTGAAAGTTTCAAAATTTAAGTTTTTTTTAACTTCCAAAAACGATAAAAGTAAGGGTACCATTCGATTCCTTACATTTAATCCAAAAAAATATTGTATAGCAACTATATACATAAACGCAATATTTCACCGACAAAAACGCAATTTTCTTGTTTTGTCCATACTACAAGGTCTACAAGATGGGCGATGACGTCACGGCCTATGGCCGTTTTGTATAGGGCGTTTCGCGAGTGAAGTGCGACTGTCGGACTTTGACTACAATTTCTGACTTTTGTGTTACTTTAATGCAATGGGTCCCATATAGACATTTGATCCTAAAAACAAACCCGATCGATTGATACCATAAAAAAAAATAGTAGCCTATTGTATCTAGAGTCTAGTTAAATGCATAGAAAATAAACAGTCTTACTAAAAGGTGGAAATAAGTTGCATACTTCAAATACTTTTTTTATCTCTTAAATAAATTTGTTTAAAAGTACATTTGAATTTCATAGCCCACTTAAACACAAAATTTTACCTCCTAAACAAAATATTATGACTTACTGCTAACGAAGTTAGTGACGTCATGGATCATGTCTATTCATTACGAAAAGAAAAAAAAACCAATTATGATCGTGAAAAAAACATCCGGCTAAATAAAAAAAATCAGGTTTTTTTCGTTTGCTGCAATCATGAGACTAATACTTTAAATTGAATGCAACTTGATCCCATTTAACCCCCAAGTACAATCAATTGAAATCATAAAAAATATTGACTTCCATCCAATTTCGCTAAATTGAAGTACACTCGTATGCGTTTTATAGAACTATTTTTCTAAGCAATTGCCGATCGAGCCGCAGCTGTAGTTAATAATTAACTAAGTATGCTTTTTATTCTGTAGGTAACTGAATCTGTAGATAGCTGCGTCCCTATTGCTCGCAGTAAGATGAGTGGAATATTTTTATGTCTAAGTTATTAAGTTGAGACGTCTATAGATCACAATATACTGGTATTACTGTATTTTCACTCGATCCCGCCAAGCAATAGGAAAGGAAACACACCTGGATTTACGGACAGGCACCCGCGGGAATCGTTTTACTCTAAACTTGTTCCATAAACTCACGCTTATCTAGATACAGTAGATAAGGTAAACGAAATATATGCGTACGCGAGGGTATACCTTAAATGGCCTTTGTCTCTTATTGTCTCCAAGGTTTGTGGCAAAATTTCTTGGCCTTTTTGGGCCGTAGTCCCTTAAAATACGGAGTCTATAAACAATCTTTATTGTTAAGACTTGCAGATATGAATCCTACAGGCGAAAAAGATAGGGTATACCTAATAAACCGAAGTAATTATATGCACACTCTATCTAGAAACACAATAAGATGGGTAACTTGTAATAGGTATAACGTTAAAATGTGATGGTTGTTCTTTTTGTTTATCATGTCTTCGACTGCGGCTGCTTTTAAATTGGCATATTTTTCAAAAAAATCTTTCTAAATTAATAACTCTGATACCTATATTAATTAAGCAAAACTCACCTTACTTTAATATCAATTTGATAACTTGCCGTGCATCACGCGCGCACCAATATAAACGAACGTCAAAGCGATGTCAAATCATGTTGCGATTTTAAAGTTCGAATAAATAATTGTAAAGTTCGCATAATAATATCAGGTCGTTAGATTTCAGTTGATTTTTAGTTTGAATATTTTTCTGAGTTGTTTGTTTATGAATACAACAGTCGTGGTTCCCAAGGGATTAATGAATAGTGGGCCCTCGTCTAATTCTGACATCGCTGCCCACTGACCTCCCGAGGGTCCTGACGCTGCTTGTTAAGGCCGCCACGGTACGGGGACCTCTGTCAGTTTGTGTCCCGCACTTTAATTAATATGCAAGTAATTTACTGAGACATACAATTCATTTATAAATAACAGTTATTTACAAAAGGTTATTATACCTAAATGAGTTGTTTTGTTTTGTGCGCACTAAAACTAAATAAGTTTTTGGCAAAAAATCATTTTTGGTACAAGCTTTTATCGCTGACTGTACTTTTCTTTCCACAGGCAACTAATACTCATCGAGACAGTTCTAAAAACCCCAAACACAATTAGGTTGCCTTGTTTTATCACAGAGTTCCTATCGCCACCTCCTGTCTCCATCATCAGATCAGCTCGATAGTACCATAATCTTGCATTGTCACCAGGCTTACATATGTATGCAAATTTTTAGTTTCATTAGAAGTCGGGAAGTGGGTCAACTTTAACTTGCAAGGTACAAATACAAACATACATACATTGCAAGTTAAATAAAAGCTTGTAAAAAGAGTAATGTTAATTACTTTCTAGGGATTTATATCCATCGAGTGATCTCTAGGGATATCTCTATACCTGTTACTTCCTAGGGAGTGACACTGATATAACTCCCTAATGAATATAATCGTTACTCTATAGGCAGCAGTTCCTAACAGTATTCAATAGGGAGTAATAACCGTTACCTACTCCTTGAATCAAATGCCTACGGTTACGCTCTTTCAGTAGGTAAAATACACGGCAATGTAATTTCAATCACTTACCGTGTTCAGGCCAGTAAAAGGCTCAAACGAATCGGTAGGTATTAGTTGCTACAGGCCTCGAGGTCAAGATACTCTGGTTGCCATAGGAAGGGAGTCGATTCGCTTGTGCTCGCGCGACTATTTAGAATACCTACATGGCAGTGCGGCTAACAACTTGTTTTAACAACTCTGCTGGCTCGCTCTCATTCAAAAATGTCTAATTGCGCACCGGCACCCGGGCGGAAACAAAAAACTGGGCCGACTCGAGTATAGGAAATTACTGCCTTGAATTTAAATCATTTTAACGACATTCTTTTGCAAACTGTTAACGACACTTTTTCTTTGAGAAGTTACTGGCGTTTTAATCTGTCAGCTCCCACGGCTCATATATGAGCCAGAACGCTTATGGTGACGTCATATCGTGGGATTCGACAGGTTAAGTTGACGTTCTTAATTTGTCTCTAAGCGTGTCTGTGAAGCGTTTATCGCTTATAAATATTTTGCATAAATTGACTTATCAGGGCGGCTCGAGTCGCTGTAGCGGCAGGTATGGTGACATAGTTACGTGTTTAAGTTACCTCATATTTTTTACATTGCAATAGTCATTCTGATACTATCGCATTATTGTGAAAAGGAACTGGATACTGGCGACCTGAATAACAATTATTATTAGTAGAAAAGCACGTTAGATAACTTTTGTGATAGGGCAGTAAATGATCATCAACATTATTATATCATCGACGCTGTCGTTCTCAGTTTGATGTTGTCGTCAACAACCCTACTACATATTAATAGATGAAATATTTAGCAAAATAAACAAAACAATAGTCTCGTGTAGAACAAAACCCTCATTGCATCGGTCAGTGCACACCATCTCTTTTCTAATATATTAGGTTAAACTAAGATGTCAAATATGGCAATGGGTTTTACACTACTTCCTACACAAACTTTCGCTTAATGTGTGATGCTTCTGAACGAAACAGCGACATAAGTGGGAACAAAATTACACGTAAAGTCGTAAAAAACACACGACACACACACATATAATGCAAATGTTAGACAACAAAACTAATACTTAAAACAAAGTACACATTCAAAGTAATGAAAGTGTGTTTCGCGCTCGGTTCTCGGAGAGCAGACATTTTTGTCGAGGGCGCTAGGAATAACAATGAGTCGTGCAAATAGCTGCAGTAATGGCGGCTCTGCAAACACTACTGGCGCTAGCTGCTGCAGGGATGACATGATAGTAGTACCCATGTCTACACACACACACCTTGTATACTAAAGAAAAAATAACGAAGCCCTTCAGTGGCCGAGGTCAGAATCGAACTGGAGGCTTCAGCTAACGCCCTGGATCAAAGTGGCCACGTGACCCGTTTCAAATCTAAATGGCAAGCAATACGTGCTCTTGTACTGTTGCTTTAAAATGTTCATCCATTGGTACTAGGGCAACTTGGACATAATTAAGTCCCGTTTTTGTAAAACAAATCCCTGCAGCTAATTTAATTCTATTTAAATCAGGTAAATGTGAGACACTAACTACTTAGTGTTAAATTTGGCACTAACAATGCAAAATTAGATGTTCCTAACAGTTTGAAATTATTACGGGATGCGAATTTAATAACCCACACGTGCATCCGCATTTCTAACTAACGCTTAAACTCTCGAATTTAATGCAAGCGAGTTACAAGTCTCGTACACGTGTTGCATGCAGCTTGTCTAAACTAACTGTTCTAACTTTCATGATTTATGTTCCGCAATGATATTGGTGTTTCTTAGATTGGGAAGGGATATTCTAGTGGATTTATTACAGTCTTAGCTATACCGAAGTGGAATATGGGTCTAAAACATATAGCAATTAGGAAAACGGGCTTTTCTTCCTGTAAATAATATAATAAGAGTTATATTATATATAAGAAATGGAAGGTTTGAACACGCCTGTAAGAGTCCACCTTAAATTATACTAAACATATTTGACACATATTATGATAAGTTTATCGGGTTAAAATCATATACTTCAGAAAATTTCATTTCAATGCGACGCGCTTGCACATACGAGTATATACATAGTTGAGCCAATTTCCAATTTCGCAATATTATGCATTTCAGTTCGTTTGTAGTGTACGTGCAGAGGTCGCTTCAGGAGACTCGCGTACGCTGACTTCTGACTACAGGGTGTCTTGCTTCGGCAATAGGGCCATGCCGTTTTGTAGTTTTTAAAAAAAAACTTTGTCACATATTTCTGAATATGCCCCAAGTTAAGAGCCCCTGATGTGCGTAAAATACATACTAATACTCTACGCCGTAGCACTTTGTACCGCGTAGCTTGCTAAAGCATTAAAACTCATTCCTGCTATGCTACGGCCTAAGGTCATAGCGCTACAAAGCGGATTTACAATATAAGATTTATTTTTCTACTCGTCGACTGCAATGCTTGAATTAAGACTTCGTATACCAAAGTGAAATCGCATAATTTTGTCACTATAGGACCCCAAATCAACTATAATATTCATTTCGATACAGTTTAGTCAACTATAATGAAATTGAACAATCAAAAGCTGTCTAAAAATTGAATTTAGTGCGGAGCAAGTACCAGGGCCTCATGAGTTACGAGAAGGTGTCGTTGACCAACCGGCCGGGGGCGCGGGGCGCGGGGCCGGGTCGCGTACGAGTATGAAGGTATCGCGGCTGCTCGCGCATCTTAGCTGTATACTTTTGGTTTTTTTACCTACATGTATGATTCTTCTACTAGTTTTTAAGTATTTTTTTTGTTGACTCATAGAAAAAGTATTGTATACAATAGTGATATAATCAAACTTTTCAATCTCGTACCTTATTTAGGCAACTCAGCAAGCTTCGTTGCCCAAACACGGTACTCGACTGAAAATGTCTCTATTATATCACGATTGTATAAAATACTATTTTGATTACGGAACTCTTAAAAGTAGCACTGCACAATGGCACTGAATAATAAGAACACGAAAATCGTGGGTAGCGGGTATTTCAGGAAATCGTGATGGCTTTTACGAATAATAGGTATAACTAGTTTAAATTATAGTCATAGAATATGGTAGAACCTATTATAAGTTCTCTTTAATAAAGTATGCTTTGGTTTTCATTCATACCATCACGACATCTAATAACACATTACGACATCATATTGCCCGATACGTGAACCATTTATATCTCACAGTTACATTGTGTCGGATGGCATCATATCATCGGATTCGGTTTCACGTCGCTATCTCCCGCGACCGCGTGCCGTCATCTACGTGACATTTCCCAGTAGTGAGAGCACAGACCACTTGCCCACAGTTGGAGCATATAATAGGGGGCTTTTCAACCCATAGCTACACTAATATGTTGATGCTTTCTATTGGACACCCAAAATACTGTTCACATTTTTGGGATTGTTTTTTCGGAAGAGCTGGAGGCCTAGCGGTAAGAGCGAGCGACATTCAATCCGGAGGTCGCGGGTACCCCTTAATATGTAACAAAGAAACTTATGTACGAAATATCATTTTATATTTTCCAGTCGCTTTTCGGTGAAGGAAAACATCGTGAGGAAACCGGACTACTCCGGGATCCTATTAGGAATACGGGCCTACTTTACCCTCTGGGTTGGAA
The DNA here is from genome assembly GCF_948474715.1 of Cydia amplana. Lineage (NCBI taxonomy): Eukaryota > Metazoa > Arthropoda > Insecta > Lepidoptera > Tortricidae > Cydia > Cydia amplana. Next base: position 5,938,003 of record NC_086073.1, read on the forward strand.
GGTCAGATGGCTGTCGCTTTCGTAAAAATTAGTGTCCACGCCAATTCCTGGGATTACTTGCCAAGCGGACCCCAGGGTCCCATGAGCCGTGGTAAAAATGCCGGGAAACGCGAGGAAGATTATGAATGGGTTTCATGGAATCTATTGAAGGTAATCTATAAGTGAATGCGACAGTTTGTGAGCACAGCAGGGTACAGATCCACCAACTTATCTAAACTACTGCCAAGTCCTTATAGCGTTGGTATAAAGTCTTTTATTATTTGTACTGTAGTACAAGGGAGGTGGATCTTTAGGTACCGCCGGGAATGCATAATCAATCTTAGATACAGGTATATCGATTTCGGGATGGCATTCCTATAAAAAGTGTAGCGTAAGCGTAGATCTCAATCTATTATATATTTTCGTTTTAAACGTTCGTGGGTCAATAAAGACGGACATTAAAGAAGGATCAATAATCTACGATGTTTCTTATTTCTCACTAGCTGTTTTGTTTTATACTTAAGTAGGTTATATCAATCCGTTACTTTTGTAATGTTTATTAATAACCTTCGCCTGTTAAAACTATCTTCGCTGTATATATAAACTTTATTTTCTTTATCTTACTAGACTGCCGTCGTTGCTTGTTCAAGTATGAAATGCAGGTTGTCTGCTACAACGCAGTGGACCTCGCCGAAGCGAATCCCCAGATATTTCTTTAAAAATAAAATATCAAACTCGTAATCAACTGTTTCAAACTCAAATATGGGGCATTATCTATGAAAAGGGACCTTATTGTCGATGGCGCTTACGTCGCACAGCGTCGCGCGGCATTGTATTTATATCGAAGCATCGTTAATAATGGCGTAACCGCCATCGACAATAAGGTCTCTTTTCATAGATAACGTCACATATACGCGGGCCACGTTTCCGCCGGCACTCTAATGAATAGCTTTTTATTCTTTTCCGTTATTGCCTCATGTTCATAAGAAAATTACAGTGGGAAAGGGAATATTCAAATAAGTATATACCTATTTAAAAATGTTGGATGTTTTATCTCGCGGAAAATATTGCAGAGAAATGTTAATGCTATTTTTATATGCGGCCGAGCTGTTTTTAGATTTATATTCTGAGTTAATGGGAATAATCTGCGAGGGCTCGGTGGATTGTGCTTATAGCAGTTTAAATATGTGTAGTATAATTAGGAATGCTTCATATGTGTTTTATATATCTCTCACTTTCTCATTATTATGTCTAATGTGTCATTTATTTATTTATTGTATTATTTTTGTTGACGCGTTGAAAAAGTATTGTATACAATAGTGATATAATCAAGCTCTCCATTATATCACGATTGTATAATAGTATTTTTTCTACTCCCGTACTTTTATTTGTCACTTAAAGGATCGTGCACACATCTTTAAAACCCTACCTTATAGTTGTCAAGACAAGTCTTTAGTCTATTCCCCAAAAAAACATTTGTGCATACACGCAGTATCTTTTTGGCACTTTTTCGATACTTCGTGTATGACTACTTAAAAAATATTGTATGAAATACAATGTCGCCAACCTTATTTGAACCATATACATGTTTTTTTTGTTTCATTTATTCTTTTCCCGCCCGTACCCTCATTTCTTTGCTAGTTTTGCTACTTCTTGAATGTGTTGTCGAATAATTACATCATGTTATTTTTTTCAGTCTAATGTGTCATTGCTAAAAACCTTTTGCCATAATGGTTACAACCTAAAAAAGGAAATCAGAAACAACGAATAAACAGAATATCCAATGAAAATAATAAGCTGTCCCGAAATCTAAGTAAGAGATTACGCTTGTGATGAATTTGTGAACATTAATAAAGCCCAGCTTTTTCATTTGTACCTAAATAAACGGTTCCCGGGCTTATTAAAAAGACGAACATCGGTTTTCCTTTTCGTTTAAAAGTTCTCTTTCTTGATTTCTTAAGTACTTTATTAGGTTAGGTTCTTGCTTTGAATATCTTAAGAGTACCTAAGCGTTATTATTTCAAAAATGTGAAAGCTAATTATTTTTACAGATTAAAGTTATTTTCATTGCAGCTATTTCTAAACGATTTTCATTATACCTAACTTTGTACTATTTATTATTAAATAATATATTATTATTTATGATTAACAAATTAATTACACTATTTATAGTGTTGATGTTGTCTTAAAAGTTGTAAAACATATGTAACGTACATTTCACAATATGTTTTTACAAATCATTATTACTTGTAAGGTGTAATAAAGTTCTTTTTAACCTAATTAGAGGAAACGTGAACCGAGCACGCTCCAGACTCCAGCGAGCGTGATGCGTCGAGATCGTTTATCTCGGCCCACCTGGCTACGAGTTAATAACTCGTGCTTTCATTACAACTTAAGAGTACCTAAATTAGATACTAATTGTTTAATTATAGGTACTTACTTTCTGCAGCAAATGGAACTAATATAGGTACCGACACTTTTTGGGATGACCCTTGAGCTGTCTAATGGGTGAAGTCAATTAATTTATGGCAATAAAGTGCGAATCGCACCCTCAAAAAGGAAGCAAACCATTTCAAAAAATTAGAATTCTTATCTTCATGCTATTTATATTACTCATGTAAACTTACCCATGTGTTCAGTATTCATCACTCTTCTCATTGTACTCCCTGAAATTGCGAATTTTATATTGACAGACAATTAGGTAAAGAACATCCACAAAATCAACAAAACTCCGCTTTTCCAGAATTACTTTGTTGTTGATTTAGAGTCTGGCTTTTCTTTAACCCATACTTTATATTTATGAATATTTTGCAACATTTTAAATACATTCATAATGATTTGTTTTTATTAGGTTGAATTATATTTAAATTGATAATCATACCCTCTTATTCTCCGCTGCGCTGAACCATGTATCTCAGCGGACCTAAACATGGGTCTTTCTTCAAATATGACAAATTTCCGGCTATTAGCTATTTTCCAGTAATTATACCAATGTAATGTAATAGGTCATTGTATCCTCATTTTCTATTTACGACTGCCATCTGAAACATTTACGGTTGACCGGAAGACTTTACCCGGCTTAAGTCTGACAATTTGTCTCCGTAAATTCCGCCGAGAAAAACATCGAAAAGAAAAATGCATGTTAGAGATAATTTTTCGTCGTCTGTAAATTGTTCCGGAAGAGACGAGTTCGTCCCCTTTTACGTATACGTAGCTGGCCTGAATGCTTTGCTAATTTAAAATGTACGTAGGCCAATGTAATTCTTTGTCGAATTAGCATAATAAGATTGCGTTGTCTTTCTGCCTTGCGTCTCATCTTGACATTATAGGGAAGATCTGCCTTATGTAATGTCATTAAAATGAAATTCCTTACATTGTTTTTTGTACTTTGCCAGTAGGCCACTCGCTCCGACTGCTGTGTTTATAGGTATGTGCATAATTTTCATTTAACTGTGTACCTACCATTAACATTTTGTCACGAATTTGATGGTTAGACGTTAATACTGAAACACGTTAGTAAGTTAAAATTATAATGTTCAGATATCATTCCTTCCACCAAGTTAATTGGGGCTGGGTACCAGGTACCTACCTATGTTGCTGATTTAAGTTAAGAATACCACATCGACGTCACTTTTATCTAACTGCTATGTTTATTCGTACATTTAGAATCTTTACATACCTATTTATTTCACCACATTATCATAACTGGTTAATTAAAGTCTATATTAGTTTTTCATATAAATATTATTCAATATTATTTACAAAAGATGAACAATCTATAGTAGGTGTAGGTTTAGATCTAGGTCTAAGTATGCTACACTTAAAGGTCATTAAAATAGCTAGGTTTCTCAAATATGCCGTGAGCGTAAATGCAATTTGCCATTAAGAAATTACGACGTTAATTTAATCACTCTGCTTAAGTGCCGCGGCGAGAGGAATGCAAGCTACGGTAACGGCTCGAGCCGTTGTTATATTTTCATTAATTACTTATTAAGTTGGCTTAACGTTTCGTTTATTAGGGCATGCAATGAGGCATAAAAATATAATTACCTTTAATATCACCAAAGACAAGGAAAAAGATAGAAAGCAGGTGACATTGTGTAAACATTTCCATACAATTTGTCCCGTTTGTCTGTTTCACATAGATTTGCTCATGAGTCTATGTGAGACTCAGAACTCGCAGTAATTAACGCCAGCAATACTATCTTCTTATTCTTATCAGCAATAGATATTTTTATGGGGATTAACAGTCTTATTATGAATACTCGTCTTTAATATTTCTGTCATTTGTAAAGGCTTCTATTTTAATCACGTTGGGCACGGCTACACAAATCTATGACTGTAACAAAAATACCTACTTACGTGTGTGATATATATAATTTTTTTAGGGTTCTTAGATGATAAAAATGTTATGTAATGTAAATGTTCTTACGGCTACCTCGCACAACGTATCAGCATTGCGATACAGCGAGGAAATGTCGCCAGCATCCTTGGTACAATGCCTAAAGGGCCTATTTTAGATTTAAGCTAGTTTTTAATATCTTTTAGTAATACCACTGTATATATCTTGTTTTTAATGTTATTTATTTACTTATATGAGCAATTCAGGATAGACCTCGTTTTAAGGTTGGAGCAATCAGCTCACCTAAAAGCTCGACGCCAGATCAGCGCCTACAAAGTTGTTCCAGAGAGTTATTAATTTAATAACAACATTATTAACTCGTGTAAGGTGAGGATTCGGAGCTGAGTACAAACAAGTGTTCAGCTAGAATGATGATTTATTACTGCACTAAATACATGAGTAAATGGTCCTTATATATATCCTATGAACTACGTACATAACTATATCTAGTATACACTACACCATCCATCGCATGTTAAAAAAAAAAAAAATAAACATTTATATTTTTTTTGTTTATAATACATTACTAAGTAACTATACCTACGTACAATGTTAACAGGTTACTTACACTAATAATATTCAAAGTTATAGAAAATAAAAAAACTACAATAACAAAACTACGAATATAAAATATTTACAAAATACAAGGTTTGGTGCGATTTTTATGCACCACGTCTTCTTTTCCATTTTTAAGTATTTTTACATTACATCCTAAATCCTCTAAAACTAAATAAGGTCCTACATAGATGCTTTGCATCTTATTATCCGATACATTTCTTAACCATAAGTAACTATTGTTGCTATAGCTAACAGGCTTTGAATGGGAGTCATATTTCTCCTTCCTTTTAAGTTTGCTGTTTATTAAATTAGTACGAGCATCTGCCTGCGCCAGCTCTAATCTATACTTTAATTCTAAAGGATAACTACCGTGATTATATAAGGGATTAACGTTACCATCTCTTAAGTTACTAGGAAGCATGCATAACTTACCGAAAACTAATTCATGAGGCGTGTACTTCGTCTCCGTGTGCACGGTGTTGTTATACGTAAAGCACCAGTAAGGCAACCAGTCGCTCCAAGAATTCGGTTTATTTTCGCATTGTATCCTTAAATAAGCTCCCATAGTTTTATGCGAATTCTCTAGAGCGCCGATTGATTCATGGTGATACGCTGTAGAGGGCAAATGAGTAATTTTTAGTAAATCACATACCTCTTTCATAGTGCTACTGATGAACTCGGTTCCTCGATCGGTTGCTATTTCTAATGGAATTCCATACCGTAGTACAAAGTTCTCTACGAATGATCGAGCTACAGTAACTGTATCTTTGGATCGTAAAGGATACGCTTCTACGAACTTTGACAGTTCGCACTGTAAGGTCAGCACGTAACAATAACCATGTTCATCTTTTGGTAAAGGACCCACTGTGTCTAAATAAACTTTTTCTAAAGCGCTATTGGCAGTAGTTGTTATTTCCATTGGTTGTTTAGTAGGTGCACAATATTTTTGTTTTTGGCATTGAGTACATTTTGACACAAAATCTCGTATGTCCTTTTCCATACTAGGCCAATAATAGTGCTTTTTAATGTTATTAGACATTCTCCTAATCCCCGCGTGGCCACTTATAGGTAGTAGGTGAAAGTCATTAATTATTACGCGTCTATCATGTAAATTATTTATTCTTTGTACATTACTTAACACACATATTCGCGGTCCGGACCAAACGTCATAGCTATTTATTTCTTGTATTAAGCCCGCAATAAAATCTTTATTTAATTCGTTTCTTATTATGCATAACTCTTTTACATTTATTTTCTTGCAAATTGAATCCAAATCTCTCGCTAATTCGGCTCGCGACAATAGCGATTGAGATGTTGAATTGAAATAAATACACGATTTGCTGGGCACGTAATTAAAATATTTAGACGTCTCTTTCACGAAATTCTCTCTCATAGCTTTTTTGTAATCCCTACATGACATAACACATAACTCAGTAAAATTTTCCGGTTTTTTAATGATATCCACAATTCTTGGGTGATCAGGCCTCGAATTAGTGGGTATATTAACAACCGAAGAACTTGTACTGTCTGTACCTTGCATACTCTCGATCTTTCGTCTTTGCGCTCGTGTCATCACATTTATAACTTGCTCATTCATTTGTTTCAAATCCTCTGACGTAATATTTATGCGAGACAGAGCGTCTGCCACGGAATTCTTAGAACCTTTCAAGTACTCAACCGTAAAATTATACTCCTCTAATTGTAATCGGAACTTTAGTAATCTACTGGTAGGGTCTTTCATAGTAAACAAATACACTAGTGGTCGGTGGTCTGTTTGCACTTTAAACTTTCTGCCGTATAGATAGGGTCTAAAATAGCGAATGCTCCACACTAGCGCTAATAACTCTTTTTCAACTGTAGGGTAATTTAATTCTGCCTTATTAAGACTTCGACTAGCGTAAGCTACAGGTCGACCATCATCGTTGCATAAAACTGATCCTAAAGCTTTTCCTGACGCATCACATTGTAAAAGAAATTGGTTTTCCTCCGAAAAATTTGGATATTGAAGTACTGGTGGTTTAACTAAAGCAGACTTTAATATTTGAAAAGACTGTTCACACTCTTGGGTCCATATAAATGGTACATCTTTACAGCACAACTTATTGAGCGGATATGCTTTATCTGCGAAATTGACAATGAATTTACGATAGTAACTAGCAAATGCCACGAAACGTTTAACTTCGTCGGCGTTCTGAGGAGTCGGATAATTATATAGAACTTTCGTTTTTTCGGGATCTGGTAAAATGCCCTTTTCTGAAACTACATGACCCAGATATAATATTTCTTTTTGTAAAAATTGGCATTTGGCAGGATTGAGCTTTAAATTTACTTTTCTTAATCTGCTGAAAACGTCTAATAAGTTTTGATTGTGTATAGCTAAACTTCTTCCGAAAACAACTAAGTCATCCTGATATACCAGACACTGTTCATAATTTAGACCGGACATGGCCACGGTCATCATCCGTGAAAAAGCGTTAGGGGAGGTTTTACAGCCTTGGGGGAGTCTGGTCATTTGATATTGATTTTTACTAGTTTGAAAAGCTGTAAGGGGGCGGCTTGATTTATCTAAATTTATTTGATAAAATCCCTGATACAAGTCTAGATGCGAAAAATAGATAGATCCTGATAAGGAGTCTAAAACTTCAGTTATATTAGGGAGTGGGAATTTATCGTCTTTTATCTGATTATTTAACTTTCTATAGTCGATGACCACGCGCCATTTCTTCTGTTTCGAGGAATCTAATTTTTTAGGAACTAACAATAACGGACTCGACCACGCGCTTCTTGCCTCTTCAATTATTCCATCATCTAACATTCCTTTAATCTGCCTATCAATTTCAGCCTTTTGCGAGTAAGGTAATCTGTAAGGTTTTACATAAACTGGTGAACTACCCGGTTTTAATTCTATCGTCTGGTTATAAAGCTTTGTGGTGGTTAATTTATCACCCGGTAGGAAAAAGACATCCGGATATTTTGCGCATATATTCTCAATGGATTTCTGTTCCTCTTCGTTTAATTTACTCAAATCTAAAGCAGAAAACAACAACTTCACCCTTTCGGCATTCATAGTTGGCTTACTAAATTCACAAATAAAGAAATCGCTCAATCTGCTCTTATTAATTGTAAATCGGCTTAAATTTACGTCGCTATCCCTTGTATTTAATATTTTAATTGGTATTTTACCCTGAATTGGTTTAACTATAGCACTCGCAACATATATTCCCTCGCATAATTCCTGACTATTTACTACAAAATCCTCCGTAATACTAGTATCCATGTAATGAATGATTTCACTACGAGCGGGTATAGTTAAATAACTATTTGCCGGTTCTGATGAGCTTCTAAACCCTATCTTAGCTAACTGTCCGTGTCGCGATAGTAATCGTACAGTGTTTGTTTCAAAATCAATATTGGCTTTATGCTTCGCAAAAGAGGCAAAGAGGCAAAGAGTAGTATAATATGTATACAAAAACGTCAAATTTGCTCTTCGTATTTAAATACGGAAAATAAATTAGTATAATGTAGAAAATAAGAAAATATTGTGATAAATGGAAGCATCATATTGTAATTAAAGTGGACAAGTGTTATTATAAGTTTTCATGTAACATAAGAAGCAAAATATTGACGACAAAAAACAAGGCAACTGTCAACGAATGTAACGTTTAAAATTTAAACTTGCACCGCATTTGCCTGTATTTCTACGAGGATATTTACAGATGAGTATTGTTTTCATAATTTATAAGCCCAGTTGTAGTTTATTTATCCAGAATTACTAGTTGCCATACTTCCTTTTGTGCTACCTGTTACATGTTTTGAGGAGCACTTTGTGTGTAATATGACAGGATTTTAACATATCAAAATATCATAATTCCTTATTAAGTCACCTTAAAAACAATTAAATCTTACCCTGTGGTGATCAGTTAACTTGTACGACAGTGAATAATAAAGTTTATTGTATGAAATCTTACATAGAAAATCACGTCAGTGGATTCATGTTTACATTATTCTAGTCACTATATTCTGTTAAAAGCATTGCAATTCATTCATTTCTCTGGCTCAGATATCTTACATTATGAATATGTTTACAGCAAAAACTACTAAAATGACTACACGCAGAGATGTCCTGGTGGCCAAAGTGCAACAACTACAGAAAGACCTCAAAGAAGCCAATGAGTTGAATAAAAAACTCCTTCAAGAACAGGAAGAGAGTGAACAGCAATTTGAGAGTGTTGTTCGAACAAATACTACTCTCAAAACTCAGCTTGCAAATCAGGATGTCGAATTTGAAGACATGCAAGGGCAGCGGGATGAACTTCAGGTTGCCGTTGACCGATTCCAGCAATGCCAGGAGATACACGAGCAGGCATTGCAACGCATTCAGGACCTGGAACAGCAGCTGGAGGAGTCGGAAGCAAAAAATACATGCAAGTATTGCGCAGGCCAGTCCGGACCTCCCGACAACAATTTAAGTATTTTTGCTGAACTTAATAGTTTTGAAGTAGATTTAGTTAATGACAGCACATCAATGTTAGGAACTGTAGGTTCGACAAGTTCTGTGCCGATAGAGGGCAGGAGTGATTATAATAAAATTACACTGAACGGATCCAAGAAAATTAAAAATTATTTAAAACTAAGTAGATTCATAAAGAGATCAAAACTTTTACTAAAACGCCACAAGTCAGTATTCAAGGCACTGCAATCTAAATGTAATAGTGTCGCCTTATGTGATGAACTTCTACGCTGTCAATATCAACTAGACCAGACAGTAGAAGAATTGAATTACCGCTCCGATGAATTAAGAAAATTAGAATCGAAGTTAAAAGATCTCAATAATAGAGACGAGCTATCAAGTAAAGCATTACAGGAATACATAGCCTTTATGAATAATGTTCTAGAACCGGGCAGCGGCTACCCTCTGCGCATGGACTCGCCGCGGCCCCCGCCACGCCCCGCCGCGCCGGAGTCGCCCGCGCTGCGCGCCGTCCTGGCCGCGCCGGGCTCGCCCGCGCTGCGCGCCCTGTTCGCGTCGCGCGCCTCCCTCGCGCCCGAGCCGCGCCGCGACCCCGAGCCCGCCCCCAGCCTCGCGGACCCGGCGCCTCGGCCCCCACCATCGCCGTCGAGCCTCGTCGAGCTAGCTCCATCGCGGCCGGGCCTCGGCGAGCCGACTCCCTCGCTGCCGGGCTTCGTCGAGCCGGCTCCGTCGCCGCCGAGCCTTGTCAAGCTGGCTCTGTCGCTGCTGACCTTTGTCGAGCCCGCTCCGACGTCGCCGCCCTTCGTCGAGGCTGCACCGTCGCCGCCCTTCGTCGAGCCTGCACCATCGCCGCCTCGCCTCCCCTCGCCGGCACCGTCGCCGCCTCGCCTCGCCGCGCCGGCAGCCCCGCCGCCGCGCCCCGCGCCCGCCCCCGCGCGCACCGCCCCCGCGCGCACCGCCCTGTACTCGGACGAGGGGGGCGCCGGCCTGGGCGCGCTGCTGGCGGAGCGCTTGTCGCGGGGCGTCATCAACAACTGTCACCCGGGGGCCTCCGTAGGTCGTCTGGTCGATTGTATTGCCGCGGGCGAGTTTGACCGCGACTCGACGCTCGTAGTCTTCTTAGGGAATAGTGTCGACTGTACTAAGCGAGATATCTTAAAATTATCCGCTACGCTCTCGGCGATTGACCGGGGCGGGGTTGCAAAAATAATTATTTGTGCGCTCCCATATAGAATGTCGAGCGAGGTCAATAGGAGGGTGTTTCGTTACAATTCTTTGTTGTACAACCTTTCCTTGTACAGTAGTACGATTTCGTATTTTGATACGAATAAATTTGTAGACGATTTTGTTATGCCCCATAAAAGAACCTACCTCCCGAGAAGATGTCTAGTACGGTGTGCTAATCTGTTAGCATATAATATTGAAGACCCCGTCGTGGCTAGCCCGGCGTCTAGTAGCCTTAAGTCGCCTAATAATATCGTACGCCTTGGTAGTGTAGGTTTTGAGATGGAGCCGCCTGGTGATATGAATTTAAACTAATCGCTCCGACAACGTGTGCACCGGCCGGCTCCGTTCCTATTGATCGCTGCGATGCTAGTATGATTAGTAAAACCAATTTATTGAACTTGGTTCACCAAAATATCCAAGGATTTACCTGTAAGGAACTCGAAATTGATCTGTTTTTACAGTCCACGAATGTTGACATTCTCTGTGTAACTGAGCACTGGCTTAAAGGTCATGAATTTATGTTTTACTTCAATAATCATAGTATAGTAAGTTCTTTTTTTAGGAAATCTTGCAACCGCGGCGGGTCATTGATAATGGTTAAACATAATTTAAAAAGTAAGGAGCGTAGAGACATTGTTGACATGTCTGTGGAACGCCATATAGAACTTTCCTGCGTTGAGTTGGAACAATTTATAATCATATGCGTGTACAGACCCCCATCGGCAGACTATAACTTATTCGAATCGGTCATAGATGAAGTGCTTAGTGCTGTTTTTAGAAGTCAGAAAATTATAATTGTATGTGGTGATTTTAACATTAATTTGCTAGAAAAATCGCCATTATGTGGAAGGTTACTAAATACTTTTAAGTCCTTCAATTTAGTCAATTTATTTTGTGAACCTACTAGAATCACGGCAACCAGTGCTACATGTATAGATAACATCTTCAGTAACCAGGATGCGATTTGTAAATCTGTTATAAATACCCTAAGTTCTGACCACTGTGGAGTAAAAGCCTCGTTCAGCGGGAAAATTGAGGAAATTCCACAAGACACTATGTGCAGACCGATTTCCGAAAGGCGTTTGGAGTTATTCAATCGAAATATCAAGAGAAGATTATGTTATCTTTCATGTACCCAGGATAACCCTGACTGTTTGAGCTCAGAGTTGTTTAACTGTATTAAAAAGGAATTTGATGCCTGTTTCATTCCAAAGAAGTTGCAGGGCAAGATCAAGACTAAATTTAGCGACTGGGCTACGCCGGATATTCACGAGAAGAGACGCCAACTCTATGATTTATATGATTTGAGAACAACAGATAAAAGGCCGGAATTTCTAGAGTACGTAAAGAATTTTTCAAAATCTTTTAAGATGATGTGTGTCGCCGCTAAAGCTGATTATTTGTCCAAAAAGATTCTAAATTCCAGCGATAAAGTTAAAACTGTATGGCAAGTAATCAACAACGAAACTGGAAAACGTAAAATGAAGGATCCGCATTACAACCTACGAATCGCTGACACTTTAGTAAGTTCCGACCGTGAAGTGGCAGATCATTTCGAGCAGTTTTTCTCGAATATACCGGTAGAAACAACAAAGTCACTTAATTCATCGCCAGAGGTCGCTGAAGAAATTCTGAAGACAACCGTAGCGGAATGTACAGAAATGTTCACATTTTCTTATGTCACTCCGAATATAGTTCTTAAAACTTTCAGATCATTAAACTTAAAGAAAACGGAAGATCTCTGGGGATTATCAGTAAAAGTATTACATTCTATTGTAGAATCGATCGCACCATATTTAGCCGGGATTTTCAACAGATGCATTGATACTGGAATTTTTCCAGATATTATGAAACACAGCAAAATTATCCCACTGTTTAAATCTGGAACGAGAACAGACCCCACCAACTTTAGACCAATTTCTATACTACCGGCGTTAAGCAAAGTTTTCGAGAAACTTATTCTTAATCAACTTTTGTCTCATTTTAACAGAAATAAATTGCTTGACAATAATCAATTTGGTTTTACCCGAGGTCGGTCAACTACTGACGCCGGTGCGGTACTTCTAAAACACATCTTTGACGCTTGGGAAAAAGCTCAAGATGCTGTTGGAATTTTCTGTGATCTATCAAAGGCATTTGATTGCGTTGATCACGAGAATTTAAGAAGAAAATTATGCCGCTATGGGATAAAAGCTACTGCCCTTGATCTTGTTTCTTCGTACCTTTCGGATAGAACTCAGCGAGTAGTTATCAATGGAGCTCAATCGGCGGGGTCTCCAGTAGCTCTTGGAGTGCCTCAAGGTTCCATTCTTGGTCCCTTTCTGTTTTTGGTATACATTAATGATCTACCAAAACTAGTGCAAGATAGACATGATATAGTATTATTTGCAGATGACACGTCTCTTATATTTAAAGTAGACAGGAAGGAAAACAGCTTCGATAACATTAACGATGCACTTTCCACCATAGTAGACTGGTTTACGGCAAATAACTTACTTTTGAATGCCAAGAAAACCAAGTGCATCAAATTTACGCTGCCGAACGTCAAGCAGGTAAACAACAGCAATATTAAAATAAAAGGTAATACGCTGGAATTCGAAGATCGAACGGTTTTCCTTGGAGTCACTTTAGACGCAAAACTGCAGTGGCATGCACATATAGCCACTCTAGCCGGCAAACTTAGTTCTGCTGCCTATGCAGTGAGGCGAATCAGACAGCTGACAAACGTAGAGACGGCCAGGCTGGTATATTTTAGCTACTTCCACAGTGTTATGTCGTATGGAATCCTGTTGTGGGGAAAAGCGGCAGACATTCAGACAATATTTGTGCTGCAAAAACGAGCTGTACGTTCTATCTATGGACTGGGCGCTCGAGCATCCCTGAGAGAGAAATTCAAAGAAGTGAACATTCTTACCCTTGCATCTCAATACATACTTGAGAATATTATGTATGTTCGGAAAAACGTCCACGAATTTAAGCTTAACAGTGATATCCATAACTATAACACTAGAAACAAACATAAACTTTCTGTGCCCGCCCACCGCCTCCGTAAGGTTAGTACGTCTTTCGTCGGGAACTGTACACGTTTTTATAACAAAGTTCCCACTGATATAGCGAATTTACCACTTAACAAATTTAAGTCACACATTAAGCGCTCCTTGTTGAGTAAGGCGTACTACACTGTAAATGATTTTATAGATGATAGAGATGCCTTTAAGCCGGCAGCTTGATTTCGATAGTATAATAAGAGTTAATATGTATTGTTTTTCTTTTCTTTTTTTTTCTTTTCATTGTGAATTAATCATGCTAGTCTCCAGTAGAATTGACACATGAGACCATCATGTTCTCGATTAATTAGGTATATTGTTTATATTGCTTAATTTAATTTTAGTTTTTGACACTTGGAGACCTTATACATCTCTAAGTTTTAATTTTATTTTTAATTTGTTTGTACATATTTATTTTTTTAATGATTCTGACACTTGAGAGACCTATACATCTCTTAGTCAATATAGGGCATTTTGCTTAGTAATTATGTGAAGATATACCGTTTTTCATGTAACATACAAGAACAAAATGTTGTGTCTCACAGCTATACGTTATTACAATTTAAATATTAATATGGCCCGGCAGCTTGAATATGTCATGCTCGCTTAAAAGTCTTTGCTTACGGTGGCGTTGTTGATCGGGTCGCCACTTTCCCGAATGAAGGTTGAGAGAGGCGATGGCTGAGATACGCGTCATACTCGTGAACGGGTGCTGTTTGTGGAGACTGGTCTATTTAAGCTAACACGAGCTATTATATTTAGTAACTTTATTTTTGAGTATAATTACATGGACACACCTCATTCGGTTCTCGTATGCTATTTTATTTTTACTATCATTTTCTTTAATTTAATGAATGTTTTAATTAGGTATACAGGATTTTGACTCTTGGAGACCCTATACATCTCTAAGGATAATTTGATTAACTACTATATATTTTAATCTTTTAGTTATGATGACACTTAGAGACATTTACATCTCTAAATAATTTTAGATTATAGTTTTTGTATCTTTGTGTTTTTTTTTTTTTCAATACTATTGTTATTGCGTTTTCTGTAATTCGACATTTAGAGGCTTTATACATCTCTATGTTAGTTTGATTTGATATTTACGGCTTAGTTGTATTTTATAATTATTGATGTGTTTTTTTTTTTGCTGTATGTAAATTCCATATTGACGTGTAAAAGTGCCCTTGTGGCCTATTTGCTGAATAAATGTTGATATTTGATATTTGATATTTGCAAAGAAATCTTGTCCTAAAATACCATCCGCGCTACATGATAAATTCTCAAAAACAAAAAATGAATGCTCGAACTCACAGCCATTGTAATTTAATTTTAACATAACATATCCGTTAGATGTTACTTGTCCGCCTATACCTTTGACACATAATCTCTTATTATGGAACGGAATGTCCCAATTTTGTATGATTTCATACTTTATCGCGCATAAAGATGCTCCCGTATCCAATAGCCAGTTGTAAGCGGTTTTCCCTATATTTAAGGTTACTCTATTTAAAGCATTACACGTGTAAATAACATCAGTCTCGAAAAAAATGATTCAGCGATTCCGTATTTGGTGCACTCGGGTGTTGACCGGTCGAGCCATTCTCGGCGTGCCGTATCACGTGCAGGCTGCCACGAGCGGTGACCCCTCGGGCACGGAACCCGAAATACGAACCCCCTCGTGCCGGCATGCCTCGTGACTTGTATCCACGGCCACCTCCTCGCGAGTTGCCTTGTTGGGGTTGAGGATATCGACCATAGGAGTACTGTCGCGGACCCCTTTGATTACGATGCCGATGACCTCTGTACGAGCTGTGAGCAAAGCCTCTGTGGTACCTGTTAAAAGAGTTTTGTGAGCGGTACATACCCATGACCTCCGATTGGCTGGACGTTGTCGGCCTCGATACATCTTCGTCCTGCGCAGCCTGGATCGCATCCTTCAAGCTGCTGAAGTTCCGCGCCGCAATGATGGTGCTGAGCCTTGGATCCTTCAAACCATCTGTGAACTTTTTAATGCACATTTTTTCGTTCAGCGGCTTTAGCACATCATAACTCGCCGAATTACCTTCTGCCTGAGTTATAGTCAACTCCGAAAAAAGTTTCTCTATTTCGGATCCATACTGATCTATACTACGCCAACCCTGACTTATATTTTGAAGTCGGGAATGGATTGCTGTAAAGGACTTTTTAGGTAAAAGTGAGTTACGTAAATCCCTTATAAGTTGCTCTACGGTCGTATAAGTAGCTGACATACGTAATTTCGCACTTTCAGACAACCTTCCTTTTAACACAAATGTAATTAGCGACTTTTTACCTGTCTCGTTTAACATACCCGAATACATATCAACAGCATCTATTAATCTCTTTGTTGTTTCCTCAGTACCATCCATAAGTGGTATAAGACTACACGCTGACTTTAAATCGAACTCCATGGTGTCGAATTCACTGTATTCGCTATCGCTACTTGTACTTTCCTCTACCTCAGACTTTGAACCTAACTCTAATATTTCGTTATGCAAACTAGTAATATTAGCATACAATTTGTTGGTCTCCTCAATAACTCCGATTTTACGTCCTTTAGTAGGGAAAATTGTGCGATAAAATTATTACACCTATCTATAATATCATTAACTTTTGACAGTTGATTTTTGTTACCTTGTATGTTACCTTCAAACCTTGATTTCACTTTTTTAACTAAATATTTTCTTATTACGATTAACTCTTCGTAACATTTCAATAATTCATCTGCCATCACAAAATTATACCTACTACTTTAATATACCTACGTGTTTTAACTTACATTGGCGTCACATTACTGTCCTTAATTTTCTTCATATGAAACTTTGTTCACTATATCACTTAGCAACAGTTGTTTCTCGGTCCGTTGAATTGTATCATAAAACAAAATCCGATACACACACTACACGATATACGTTATCCGTTAACACTTCACTCAAACACTTATAGGAGCCGTACGAGTAGCACGCTGCAGCTCAGCTAGAGCGACCTCCTGGCGCATCCATTTCTTGTGGGTTTTCTTACACCTTCTGTACAGGGCGTAGCCTCCTCCAATGACGAATAAGACGAGCATTATACCCAGGATAATATTAGTGGTACTTGCGTGGAATCGAAGTTCGTCGGTGCCCGCAGAAGCCTTATTGTCACCTCCGGCCGCAGTTTGTGCGATGATAACCTCTTCTTTTGATTTTGTAGCCCCCATGATGAAACTTTGAATCAGCAACAGCGTAACCACTTAACCGTGAGAAACAGCATTACATTATTTAATTGTTCTATTAATCGTCCACTTGAGCTATGTTTACATTGTAACTAATTGAGCTCTCAATATCACTCGGTGACTGACCGCACGCGCGACACCGTATATGGCAGGATCGCCATGTAAGGTGAGGATTCGGAGCTGAGTACAAACAAGTGTTCAGCTAGAATGATGATTTATTACTGCACTAAATACATGAGTAAATGGTCCTTATATATATCCTATGAACTACGTACATAACTATATCTAGTATACACTACACTCGTAATACCTATTTATATGTACCTGCGGTTTAATTACCCGCTCGTTTATGTATCGATTACTACTTAGCGATGTGCCAAAAGTAGGTGGTTCTTCCAAACGTAGCTACAAGATGTATTGAAAATATCGAGTGTCGGGGATCTTTAGATTCGTAGAATTAGAAAAATATGGGATTAATTTAATATGACTTCAATATTAATATAAAATAAAATGCTGAACTCACATTCCTTTAGCGTACCATCAAAATTAAATAGACCTCTAGGATACAATGTTGAATACTAAGCAGCTAAGTATAGATAATTATAGCTTCATTTAATATGTACCCTTTCTAGGTACTATAGTTTATTATTAAGTATGCTCAAACCCAAGAATACTTGCCCCGAATTTCAACGCAATTACTTAAACAGAGGCGCGGCAATTAGATTAAAAATGGTCGTGATTGTAAAACCACACTAACCACACTTAACGTATACAACACGTGTGCATTAAAAATGTGATTAAACATATACTTTATTGTATTAGCACAAAGTATAAAATTGAATGAGTTTTGAAATGTAGTTACGGTGGTTCTCTATGCTAAGCGCAGCAGCACACTAATTCGCGATTCAATAAATTACATCAGCAACCTCGTATCGTTCCAGGCAGTAAATGTGAAAATAAGGCCTTTATTGCCTTAATTTTAAAAGTAATTTAAACTGAATGGTTAAGATACGACACGTGTTTGCGAAATTGTCTTTTGTTCGCTCAATGTCAGTGAGCGCTAATTTAATAAAAACAAATATGTAGGCATTAAAATTAATGTGTGCTCCAGGCGCGCATTTCTAGTTTAATTGGATATTAAATCCATTAGGCATGTCTTCAACCTTCATGCCCTTCACGTCTTATTCTACTAAGCTTGTCTATTCAGTTTGCGAGTAAAGTAAAAATAAGTTACGAGAAAGCATGAGTAAGTAGTTAAGGTGACGGTAGAGGTGGGTAAATTTTCAGATTCTGTCAATTTACCCCATTTCACACACAAGCGCACTTCACGCACACTACCTCACTTTACTGGGACAGGTCACTGACCCATCAAGTTTTTTTTAAGATAGCGTTTTGAGTTTAGTGGCCTCCTTTTAGGAAAAGCGTTCCATTGAAAGAAGAAAGAGAAACAATACATTTAATCTTGCTTTCCTTGTCTGTTCATGTCACACGTGACGTATTTAAATTCTAATAATTCATTTGGTTGTTGACAATTTTCTACATTATGGCTTTGTCGAGATACGCGTTTTCTAAAGTTAAACCGAATAAAACCAGATGTCATTAAGTCAGATGTAAAATTTTATTTACTACTCTATACGACTTTTCATAAGGCTCAAAATCAATTAAATGAGAATTTAAATAAATAAAGTTCCGGCAGGGTGCAAAATTTAATTAAGGCGGACAAAATAAAATTTGAAAATATATGGAAACAGTGTTGGCTAATGTACCCCTTTTGTTTCACTATTAAAATAATACAATTAAAATAAAAAATATTATACCGGTATTCCACCGGTATTATTTCAGTGCTGAAGCGATTATCTTCGATCGTAGCCTTGATAATGTAGGTGTTGATAGTTACTTACGGCGGTAGGAGCGGCAATGAACCCCGTGCAGAGTAGAACGTGAGGTGCGTTGGGATAAGTGCACATATCTACTTATAATTCTTTGGCTGGTTGGTAACCCTCTATATTTTATTTTTTGTTTTACTGTTATTAGGTTAAGGGAGTTTTAGGGAGTGAAAAAAAAATGATTTTCGTTTTATGCGCTCGCGTGATTGCCGATGGATTATAATTAGACAAAAGAACTTGTTTTTCACGCATCGAATGTAGATCCCTATGACACTTCCTCCAAGTCTTCTCCAATAATGTTTATACCGTATTTTAATTACCTACCTTAAATGTTACATTTCTAAATATTTTTTTTGTGCTATACATACTTCAAAAAAATCGCTGGAGCGTGCGAATTGCAATTCCGGCTCGTACCAATGAGTTTTTCGGAACTTATGTACGAAATATCATTTGATATTTACCAGTCGCTTTTCGGTGAAGGAAAACATCGTGAGAAAACCGGACTAATCCCAATAAGGGCCTAGTTTACCCCCTATGGGTTGGAAGGTCAGATGGCAGTCGCTTTCATAAAAATTAGTGCCCACGCCAATTTATGGGATTAATTGCCAAGCGGACCCCAGGCTTCCATGAGCCGTGTCAAAATGCCGGGACAACGCGAGGAAGATGATGATGATGTGACACATACTTCCAAAAAAATCTACAAATATTTTACGTGACAACTGCTTATAAGTAAATATTATGTAGGTACACTTATAAAGTATAAAGTAGA
Source organism: Cydia amplana (assembly GCF_948474715.1). NCBI lineage: Eukaryota > Metazoa > Arthropoda > Insecta > Lepidoptera > Tortricidae > Cydia > Cydia amplana. The sequence goes on from NC_086073.1 coordinate 5,957,580, forward strand.
AAATATCTTATAGGTACATAATATAAAAACCGATCATGTACGAGTAGGATTCACTATGGGTTCCACAGTTACACATTTTTATTGCATATTTTTTGTTTAAGACCAACTCACCTATTATAGGACATAGGTCTTCCATTAATCTTTTGGCGTTGAACTATTTTTTGTATATATATTTATGTAATACAATTCTGAGTTAGGTTATGGTACATTTTTGCTCACCTACTTATAATTATGTATTATATCTGATATGTCACATGATACCAAAAATCGCCGCAAAGTTAAAAGTTCATTTATTTACGTTACTCATCTTCGGATCACCGACTTACTACTTCCTTACTTGACATATGTGTACTAAATTTCAATTGAACTAGTCCAGTAGTTACGGTGAAAATTGGCTTTAACAAAATGGCAGACACACGAGTGATCTTATAAGGGAGATTATTTTCCTTGAGTGAATGGTATGCATTTACCCCAATGCACCTCACGTTCCACGCGGCGCGGCGTAATCTGGCCCCTATTTCACCACGGTGACAGGTACGACAAAACATCGCTGTTATTGACGCCATAGGCATCCATGGACTACAGTTACCGCTAACACTGATTTAAACTTTCACGATTTTTACACATTATTAAATTGTACAACGGAACCGCAAAACGTTCAAGCGGATAAACAAGACCAAGTGCATGTAGTTCGAAAAACTCGCGCGGTTAGAAGATGCTGATGTCAACTTAAGCCAGTCTTCTCCGAGACCACGGGGACAACGCCGTCCTCGAAACGTCGGAGGTAAATCTTAAAACTTAGATACGCGATTAAGTCCCGTTGTACAATTTAATAATACAGTTACCGCTTACCATCGGGCGGGCCGTATTCGTGTTTGCCACCGTCATTGTACCTATTATTAAAAAAAAACTTTATTATATCGGATAAAACAGACATTTCTCTCGCAAAAAAATCTTGTGACAATTGTCACAAGATTTTTCAAAGAATTTTCGGTAAGTCTTGACAGGAAATGAGTTCTGTGTCGCAATTTCGATACAGTTGCCGTGTTTCTTGTGACAATTGTCATTAGCTTCGCAAAATAAGAATTTTTTAGTGGCAATATAATGGAGTTTATTTATTTATTAAAATGTTGGTGGCAAACAAGCACATCGCCCGTCCGATGGTAAGCGGTTACCGTAGCCTATGGAGGCCTGTGACGTCAGCAACAGTGATGTCGACAACTGTCGCACCTGTCACCGTGGTCGTGGTGAAATAGGGGCCAGTAAGTACCTAATAATCGCAGTGATCTTAAGTGTCACAGACCCTACTGGCGCTTAAGTCCTTTATGACAATTTCTGCCTATTTTAAATTGTTCAAAAAAAAAAGAAACCGAATAATTATATCGGACTACCGAATTTTCACGAGAATCAGTTGAGAAATGTGATATGCAAAGGAGAAGAATTCGGACATACGAAAGCATTTTTGCCCAAGTTGAAACGGAGACCTTCGCCAACGCTCGGTCAATGATGGTTTAGGTAGAGCTAGCTGCAGAGAAAAGGTACCACCCCTGCATACAATTATCTATCTGGTCGGACCTTTTCTCTGCAGCTGACTGTACACCTATAAAAATGGTTGTCCCTGCTGTAATTTTATACCGGTACCGTACTTTGTATTTCAACCGGTATAGTTTTACCTTCAAAACGAACCGGTATTGATAAATAATAACGGTACCATACCGCTTATACCGTAAAGAAAGCATGATGCAGTCTCTGCTTTGCACAATTATTGTGTGGACAAAATTCTTATAATCACCGAAACATACATACCTACGCACATAATGTCATTGAAATAAAACATTGTTATTTTATAGTAAATTTATATAATACTCAATATATACACATAACAATAACCAGACCGCAGCGGTATTAGCCTGTAAGCTTCATCTCTTGTCTCCAAATCCGCAAAAACTAGTTAGTACTAAATGCTGGTCTTGCTGTTATTTTATTCTTGAAGATTATGGCTTGTTTCTTGATTATTGAGAACAGCACGTAATCGCACACATATAGACGGAACGAACGGCAACAAAGTAGGTGTAGACACTAAGACTTTCAGGTATTAAACGAATTACGCTTCGTATTAATAGGTAAGTAATATTTAAATGAATATATAATATTCTCTAACGTAAATACAAGATTACAATTGACATCAAATGTCATTGACGTACAGAAGTCATATACTTTTTTTTAATGACGCAAAATTGATACCAGCATAATGAAAATCAATCCCAATCAGTAAAACGAGTCTTTAAACTTTTTTCATTTTAAGCGGGTTTTGAAGGAACAAGTTACTTAAATTCAATTGTAATCGTATTGTTTTAGGATAGTTTACTGCTGTTTTCGATCGTTACGACCTGTAAATAACAACAAATCAAATTTTAAATAAATTAATTTACCCTATTTTTTGAAATACAATTTATCTACTGGTATACATTTTCGTATGCGTATATGATGAAATGTCTAAATAATGTCAAAAACGAGCTACGACGAAGTACACGTCTGCTTCGATCCAAGGCCAGCGGCCATCTGACTCGAAGAAGAATTTTGAGTGATGTCGTCAATGTATGGAAATTGTACGAAAGTTTACATTTGGGATTGAATTTCTGTGTTGTATTTGTGAGTAAAAATATAAGTAGATAATAATTTGTTAGTTTAGTTATCTAGCTTTCAAAATCACACAACAACTCAATTACTGTTAAAGGCAAAACTGTAATGCGTGTTGCTCAAACGGAACTCCATATTTTGATTTTTGGATACTTTTAGTGTCGATTTGTAGAGAATTACAGCAAATAAAAAATATTATGCCGTGAAGAGCCGGTACACGGCTTCTTCGTGAACAAATTTACGTATAATTTAATGCAGTTATTAAACATTTCTTGAACAAATTGATTGCACAAAGTGAGCTCTAAATCGAAAACGTCATATACCGTCCCCTTAATCGGCTTTTACATTTACCTAACTTTTAATCTCTTTGAGCGGGCATGTCACCAGGGTTGTTTTTTTTTCGTTTAATGCACATAAGCTTAATTATTGGGGCCCGTCTGTATAGAGACGCGGCTAATTAAGCGGTAACCGTAGCCTTTGGACGCCCACGAGTTCAGGGACGTCATATGCGTGGTACCAATCTTTTAGCCTTTATCCTTTAGGATTAGCTTTCCTTTTCGTTTTTTATACATATCGTCGTCTAATGCACACAATAACACAAGCCTTATTTTATTATTTAAGCTTACTGTGAGGCTAGGCCGATTTGTGCAAGACTGTCCCATAACATTTTATTTATTTCAGAAATCTACCCGTTTTCGCGATCCCTATCGCTACAAATAAAGTGGAGTAACGACTAAATCTCTCTCCTGTTTAATAAATAACGTAGCATCTACTGAAATATTTCCTTTCGACCGTATAAATTGGATTTAGGGTAAAAGCTATGTAACTAAATCCTAAATCTCGATTAACGAAGTTAACAATTAATTTACATGAACGGTGTCCAAATAATGTTTAACTACTAAAGAAAACCAGCATTTAATGTACACTAATCGCAGCTGCTTCACCAACAAGAGTCTTACTCTTAAATATATGATGATGATGATGAATCGCAGCTGCTATATTTTCAGTCGGTAGCCATTACATAACTAATATAATCGATGCAATTATGGTATTACTGCATAAGCTTAAGAGGGACCTAACGCAAAATAACGCAAAATAGTATTTTTATATTTTTGTTACATGTTTTACTTAGGGCAAATGCTATGAAAAAAATCACTCGAAAACTTAATTTCTTAATTTTTATTTGCCAGGGTAGACTCCACCGGCGACAGTTCATTTCACAGTGTAGCTTTTAATTATTATAAAATTATCCATTACAGAATCTACAATTATTCCACATTTTCACGGGCTTACAGAGTTATATTCATAGTATTTGCTACATGAAACATGGTTGGAAGGCCAGACTACAAATTACATTTAACGGTATCCCAATGACTTCATTGTTCAGAATGTTAAGCTTCCACAACGCCCTAAAGGGTTTCTATTCATTCTCATTCATCGTCGCACTATTTACGTAAGTGAAATGTACATTCAATGGGATTCAGCTAAATGGAACGCTGAGCCTTCATGGAACTATGTCAAATAGCAAGAATTTTCTCGCGGTTTCATTTAAAACGTCTCTTAACGTCTTTGGCACAGTTTTAATATAAGTAATAGCCCTAGGTTTGTTGGCATTACATTTGATTCAGTATTCCTTTAATAGAAATTAACAAGTTTTACATTTCGGTGTGTTTGAGTTTTAGGTGCATGGTTAAAAATGACATAAGTAGATTATAAATAAAATCTGTAAGGTTAATTAAACAATATTCGCGCGTCGTCGCGTCGTTCTTTCGTCATCGTGGTCCTTTCATATTTTTTACGGAAATACGGAAAGACTCGCGTGTTTTTGTTATTTAGCCTTATCTAGACTAAAGACAAATTTCCGCGTGGACTTCTTCATCCACCTTGCCTATCACATATGCCCGTGACGGATATTTGAAATCATAGCCACAGAATAAGTAGTAGTATTATCATAGCCGATATATGGCAAAGTAGTTGAGGAATACTGAATATCCTTTGGTCATATGGTTGTCCGTCTGGTTTATTTATACCCTCCGTTAATGTCGCATCAATTTGTTGGTGTATCACATGATCACTATGCAACACTGTTCTGCAGACAAATCAAGGTCCTAATTTATTTTCTTTTCCAAAATTAAACTTATCCAATTTTTCAAGCTTGTAATCTTTATACGACTTTCATCTAAATAATATAACCGTGGTAACAAGTAAGATTTAATAGGTGTATGGAGGGTCGAAGGGTAAATTGCTTAACCCAATTATTCGCTAGGTGCACGACTGGTGCTGCCCTCATTTTGGCAGACTTTCTACGTTAAATCTTATGGAGTAAAATTAGTTCAAGCGGCTGCCGCCAGTACTAATGGCGGCCATTCCATAAGATTACCTGTGTTTGTGACGATCAGCGCCACTTCCCCCTCCACCGACTTCGCACCTTGCCAATAGGCACAAGAGAGTCAGTAGGTTAAGTAAACACTCGATCGCACGTGCTTGCGGGCAGAACTGACGCCATTGTTTTCTCATAATAGCTTTAAGTGAATGTATACAGGTGAGCAATTCAAATGGGTCAGAAGGTATATAAATACTACCTGTATATTTTAAGAACACTGATACAATGAGTACAATGACTGGGGAAAATGAATTCTGTCACATCTATAATTCCCTACTACGGAACTAGATACCTACCCCTAGGTCCCTACCCTAAAAACGGAAGTAGATCTACTATAGATATTCCTGCATGGTAGGTCATAAGAATCTAGTCATAGTTATAGGTAGTATTCAATATTTCTATGCCTATTCAGGCAGGATGTGATGTTCAAAAATTGTTTTTTACATCTTTATTGTACCACATTTAAGAATTAAATAAATGATTATGATTATGATAGATATGCACCGTATTATAAATAATCCTTTAAAATGTATATTGTCCTATATTTTCTTGCTCTGTTAGCAAATGCACTGTTGTGCAGTCTTGTTTCCTAGACTGCAGCCGTGAAGCTCGAGCGAGTGAGGCGTCCTAATAGCATTCGGTTCACAGGCGCGCGCCCTCACGCTCCGCCGCCTCGCACGCTCCTGTGCCTTACTGCCGGAGCTTAAACGCTATATTTGCATTTATCGATTTTCACCATTGTGAGCTGTGATGAATTTCGCACCTCATGTGCATGGTAGGCCAAGATATTCTTGATACATTGACAATTTGTTTAAAATCTGTGAATATAGTTATTATTCGTGCACTTCAACTCGTATGTGGTGCGCGTGCCGCGACCGCTGCAGGGGACCATCGAGTGCGCCGACTTCTGGCCGAAGGGTGTCGTGTTTCGGAGGTTCCGGGGCAAACTGCCGAATCCGACACAAGACCAGACGATTCAACGGAGCCACGCCGTTTTGTCGCCTCTCTCTCTCTCTCTCTCTTTAGCCCTTTTCTACCCTTCGGGTGTAGGCCTCCTTCATTCTTCGCCATTCGTCACGGTTCTGTGCAACCTGGAGCCATCTCATCCCCGCAGCCCTTTTGATGTCGTCTTCCCAACGCATATTGGGTCTACTTGGAGGACGTTCTTCCGTACGTATTGACAAAATAGTTTCTAACAACGCTAAATAAAGGGACATTGGACACCCTTTATAGTTTCTGTATTTAGCTCCCTGACCCGTTTGGATAGTTTACCTTGTATATATTCACAATTCCAGCGCATTGTCTTAACCATCTTTCCCTCGGTAAATACTAAATACTGCAGCCGTAAAACCGGAGCAAATCAGCCGACCTAATTGCGCTCGGTTCATAGGCGCGTTCTAGCGTCGTACAGTATAAAGACAATGAGAGTAACTATCTCCAGCCATTAAGAAAATCTCGTGACGTCACGTTCTACGTTCAAGTCTCGGATACAGTGACAGCTTTTCACAGATTCAGGCTAACACTTTTAAAATTATTCCCACGGATTTGAAAGCACCCGAGCTTACAAATAAGAGGAAAAACAAAGGCCTGTTCATTATTATTCATTAATATTTCGTACATAACTGGAAGATCATTAGTATGGACCAATTGTCATCGTCGACGGGATGAACCCTCGATCTCCAGCTAGGAAGCCGCACGCTATATTAATTTTATTTCTCTAATAATAACTCGAAAATTGATGATGGACTACTCTGAATCTACTGACTTTGTTCGCCCTCACGCTCCGCCACCTCTCACGCTCCTCTGCCTTACTGTGAGAGCTTAAATGCTATATTTGCGTTTAATCGATCTTTTCGCCGACGTGAGCTATGATCAATTTAACATCCCATTTTATTTACGATGTTGGAGTTATATTGCAAAAACCTTTACAACCTGAAAATATGAAGCTGCACTTCCCAATTTTCGCACATAATGTCAACCAATCAGGTCGATTCTAATTTAATAATTTGTTATGGTTTTGAACTGGTTTAATTATGAACTTGACGGTTATCTTAGTGTAAGCTCGAGTTGGGCGTGCAGCGGGGCGGGGCGTGCGGCGTGCATGTTAAACAAATGCAAACGTATAGGAGCGGCCTTACTAGTGCACGCTGCTCAAATCACTTGTGAGCCCGACGCTATGCTGCACGCCCCGCCGAACGCTCCGCTTCGAGCGTCCACTCAGGCATTACACTTAGTGATTGGCCCGCCTCTCAGGCACGACTTTCACTTAATTTCTCATGCACCAATCAGCGTGAGCGATCTCCAAGGCCGTATAAAAATAAGATCAAAACCGTAACAGATTGCTAAACCTAAATCGGGCACCAGTACTTCGAGTCGGTAATCGAGTCTGTATTTTAACAAATTGGTTTTCCAACATTTTTACATAATTAACTTCATGATGTAAATTTTATGTCGGTAGATAGTTAACGAAAAATAAATGTACCTGTAGGTGCCAACTTCTAAATAAAATAAACTAGTCATCTTTTAGTTAAGGTATTAAATATTGATGCTTTGATATAACCCTTATCACACTTTTTAATAACCGAAAAATAATACCGAATGGAAATGAAACAACATAACATTTAATAATTATGACACAAACGTAACTACCTACAAGAACAATTGATGGTAGGTAGTTATGTAAAAGATAAAAAAGGTCAGCTAACGACTATAATACTTATATAAATAATTAAATACATAATACTCTTGGGTCTGATTAGACAAGCAACATCCGGAAAGGTCCCGACGAGTATAACATTACATTAATAAGAATATCTGGGTGACCGAGCTTCGCTCGGAAAACATATAAAAACTCGAAAATGCGCGTTTTCCCAGAGATAAGACCTAGCTAGATCGATTTTTCGCCCCCGAAAACTCCCATATAGCAAATTTCATCGAAATCGTTAGAGCCGTTTCCGAGATCCCCGAAATATATATATATATATATATAAATAAATAAATATATAAATAAATATAAATAAACAAGAATTGCTCGTATTAGGTATTAGATAGATAAAACCTAAGGGGTTTTTAAATAAAATCCAGAGTGAGATATTAGGCTTCGCTTATCCGGCCGCCACAGAATAGAAAATGAAAAGTAATAATGTGGTCGTAAACGATAATGTATATAGCACCTAATAATTTATATTAGTAGATATTTGTACAAGGAGATTTTGTTATTCTGACCATACTCTGAGGGGTGAATATGTCATATTGATCATTTTTCCACTTTTCAGGTATTGTTTACAGACTTTCTGCTTAATACAAAATTAATTTAGCAGGTGAATTTTCCATAAGAGTATGACTTATAACTCCGGTAGCCGTTTAAGAAGTTGTATACTCTTACGTTAGATGCTTAGATGTCGCGCGCCGCCCGCTTAAAGGCGCATATGGAGGAATATGGTGGAAGTGTTCCCTGTCAACGGGCAAGTCTCGATTGGAACAGCGGCGGGCTGGTATCCCGAAGTCGCCAGCTCGAGTCTCGCCCGAGAAAGTTAGTTTTTCCAATGTTCCTTTATTTTTAAACTGAATTTGTGATTCTGTGAGGTTTATTAGTGTTTGAGTAAAAGTAGTCCAAATTAAACGTAGTACGACTAGATGCGCTACTAGGTCAGTTCGAATTGCCGATGTCTGTCGGATGAACAGGTCGAACGGTCTGCTCACCGCTGGTACAAGCACCTTTTAATCCATTTCATTTGATGTGGATCCCACCAGAATCCCCTTTTTAATTCGTCTCGCAGCGGTACCTTTTGTTCGAAATTTAAGGGGATAGTTTGAAGAACCAGATAATTTGTATGTATGTCGATTTTGTTTTATGTATATACTCTTGCATGTTACTATGTAAGTTAATCATGTGTTACCTAATAACAATAGTATAAGAACCATTGTTGACCATGTTAAATGCAAATAAATCAAAATCTATAAATACGATCTATTTTAGTTACATAAACTAAAAATCGTGAAAACAAAAGATGCAGGTAGATAATAAGAAGTCTTAATATACCCAAAAAATGTTTGAATGTGTGAAACTTAACGTTAATCATCGTAAATTAACAAATTAATCATGCCAGTACACGTATTTATTTTCCCGTTGCAAAATCAAGGTGAGAATGTTAGTTCAAAACCGTGCTCTAAAAAGTTCATGGACTCGATCTCTCGATTTTCTGTCAAAAATTATATTATAATATGCTCAAAAAGCATCAAGATAAACAGATGTTGTAAACACTGAAGTGTTGGTAGATACCCTAGCAATATTTCCAAACGTCGTTCTTATCAGCACACGGTAGATGGAACGACGGTGTAGATACGTTTTTTATTGCTCACGATTCTGTCTCGGGTATTGTCACCGCCGTGACTGATGTTGCGCGAGTTTCGGCAGTAAAACACAAGATATGACGATGTTCGCACTCTATAACATACGTACACATGCGGTTCGAACTGCGGTCGTTACCGCAAGTAAAAGCTCCAGGGAAATTTTATAGGTGAATACATTTAACTCGAATAATGATCTGTGTTTAGGGTTGAGCATCTGTAGGATGGAGGACTCTAGGGATTGCATTTAAGCTGTTTAGAGATAATTTCAAACGAGAAGTAAATAGATACCTAAATGTCGAATTCTCTTTTAAATAAATAAATTCTCGTTGTATTTGTGTTATTTCTTTTCGTGTTTTTTGTTAATTATATTTAAACAATGAAAGAAATAATATATATTAAACCATCATGAAAAACACCCCATCACGTTTCTTTTATGTATAAAAAAAATAGAAACTAAACTTATTAAATGAACTTTAATTAGAACATGCATCTTATTTCATCGAGCAAATGCATCCTTTAAGTACCTGCTTACACCGTAGCTTGTCAAACCCCTATGAGCAGTCTATTGTGTCTAATAATATTAATAGTATCACGCATGACCTGCTTAAACGTGTAGTTATCTGTTGATATTATGATAGAACTGATTCAAATTCAATCAGCCTTGCAACAGAATGGCGCATATCAATATATTTTCATTTTGATTGCTTTTGAACGTGTGTATATCGAATCCTTGCTGTGCATCACAAATCTAACAGCTTTTTCAAAAACAAATTGCTTGTTTTTGTGAACAGTTCCGTGCAGCCTTTGTTAGTCACAAAGCCTATAATAAACAAAAGCGTGTTTAATTAACATACACTGCAACACACTACTTTTAATTGCTGGCTGTCTACGTAGCGATTGTTAATATTGTTATCCTTTCGGAGGTCGCCCCCTCGCCAGTATGGAAAGAAGAGATTTTTTTTTTAACATACCTAGTAAAATCTGAAGGTACATTATTGTTATGGCCCAGAAACTTTGACAACCCAACAGCTGTCAGATCTAATCCTTAACAGTTTCAAAACAAGAAAATCAGAATCGAGTTCCTGGTTTTCTAAAACAAAATGCGCCTCCCCGGTGCAAAGTCGTCGGTATCCTGCGACGGAAGCGAGCGCCGCCGGGGCTAATACGTCCCGCACTCGCATTTAACTTATTCAATTGCAGAAACACTTCCATGGAAATACATTACGAACGTATTTCATTAGTGACCTAGTTTAGTTTGATATTGTTTTACTGATAGGTATATTAGGTATGTACAGCGAGCTGCAGAATTGCCTGGACACACTATGAATGATTTATTTTGCATTTTTAAAGTGGGTATGCACATGCGTATTTCATTTTATTTTTAAGCTGCTGTGCTAACACCAAAGGTAACAAATATATAGAGGAAACGAACGACGATACGTAGTAGGCACTGCTTTGTCAGCACCCCGGAGCTGAGTGCGAAAGTGTTCGTCATCAAACGCGCGCTGCTGACGGCGCGCGGTGATGAATCGGGCACGTAAGTTACGTGACGCTGTTTCATTCAATAAAACGCTATTTTCTTTTCTTATACTATTCTGTTCATATAAATTATTACGAGAACAAGATCGCATAGAGATTTTAATTAATTAAACACCTTACCCGATAAAAGACTTCTGCTGCTGAGTTAAAATTTTTCTTGAAATCTTTACCATGTATTAAATACGACTGTTTAGTTAATTATAATTATCGTTTTATACCAAGAGTTGAATCGCAATACGTAAGTATACGAATAGTTAGGTATTTACCTACTTTTCTTGCTGAGTTAAAGTAAATGAATAAACATTTAATTTGCGAAAAAACAATGCCAGTTCAGTGGAATTCAGCTTGAATGCAGCAGCAATCAGTCCTTACGCGAATTGCAATTCACATTCCAAATTCCAATTAAGTATACACGTAAAAGCATTCAACAAATGCGGACAAAGAATAATGAATTTGGAAACTCATAACGTAAACAGTAGCTGTGGCGATTTGTAAGCAAAACTCGAGGACTTGTTATTACGACTTGAGTATGCAGCTGACAAAGAGTACAAAGAGTAAGTAACACAAAAGCTCGAATAGATGACTTTATCTTCTAGATGGAGCGCATAAAAAAAATATTTATTTCAGAATATTAAAAATTCCATACAATATTGTTAGTACCATAATACATTACAGCGACATGTTAGTAAGTACAATAAAATTAATCATTAACACAACATTTTGACAATGAGATCAAGATTTATAATAAAATTAAAATTAATTGAAATCATGAATATGTAATAAATAAGTAAAATAAAGTAACTCGAGCTTAGGTACCCATTAATTGTCTCATACCGTCATATACTTAAATATATCAGAGATCGGCCGCACTGACAAAGAATTGCAATAAAAATACAGTGACGTCCTGCATTTCAATCTCTTATTTAGCAAGTAAATTATGTAGAATTTTTTTAAAACAAAATTATGATACCTACTTATCAGTCTAGTCCTGCTAATCGCTATATAAGCTAACTTATTAATTGATTAATGTTATCGAGTACATTAGTCATGTCAATTTTGAAATAAAATTTAAATGTTTATTAAAAATTACCTTTTAATATAAAACTAACGATTCATTAATGTTTTGTTCGTAAACATTACCTGTACATGTATAGTAGATTAATAACACAATAATAGAAACTTGATTTTTATTATTTATTAGTGTTCTTATTTAGTTGCTTAACTTACTAGCTGTATAAATTGTGTATATAAAAAAATAGGGCTGTTGTAGCTTAAGGCAAGATTAAACATACGTTTATGGAACACTGAGTATTGTGACCCACGGCGTATGTTTTAGAACTCCCTATAAGTAGTGACAGTCTTCCTAAATGATGACCAAGCATTTAGAAAGACTGTCACTACACACACACTCTGTAAGAGATAGTCTGTGGCTCCAAAAAAACGGTAAGCCAGGTTGAATCTCGAGGCAATTATCTTTGTCTACAGCCGTAATTACTGGCGAGTCGAGTTAAAGCGAGATAAGCGGCTGAAGAGAATTTACATAAACCCGGCGCTTCTTACATAATTAGTACTGTGGGTACGTTATGACAGGGATACGTAGGCTTTTGTTGGGGTATCGTTCGTAACAAGGTTTCGTCCGCAATAGCGGTAGCAAAGATTAATATTGTTGTCGAACGCCTTCCTCAAACAAAACAAAGACACGAGTAGGACAGAGTAGGAAAACCTCCCAAATTATATATATTATATATACAGTGAAACCTGGTTAATTGACACCTGGATAAATGCAAAACCTCAATAATTGCAACCAAAGGTCCCTTGAGCCCAAAAGGCCTCTATAATTGAAATTTTGGACCTCTATAATTGCAATTTGGATTTAATTGCTTTTCGGAATTTTGCCTCTGTAATTGACCACATTGCAACTAAGACCTCTATAATTGACACTGTGCTAAAAAATCCGTTATTTTAGCTCTTCTCATTACCTCTATTATTGAAACAAGTCTTACTATTATTACCTCTGTAATTGAAAGAATGTAGACTTGTAGAAAGCAGAAACAATATTTTAAGAGTAATGATAATTTTATTTTAAATCTTCATCCGGAAGTCAATTTATTTATTGGCTATCTATCACAGAGTGTAGTAGGTGAAATAGTTTTGATAAAATAAAAAACATAGTATGCTTTTTACATTCCAATTAAACTTTCTTCTACACAAGGGACTTTTTTTTTAACCCAAATGACTATAAGTAAATAAAGTAGTAATTAATGTAGTGTAAAAGTGCAAGTTACATAATATACAGATCAGAAACACAGAATGTAAGCTTGTAAATCTTCTTTCAATTGTTATTTGCACCTCCATAAAAGCAATCTGTCAGAACGCAACCTCTATTAATGAGAACCTCTATAATTGACACAACGATTTTCTGAACCTCGTTAATTGAAAAACCTGGTTAATTGACAAAAAATTGCCGGTCCCTTGAGATTGCAATTATCCAGGTTTCACTGTATCTGACAACACAGTACTTTATATTCAGCAATTAAGGCTACTAACAGCTTTAGGTTTAATCTACACGTACATTTCAACTAGCTACGAGTACATACTTACATAGTTTCATAGTGAAATAATGCTTTGTGCCCCGTTATCCAAGTTGTTTGGTATTGTTGGTTCGCTTTGTCATACCTACGTCGATCGGTGGACGTTTGTAGGAAAATAAGAAGAATTATTACCAAAATTTCCATTATACTACCCACGTTACATATCATATTATCTGCGGTTAAAATTCGTATTACAAACAATATTAAATAAATGACTAATAAAACGCGAGCCTAGTACGGCCTGGGAAGAAGTAAAGTTCACTATACAAACGGCCGACAGGTTCTATCAATTCACGTCAAAGAAAATCCGCCGACAGATTGATGTGACACGGTGACGATGCCGCGGAGCGAAATTAGGTAATTTGTAAGAAAATACCTTCATTCCTAACCGAAACAGGAAATTATTGGGGAACTGTATCTATTATTACTATTTTCGTTTTCACAGCAAATGGTTTGCTTTGAAACCGAGTATCTATCCAGCTAGAAAAAGTTGTGAATATTTGGTATGATCTACGATATTTAGGTTATTATCTGTTTTTATTTTCGTAATTGCTTGCTAGTGCGAAAATAGGTTCAGCTTGTTTGGGAAAGGTCTTTTATTAATTGAATTTTCTTAGAAAGTGAGTCGTAATGAATTAGAAATACCTATATACTACCATACAAAATGAAACCCTATTTTTATACCCGGGATTCATTTATTGGCAACATGAATATTAATCGAATGTAAAATATTCATTATTTTACTACTTCTTCTTTTCAAGAAGACATTTAAAAGGTTATTACGGCTTTATTGACATCCCCCAGCAAACTGGTCTCGTCACAAAATAAATCGTATTAAATCTATCGAATTTTGTCTCCTTTTAACTAAATAACATCTGATGGGATCCATATCTAGATTTTTTCGTCTGATAAGGGGTGTCGATCCGCAGGGTATATATAGGTAAGTGCCCTCGACTCACTCGCGACCCACTTCCAAACCGCCCGCGACTCTCAGGCCGCTCCGTGATGTGCTTCCAGTATACTTACTGAGTAAGTACAGGCGAGTCGATTGCTCAGGATTTCCAATGTAGATTGACCTAGAGATATCTTACAATTATGTATTATGAGGTTTTTCATAGAAGTATTGACTACTATTAGGTTTTACAAAGAAAAAACCGACTTCAAAAAGGAATAAAATAAAATATTATCCCTTCTATACGAGTATACGCGCTAGCAATTAATATGTTTGTAGTCGGCTTTCAGTACTTTTTCACAATCCGGAAACTCAGAGTAATCGAATCGTCTTTACTTAAATTGGTAGTTTGCGTTAGCTTTCGACTCACTTGCGTCCGGGAAGTGGTGGGAAACAAACCTAGCTCTCAGTCCGTTTTTCTCCAACCGGAAATGAGATTTCCCGACAGATATAATGGCTTACCACAGATTATGTCGTGAACGATTCGAATTTAGAACTCCGACAAAATTTACTGAGGATTTAGGAAGTTTATCTTTTCATTAAGTACCTAGAGACAAACCAAAGAAAGTCTGCAGCGCTAGATTAAAAGTAGTTTTTAAAAATCAGTATGCGACAACACCACAGAAAATGGATTAAATATTCTTGATACTTGTGAAATTTCTACCATATTTACCGTCTATGAAAAAATTAAGCTGTATGCACAGCTTAATTTTTATGGTAAAATAAATTTCATTCCAACAATAGATGTCACTATTAATATGTAGACATATACTAATATTGATAAATAATATTGGGAGAATGTGACATTTGGCTTCATCAAAATTAATAAGCTTTTGTAATATTCGCGACGGCGGTAAATAGGTACAGAGGGCCTACCGCGAACACCGAAGTTCTCAATATGCGAGCATCTTTCTCTTTTACTCCCATTAAGGCGTAATTAGATTGACAGAGAAATTGCCCGCAATTTGCGAACTAAAGTTTTCGGAAAAACGAAATAAACCATTAAAACAATAAACATATATTAAAAATTAATTTTAGCTTTAACTAGTAGGTACCCATGCCGTGAGCATAAGCATGGAGGTTGTGGGTTCGAGCTCAAACCCCGGCTAGTACCAATGAGTTTCTCGAAATGTTAGAGGAAGTTCATAAGTATGCCTATAACTATTAGGTGTGTTCAATTTGCTGTGAAACCTTAGTCTAAACCAATATTATATTATCTAAGTAGGTACATATGGTGAAGTATTAAGATGTTTCATTCCACTTACCCGTCATCAACTCCAAATTTTGTAAACATTGTCGTTTTTCAGCTTGAATCGCCTCGTGCTGACTTTTTACAAGTGTAAAATTATTCGTCACGCGGAAAAGTAACTCCCGCACGCCGGTTTTGTAAGGTTTCACCATGTTTATTCCGTTCATCACAAAACACAATGAATATTTAAACGATTTTGACAAACACATACCATAGTGCATGACGTTTACTGACTGCTTAAAAAACATTGCCATATGCAGTTTTTTAATTCGATATCAAATTATTGCGCTGCAGACTTTCTTTGGTTTGTCTCTATCCAAGTTTTTAATTACGTTAAGAGTGTGTTAATGGGAGACTGATAGAATTAAAGGCGTGGTGTTAACCGCTTTTGATTTTCAATAGATTATCACTGTTTTAGTTGTCGATGAACCCTTTATTGGCAACTAATTATTGATAATTAAGTTACAAACAATATGAAATTAAATAACGTGGCGCATGTTTGCATAACAGTAACAAAATATTCTGAGTGTGCCATATGGTACCTGTTACAAAATCGAATCGGTTTTAGGATATTTAGAAAAAAATATGTCTTCAGTATTTTTTTAAATTACTCAATTAGTTCGGCTAATTATTTTCTACCTGTAGGTGTACCTACCTATGTTGAGTTTTGTTTTCGGTGGGTAAGTATTTTGTTTATCTATTCCAAAAAAATCATTTCATATATTATGAGAATGTGCAAAAAATCTGAATTTAGCGACTGATCATGCGAGGTCAAAAACTCGGTATTCATTTACACATCTAATTTTTTTTACAGTAATTTTTCCACTTTTAAATTTATTCTAAGCTTAATAGCATCGGTCGCAGACGTTTCTGCTTGTAAAAAAATTAAATTACACATCTAATAATTTAATTTTTATATTTACCAAGTTATAAGTTTGTAAATTACTGTACCTACATTTGAAAGTGTTCCAGAATAAATGATTCATTCCGTCATCGGATGATGTATGTACATCTCATGATGTATGTGATATAGACGTACAATAAAATTAGTATTGGTTAATGTCAATACAATGCTCAATACGAACCTGTGATAGCTAATAATCTTGCGCGATATTGTAGACTCAACTAAAATCAGAGGATTATTTAAGCTTAGAATTAATTTAAAAGTGGAAAAATTACTGTCTTGGGTGAGACTTGAACTCACGGCCTCTGGATCGATACTCCAGCGCTCTGCCGTCTGAGCCACCAAGACCTCATCCATAGCCAGCAAATCTTTCCACCATATTATGGGTCAAGGGGACCCTAGCAACATCTACCGTAAGAGTGTTACACTTCTTAAACGGCTACCGGAGTACCGGAGAGGATTATTTATTAAATACTGGGTGGCCCATTTAGATCGGTCAGTATGGAAAAATCTGAAACTATAAGACATACGATGATCTCTTCTTAGGAACCATGTCATCGATTTTAGTAACAAGAAAAACTGCATTCATATATTAAAAAAAAATGTGTACTTAGCTCGGGAATCGAACCCGGACGTTTTGAAAAATAAAACTAACACTATTTCTATTTCTTAGATATCGATTGTGTACGTACGTGCAGTAAATGTTACTATGAAACATGATGTCTGAAATGAATAAAATGCATTGTTTTCATATGCTTTAATCTAATTTAGTAAGTTTTCGAAATGACCACCATTTTTTTCAATACATTTTACATACATTTTTTTAAATGTATGAATGCAGTTTTTCTTGTTACTAAAATCGATGACATGGTTCCTAAGAAGAGATCGTCGTATGTCTTATAGTTTCAGATTTTCCCATACTGACCGATCTAAATGGGCCACCCTGTATACAAGTATTATTTATACCCTTTCATAATTCACTGGAAATGTTATTTTATTTAATATTAAAACTTATAAAATAAACACGAGATATATTATCAAGAGAACCTTTGGCAACGTTAATGAAACTACAGATTTAAGCAAGCTTAAAGTTTGAAACTGAGTTTGATATTTATCTATTTACTCATAAATTTTACAAGATAATATAAAAATCTCTTTAATTTTCGCCTGAAACTGAAATTAACCCTTTCTGTGTTACACACAAAAACCTAAAATTACAAGTTACTTAAGAACTCGTGTAAAAGTACGTAATAAAATATCGGAAACGAGCAGACGAATCGCTTGATGGTAAGATTTATCGATTACCTATTGTACTTTTCGATTTTTGAACGGATTAAAAAATAACAACCTAAGAGATATCTAATTAATGATTGTGAAGAATTTTGATCACAAATTAGTAAATAATGTCGTCAAGTCTAAATAAAACAAGCTGTTGTAACAAATAAAGCGAGTCCTAAGGACCCCCATTAGTTGCTGCCAACTCACTGCGACAAATGGTTTGAATAATGACGATCCCCCCTTTTAAACGGCTCCATCTGCGGTTTTGACGCCAATAAATAATGGTCTTTAGGCGCCGTAGTTCTCTCACTGCATAAATAACCCATTCACGATCAGGTACGGTAAAGTTCGTAACATGTCTTGTGTTGCCATGCTATGCTGGTATAGAATACCTACTTCATACATATTTGGCACATTTATATGTAGATATGTATATGCGAGCGTGTAAGAGGTGTGCTGATAGTCGACTGGAAGGCGAGCCAACTTCCAAACCAGAGGTCGTGGTTCGAACTTCATACATACATACATACTTACATACTTAAGACACTTATACTTAACATATATACATACCTAAGACTTTTTAAATCGAAATGAAAATATTTTTACTAGTTGCTCTTCGGGGGGAAAACACTTCAAGGGAACATGCATACCCCTGCGAAGAAATTCAAAGGTGTTTCTTGTGAAGTCAAAAAATTCGCTTGGTGAACGTGCCATTAGGCACACGGAGACTCATCCTATCTTATGAGTGGATATAAAATCTTGTGAAATGTAAAGCTTTGGTAGGTACGTATCGTTACCCTATATCATGAATCTAGTATTAAACTGGATTGGGCATGAGTGGTGGGGATAACTGACAGAACGGGATAGTCTTATGTATCTTTCAGTAGGTTTGTCTTTATCACAGTCTCGCATTTTTTTTTATTCCCCACCATAAATTAGTATGGATTATGGTGGGCAACAAATAAATTCGACCAATCATAGCATCGCATTGCGTATGTTTTGTCCCTCACGGAGGCACGCGTAGACCACTTCTATAGGATGCTACCTTCTATGCCCTATATAAATATTGTCTTTCAGCTAGGCTCATAAGACTTATTCTGTTTGTAGTTAATTACCGGTAGATAGGATCTGTCAGCTGTCAACGTGACATTTCTGGTTGAAGATATGTGACTCTTAATGGTTGATCAAATTCATAACCAGTTATTACTATCAGAATAAACCTTCAGGTCGTTAATAAAAGAAGTAGCATAATTTCAGCATAACGGATTTTTATTTTAAAAGCCGTAAGAATTTTTTCTCTGTCTTAAAAAAGGTACACATGACAACTACATATGTGGTAGCAATGTCGAATTCTGTTACTTTCTCGAGTGGAATAGCGGCCCTGCACGTGGCCTAATAAATACCCAGCCAACACTGTACAATTGTATATATCTAAGATATTCTAAAGTAGACATTTCGAATTGTTATTACAAGACGAAAATTTCAAATTTCATTCCAGAAGTTTCAATTAAATTAAGTTATTTCGAGTACCTAATAGGTACTCACCGAACAAGAAAGTTTGCCCCTGATATTTGAAATATCTCGAATTATCGACGGCGCGGCGGCGAACCTGCGTGCCACAGCGTCTTCAGTAATTGTTCCGTAAGATTGCTTTACCCTTTGGGGGAGATCCGGCCTTGAATTGCGAAGTAAGTCGTGTTTGACCCGATTCAATGAGAAATAGAGCATTCTTGACACGAGTGGTGTGGAGAGAATGTTAACAATTTTATTTTGGTAGGTATTAGGTACCATGTATTTCAAAATCATTCACATTAAGGTCATAGTTTCGTACACGTTTCGTAAGACATATTTTCTTGCTATTTAGAATAGACATACTACGAGTACCCTGCCATACATAAAGGATGAATAATACCTATGGGCTATGACTCTACTGGCATTTTGACCTTTGCCATAAAAAGGCATATACTCTTTTACGCCCGCGTTTTAATGGATTAGTTAGAGCAGATCAAGCTCCAGTAAGATGTACTCTCAATACAAGATAACTCGGAATAGTATAACCAGTTTGAAGCTCGGTGCAGCGGGCCGCATGAATAAATCGTGCGGTACATTTATTCGGCTCGAGGCGGCCGCGGCGGACGCGGTATCTCGGGCTTTACGACTGTTCGACACGGGTCTGCTATCCTGGAAACATTCGATATGACTCATATGACTATATAACTGATACCTATTTCACCTGTGTTTCCAGGTTTCATATTTAATGTTAAGGGCCTACTGCAGCCGCGTCTGGCGATTCGTAAACCACGCCCGCTAGCTCTTCCCTCCCCGCTAACACGCACACATGGAAACGCTTCGCGCGCACGTGAAGTTTGTATGACCTTTTAGCACCATCTAACGTTAACTACAGAAGTTAACTACCATTATACGCGGTCGCTGCGGTCGGCCAGAAACTTAAATTCGGAAAAAATTAAAACAGATGGCGTTGTTACTTGTTCATAATAGCAAACAATAAAATAATTAATTAATAAACCTGAATATTTATTGTTGTTTTGGAAGATGTTAACAGCATAGAAGCAGCAGCGAATATAGCATATAAGTTAAGAGTATTGATAATAAGAAAATAGCACAAGAACAGAAAAGAAATTATTTTTGATAAAATATGATGAAAACAGATTTACTTGATTACGCTCACCTGACTTTGCGGTCACTAAATGCAAATTTCAACCTTATTGTTATGGGGTTACAATACCCCTGGGGTTGCAGGCGTCCATAGTCGTTATTATTATAAATGCTTTGGTTGAAATGCTTTTTAACCCTCGAATTTTTCATAGGTACAGTCACCTGCAATAATATGTTACTCTTCGACTGCCGCAAAAATATGTGACACGCTCTTATGGCTCTACAAATAAGATCTAACATGATCTAACATGAAAACGGCCATGTGTGTAACATATTATTGCAGCTGACTGTACTCGTATTCATTGTTGTATAGGTAGGTATTAATATCTTTTATCCGATCGATTTGCATTTATTTGAAATAAATCACAGTGTTTAGTAATTATATGTTTTATTGAATAAGAGATTATTTAGGTATGTAATGAATACAGGGTGCCTTTTTGAAACACTCATTTTTAGGGTTCCGTAGCCAAATGGCAAAAAACGGAACCCTTATAGATTCGTCATGTCTGTCGGTCTGTCTGTCCATCTGTCCGTAAAAAAATATTTGTTAATATGTTCCAAAATCATGGCTCATTTTTTAAGTCTCCTGACTTACCAAACATATCGCAACGAAGGCAAGGGTACAACGCGGCATCGTGAACCTAATAACGTAACGTTTCAGTTACTTTTTTAGTCGCCGACCATTTTATCCGGGGTACGAAAAGAGGTATTAGATCTATCCTGGGTCTAATATGTTATAAAACATAGTTTTTTGAAAAATGTTCGTAGGTAGTACACAAAATTTACATTTTCTTTTAAATGTGATTTGGGTCATCGTTCTCCCTGGTGATTTTTCTGGTGACCCAAGAGACATCAATTTTATTATGACTCAGGAGACTTTTTTTCTATGCACTTTGATTTTTTTGATGCGCTAATTTTGTAATCTAAAATAACTTTAAACTGCTGATATACTTATATCACTTTGCTGATGAGTGGAAGTGGAATTGAAACTTAATTTATTGTTCTCTCCCTTTACATTTTGGCATACATTTGACATGCTGCAGTGCACTCCTAACGTTAATAAAGACATAATTTTTAGAAAAAGCTTTAGGAAAACTCACTCTTGAGCTTAAAACGATTAAGTCCTTATCATATTATGTTATATTTTTAGTACAGACCCCAAATCAGTGAAAATGTCTCTTAGCCAACTAAATTTGTCTCTGGGAAAAGTACGATATCCCTAAAAATTGTACGTACATTTCGCATTTTTCTGAAGGAACGGAATTCATAAATTGGGTTATTATTATTTTTTCAGATTATTTGATTGCATTGAAATATCACCAAGATAGATAGAACATTAAGTTACCAGAAGAAAAGCATTTGTGTTCTTTTATACAGTGTGGAAAAAGTAGGTTCGATTCCCGGGCGCGACTAAGCGATTTTAAAAAAAACAACGTGTTGCATTCCGGGAGTGCCGACAGAAGTGAAAACTCAATGACTAGTCCAAAATGTCTGCAGCACTATGTATAATTGACCCATCCTCCTTTCTATTCAAAACTTTTGGTTCCGAAATTGCTGGTCAGTGAGCTTGTTTAAAATTCGAAATTCAAATTTATAGCGTTAATTGTTTAAAATTCGAATAGAAATTGTAAAGTTACCTTGCAGACCTCGCATCTAAATATATTTGGTCATGATATTTTGCGTTTTATTCACCAGTACTAGAGTTCACTTTTATTAGCGATTTCATCAAG